>NC_056679.1:220769502-221969502 GCF_018350215.1 Panthera leo
GTTTTATTTTATCTTTGATGTGCCCCAGTATCCAGTATGCTGTTGCCCAGAAGAACTTTCTTCAGGTAACACATTTGACATTCAGCAATCTATAATTCTTTAGAGGGTCCTTTCATGCTAACCCTGTACTGTTAGATCCTGGAATAGAATGATCATTTGTAGTAGAGAACAAAGTTTTTCTTCCTATTTCCAGTGTCTACCAGCACTAACGTAAAGATGACTAACGCCTTTAATGTCTTACCCTGGTCTAAAGGGGACCGGGATGGTTAATTTTGTGTGTCAACTTGACTGGGCCAGAGAGTGCCCAAATCTTTGGCTAAATATTACTCTGGGTGTATCTACTGGATTATCTTGGGGTGAAGGTAACCATTTGATCAGTATACTATGAAAACCAGATTGCTCTCCCTAATGTAAGTGATCTTCATCCAATCAGTTGAGGAAGTAAATACAATAAAAAGGCATACTCCCATGAGTAAGAGGGAATTTCCTCCTGCCTGACTGCTTTGAGCTAAGATATTTGTTATTTCTAGCCTTTGGACTTGAACTGAAATATTGGTTCCTTCTGCCTGCCTGCCTGTGGACTAGAACTGCGCCATTGGCATATATATATATATGTGTGTGTGTGTGTGTGTGTATATATATACACACACCCACACATACATACATACATACATATGTGGATATCACACACGCACATGTGTGTGTGAGTAATCTTTTGGTTCTGCTTCTCTGGAGAATCTTGACTCATGCAAATTTTGGTACAGTGGTTCTAGAAGCACAGAATTTTAAGGACGAGTCTTCTGAATTGGTTCTGGGGTTTCTGGAATTTACTTTCTAATCTGGTTAGATTTATAAATTTGAATGGCTCTATTTCCAGTAGTAAGAAGCACACTGATGGTCTGTGGTGTGATTTGGTAATAGAAATAACTTGATGCATCTCCTTAGATACTCCTAATTAACCACTGATAAAAAGCAAGGATCTCAGTGACTGTGTATATGATATTTTCAAACATTTTTCTCAAACTAATGAATATAGAGACACTGACTGGCTGGTTGCCCCTAATGTCACTGGACAAAGTAGGAAAGAAAATGATGAGCTCAGGGATTTGAATTCCCAGCTTTAGTGCCCCATAAATGACCTGAAACCTTTTGTGTGTGTGTGCCCTGAGGAAACCATTATCTCCTACAGCCATAGGGGTGAGATTGCTGAAAATCAAATGCAGAATCTCAGCCTAGAAATGGCTGAATTACAACACAGATTGAACCTGCTGGGGGTCTGATGTTAAAATGAGGTCATTGATTGAGAACAATGGAATCCTGGAAGTTGGAATGGGAATGTGTGAGATGACCATATAAAGCTGGGGACATTGAGCCTCTAAATTCCGATGAGTTTTCTTGGCAAGTGGAGGAGGCCTCCCCATGCTTAGTGTAAGCAACCTCTCTTCTTGCCTGAGATTAACCCTACATTGCCAAAGGAAACTGAATGGACTCCTCTTAGGCAGTTGTGAGGCCAGATAATGCTGATTCTTTTCAGGACCCACCCACACACCATGCCTCTTTGCTTCTAGATCTCAAGTGAACAGGCCCTTAAAGGTGAGGTACACAGCATGATCTATGAGAGGATGTCCTTTACACCAAAAGAGCAACTTAAGTTTTTCTAATTTATATAATCAGAAATCAGGGAAAACATACAAGAAAGGATATTTAATGGTGTGGGATAATGGTGGAAGGAATATAAAATGGATAAGACCAGATTTATTATAATGAGCTCTCTAAATAGAAATTCTGCATTTAATGTTGTAGCTTGGGGAATTAAAAATTTGGTTGTTTGGCTGAAACATGGACCACACCATGATCCATGGTGAAAGAGTTGAACATGCAGGGCCTGTCCTGGTTTAATGTATAGGAAGGGATTCAAATGCTTAGAGTTCAGAATGTTAGAATGGATTTATAATTTAAAACTTACACACACAGGGAGGGTCCACAAGATGTACCTTTCAGTACATCTCTGAGAAATAAACTTGTGAGGGGAGCTCCAACATCCTAAAAGAGCTCTGTAATTACTCTCCTCTGTAGGCCAGATACTTGGGACTGCAAAACCTAAATGTAATAGGAATAATTGGGTCCCGGAGGGGCCAGGGCCAAGTGGTGCTACTCATCTTTCAAAGTCAAGGAAAGCATGCTTACTGTAATGAGCAGCCAAGGCATGATCAGAATAGTCTAACTCTTGCAGATCTATGACATTGGCTAGTTGATCATGGTGTTTCCAGAAGTGAAATAAATAGAAAGCCTACTAATTTCTAATATGATCTGTAAAAGCAGAAAATTTCTGGGTTAAGTAAAAATAGTAACTTGAATCATAAAAACAGAGTCATGGCCACCTTGATCAATTCCCAGACTTGATCCAGTTTAGAGACCCAGGACCCTTTGAATGAAAGTAAGGCTAGGTCCTCTTGAAGAATGCACCCTCTACGCTATCAAAAATTTATACTATTCATCTTTCTCTGTGCCCTTCTCCAAAGAAACCTAAAGTGTTTTACCAGGGTAACTGTGTACTGGGGGAAAGGGAATAATTAGACCTTTTGAGGACTACTAAATACTGTCTGAACTGACATTAAGTCCAAAAGACCTAAAACATCACTGTGATCCACCCGCAGAGTAGGAGCATATGGGAGTAAGGTAATTAACAGAGTTTTAATTCAGGTCCATCTCACAGCATGAACAGTGTATTGCTGGACCCATCCTCTGGCTATTTCCTCAGTTCTAGGATGCCTACTTCTAACATATACTCAGCAGCTGCCAGAGCATCTACACTGTTTTTCCGACCTGTGGAGTGAGGGCTAATGTGGTAGGAATTGCCAAGCAGAAGCCACTAGAACTGCCTATCCCTCGGAAAATAGCAAACCAAAAGCAATACCACATTCTTGGAGGGACAGTAGAGATTATTTGCCACCAACAGTAAGATGCAGTGGTGGTAATTTCCACCATATTTTCATTCATGTCACCTGTTCAGCCAATGCAGAGAACAAATCTTAGAGAACGCCATATTATTGTAAGCTCAACCAGGTGGTGACTCCAACTGCAGCTCCTATACTACATATAGTTTTATTGCTTGAATAAATTAAAATATTTCTTGTTATGCATCTATTGATCTGGAAAATACTTTTTTGTTCTAGATGTCTGTTAGTAAAGATCACTGGAAGTTTGCTTTGAGGAGGCCAAGCCAGCAATATACCCTCACTGTCCTACCTCAGAGGTGCATCACCTTTCCAACTCTGTCACAATTTGGTTCATAGAGAGCTTGATCATCTACCCTTCTGCAAGATATCACATTATGTGTATTTGACATAGCAAGCAAGAAGTAGCAACAACTCTAAATTTATTGCTGAGACATTTGCATGTCAGAGGGGGGAAATAAGTCTGACAAATTTCAGAGCCATTCTTTTACCTCAGTGAAATCTCAAAGAGTCCAGGGGTATGCTTAAGTTGAGATATCTCTTCTAAGGTGAAAAATAAATTATTGTTTATTTCTGGTTCCTCCTACAGTGAAAGAAGAGGCATCATGCTCAGTGGGACTCTTTGAAATTTTGAGGCAATGCTTTCCTCATTTGCATGTATTCTTCCCATTTACTGAGTAGCTTGAAAGCTGCTAGTTTTGAGTGGGGATCAGGACAAGAAAAGCCTCTGTAAAATGTTTAAGCTTCTGTGCAAGTTGCCACCCTGCCATATGATCCAACAGATACAATGGTGCTTGAAAGGTCAGAGATAGAGATGCCCTTTGGAGCCTTTTGGAGGTTCTTCTATGTGTATCACAGTGTAAATTCTTTAGAATTTTGGAGGAAAGTCCTGCCATAACTGTAGATAACTTCTCTCCTTTTGAGAAATAGCTCTTGACCTGCTACTTGGCCTTAAGAGACTGAATATTTTACCATGGACAACCAGTATATCGTGTCAACTGAGCTTCTCCTCATGAAACTGGTATGGCAAAGAGACTACAGAGTAGGTTGCAAAGAAAGAAGTCATAAATACCAGTCACAATCATGTGACCTGTTAGATAGAAATGACGACTGTAATTATCATGAACATGTCCGTCTTATTTTATTATAAATATCTCTGAATGTGAGTGTGTCCATATGTGTATGTACTAGGCAAATACCTTTTCTTCCTGCTCTTATTCCTTATCATGTAACATAAGAGATATTTAGTATTTAAGTATTGCTAATTTTACATCATAATATGTTAAGTTATCAGCTATCAAGGACAGAAGTAAACATTTACGAACTCTCTATCTCTTCTTCTGGACAGGAGTTTATTTTAGTTCTACATGGCATAGTTGTATCATAAGGACCTTATTGTTTTATTTAAATTTTAAGTTTGTGGAAATGAGTATGGTTGTCACATTGACAAGTAGACTTGTGATAGTTAATTTTATGTGTCAACTTGATGAAGTCATGTGGTACCCGGATATTTTGTTAACCATTATTCTGCATGTGTCTGTGAGGGTATTTTTGGATGAAACTAACATTGAAATCAGTAGACTGAGTAGAGAAGATCGCCCTGCTTAATGTGGGTGAGTCTTCAACTAAACAGTTGAAGGCCTGAATAAAACAAAAAGGCTGACCCTTCCATGGGTAGGAAGGAAATCCTTCTTTACTGCATGGGCTAGAACTTAAGGCCTTAGTCTTTTTCGGCCTTTGGACTTAGACTGAGATATCAACTTTTGCTGTATCTCTAGCCATAACTATTCTTGAGTCTTGAACCAGCTGGTGTTCAGGATGGAACTTGTAACAACATCTTTCTTGGTTTTGAGGCCTCTGGAGTTGGAGTAGAACTACACATTGGCTTTCTTGGGTCTCCAGCTTGCCAAGTACAGATCGTAGGGTTTCTCACATCTCCATGATCTCAATGCTCATCTAGGTCATAACTGCCTAATTTTCATCATATTGTAGTATTCATAGTCTGAAGGAAATCCATTTTTGACTTAGGTAATAATGGTTATAACCTCTTGATAATAACTTTAATAATGGGTTCTGAATAGGCTGCTCTTGGTCCAGATGAGATAGTCCTTCCTCCCTCTAGACACAAATGTAAAAGTAGAAGCTAAAGTGACTTCTTTAAGAAGGAGCCCATAGTAGGGAGAGGTGTAAACAGAGAGAGAGGAAGTGGTTTGTGGGGAGTGTAAAGGGCAATAACTAACATGTATAACAGAACATTCTTAGCCATAAAAAGGACATCTTTCATACACTCTCATGTCTATACATACTAGTCTCCGGAAATTATATATTAGCTCATTTAATTAGGAACCACTTCCAAAGGGCATGCCATTGCTTCCTTATGTACGTGGTTTAACCCTCCATCAATATCCTTTGCCTCTTTCTACCTAGTTTAACTTGATCATGGTCATGTGATTTGTTTTGGCCAATGCAATATGAGATGTGATACGCATCACTGGAAGGACATGCAATATGAATGAACAAGAAAGATGGCTTTGTGTCATAATTTGAAGACCTATGTTGCTACAATATACCTTGGTCTATTCTGACTGACCTTAGAGCATTGCTACCTTTTCTAGGTCACCTATATGATTCAACACCTCTAGTTCAGTATGAAGCCAAATGAATTATCTTTTTATGTTCTCAACTGAAAACAAACAAACAAAAAAAACTGTATATGTAACATATGCATGTCACATGTTTGCATGTTGTATGGTAAATAAGTATAGTTTTGGTGCTTAGTCATTTTAAAATATGGCAGGGGATATTAGAGAGTGAGATAATTGTCATAAGAGATACACAAAATAGTGATTCCAAAAGGAAAAGGATGTATCTTACTAAAGAATTAAACAAAAACAATCACAGATGAAGTAACATTTGAGATGAGTCTACAAGAATAGGCAAAGTTTTAAAATGCTAGAAATTATAAATTAAGTATACAACATTTCAGTTACTAGAAATAGTGACAGCACATTTTAGAAGTGGGGCACTATGATTCGCTTTGGTTGGAGAGTGAGGAGTTTGTCTGATTCAAGTACAGTTATGTACAAAATTGGATGTGTAATCCAGAACCATGCTGGACAGCCATGGATGTCAGGATAGGGAGATAATATGTAATTAAATGGAATAGGAGGCCATTAGCTATGTTTGAGGAAAAGAGAATTACATGATGAGAAACCTGAAAAATATCTGCTAGTGTTAGTATGGCTATTTATTTATTTATTTATTTATTTATTTATTTATTTTTATAGAGAGAGATCAAGAAAGCATGTGTGAGTGGGGGAGGGGCAGAGAGAGAGGAGAGAGAGAATCCCAAGCAGTCTCCTCACTGTCAGCACAGAGCCCCATGCGAGATCATGACATGCGCCAAAATCAAGAATTGAATGTTTAACTGAGCCACTAGGCGTCCCATGGCTTAAGTTTTAAAATGGTGAGAGGGGCGCCTGGGTGGCTCAGTCGGTTAAGCGTCCGACTTCGGCTCAGGTCACGATCTCGCGGTCGGTGAGTTCGAGCCCCGCGTCAGGCTCTGGGCAGATGGCTCAGAGCCTGGAGCCTGTTTCCAATTCTGTGTCTCCCTCTCTCTCTGCCCCTCCCCCGTTCATGCTCTGTCTCTCTCTGTCTCAAAAATAAATAAACGTTAAAAAAAAAAAAAAAATTAAAAAAAAAAAATAAATAAAATGGTGAGAGAAGTGAGGAGGTTAGCAAAGTCAATAATAAAGAGGAGAAGCAAGAGGCCTGAGGGCGGCAGCACAAGATAAGAAAGAGGGCATTGAATACAAATTGTATTACACAGGTAGAATGTGCAAGGTTTGATACCTGGGGAAAGGAAGGAAGGAAGGAAGGAAGGGAGGGAGGGAGGGAGGGAGGGAGGAGGGAGGGAAGGAGGAAGAGAGAGAGGAAGGAAGGAACAACTTGGCAATTTGAGCCACTGACAGCTAAGAAAGATTAAGAAAGTTTGGTTTTATTTGTGGGTGTACATGGAGCGAGTTTGTTTTAGGCCATATCACATTTCAATGTTGGTGGTATATTTATGGAGAGATGTCAGACAATCTGCTAAAAATGGAAAACAGAGAATCTGGAGCCTATAGAGCATATATAGATGTAGAATCTGCATAGAATAACATTTGAATATATGAAAGTCGATGAAATTCCCATGGAGAAGACTATGGAGAGAGAACAGATACGACATAAAATCAACACATCACTTCCTAGCAGCAAAGATAAAAGAAGGCAGTAACTGAAGGAGTCCAGGTAAAGAACAAAGAAAAAGAAAACCCCAGAAAGTGTTTCCAAATCAAGAGAGCAAGTAACAACACGAAGTGTCACTGAGAGATCCCGATACCTAGTGCTAAGGCCAATTGGTGGGGGTGGGGGTGGGGGGAGTCCCCAGAATTGCAGGAAGCTTTGGAGACATCAGTTACAGCAGACAGATGACGGCAGAAGCTAACATGCCCAGAGATGTGAGTGGGTGGCACAGGTGCTTAAGGACATAGACCATTTTTTCCAGAGGTTTTGCAGTGAAATAAATGGGGAGCAATTGGAAATAATGTGAGAGACTGAAGGACTAAGATCAGGGTAGAAGAGGCCTCAGCGTGTTTGTAGGCTGAGAATTAGAAACCAGCAGTGTGAAGGAAACAATCAAAACTGAAGAATGACTTTGGAGGTGGTGGGAAAGATGGAATCAAGAAGGTTGCACAGGCCGGCTTAGGGAAGCAGAGGAGAGATTACTGTGGAGGGGGAAAAAAAGATAAAAAATGAAACACTTCTAAGATATTTGGAGTAAGAAGTAGTGAAGTTATAGGATCTCCTGTGAGATGATCTTCCACTAAAACAGTTTCATTGCTGAATATAATGAAGGAGTGGAGAAAATCTGAGTTTGGTGGAGAGTGGAAACGAAATAAAAGAAAAGCTGGCCAGCAATGAGGGATCACTGAAATTTGCAGTGACTACAAATATCAAGTCATTTTCCCTAGCAAAAATTAAATATACCAGAGCCATAGTAAACAACAATATTAAAAAAAAAAAAAAAAAAAAAAAAAAAAGCAGGGGCTTTCGAGTCAGGCAGATTTGGAAATGATATTCGATGCTTTGATTTAATTGTCTGTGGGTGTGACCTTGGTCAGTTACATGTTCATGCTGAGCTTCAGGTCCCTAATCTGTAATCTGGGGATAATACTTCTTCCGTATGTGCTTGTTTTATTATCACTAAGGTAATATGCATAACCGTACTGCTTACCTAATATTTAGTTATCTTCAAATGGTGACTGTGTCTTACCACAGCTCAAAAACAAAGGCTGTCTCACTCTGAAAGCTTTATAGTCTTAGGCAGTTGATATGATAGCAGGAGTAGGTTGAGAAATGTAATCTGTTCCTGATACACTTATGGACAAACTGCATTAATTGTTGCTCATTGTGACTAACATACAGTATTGGACTCTAAAGTATTAAGTCCTGGTAGCCAATTTGGTTGTGTCTTATGGACTTAGACATTGATTATGCATCATAAAAACGAGTCTCAGATTTCACAGGAAACACATTTTTGGGAGATATCAAATTCCCTTTAGGAGTGACTAATCTATGACCTGCCAATCAAATCTGGCTGGCCACCTCTTTTAGTAGAGGAAGGGTCATTGCAATACAGCCATGTTCAGTCAAGTATTGTCTGTGGTTGCCTTTATTTATTTATTTATTTATTTATTTAAGTTTATTTATTATCGAGAGAGCATGAGCATGGGAGGGGCAGAGAGAGGAGGAGACACAGAGTCTGAAGCAGGCTTCAGGCTCTGAGCTGTTGGCACAGAGCCCGACGTGGGCCTTGAACTCACAAACCGGGAGATCATGACCTGAGCTGAAGTCTGATGCTTAACTGACTGAGCTACCCATGTGCCCCTGTCTGTGGCTGCTTGTAGACTGCAATGGCTGAATGGAGTAGTTACAACAGAGACCTAGTGAAAATCCTAAAATACTTCATGTCTAGCTTTTTAGAAAAATGTTGGCTGACCTTATTCTAGGTAATAAACTAATATTCCTAGTAAAATAGTGCCTGGATGTCATGGGTCACCATTGCCATAGTCAGCATTTGTATTTATTTGTGAACAGTCTGTGTCATTTTATAGTGTTGTAGAAAATACATAGATTAGGTTCATTCATCTGGAAGTTGACTGAAGGTAAATACTACATTTCTTTCTGTATGTTTACTAAAGACTTGATCATGTATGCAGCCTCCAAAATTTTAATATTGTTCCTATTTACTTTTTACTTATCACATTTGAATAATAAAATGTTAAACATTATACATGCAAACTTCAGAACTGCTAAGGGACTAACAAAAATGATTAGTTTAAACATGCAATTAATATATATTACTAAGAAAAATATCATTAAATATTAATTTCATAAAATATTAATGTCTATCAATGCTTCTACTTCCCCTATTCAATTGCCCATTAAATTGCAAACACAGATAAAGTTCAAAATTCTAATTGATAAAAGTGGAAACAAAACACTTCCTGTAGGGATTTTTCTTTTTAATGAGCTCTGTGTTACCAGAAGCATATTAGGGCCATGAAACAAACCACCCCCTCTCCTCCCCCCCATCTCCTCCCAAGATAAAGAACTATTTGTTAAAAAGAATATGCTCTGGTAAGAAAGAGAAGGAATAAAGAAAGCAAGCTTTATTGCTTGTCTTACAAATAATGCAATACAGCAAAGGCATCTAAAAGGTAGATAGCAGAATTGCCCAATAAATAATTAACCCAAACCAAGTGCAATATATTTATGTGTACCTACAATAAAACAATGGATGATCCTTTTAATGTAGTTCAAGTCTAGCTGCCAGATATTTCATTATATCATATGCCTTCGCCACACATAGCTATCTATAAATAACTACATTGTCCTAAAACATTGACCAAGAAGTCCCTTTTGCTAAATATTAGGATCACTGCAGGGCTGCATTTTACTTCCACTTGACTTGACATCATTAATTAAAACCCTTAGGTGTTGAGCTCATACACACCTTTGCACATAATCTCTTTTATCTCATGCTCCAAAAAAATATGAGTCCATATTTCTTTCTATGCTTTAAGCCAGTTTGGATTAGTGAGACCACATGACTGTATTATCCATTCAAGTACACGTGCAATGCAATGTAAATTGGTTTTAATGGCCCCTCCGTAATTGTTCTTAGAGGTAGTTGGATCTAACTTATTTCACGGATTCCTTATAATGGATGTCCTTATGTATAATGAAGACTTCTAAAAAAGCAAAACCTGTTTCACTGCAAAATGCCGATGCATATTTCTCCATACCTGTCCACGTATAGAATTATAATGTCTCAATCGCTGCCTTGTGGAAATGTCAAGATTCCATTATGTTAATGCAAATCTAGTTTAGATAAACACAAAAAAATTGTTATTTGTAATTAAGTGAACGATAACTAACATTATCTTTATTTGCATTACGTTTTTTGCTTTTCTTTTGAGCTGCTTCTGGCTGGGATTGCAAAGGTTTCCCTTCTCCCTTAGAAGCTTGCTCAAGTGCTTTTCTTTCTTTTTCTTTCTTTCTTTCTTTCTTTCTTTCTTTCTTTCTTTCTTTCTTTCTTTCTTTCTCTTTCTTTTCTTTCCTTCCTTCCTTCCTTCCTTCCTTCCTTCCTTCCTTCCTTCCTTCTTTTTAAATGTTTATTTATTAGAGAGAGAGAGAGAGAGAGAGAGGGAAGGAGCAAGGGAAGGGCAGAGAGGGAGGGAGACACAGAATCTGAAGCTAACTCCAGGCTCTGAGCTGTCAGCACAGTGCCTGATGCAGGGCTGGAACTCACGGGCTGTGAGATCATGACCTGAGCAGAAGCTGGACGCTTAACCGACTGAGCCACCCAGGAGCCCCTCAAGTGTTTTTCTTTAATCTGTGGACAGACCCATGTTTCTGCCCCCAAATCTCATATCTATAATGTAATTTAATATCCCTTGGTTTTAGCTCTTTTCATCATAGAAGGTGAACTTTAAAAGGTATGATTTTTATATTTAAGTCAGAAAAAAAATACAACTCTGTGCCTATCATTGTATAAACATAAGTATACTACCTCTGTAATGTATTGCAGGTACTACATTCCAGGAACTGTAATTTACAAACATATACAAAAAACCTTGGTTTGCAAGTATAATTCATTCCAGAAACATGCTTGTAATCCAGAGCATTTGTATATGAAAGCAGATTTCAAGAACCATTGGCTCATTTGGGATCATGTGACATTCAGTATCCAGTACTACTAACATTGCAATATGTCACTCATTTATCAAGTTGAAATTGATAAGAAACACTTGCTCATCGTGTGGAACACTCACAGAACAAGTTACTCGCAATCCAAGGTTTTACTCTATATAGTATTTAAACTTCACCATAACTCCATTAACTAGATGGTACATCCATTTTATTTGTAGTAAAACGGTGATTCCATGAAACTTTAGACAGACAGTGCCTCGAGGCACACTATTATCCTGGCTCCAAAGCCAACAGTTACCATAGAGTAACACTTAATTAAATATGAATATGGAGGGAGGGACACCTGGGTGTCTCAGTGGGTTAAGCTTCTGACTCTGGATTTTGACTCAGCTCATGATCTTACAGTTTGTGGGATTGAGCCCAGGTTGGGCTCTGCGCTGACAGCATGGAGCCTACTTGAGATTCTCTTTCCCTCTCTGCCCCTCCCCTGTTCATGCTCGCTCATTATCTCTCTCTCTCTCTTTCTCTCTCTCTCTGTCTTAATAAATAAACATTTCAAAAATGAAAATGGATGCAGAGAAGTCTATCAGTTGGAGGTAAATGTTGGTAACGTGAGAAAGTCCCAATGTGTATCTTTAGTGCTCACACTAAAGTAGAAACTGATATGATCTGGAGGAAAAAAAAGTATAGTAATGAAGAGATAGATACTTAAAGCACAAATAGATTTAATGGAGCATTACAGCTCTTAGCCTTGGATAAGAGGGGCCCTGCCCTTAGCCCTGTGCCTCATTGAACCCTCCTCCAGTGCCTCTTCCAAGCCTGATAGTGTGTCAGGACAGTGCACAACAGATCTTGTCCCACATATGTCCCTGTTGTGAAAGTGTCTACCGAAAAATCTTTTGTCTCCCTTTGGTGGGCATGGAATAGCAGGTACTAGCAAAGCACATCTTGAAAGAATATGGAAATTTTTTAGCCAAGAAGGTCACCCGATGCTAGGCAAGGCAGACCTCATGGCAGGCAGCCCTTCAGGGTTGACTGAGTCTGTCTCTCCAAAGACTTCTGAAGACCATTGCTCAGTAATCACAACAGACCCTCCTGATTATTGTATTTTCTCTCTTGCTTCCAATCAACGTGATGACTGCTGTTACTCAGGGCTGGTCTTATGCTATATTGAGCAAGGGGCAGGCCTTCCTGTACCAATGGGATTGCTCATCTTACTCTGCCTCGGTCCTTGCCTATCCTTCATCTCATCTAGTGGCAGGATGAGGAGTCAGGGATGAGGCCACAACTGTAAAAGATCACATTCTACGAATTCAAGGATTATGGATTACCAGATCAAAAAAAGGCATAGTTGGAATATGTCTTGTTCTACATTTATGCTATAAAATCCCATATGGCAAATTTAACATGTCCAGAAAAAAATATTTTCCCATGTTTTCTACCTAATCTAGAAAAGAGTTGCATTCATTGTTTTCATTAACAAAACCTAGACAAAATTTTGAAAGGGTCAGTGACCAATATTCATGGACAATACAATGGATGAGTAACGATGGAAACTTTATTAAGTGGCATTAGGAAACTGCAGAGGCAAGAAGATCCACATTGTTTCCATACAGATGGACTCCAAGGAGCCATTGCCTGTTGTGGCAGAACATGCAAAACTAGCCAGTAAATGGTGCATTGAGTAAAGGACACAGAGATAGTTCCTGGATCTGAAGAGGAAGAAATAGTGCTTGGATACCAGGAAGAATCTCAACATGTACTGTTTTGGAAATAAACAAATGCAGCAATACCTCTTTTCTACCCTTATTCTCAATCTTTATCAATAAATCACTGGACTTCAGATGAGCCCATAGATTTTAGACTACAGATTTTAATCAATTTGTTTATGTAGGCAGAGGCCCATGAAAATACCTGCCTGGACCCTGTACACCCTAGAGATAACTGTGTCAAGACTTGGTGTAGGGAATGATCATGAAAGTTGATGAAAGATGCTAGGTAGCTTGGAGGACCCAGCTGAGGTTGGAGGTCAGAATCTGTAATGGCATTAATCTACAAAATCATGAGATATGCTCTGCTCCAGCACCCAAATGCTTGGTTGTTGGAAGAGGAAAGAATCATCTTTGCTTAGTGTCGGGTAAAATGAAAGTACAGAAACAAAGGACAAGGAGAGAGAGGGTAGAGACAAGGTTCGTTAACTTCTGTATTGTGGTATCATGACTGGATAGGGTCGGGGGCTTAAGAAGAAAAATTGAACGGTCTAGCATCCTTCACAATTTATGGCAGCAGGTACGCACATCTTACTTTGATGTGGCCTTGCTGGCCACTGCTTTTTGTAATGTTTCCGCAGGTTATTTCAAAGCCATCCCCAAAGGGGGTCTCTTCACCAGATCTCATTGACCTCTACGCTTTTTACCACATTGATTCCTTCCTTCTAAAAGTCCTCTCGGTTTTTCTCTTCTTGAAAATCCCTATCTATATTCCAAGATCTATTAAAAGCATTTATGAAAAACCTATTTCTCTTTGCTGTTTGTTAATTTCATCATCTTTGTGTCTCTGTAAACCTTTGTTATATGACTTGGCAACATTTACCAAATTATCAGTTTTATCTTCAGTTTTGTACATTTCCTCAGGACAGAAACTATAATTGTTTTTTTTCCTATTGGTATCTACTCTGTTTTCAACAGTTTGCTAAATGAATAGTAGAATAAATACTGGAAATAAAGAATGGAAAACAAAACAAAGCAAAACAAGAAGTGAACCTACTCTCTATCTCTTTTCCCTCTCTCTGGCCTTTTCTCCTTAAATGACAGAGAAAAACAAGAAGGGTGGTAATATATTGTCCAGTTCATTAAGCATTAATATATGATTTTAGATATGTGCACTTTTAAAGGCAGCATAACTTCCACAGATACATATGAAAAAAACACAAGATATGTATTAACTTTAGATACAAATTCAACTTACCATTTTGAATAAATACATTTATATTGACATTAGGAAACTTAAGATTTTGAGAAGCACAAGTTATCAAACTAGAAACGCTATATATTTTTGTGTTCTTTACATGAAATATCAGAATGCCTATGACCTGGATTTCTGATGTTACTAAATTGTTGTTAGAAAAAAATAACAAACACTAGCTTTAATAAGTTTCTGAATATGTAAGCTGTAAAATATAGATTAGGTATCAGTAATTTAATGGAGTTCAAGCTTGTTAGTCCTGTGGTTAATTGTCTAGTTTTAAAGAGGAGCTTTAATTTTAATAATGTAATTCTCTTCCACATGTGGAGGCTCTAAATCATTTGCTTTAACAAAGTTTTCCTATAGTTTCCTGATTGATAATGTTAACATTTTTGGGAAATGGTATTTTAAACACCCTATGAGCGTGAAGATTTTTGGGTGAGTAAAACGTGACTTTGCTATCAGAGTGACAAATCTAAAGTACAGAATTTGCATTCTATGGATACAAAAATAAGTTTTTAAGTATGGAAAACCAAAAACTTTGAATGTAACACTATATAGGGGCACCTGGGTGGTTCAGTTGGTTGAGTGTCCGACTTTTCATTTTGGCTTAGGTCATGATTTCAGGGTTCTTGAAATCGAACCCCATGTTGGGCTCTGCACTGACAGCATGGAGCCTGCTTGGGATTATCTCCTTTCCTCTGTCTCTGCCCCTTGCTCTCTCTGTCTCTCTCTCAAAATAAGTGAGTGAAGTTTAATAAGTAAATAAATATAATACTATATAAATAAGAGTAACATAAGGGAAATATTTAAGCACTTTTTACAATTATAGATGTTAACTCCAATTTTCAAGTAATCTTAAAATTTCCAAAAATCTAAATACATTGTTTTTCTTTTAATATGAAATTTATTGTTAGATCGGTTTCCATACAACACCCAGTGCTCCTCCCAACAGGTGCCCTCCTCAATGCCCATCACCCACCCTCCCCTCCCTGCCATCCCCCATCAACCCTCAGTTTGTTCTCAGTTTTTAAGAGTCTCTCATGCTTTGGCTCTCTCCCTCTATACCTTTTTTTTCCCTTCCCCTCCCCCATGGTCTTCTGTTAAGTATCTCAGTATCCACATAAGAGTGAAAACATTGTATCTGTCTTTCTCTTTTTGACTTATTTCACTTAGCATAACACTCTCCAGTTCCGTCCATGTTGCTAAAAAAGGCTATATTTCATTATTTCTCATTGCCAAGTAGTATTCCATTCTGTATATAAACCACAATTTCTTTATCCATTCATCAGTTGATGGACATTTAGGCTCTTTCCATAATTTGGCTATTGTTGAAAGTGCTGCTGTAAACATTGGGGTACAAGGGCCCCTATGTATCAGCACTCCTGTATCCCTTGGGTAAATTCCTAGCAGTGCTATGGCTGGGTCATAGGTTAGATCTATTTTTAATTTTTTGAGGAACCTCCACACTGTTTTCCAGAGTGGCTGCACCTGCTTGCATTCCCACCAACAGTGCCAGAGGGTTCCCGTTTCTCCACATCCTCTCCAGCATCTATACTCTCCTGATTTGTTCATTTTAGCCACTCTGACTGGCATGAGATGGTATCTCAGTGTGGTTTTGCTTTGTATTTCCCAGATGAGGAGCAACGTTGAGCATAATTTCATGTGTCTGTTGGCCATCTGGATGTCTTTAGAGAAGTGTCTATTCATGTTTTCTGCCCATTTCTTCACTGGATTATTTGTTTTTCGGGTGTGGAGTTTGGTGAGTTCTTTATAGATTTTGGATATGAGTCCTTTGTCTGATATGTCATCTGTGAATATCTTTTCTCATTCCATCAATTGCCTTTTAATTTTGATTGTTTCTTTTTCAGTGCAGAAGCTTTTTATCTTGATGAAGTCCCAATAGTTCACTTTTGCTTTTAATTCCCTTGCCTGTGGAGATGTGTCAAGTAAGAAATTGCTGTATGTGAGGTTAGAGAGGTTTTTTCCTGCTTTCTCCTCTAGGGTTTTGATGGTTTCTTGTCTCACATTCAGGTCCTTTATCCATGTTGTGTTTATTTTTGTGAATGGTGTAAGAAAGTGGTCTAGTTTCAATCTTCTGCATGTTGCTGTCTAGTTCTCCCAGCACCATTTGTTAAAGAGACTGTCTTTTTTCCATTGGATGTTCTTTCCTGCTTTGTCAAAGATGAGTTGGCCATACGTTTGTGGGTCTAGTTCTGGGGTCTCTATTCTATTCCATTGGTCTATGTGTCTGTTTTTGTGCAAATACCATGCTGTCTTGATGATTACATATTTGTTGTAGAGGCTAAAGTCTGGGATTGTGATGCCTCCCACTTTGGTCTTCTTCAATATTACTTTGGCTATTCAGGGTCTTTGTGGCTCCATACAAATTTTAGGATTGCTTGTTCTAGCTTCGAGAAGAAAGCTGGTGCAGTTTTGATTGGGATTACATTGAATATATAGATTGCTTTGGGTAGTATTGACATTTTGACAATATTTATTCTTCCAATCCATGAGCATGGAATGTTTATCCATTTCTTTGTTTCTTCTTCAATTTCCTTCATAAGTTTTCTATAGTTTTCAGCATACAGATCTTTTACATCTTTGGTTAGATTTATTCCTAGGTATTTTATGCTTCTTGATGCAATTGTCAATGGGATCAGTTTCTTCATTTGTCTTTCTGTTGCTTCATTATTAGTGTATAAGAATGCAGCTGATTTCTGTACATTAATTTTGTATCCTGCGACTTTGCTGAATTCATGTCTCAGCTCTAGCAGACTTTTGGTGGAGTCTGTTGGGTTTTCCATGTATAATATCATGCCATGTGCAAAGAGTGAAAGCTTGACTTTATCTTTGCCAATTTTGATGCCTTTGATTTCCTTTTGTTGTCTGATTGCTGATGTTAGAACTTCCAACACTATGTTAAACAACAGTGGAGAGAGCGGACATCCCTGTCTTGTTCCTGATCTCAGGCGGAAAGCTCTCAGTTTTTCCCCATTGAGGATGATATTAGCTGTGGGCTTTTCATAAATGGCTTTTATGATGTTTAAGTATGTTCCTTCTATCCCGACTTTCTCAAGGGTTTTTATTAAGAAAGGATGCTGAATTTTGTAAAATGCTTTTTCTGCATCAATTGACAAGATCATATGGTTCTTTTCTTTTATTAATGTGATGTATCACATTGATTGATTTGTGAATGTTGAACCAGCCCTGCAGCCCAGGAATGAATCCCACTTGATCATGGTGAATAATTCTTTTTATATGCTGTTGAATTCAATTTGCTAGTATCTTATTGAGAATTTTTGCATCCATATTCATCAGGGATATTGGCCTGTAGTTCTCTTATTTTCTGGGTCTTTCTTCTGTCTGGTTTAGGAATCAAAGTAATGCTGGCTTCATAGAATGAATCTGGAAGTTTTCCTTCCCTTTCTGTTTTTGGAACAGCTTGAGAAGGATAGGTATTATCTCTACTTTAAATGTCTGGTAGAATTCCCCAGGGAAGCCATCTGGTCCTGGACTCTTATTTGTTGGGAGATTTTTGATAACTGATTCAATTTCTTTGCTGGTTATGGGTCTGTTCAAATTTTCTATTCCAGTTTGAGTTTTGGAAGTGTGTGTGTGCCTAGGAATTTGTCCATTTCTTCCAGGTTGTCCAGTTTGTTGCCATATAATTTTTCATAGTATTCCCTGATAATTGCTTGTATTTCTGAGGGATTGGTTTTAGTAATTCCATTTTCATTCATGATTTTATCTACTTGGGTCATATCCCTTTTCTTTTTGAGAAGCCTGGCTAGAGGTTTATCAATTTTGTTCATTTGTTCAGAAAACCAACTCTTGGTTTCATCGATCTGCTCTACAGTTTTTTTAGATTCTATACTGTTTATATAGAAGATCTGCTCTGATCTTTATTATTTCTCTTCTTCTGCTGGGTTTAGGGTGTCTTTGCTGTTCTGCTTCTATTTCCTTTACATGTGCTGTTAGATTTTGTATTTGGGATTTTTCTTATTTCTAGAGATAGGCCTGGATTGCAATGTATTTTCCTCTCAGGACTGCCTTTGCTGCATCCCAAAGTGTTTGGATTATTGTATTTTCATTTTCGTTTGTTTCCATATATTTTTTAATTTCTTCTCTAATTGCCTGGTTGACCCATTCATTCTTTAGTATGGTGTTCTTTAACCTCCATGCTTTTGGAGGTTTTCCAGACTTTTTCCTGTGGTTGATTTCAAGTTTCATAGCATTGTGGTCTGAAAGTGTCCATGGTATAATCTCAATTCTGTATACTTATGAAGGGCTGTTTTGTGACCCAGTATGTGATCATTCTTGGAGAATGTTCCATGTGCACTCGAGAAGAAAGTATATTCTGTTGCTTTGGGATGCAGAGTTCTAAATATATCCGTCAAGTCCATCTGATTCAATGTATCATTCAGGGCCCTCGTTTCTTTATTGACCATGTGTCTAGATGATCTATCCATTGTTGTAAGTGGGGTATTAAAGTCCCCTGCAATTACCACATTCTTGTCAATAAGGTTGCTTATGTTTGTGAATAGTTGTTTTATATATTTGGGGGCTCCCGTATTCGGGGCATAGACATTTATAATTGTTAGTTCTTCTTGATGGATAGACCCTGTAATGATTATATAATTCCCTTCTTCATCTCTTGTTACAGCCTTTAATTTAAAGTCTAGTTTGTCTGATATAAGTATGGCTACTCCAGCTTTCTTTTGACTTCCAGTAGCATGATAGATAGTTCTCCATCCCCTCACTTTCAATCTCAAGGTGTCCTCAGGTCTAAAATGAGTCTCTTGTAGACAGCAAATAGCTGAGTCCTTTTTTTTTTTTTTTTTTTTTTTTTTTTTTTTTTTTTATACATTCTGATACCCTATGTCTTTTGGTTGGCACATTTAGTCCATTTATACTCAGTGTTATTATTGAAAGATATGGGTTTAGCGTCATTGTGATGTCTGTAGCTTTCATGCTTGTAGTTATGTCTCTGGTACTTTTTGGTCCCTGCAACATTTCACTCATAGAATCCCCTTTAGGATCTCATGTAGGGCTGGTTTAGAAGTGATGAATTCCTTCAGTGTTTGTTTGTTTGGGAAGACCTTTATCTCTCCTTATATTCTGAATGACAGACTTGCTGGATAAAGGATTCTCAGCTGCATATTTTTTCTGTTCATCACATTGAAGATCTCCTGCCATTCCTTTCTGGCCTGCCAAGTTTCAGTAGATAGATCTGCCACTAGTCTTATCAGTCTCCCTTTATACCTTACAGCATGTTTATCCCTAGCTGCTTTCAGAATTTTCTCTTTATCCTTGTATTTTGCCAGTTTCACTATGATATGTTGTGTAGAAGATCAATTCAAGTTATGTCTGAAAGGAGTTCTCTGTGCCCCTTGAATTTCAATGCCTTTTTTCTTCCCCAGATTAGGGAAGTTCTCAGCTATGATTTTTTCAAGTACACCTTCAGCCCCTTTCTCTCTGTCTTCTTCTGGAATTCCTATGATAAGGATATTGTTCCATTTGAGTGCATCACTTAGTTCTCTAATTCTCCCCTCATACTCCTGGATTTTTTAATCTTTTTCTCAGCTTCCTCTTTTTCCATAATTTTATCTTCTAATTCACCTATTCTCTCCTCTGCCTTTTCAGTCCGAGCTGTGGTCACCTCCATTTCATTTGGCAGCTCATTTATAGCATTTTTTTAGCTCTTCCTGACTGTTTCTTAGTCCCTTCATCTCTGTAGCAATAGATTCTATGCTGTCCTCTATACTTTTTCAAGCCCAGCAATTAATTTTATGAGTATTATTCTAAATTCTTGTTCCGTTATATTGCTTAAATAGTTTTTTATCAATTCATTAGCTGTCGCTACTTCCTGGAGTTTCTTTTGAGGAGAATTCTTCTGTTTCATTATATTGGGTGGTCCCTGTGGTGGCTCCAAACTGCAGGGTACTTCCCCTGTGCCATTGGGAGTAACTTGTGTTGGTGGGTGGGGCTGCAATCAGACCAGGTGTTTGCCCCCAGCCCACTACTGGGACCACAGTCAGACTGGTGTGTACCTTATCTTCCCCTCTCCCAGGGGCTGGACTCACTGTGGAGTGGTGTGGCCCCCGTCTGGCCTACTTGCACCCTGCCAGGCTTGTGGTGCTGCTTTGATGGGATCTGGCATATTAGCCAGTATGGATCCACAAGGTACACAGGGGTGGGAGGGGCAGGCTCAGCTGGCTCTGCCTAGGTGGTTCCCTGCAGGAGGGGCCCTGTGGCACCAGGAGGGAGGCAGACCCGTCGGAGGGATGGATCCGCAGAAACACAGCATTGGGTGTTTGTGCACTGTGAGCAAGTTCGGTGATGGGAACTGGTTCCCTTTGGAATTTCAGCCGGGGGATGGGAGAGGGAGATGGTGCTTCCCAGCACCTTTGTTCCCCTGCCAAGCTGAGCTCTGTCTTCCGGGGCTCAGCAATTCTCCCTCCTGGCGTCCTCTCACCCTCCCCGCTCTCTGAGAGCAGAGCTGTTGACTTTTAACCTTCCAAATGTTAAGTCCTTCTGGCTCCCAGGACTCACGGAGTCCGGCCCCTCCACATTTGCAAGCCAGACCTGGGGTCTCTGCCTTGCCCAGCAGGCTGCCACTCCACCACACCGGCTCCCTCCCGCCAGTCTGTGTAACGCGCACTGCCTCTCCGCCCTTCCTGTCCTCTTCCATGGGCCTCTTGTCTACGCTTGGCTCCAGAGAGTCTGTTCTGCTAGTCTTCTGGTGGTTTTCTGGGTTATTAGGCAGATGTGGGCGGAATCTAAGTGATCAGCGGGAGGAGGTGAGCCCAGCATCCTCCTACACCGCCATCTTCCCGTGTCTCCAATAACATACATTAGTTTGAAGACATAATATTTTTAAAATTATTTTGTATTTAGTGGGTTTATCTTTTATGTAATAGTCTGTTTTTAGGACAAATACTCTTTTTAAAATGCACATTATTTTCTTTTACTGATATGTTACCTCACTATAGGTATTTAAGAAAATTAAAAAAAGAATAGACGTATAATTCAGTGATAATTTTTATAAGTATAGAATCCTTCATCTATTTTTTTGCCTATTTATTTATTTCTTATATATCTTAAATTTACATCCAAGTTATTTAGCATATAGTGCAATAATGATTTCAGGGGTAGATTTCTTAATGCCCCTTACCCATTTAGCCCATCCCCAATCCCACAACGCCTCCAGTAATCCTCTGGTTGTTCTTCATGTGTAGGAGTCTCTTATGTTTTGTCCACCTCCCTGTTTTTATATTATTTTTTTCCCTTCCCTTATGTTCATCTGTTTTGTCTCTTAAAGTCCTGAGTGAAGTCATATGATGTTTGTCTTTCTCTGATTGACTAATTTCACTTAGCATAATAGCCTCCAGTTCTATCCACATAGTTGCCAGTGGCAAGATTTCATTCTTTTTCATTGCCGAGTAATACTCCATTATATATATATATACCACATCTTTATCCATTCATCAATTGATGGACATTTGGGCTCTTTCCAATAGCTCTTTGGCTATTGTTGATAGTACTGCTATAAACATGGGGGTGCCTGTGTCCCTTCAAAACAGCACACCTGTATCCCATGGATTAATGTCTAGTAGTGCAATTGCTGGGTCATAGGGTAGTTACATTTTTAGTTTTCTGAGGAACCTCCATACTGTTTTCCAGAGTGGCTGCACCAGCTTGCATTCCCACCAACAATGCAAAAGAGATCCTTTTTCTCTGCATCCTTGCCAACATCTGTTATTGCCTGGGTTGTTAATGTTAGCCATTCTGACAGGTGTGAGGTGATATCTCATTGTGGTTTTGATTTGTATTTCCCTGATGATGAGTGATGTGGAGCATTTTTTCATGTGTCGGTTGGCCATCTGGATGTCTTCTTTGGAGAAGTGTCCATTCATCTCTTTTGCCCATTTCTTCACTGGATTGTTTTTTGGGTGTTGAGTTTGATAAGTTCTTTGGATACTAACCCTTTATCTGATATGTCGTTTGCAAATATCTTATCCCATTCCGTGGGTTGCCTTTTAGTTTTGCTGGTTGTTTCCTTCACTGTGCAGAAGCTTTTGATTTTGATGAGGTCTCAGTAGTTCATTTTTGCTTTTGTTTCCCTTGCCTTCAGTGATGTGTTGAGTAAGAAGTTGCTGCAGCAAAAATCAAAGAAGTTTTTGCCTGCTTTCTCCTCAAGGACTTTATGGCTTCCTGTCTTACATTTAGATCTTTCATCCATTTTTAGTTTTTTTTAAAATTTTTTTAATATTTATTTATTTTTGACAGAGAGATAGACAGAACATGAGCGGGGGAGGGGCCGAGAGAGAGAGGGAGACACAGAATCTGAAGCAGGCTCCAGGCTCTGAGCTGTCAGCACAGAGCCTGATGTGGGGCTCAAACCCATGAAATGCAAGATCATGACCTGAGCCGAAATTGGACAGTCAACCAACTGAGCCACCCAAGCGCCCCCATTTTGAGTTTATTTTTGTGTATGGTGTAAGAAAGTGGTCCAGGTTTAGTTTTCTGCATGTCACTGTCCAGTTTTCCCAGCACCGCTTGCTGAGGAAACTGTCTTCATTCCATTGGATAGTCTTCCCTGCTTTGTCACAGATTTGTTGGGCAAACATGTGTGAGTCCATTTCTGGGTTCTCTATTCTGTTCCATTGATCTGAGTGTTTTTGTGCCAGTACCATACTGTCTTGATGATTACAGCTTTGTAATACAGCTGGAAGTCCAGAATTGTGATGCCTCCTGCTTTGGTTTTCTTTTTCAAGATTGCTTTGGCTATTCGGCATCTTTTCTGGTTCCACAAAGTTTAGGATTTTTGTTATAGTTCTGTGAAGAATGCTGGTGTCATTTTGACAGGTATTGCATTGAATAGGTAGATTGTTTTGGGTACTATTGACATTTTAGCAATATTTGTTCTTATCCAGGAGCAGGGAGTATTTTTCCATTGTTTTGTGTCTTCTTCAACTTCTTTTGTAAGATTTCTATATTTTTCAGTGTATAGATTTTTCACCTCTTTGGTTAGATTTATTCCTAGGTATTTCATGGTTTTTGGTGCAGTAGTAAATGGGACCAACTCCTTGATTTCTCTTTCTGTTGCTTCGTTCTTGGTGTATAGGAATGCAACTGATTTCTGTGCATTGATTTTATATCCTGCAACTTTGCTGAATTCATGAATTATTTCTAGCAGTTTTTTGGTGGAATCTTTTGTGTTTTCATCTGTGGAGAGTGAAAGTTTGACCTCCTCCTGGCTGATTTGGATGCCTTTTATTTCTTTATGTTGTCTGGTTGCTGAGGCTAAGACTTCCAATAATATGTTGAATAACAGTGGCCAGAGTGGACATTCCTGTCTTCTTCCTGACCTTAGGGGAAAAGCTCTCAGTTTTTCCCCATTGAGGATGATATTAGCATTGGGTCTTTCATATATGGCTTTTATGATCTCAAGGTATGTTCCTTCTATCCCTGCATTCTTATGGGTTTTTATCAAGAAGGGATGCTGTATTTTGTCAAATGCAACTATTAAGAGGTTCATATGGTTCTTGTCCTTTCTTTTCTTGATGTGATGAATCACACTGATTGTTTTGCAGATATTCAACCAGCCCTGCATCCCAGGTATAAATCCCACTTGGTCGTGATGAATAATTTTTTTAATGTATTGTTAGATCCAGTTGGCTATTATCTTGTTCAGGATTTTTGCATCCATGTTAATCAAGGAAATTGGTACATAGTTCTTTTTAGTGGGGTCTTTTTCTGGTTTTGGAATCAAGGTAATGCTGGCTTCATAGAAAGAGTTTGGGAGTTTTCCTTCCATTTCTATTTTTTGGAACAGCTTCGAGAAAATAAGTGTTAACTCTTCCTTAAATATTTGGCAGAATTCCCCTGGAAAGCCATGTGGCTCTGGACTCTTTTTGCGGGGGGGGGGGGGGGGGGGGGGGGATTTTTGAATACTAATTCAATTTCTTTACTGGTTATGGGTTTATTCAAATTTTCTATTTCTTCCTGTTTCAGTTTTGATAGTGTATATGTTTCTAGGAATTTGTCCATTTCTTCCAGATTGCCCATTTTACTGGTGTATAATTGCTCATAATATTCTCTTAATATTGTTTTTATTTCTGCTGTGTTGGTTGTGATCTCTCCTCTTTCATTCTTGATTTTATTTATTTGGGTCCTTTCCTTTTTCTTTTTGATAAAACTGGCCAGTGGTTTATCAATTTTGTTAATTCTTTCAAAGAACCAGCTTCTGGCTTCATCGATCTGTTCTGTTTTTTGGTTTCTATAGCATTAATTTCTGTTCTAATCTTTATTACTTTCTGTCTTCTGCTGGTTTTGGGTTTTATTTGCTGTTCTTTTTCTAGCTCTTTAAGGTGTTAGGTTAGATTTTGTATCTAAGACCTTTCTTCCTTCTTTAGGAAGGCCTAGATTGCTATATATTTTCCTCCTATGACCACCTTTGCTGCATCCCAGACGTTTTTGGCTGTGGTGTTATCATTTTCATTGGCTTCCATGCACTTTCTAGTTTCCTCTATAACTTCTTGGTTAGCCCATTCATTCTTTTTTTTTTCTTATTTTTTTTAACGTTTATTTATTTTTGAGACAGAGAGAGACACAGCACGAACGGGGGAGGGTCAGAGAGAGAGGGAGACACAGAATCTGAAACAGGCTCCAGGCTCCGAGCTGTCAGCACAGAGCCCAACGCGGGGCTTGAACTCATGGACCGCGAGATCATGACCTGAGCCAGTCGGACACGTAACTGACTGAACCACCCAGGCGCCCCAGCCCATTCATTCTTTAGTTGAATGTTCTTCAGTCTCCAAGTATTTCCTATCTTTCCATAATTTTTCTTTTGGTTGATTTTGACTTTCATAGCATTGTGGTAAAAAAATATGCATGGTATGATCTGAATCTTTTTGTACTTGTTGAGGGCTGATTTGTGTCCCAGTATGTGGTCTATTCTGGAGAATGTCCCATGTGCACTGGAGAAGAATGTATATTCTGCTGCTTTAGGACGAAATGTTCTAAATATATCTGTTAAATCCATCTCATCCAGTGTGTCACTCAAAGCCATTGTTACCTTGTTGATTTTATGATTTGATGATCTATCCATTGTTGTAAGTGGGGTGTTGAAGTCCCCTACTATTATGGTATTATTATCAATGAGTTTCTTTATGTTTGTGGTTAATTGATTTATATATTTGGGTGCTTTCATATTTGGAGCATAAATGTTTACAATTGTTAGGTCTTCTTGGTGGATAGACCCATTAATTATGATATAATGTCCTTCTTCATCTCATGTTACAGTCTTTATTTTAAAATCTAGATTGTTTGATATAAGTATGGGTACTCTGGGTATTTTTGTCAACAATTAGCATGATAGATGGTTCTCCATCCCCTTACTTTCAATCTGAAGGTGTCTTTTGGTTTAAAGTGGGTCTCTTGTAAACAGCATATAGATGGATCTTGTTTTCTAATGAATTCTGTTACCCTATGTCTTTTGATGGGAGCATTTAGTCCATTGACGTTTGAGTGAGTACTGAAACCTATGAATTTGTTGCCATTATGTTGCTTGCAGATTTAGAGTTTCTGGTGGTGTTCTGGTCCTTTCTATTCTTTGTTGCTTTTTGTATGTATGTATGCATGTATTATGTATGTGAATATATATTTACTTTATTTATTTATTTATTTATTTATTTACTTACTTACTTACTTACTTATTTATTTATTCATTCATCTTTTCTCCCCTCCGAGAGTCCCCCTTAAAATTTCTCGATTTAGTGGTCACGAACTCCTTTAATTTTTGTTTGTCTGGGAAACTTTTACTCTCTCCTTCTATTTTGAATGACAGTGTTGCTGGATAAAGAATTTTTGGCTGCATATTTTTCTGATTCAGCACACTGAATATATCCCACCACTCCTTTCTGGCCTGCCAAGTTTCTGTGGATAGGTCTGCTGCAAACCTAATCTGTCTTCCGTTGTAGGTTAAGGAGTCTTTTTCCCTTGCTGCTTTCATGATTCTTTCCTTGCCTGAGTATTTTGTGAATTTGACTATGATATGCCTTGTTGATGTTCGGTTTTTGTTGAATCTAATGTGCTTCCTGGATTTTGATGTCTGTGTCTTTCTCCAGGTTAGGAAAGTTTTCTGCTATGATTTGCTCACATAGCCCTTCTACCCCTTTTTCTCTCTCTTCCTCTTCTGGGACCCCTATGATTCTGAGGTTGTTCCTTTTTAATGGGTCACTGATTTTCTCTAATTCTTAAATTGTGCTCTTTTGCCTTAGTCTCCCTGTTTTTTTTCTGCTTCATGATTCTCCACAAGTTTGTCCTCTATATCACTGATTCTGTGCTCTGCCTCATCCATCTTTGCTGCCATGGCACCAATTGAGATTGCAGCTCAGTTATAGCATTTTAAATTTCATCCTGACTATATTTTCTTCTTTTATCTCCACAGAAAGTGATTCTAATCTATTTTTGACTCCAGCTAGTATTCTTATTATCATGATTCTAAAATCTGGTTCAGACTTCTTGCTTGTATCTGTGTTTGTTATATCCCTGGCTGTCGTTTCTTCCTGCTCTTTCTTTTAGGGTGAATTCCTTCGTTTTGTCAGTTTGAAGGGAGTAAAGGAATTAATGAGGTTAAAAAAAATTTAAAAAATAAATTAAAAAAATAAAAACAACAGACACACACAAATCAAATAAATGACGCTAGACCTTAGATGTGTTTTCATCTGGGTGTTGAAAGGGGCTTGGTAGATGAGAGAAAAAAGGGGAAAGAAAAAAAAAAGGGAAGTCGTTTGAAAGTTTGAAAAAAAATGAATATACAGAAATAAAATGAAATGGTGAAAGCAAAATAGAATTTGAAAAAAAATATACAAAAGTAAAAAATATAGTAGAAAAAAATTAAAGAAAAATAGTTTTAATAAAAATTGAAAATAAAAAAAATTTCCCTGTATTCAAGAAAAAAAACAAAAGAGAAGAGAAAAGAAGATTTAATAAATGGACCAGGGAACAGACGGAAATACAGTTGAAATTACTTCTTTTTCCCATAGAAGTCAAACTATGAAGCCCTTTATAGTCCATAAACTAAGCAGGCAGAGAGACTTGTGTTCCTGAAGAGTGAGGTTGGCCCAGTTGGGTGGGGGTTGGTGTCATGGCTTCATTCTCCACTAGATGGCACTGCTTAGCTTACTCAGGTGGATTGTTGTGGTGCTTGTAGATGTGTATGCACATGCGCCAGATCGGTGAAAATGGCGTCACCCCGTCTCTAGTATCGGAATTCCGTTCTCCCTGATCAGCAATCGCGCACCCATCCTTTGTCTTCGGTTTCCATACACTCCCCACTTTTACGCTGTTCGTGACCAAGTCCCAGGCAGTACCTCTCTCCTGAGTTTTATCCCAGGTGCGGCTACGTTTCCCCACCCTTTACTTCTGAGGGACTGCGGCTTTGTCCTGCTCAAACCTTCTGCAGGAGGTTTTCACTGAGCAATGGCCGGGTGCTGGCCACACCCAGGAATGTTTGCAGGACCGTGCTGCTGCCGATGCCCGGAGACTGCCGCCGGGTGCCAACCCGCCCCAGGAAAAGTTTGCGCGATTATGTGGCAACAGCGTTTCTGGGATTATGGGCAAACGACAACATGCATCTGGCACCAGGCTTCATCCCCAGTGACCTTGTTCCAGCACCAGCAAATGTGTTTGTTCTCCCGGGTCCACTGGGGCCTTTGCCTTTGGGGACTCTACCAGATGTCCTCCCAGCAGGGGAACCGCCTCACCCTGTGTGGCCCAAAGACCCCTGGACTTCACTCTGCTCCTGGGGATTCACCCTTTCCACCAGAGCACCACCAGGCATCAGCTGCTGAGTTTCCAACCTTGTGCTCCCCCTGTTTATAGAGTCTTAATGGAATTTAAACACTCTCTTTTCTGCCTTTTTAATTTGGTTCCGGCAGCTGTTTCCACTTTTCCATTTTCTCTCCAGCTGCTTTTGGGGGGTGGTGCTTTGCTGAACTCTCCCCCTGCCTCCCGCCCACCCCCCTCTCTGTCCTCTCTCTGTATCCAAAAACAGCCTGCCCTCTGCGGCTTCTCTCTCCCCCAGTTCACCTCTCCACGCTGCATACCTGCTGAATTCTGTGGTTCAGGTTGTGGAGATTGTTGTGTTGATCCTCAAATCAGTTTTCTGGGTGTGCAGGATAGTTTAGTGTTGATCTGGCTGTATTTCATGGACGTCAGAGGCAGAAAAAAATTCCATGCTGTTCCACCATCTTGGCTCCTCCCATTATCCATTTATTTTTTATCACCTCTCCAGTGATTCCTTCTATTTCTGTATTTATATCTTATTTTTCTTTTACTTTTTTCCTAGCAGTGTAATGAATATACCACATTGCAATTTTGTTAACATAATCTTACGTACTTGTCATTATAAATGTAGTTTTCTAATTACCACTACCAAAAATTAGAGTATAGCAATTAACTTCTTAATAAAAAATAAAAATAAAACAATTTATATAATTTATTTTACTACTTTCTAAACTTTCTTGATATGTCTTTTCTTCAAAAAAGCAAATGGCATGTATATTATATTTTCTATCTGTATTTAGAAACATTTATATTTATTTCTTTAAGTGTGAGATTTTTTTTTTCTTTTTGTATAATTGTTTATGCCTAAGAGTCAGAATTTTGAGTTAACTGATATTCATCTGTTCATGTTTTTGGGATAATGACAAGTTATTTGTAGGTGGCCTGGACCAATTTATATTTGTATCAATACTATAGGAATGTTCAAAAAGTTCCTCATCTTCTCAACACTGGGAATTTTTATATGTTTTATTTTTGCCAGCTTAATTGTACATTTACCTCATCATGACCTTAATGTGTTTTGACCTCTTTGCTAGTAAGTTTGGACATCATTAGATTTTTAACGTCCATTGTGTTACTGTGTTTTCTTAAATCAGTGTATGAGTTTCAACTAATTTTATAATAGAGTGTGTTTTTCTAGTTGTATTTGAGAGTTATTATATAATCAGGGTGATGATTATTTGTCATATCTATGACAAATATTGTTTCTCAAACTGCACTATGTCTTTTAATGTTCTTGTGTGTCTTAGTGAACCCAAAGTTTTAACTGTGTTATGTAGAACTTTATTAGCCTGTGTTTATATGGGTAGAATGTTTTAGTACATTTATATTAATGCCTATCCTGAGTTAATGTATTTTGTTTTGTCAAAAATTTTATACATTGATCTTTCACACTTAAGTGCTTAATTTACTAGGATTAATTTTTGCCTAAGGAGTGAGGTAGGGATATAGTGTATGTGTGTGTGTGTGTGTGTGTGTGTGTGTGTGTGTGTGTGTGTATATATATAATTTAGAGGTAATAACATTTCTCAGTACCTCTTCTTGAATAGTCTTTGGTTCCTACTAGTTTTTCAAATATGCTTTGCTATATATCAGGTTTCCATACATGTGCATGTCATAAGTTTTTCTTGCCCATAGTCCTTATCACTGTTGTAAGTCATATATTTATAAATCTTAGTCTTGAGTAAGACAAAACCATGTTCTTTTTACTTCTTTATTAATGTTGTAACTATTCTCACCCTTTATTCTTTCATATCATTTAGTATCACTTTTACAGCTTTGATGAAAAACCTTATTTCTTTTGCCTGGGATTATTTGAGTTTAGAGACTGTTATTGATAGATTGTTAGAACTGATTCAATAAGCAAGATAACTTTCTACACGTATTTAGTTCTTATTTAATAGTTATTAATCATGTTGGAGCATTACATCAATAAAGATTTTAAAAGATAAATTGAGAGGCATCTGGGTGGCCTAGTCAGTTGTGTCCAACCCTCAGCTCAAGTCATGATCTCATGGTGAGTGGGGTTTGAGCCCCACGTTCAGCTCATTGCTGACAGCTCAGAGCCTGGAGCCTGGAGCCTGGATTCTGTGTCTCCTTCTCTCTCTCTGCCCCTCCCCTGCTCACGCCCTGTCTGCCTGTCTCTTTCTTTCTCTCTCTCTCTTTCAAAAATATACATTAAATTTTTTTTTAATTAAAAAATGATAAGTTGAGGCATATTAACAATTTTAAGGGCTTTTTGGAGCAAAAATTGCTTCAAATCTCATAGTGCCAAACCAGAGGTGTTAGGAGCAATCTGTCAGCAAGACCTAAGGGAGAGTCTTTTCCAGAGAGAGTGCAGAGGCGAAGAAAGGACATTATGTGATTATAGCTTCAAGCCCAGTTGTCTGTTGGTAATTGGTTGTTTTTTGGTTTCAATTCCTCAACCTTGTGTCATTTATAGGGCTTGTTTTTGGTTTGGTCACATAGGCCACCATGCCATTAGAGCCACATCAGTCTAATGACCTCCTTGTTTATTTTTTTTTAATTTTTTTTTTAACATTTATTTATTTTTGAGACAGAGAAAGACAGAGCATGAACGGGGGAGGGTCAGAGAGAGGGAGACACAGAATCCGAAACAGGCTCCAGGCTCTGAGCTGTCAGCACAGAGACCGATGTGGGGCTCGAACTCACGGAGTGCGAGATCATGACCTGAGCTGAAGTCGGATGTTTAACCGACTGAGCCACCCAGGCACCCCCCTCCTTGTTTATTCAACAAAGATGTTAGACCTTTTTTGTTAAATGTATCTCTAATTATTTAATAAATATTTATAAGATAAATGATTTTTAAATTGTACTCTTTAACTCTTGTTGCAGGTCTTTCAGAATGCAATTATCTAAACATTGTTCAGAAAAGTTCCTAAAATCTTTTATTAATCATAAAATTTCAATGGATGATTTGATGGAGAAACTTGGAGTTTTTAGAATAAAATACGGTCACATCTCAAATAGTGTTCTTCCTTTATGAACCTATCTCTGTTGTTTCTTGTCATCTTTTTATCTTATTGAACTTTATAGGACATCCATTATGTTTTGAGATTTTAGACTAGAGCCTATTATATTTGTGGTAATTTAATTTTCAAGAGTTCCCTATGGTGTAGGTTGTGAGTTGTTTTCTGTAGCGATTTATTGTCATCTGGAAGGCAGTATACACCCCAATCCACTTTAAATTCAAGTTTTGATCTCAAGATTGATTTTGAACCAAATAATGTAAATGACTTCTCCAAACTCAAGTGAGAGCCAGCCACCAAACACATATCCTCAGAGCAGATATTTTTTTTTATCTCTAGAATAAAGAAGAAAGTATCTGTTTTCTATTAGGAAAGCCATTTGTTTTTTCTATAGGTATAGTCTTCCTGGAGCTCAGTTTTCTGCAGTTTTCACTAATTCAACTCTAACTCTGGGCCAATTCAAAGACTTTACTCAAAGAACACTTAGGCCGCCAGTTTTTTAGATGCTTAATATATCTCTTGTCTACAATACTCACCTCCCTGTACTTGTCCTCCAGCTTTGCTCCTCTATTTAGACTCTTCTTTTACTTTTATACTCATCCATTCCCTGAAAATGTGTTTCTATGTGTATTGTGTTTATTTTCTAATACGTTCATATATTATAGTAAAATTGTTCCTCCATTTTATGGGAAATCATGTTATTTTATTATTTTTATTTTTTATTTTTATAATTTTATTTAAATCCAAGTTAGTTAACATATAGTGTAATAATAATTTCAGGAGTAGAATTCAGTTATTCATCATTAACATAAAACACCCAGTGCTCATTCCAACAAATGCCCTCCTTAATGCCCATCACCCATTTAGCCCATCCCCCCCACCCAACACCCCTCTAACAATCCTCAGTTTGTTCTCTGTCTCTTATGGTTTGTCTCCCTCTCTCTTTTTATCTTACTTTTCTTTCCCTTTCCTATGTTCATGTTTTGTTTCTTAAATTCTACATGTGAGTGAAATCATATGATACTTGTCTTTCCCTGACTGACTTCTTTTGCTTAGCATAATACACTCTACTTCCATCCTCAAGTTGTTGCAAATGACAAGATTTCATTCTTTTTTATTGCTGAGTAATATTCCAGTGTGTGTGTGTGTGTGTGTGTGTGTGTGTGTGTGTGTGTGTACATACCATATCTTCTTTATCAGTCCATCAGTCTATGTCCATCAGTCTATGGACATTTGGGCTCTTTCCATAATTTGGCTATTGTTCATAGTGCTGCTATAAACATTGGGGTGCATGTGCCTCTTTGAATCAGCATATTTGTATCCCTTGGATAAATTTTTGGTAGTGCAATTGCTGGGTTGTAAGGTAGTTTTATTTTAAATTTTTTGAGGAACATCCACACTGTTTTCCAGAGTAGCTGCACCTGTTTGGATTCCCATCAGCAATGCAAAAGTGTTCCCCTTCTTCCACATTCTTGCCAGTATCTGATGTTTCCTGACTTGTTAATTGTAGCCATTCTGGCTGCTGTGAGGTGGTATCTCATTGTGGTTTTGATTTGTATTTCCCTAATGATGAGTGATGATAAGCATCTTTTCATGAGTTTCTTAGCAATCTGGATGCCTTCTTTGATAAAGTGTCTGTTCATGCCTTTTACCCATTTCTTCACTGGATTGTTTGTTTTTTAGATGTTGAGTTTTATAAGTTCTTTACAGGTTTTGGATACCAACCCTTTATCTGATAGGTCATTTGCAAATATCTTCTCCCATTCCATTGGGTGCCTTATAATTTTGCTGATTGTTTCCTTTGCTGTGCAGAAGGTTTTTATCTTGATGAAGGCCCAATGGTTCATTTTTGTTTTTGTTTCCCTTGCCTCTGGAGACATAGGAAATTGTTGCAGCTGAGGCCAAAGAAGTTTTTGCCTACTTTCTCCTCTAGGATTTTGATGGCTTCCTGTTTTATCTTTAGGCGTTTCATCCACTTTGATATTATTTTTGTGTATGGTGTAAGAAAGTAGTCCAAGTTCATTCTTCTGCATGTTCGTGTCCAGTTTTCCCAGCACCACTTGCTGAAGAGACTGTCTTTATTCCATTGGACAGTCTTTCCTGCTTTGTCAAAGATTAGTTGGCCATATGTTTGTGGGTATATTTCTGTGTTCTCTTTTCTGTTCCATTGATCTGAGTGTCTGTTTTTTTCTTAATACCATACTATCACCATACTATCTTGATGAGTACAGCTTTGTAATACAGAGTGGAGTCCGCAATTGTGATGCCTCCAGCTTTGGTTTCTTTTTCAACATTACTTTGGCCATTTGGGGTCTTTTCTGGTTTGATACAAATTTTAGAATTATTTTTTCTAGCTCTGTGAAGAATGCTGGTGTTACTATGGTAGGGTTTGCAATGAATATGTAGATTGCTTTGGGTAGTATCAACATTTTAACAATATTTATTCTTCCAATCCTTGAGCAGGGAACATTTCATTGTGTCTTCTTCAATTTCTTTCATAAACTTTCTAAGGTTTTCAGTGTATAGATCATTTACCTCTTTGGTTAAGTTTATTCCTTGGTATTTTATGGTTCTTTGTGCAATTGTAAATGGGATCAATTTCTTGATTTTATGGTGTTTCATTATTGATGTATAGAAATATCACAGATTTCTGTATGGTGATTTTATGGTCTGAGACTTTGCTGGATTCATGTATCAGTTCTAGCAGTTTTATGGTGGAGTCTTTCGGGTTTTCCACATAGAGTATCATGTCATTTGTGAAGAGTGAAAGTTTGACTTCTTCCTTGCCCATTTGAATTTTTTTTTTCTTTTTGTTGTCTGAGTACTGAAGCTAGGACTCCCAACACTATGATGAACAACATTGGTGAGAGTGGACATCCCTGTCATTTTCTTGACCTTAGGGGGAAAGCTCTCAGTTTTTCCCCATTGAGGGTGATAGCTGTGGGTCTTTTGTATATGGCCTTTATGATCTTGAGGTATGTTCCTTCTATCCCTCCTTTTTTGAGGGTTTTTATCAAGAAGGGATGCTGTATTTTGTCAAATGCTTTGTCTGCATCTATTGGGAGAATCATGTGGTTCTTATCCTTTATTTTATTAATTTTTTTAACGTTTATTCATTTTTGAGAGATAGAGACAGAGCATAAGTGGGGAAGGGGCAGAGAGAGAGGGAGACACAGAATCTGAAGCAGGCTCCAGGCTCTGAGCGGTCAGCACAGAGCCGGAAGCGGGACTTGAACTCACGAACTGTGAGATCATGACCTGAGCTGAAGTTGGACACTCAACCGACTGAGCCCCCCAGGTGCCCCTATCTTTTATTTTATTAATATGATGTATCACATTAATGGATTTGTGGGTATTGAATCAGCCTTGCATCCTAAGAATAAATACCACTTGATTGCAGTGAATAATTTTTTTAATGTATTATTGGATCTAGTTTGATAGTATGTTGTTGAGAATTTTTGCATCCATGTTCATCAGGGAAATTGGTATGTAGTTCTTTTTTTGGTGGAGTCTTTGTCTGGGTTTGGAATCAAAGTAATGCTGTCCTGATAGAATGAGTTTGCAAGTTTTCCATCCATTTCTATTTTTTGGAGAAGCTTCAAAATAATAGGTGTTAAGTCTTCTTTAAATGTTTGGTAGAATTCTCCTGGAAAGCCATTTGGCCCTTGACTCTTGTTTGTTGGGAGATTTTTGATTACTGAAACAATTTCTTTACTTGTTACAATTCTGTTCAAATTTTCTATTTCTTCTTGTTTCAATTTTGGTAGTTTATATGTTTCTAGGAATTTATTCATGTCTTCCAGATTGCCCAATTTGTTGGCATATAATTGCTCATAATCATGTTATTTTATTTATTTTTTTTAATTAATGTTTATTTTTGAGAGAGGCAGACTGCAAGCAGGGAGAGGGGCAGACACACACACACACACACACACACACACACACACACACACACACAGAATCAGAAGCAGGCTCTAGGTTCTGAACTGTCAACACAGAGCCCAACACAGGGCTCGAAGCTGCAAACTGAGATTATGACCTGAGCCAAAGCAGGGTCTTGAGTGACTGTGCCATCCAGGTACCCCATAATCATGTTATTTTAAGTGTTATGATACTACCAATTACCTTGATTCAGAAACACCTATATTTATCCTATTCTGTTATTTTAATGACTTATCTTTTTGTTGTTGTTTTTATTTGGCCTATTCTTTAAGTTTATTGAGTGAAAATACTCTTGTCATTTTAAAACATCTCTTCCTTTATTTAACACATTGTTTTTCTTAATATATTCTGCATTTGAAGTATCCTTCAATATTACTGATTCTTTCTTAGAACTTCTAGTATATGCTAAATACAGAGATTTCAAATCAAGCATCATTTATATTTCAAAAAATAGTATATTCCTCTTTGTTACATGGGTGATAGTTGAATGCTCCATGATCTGAAGTTCAAAAGCTGATAACTATGATATCCATTGTCAGCCATATTCATTATACAGTGGGTGTGGAGAAACATCAAGTTCCTGGAGAGCACCTGCAGGTGAAAACTTCTTCTTTTTCTGCCTTCTCCTCCTCCTCCTCCTCTTTCTTCTTCTTCTTCTTCTTCTTCTTCTTCTTCTTCTTCTTCTTCTTCTCCTTCTCCTTCTCCTTCTCCTTCTCCTTCTCCTTCTCCTTCTCCTTCTCCTTCTCCTTCTCCTTCTTCTAAGTAACCAACATTCCATACCAGATTTTTTTTTCTATTTCGTTGGGCCACCTTCCCTAGTGACAGTCAGACATATCAGGAGAGAACTCAACCACCTGCAGATACTTCATTGGTTTGGCTGTGGTTTATTGGTGGACTTCATGGTATGATTTCTTTGAAAGTTCTGGAAACAAAGCCTTTAAAGAAATCCCAAGTGCAGGCTACACAGAGGTACTCCAGTTCTTCAGTCTTTTAATTCAAGAGGTATTAGTGGAATATTATCTGAGTATCCTACCTGTTTTCTGTCATAACATTTTTCCGGAAGATAATTATTACAAGTATCTTCAGCTTATTTGTGAAATAGACTCATCTCATATTTTGGCAGAAATTTGTTTCTAATCCCCTTCATTACTATTCAACATACCACAGGTGTTACCTCTTTTTAAATCTTTTTCATTTTGGTAGTAGGGGCATTGGAAATGACATATATGTCTCAGCCCAGGTTACAGTTTCTTCAGTGAGTCCTGTCACCCAACATTTGATAACTACTTGTCCTCAGCTGATGTTGTTAGTCCTAGACTTTCTTACCTTAGCCGAAATGGCCTCATGAATTGTGCTCTTGCAGACTGTACTTGCTTTGAACTACTGCCCTGGGTCTTGTTGAAGCACAGCTGCTACCTGTTTTTTTCACTCTTCCCTCAGCTTATGTTTTTCTGGTGTCATTTATTTTCATTGCTGTACATCTCTACCACTACCTGCAATGAAGCAAGTTAGCTGCTTATAAGGGGATTTATCTTTATGCCAGAAGCAGGTAGAGGAACACAAAACAGTATCTAATCCTTTGGTATATCCTCTTTACTAATAAAATGGGATCTGATCTTATTACTTTGTCACCTAAGAGCCTTAACTACATATATTTCTTCTGACTCTAGTGTTGTCCTTTTTTATTAAAGTGTGTGGTACCAGCCCACTGTGTTTTCAAATATTTATATACTCATAAATCCTCTTAGTAATGCTGATCTGTTTTTGTGATTGTTCCTCTTGACTAAATTAGATATAATATTCTTAATCATGATTGTGATATAATAAAGAAAACTGCTGTGTCTAATATCATACACACTCCACATACAAACACAAACCCCCATGCATGCAATTATACACACACATGCAAATATAGACCAAAAATAAATATTTTCCAATGAATTACAAGTAAAACATTTTTAACTTAATATTAGAAATATGGACAATAATTGGTTGTATTTGCATGTGCATTTGTTATGAGTTTCAAAAATGCCAATTCTTTTAGGAATTTGAACAAAGCTTCAGTAAATATTCCTTTGCCTATTTCTTCGCACATTTGTGAAAGACTTTGTCTAACATGGTTATACAGGAGGGAAATTGCTAGGGAGGAGGTTACCTGAATTTTTACGTCTACTCGTTATTGCCAAACGGTTTTTCAAAGTGGTTTTATCAGTGCTCACCACCAACACTATATCACTCCACATCTTTGTTTATTATTGATCATTTCAGGCATTATATTTAACTGAAAACATTTTTACTAATCTAATTGAGGATGGAATAATATGTCATTGCCATGTTAATTTGCATTTCCCCAATGATGGCTGATGTGGAATCCTACAAATTCATTTTTTAAATATTAAAATTCTTATATAATCTATTCTCTAAACTTTGTTTCATAAATTACAAATCTTCTCACAATCACTGACATAGCTTCCTTTTGTTAGTAAAGTTAAATTCTGAATACATTAAATTTTAGCTCAAATGTATCATTATTTTGCTTTGTGCTTTTAACACTTTGTTTAAAGAAAAGCTTTTTTTTCCTATTTCATAAAAATATGTTGTGTATTTTCTTTCATATTTTTAAGGCTTTATTTCTCTACACAACTGAAAGTTATTTTTGTGTATGTTCTGATAAAGGAAACATTTTTTTTCTTTCTTTCTTTGACTCTGAAGACTTTAAATACATATATCTTTTACAAAATGTTCTATTATTTCCAGCTCTTAAGAAACAAATTTTCCATTTTATTGATTCTGCTGATGCTCATGCATGTGTTTTCCTTTCTCTTATTATTTTTTCCCTACTATGGGAGTCTAATCCCTTAGATTATGCAAGAATACCTTAAAGACATTTTTGTATTTGCTCAGCTGAAACTCTAATAGTTTCACCAGTGCTGTAATATCTTGGGTTCAAGTCCCCACACCATACCTGTGTATGAATCTGGATGTCTTATACCCACGAAGTCTATGCTTGCCATCTGCCTTCTTACTGGTGACCTCTTTTCTATGATCCTTGGTGAGCGGCTAATATTTGTACAGCTTCACAGAACTGATGTGCAGAAGTTTTTTTAAATTCCCATCCCATAGATGGGACAATCCTTTTTACATACCTCTTGCATTCAAGTATCTCATTCCTTGTTCCTTTAGTTCTTGTGGCTGAGGTCTGGATTCCCTTACCAATGCTGGCAATTTAAACCTCACTGAAGTCATTCATGCTTTTGTATGTTTCTGATAATTTCCCAACTAATCAGCTCCCACTCTTCTTACTTTATTGCTAGTTCCTTTCTTATGTCAAGTTTCCTTAAAAATTGACCAGGCATAAGATATTTTGTACCAGTAATAATAATTTATAAACGCAGTATGCAGTAGAATTCACAAAGCATTTCCTTTAAAATTTGTCTAAAGGTTTGCTTAATTATGAATTTTTTTCTAAAGATGGTGGAGCCATAATTCTGAAACTTCAGTTCTATAGTTTTATTTCATGAAGAACAACATAATTGTAAGTTATCCATGGTCCTAGTCTATAAGGAAAAGAGGGAGACGATTATTTAAGTTACATAATTAAATAACATCTATCGCTCTAAGGAAGTTAAAATTATGCCTGTCCTATATCGTCTTAAGCAGTATTTTAAAATATCCTTTCATTGTGTTTGATTATATTTCTAATGCTATCAGGGCTATACACACTGCCTCATGTGAAATAGACTCTTGAGAAAATTGTTTTATTCTAGTAATTTGTTCTCCTCTATGGAAGGAGATAGGAAGCAAGTCTACAAGGTAGTCTGTGGTGTGCTAAAAAAATAACCTCACAAAATATAGCTGTCTCCTAATTCATGAAACCTATAAATTTTCTTTGTGGCAATAAAGGGTCTTTGTGGTTGTGATTAAGGTAAGGATATTGAGATGGGAGGGTTATGCTGGATTGTCTAGGTGGGCCCAAAATGCAATCACACACAGATTGTCCTAGACTGCATCTCAGTGAACCCATTACAAGTTGAAAATACCACAAGTCAAAATTGCATTTAATACCCTTAGCCTACAGAACACCATATCTTGACCTAACCTACCTTAAACATACTCAGAACACTTACATTAGTCTACAGTTGGGCAAAATCCTCTAAAGCGAAGCCTATTTTATAATAACGTTTGGAATGTCTCATGTAACTTATTGAATACTGTACTGAAAGACAAAAACGGAACAGCTTTGTAGGTGCAGGATGACAACCAGGGTATCACTTGTTTACCCCCACGGATGGCTGACTGGGGGCTGCACTGGCTGTTGTCACCCAGCTTCATGGGACAGGATCCTAGGCATCTCACTCATCAACAAAAGATCAAAATTGCAGATTTCAAAATACGGTTTCCTCTGAATGTGTATCACTTTTGCACCATTATAGTGTAAAAAAAATCGTAAGTTGAACTATCATAAGTGAGAGACCGTCTCTATACGATTATAAGCATAGGGAGCTTTGGCCCACGCTGAGGAGAAAGGGATGTGAAAGAGGAAGGAAACGTTTGAAGATGCCAGCCTTGAAGACTGGGATGATATGGCCACAGGCACAAGGCATGCTGACAATCACTAGACATTTGAAGAGACCAGGAATGGATTCTTCTCGAGATCCTCTGGTGGAAGAGACCCCTGCTTGCCCCTTGATTTCAGACTTCTGACCTCTAAAACTGTGACAGAATAAATTTCTGTTCCTTTAAGCTACTACATTTGTGGTCATTTATTGTCACAGCCACAGGAAACTGATATAGATTTTGATACATTTTAGCCAACATTTCTAATAAAATTTATTTTATTTATTTTATTTTTTAAGTTTATTTATTTTGAGAAAGAGACACAGGTTGGGGTTGGGGGGGTTGGGGAGAGACAGCCTGAGTGGGGTAGTGTAGAGAGAGAGGAGAGAGAGAATCCCAAGCAGGCTCTGCACTGTCAGCACACAGCCTGATGTCAGGCTCGAAGCCATAACCATGAGATCATGACCTGAGCCAAAACCAAGAGTCAGATGCTTAACCAACTGAACCACCGAGGTGTCCCTCTAATATAATTTAAAGGTTTGGGATGGCTTAGAGTTTCTTTTGAATCTCTTTCTTACTTTAATGCCAGAATATAAGTAACTGCTCAATGAATAGTTTTATGTGATATGTCAGAAGGTCACAAAACCAAGTGCAAGAGCTCACAAAGGCCAAAGTTGGAACAGTTTGAACAACAAAAGAAATGATGTAGTATCAGATTATGACACAAAATACGAAATAAACATCTATGAATTCATAATGAGGTACACCAATTACTGAACGAATTAATGAATGATTGAAGACACGAACAAGCACATAAACTGGGAGAAGAGAAACAAGTCTTTCTTGCAGAAGAATTCCAAATAAATCCTGCAAACATTTCACCCTCAAGGAGGTGGAACATAATTCCCTTCCCCCTGAGTGTGGACTGTGTTTGGTGACTTGCTTCCAAAGGCACAGTGTGGAACAGAATAGAAGTCAGGCTGGTTTCCTGCATCCTCAATAGGAAGTTAAGAGGATGACCCTGCCTTAATGGTTTTCCCTCCAAACCTAGTGAGAAAAATTAGACCATACATCCTACTTATCTAGTCATAAGAAACAAAATCAGGCGAATTCCAATTGAGAGACATTCTGCAATGCCTCAGCATTACTCTTCAAAACTCTCAAGGTCATCAAAACCAAAGAAAATCTGAAAAACTGTCACCTCTCAGAGCAGGCTGGGGAGACATAAAGGCTAAATTCAAGGCGATATCTGGAACAGAAAAAGGACATTGGGATAAAAACTCATGAAATAAGAATAATATATCAATATTGCTTCGTTTAATCCCATATATCACAATGCATCAAAAGTTGTGACAGTTAAACCATTCTAATGTAAAATGCTAATGACAGAAGAAATTGGAGTTTATGAGAACTCTGAAAAATCTTTGTAGCGTTTAAGTAAATGTGAAATCTTCTAATACATATTATATACATACATACATATATCTACATACATATATATTTATATAAAATTTTTGCTTAGCATAATATCTCTAGAGGGTATTACCTAAGCCAAATAAGTCAGTCAGAGAAAGACATATGATTTCACTAATATGTGGAATTTGAGAAACACAACAGATGAACACAGGGGAAGGGAAGGAAAAATGAGATAAAAACAGAGTTGGAGGCAAACCAAAAGAAACTCTTAAAGACAGAGAACAAACTGAGGGCTGCTGGAGGGGAAGTGGGTGGGGGGATGGGTTAAATGGATGATGGGCGTTAAGGAGGGCATGATTTGAGATGAGCACTGGGTGTCATATGTAAGAGATGAATCACTGGGTTCTACTCCTGCAGCCAAGACTATACTGTACGTTAACTAAATTGAATTTAAGTTAAAAAAAAAAAAATAACATCATTGTGTATGTTTGTTTTTCCAGCTCTGTTTGGCTCTTTTTGGGAATACAGTCCATTTGGAACTCAATAGCATGTTGGAGTTTTAAAGGATGCCAGCCTTTTCAATGGTAGGTGACATTTAACTATCATTAATGCCTATATTTTAATCTCTTAATAATTCAAAATTTTAATTCTTTTGAAAATTCTTTTTTTTTAAATATATGTTTTCTTACAAATCAAAATATTCAAATGTTTATGTACTTTTAGGCGTCTGACATAAAGATGACACAACCATGAAACTTAAGTACTAATCATTTCTTTTAGCATGAAATCTATATGTTTGAGCATCTTCGTCATATTTTTCTTGCACTGTTTTAATTTACATGCAGATTCGAGAAGACCTAGTGACTGTGTGCTTTCTTAAGAACAGAAATTGATTTTCTGCTTTTATATTTTCATGACACCTTGACTAGCCCCTCATAATTAGTGGATATTACTTTTGTTCAATTGGATAGGTCTCCTTTCAAAGGCAAACTTTAGATGAAGCTCTGACACCGGAAACAGGGACACGGTCTCAAATTTTCTTGTCTTTATTAATATTAATATGGCAGAGTGTAGTTCAGTTGTTTCTTGGGCAGGTAGCGATAGGCTGCTTTTCCTTTGCTGATGGCGGGAATCTGAACTCTGAGATGTAGACACTTACAGTTAACCTTCTGGAGACAATAATTAACTGCCTTGACACTCTCTGCTCCGTAACCATTAGATCTATTCTTAGGCAGTATTCAAAACAAGCTTCATGCTCTCAGTTCTCAATCAGTGATCAATTAAGATTAACTATTGATATAATAGCTCAGAAAGAAAAGGTTAAAGAGATAAGGCAAATGTAATTAAGCTAATGTGGCTTTCTGGATCTTGCTGTGATATTTATTCAAACTCCCTCCGCATACTCAGTTAATAAATGAAAAAAAAAAATACATGGTTTCTTTCTGTTTTTAACTTTTCCTTGAAGAGATATATTTATTCAAAAAATGTTACACTTTAATCTAGTTTTATAACATTGTCAGTTAATTTCAAGTATCAGATTTGAGTAAATTCTATACAAATTTTAGATAACATTTTCAGGTTTAAAAGTTTGAAATTAAGCATTGGATATCTCAAATACTAATGCCTTTTGTCATCTGTTCTGTCTTTCAAGTTGTTTTCATCAATATTCAGAATTTCTATACGTAAAAATCTCACTTTATCTTGTAAAATCTTCACATTTTTATAGGAAATTCAGATACTTTTAAAATTTCTGACCTCAAAATTTTGGAGTGGGGTTTCATTCCAGATCTTATATCGATAGGATAAAAGAGCTTCACGCTTCAGAATTAATTCTTGTAACCAGCAACTTGTCCTTTCTGCAAAACCATGATTTCAGCAACTTAAATATTATCTATGATACAAGTATGAGTAATCAAAAATTAATACCACACCGTACTAATTATTAATCTCTTTCTTTAAAGCTTGATGAAGCATTAAAATCACCAAAGATCCATATAAGGGGAGCACACTCTTCCCAAGTATTCTTTGGTTCTCTCTGTGCTATAACCACAGTTAAAAGGAATATATAGGAAAATGATCATTTTACATGAGAATAGTTTAAACATAGTAACATGAGAAAGGATAAATTGAATTTTTTCTGAGAGACCGAGCATGAGCAGGGGAGGGGTAGCGAGAGAGGGAGACACAGAATCTGAAGCAGGCTCCAGGCTCTGAGCCGTCAGCACAGAGCTGGATGTGGGGCTCAAACCCACAAACTGCGAGATGGTGACCTGAGCCCAAGTCGGATGCATAACCGACTGAGCCACCCAGGTGCCCCAAGAAATTTAAATACTTTAAATTTAAAGTAATTAGGATGTTCACTTGTTTTCAATGTGGAAAAAAAATCAAATGAATGCAGAAGACATTTGTAGAGAATGGCTTGAGATTGCTTTCCTTTTAATGTAAGAGTTTTCATAAATTTCACACAAGAAAGTAGACCTGAAAGTAATCTCAGTGGAATGATTTAACAAACTAGAGAGTGATCTCTAAGGACATTGAAGGCAATATGTTTCAAGCCAAACAAACTTAGTACTAAAATATGTGTCTTTTATTAATTCAATATTGAATAGAGTAAGGCTCTGGGGCCTATTTAAAATCCTACAATCTCCTTTCTTCTTTTTTGAACAATCAAAGAACAGTCAATTTACTCTAAAATTTCACAAAATTTAGTGTTTGTCCTTATTTGTCACTTACATTCATGATTGCCTAACAAGTAATTAGATTAACTTATAAATCATCTGAAAATGAAAACAATGAAAATATTCTTTTTTTTATGGTCAGACAGCAGTCTTTGATTATGTAGAGGATAGTTTTGTGTTGCATTATTAAAAATGCTGTGGTTTCAGAGAAGTTGGAATAGGATTTCTTTTGTATGCTATGGTTGAAAGGGGGTGGAAAATACAGAAATGATACATTTGAACTGGACTTTAAAGATAAGTGTGTACAAATATGTAAAGAAAAGGCGATAGATGTATAACAGACATAAAGATATGTAACGTTTCATGCATGGTGAATCTTAAGCCATTTGGACAGTTAGGAAATGCAGTGAGCATCAAATATGAGGCAAGTTGGCAAATAAATATAGAAGAATAGGTCCAGGTGATGAAGAAGCTTGAATGAAATTTCAGAACATATCTGGGCTGTGCGATTTATAAGATATGGAGCCATGTTTGTTTTTGCTATTTATTTTTGAATGTAGAGAAATAATCTGATTAGCAGGGTATGCACGTGTGTGTGTGTGCGCGCGCGTGTGTGTGATTAGCAGGATATGCACGTGTGTGTGTGTGTGTGTGTGTGTGTGCGTGCGTGTGTGTTTAAGGAAATAATTGCTGGAAATGTATTGGGGATTGGAGGAATATACATATTATATATCTTTGGATATATCTTATATATCTTTCATCTTATTTGTGACTAGATCCTGTATTTCTTAGACAATTACTTGTATGTAATCGGTATTCAAAAGGTATTTGTTTATTTACAGATATATTTAGTTTAGGGTTTTAACTAAATCAAATCTTTCAGGATTCCTTTAATACTTCATTTCATGAGGTCAAGAATGCAAAGTGGGGTCCCCAAAGGAAAGTTTTGGAAATGAATACAGAGGCTGACACAGAGGTAAACAGATACAAGATCTAGAAAGAAAGAAAGAAAGAAAGAAAGAAAGAAAGAAAGAAAGAAAGAAAGAAAGGAAGGAAGAAAGAAAGAAAGAAAAGGAAGTCTTTAGGGCATTGGTATGAACATCAGGTCCTGACACTCAGGGAACATTGCCTCTCAGCAGTGATGAGGTGAAAAGGAAAGTGATGGAAACACAGAGGCAGCAACAGATCTGCTCAGCGAGGAGTAGATTTGAGCATTTCTGGTTTTAGCCCTCACAACATCCTGCTGAGTTGACAGTAGGATTCAAAAAAAAAATGAATTGCACAGCCATCTGTTTAAAAAGAAATTTACTTTGGTAAGGCATTACTAGAAATCATTTTGTAAATTTTGTTAGTGAGGTTTTCCCTGATGGGTTATTGTTTGCATTGCAATTAGCACATTTGGAAAAAAAATGCTGGGCTATTTCTAATTTGGGGTAACTGTCAAAGGCTAGTCATTTGAGACATGCCTATTAGGATTTCACAATGGACTTGTCATTGGGAATTATGAGTCATCATCTGCACAAAATAGTAAGCAGAGAACAGAAAGGAAAATACAGAAGGAGATGACCATTTCTTCTTAGACTCTGCTAGACTTCTTATTCAGAAAAAAAAATTGTTCCAATTACTCATGATCTCTGCAAATTTCCAGGATTATTAAACCAGCTTTACTACAAGTGATAACAGTAGAAGAAAAACAAAATCCTAAAGAGGTACTTCAGTCTTTCACGAATTTTCCTTTATGTATTTTTTTTTATTTCTTTGTCAGTATTTGGTTCAAAGAACCATAGGCCAGAAGATGCTCTTAAAATCTTGCACACTCAGAGACTGAAAGGTCACTTTACATGTGTCTTTATTGCATGGCACACATCTTCAGTTAATTTTAAAGGTCACCTTCCTTCTGTGAACATAAAGATGGTGTTCCTTAAATAAAGAAGAAACATAAATAAAGGGAAGTTGTTTTTGTTTTTGTTTTTGTTTTTTTCCCTTCCAACTTTAAAGTAATCCTGTTAGATGTCAGGCTGCTTTGATGTTATGTGATAGGTCATAATCCAGGTCGTTGTGCTATCATTCAGGTTAGCTTAACATTTCTTCAGGATTTAGGCAAGTAAAACTGTATGCGGTCTTTGTTCTAATTAAAAAAAAAAAAAAAAGAAAAAATCCTGCAGGAGAGATGAAGAGAATGCTTGGTTATGGTCTATGGGACAACAATCCATAATTTACTTTGCAGATGTCTGTGTAATTTAAGCAGCAGGCAGAACAGCCACACAGTTGTAGCTGCTCTGGGGAAAGGATACCAAGAGGCTCATAAATCATGGTAAGGATTAAAAGCAATGAACATTCATCTCCTTAACCTCGTAAAGGCAATATTGGAAAGCCAAGGATTAGAACATACGGAGCATGGAATCTCTCTGTGCAGGGATAAAAGGTATCAGAGTTTTTAAGGCTTCTCTCATTTAGCATCAGCCTGCCATTTGCAAGTCAGCAAGACATGATTTTAAAGTTCATTTTAAAAAGTCCCCTTCCACATCAAAATAAGGGATAAGATATATTTCCGGGGTATACGAAAAATGGAGTCAAATGACATAGAAATACTCGTGATTTTCTTAGATTGAAACACGTTTCTTCTTGGCTAGTATGTGGAAGATAACCTTAAAATATCTAATCTGACAAGATGTTATTTAGCTGAACATTTTTAAATAGTGAAATGTCAAGAGAAAATTCTAACTTCACAATAGTCAAATGAAGGAGATACAGACAGCTGGGTCTCTCCTATAACGTTTAGTAAACAAATGGCCTGTTACTAATTGTTTATATTTGAAAAATTATTCTAATCAAAGGTCTTTGAATGCAAATGAGTAAATCGTACATAGTGACAGGTTTCATTTTTTGTTAAAGATAAGCACGTTAATCAGATCTTAAACCTTTTGAAAAATACCAAATTGTTAATATTTTCAGTATTGTTTTCAGTCAATTCATGATACAGCTGACCTTGACAATTTTATTAAAAACACAAGGAAAGAGCAGAGAATAACAAAATCACTTATTCAAGGATAATTATGAGCCTATTAAGGAGATGCAAATAGATTCCAATTTCTGATTCCCTATCTTAATATCAGATATCCCTTGGCAATGATTTTTTTTAACGTAGCCAATACTTAGTTATCTATTTCAGTTAAGGGGAGCTATATAGTGTGATTCATCCAGAGTGGCTGAAAGTTAAAAATAGATATTTATATTTTGCATTGAAACTTATTTTGTGTTTATATTTGAATATGATTTAATTCAACACTTCAGAAAGTCTCAACTTCCCTTCTTTGAAAAAAACTAGAGTAACGTAGCAGATTTTTTAAATATCATTATAATTTGTATTGTACTTGATACTAAATATCATTTAATATCATGTTTTAATATTATTGCTACTTCTGCAATGAGTGTACCCTATTCTACACCCCATGCTTGGGACAAATAACCTTTCTTTCCACTCCACAGGGAGTACTATATACTCCAATTTAGTTCAATTATCTTTTTAGCAACCACTTTTCCTTCCTCCAGAATGGTGATTTCGTACCATATGCTTTGATACAAGCTTCTATAAAGATTTTTAAGGAACACAGCTTTGTTTTATTGTGTACCTTTGCATTTAGTTGCTCCTTTAACTGTTCTGTAACAAGCCTGTGTTGCATATTTCATCAACAGTTCAAGAGAAGAATGGTACAGAACTTAGGCACTCGGCTACGCTTCTTTGCCACATAAATTAAGGTTGATACTCAAATATATGGTGGATACTTACTGTATGTTGTCGCACTAAAAATGGACTATCATTTTTGACTTCATAATACTTACTGCAATTTAATCACAAAATCATGGGTGGTAGGATCTCCTGAAAAAACAATAGGCTACCAAAGAGCAAATATTTGCCCCTATGTCTACATATCTGAATTATTTTCTTAAAATAATAGATGAGAAAAATAATATTATATGTTAAATGGATTTCAGTATCTCAGTAGCATTTTAAAATGCTGTTTATTTTTCAAATGCTTCTGTAAAATGGGTATCATAAAAAAAAAAAACAACTAATTCACTTTCCCTCTTTATTTTTTCCCTAATAACCTTCTCCCTAGTTACCTAAAGCATCCAGTGATGGGGGTGCGGGGGGGTATAGATTTTATAGATTCATGGATAATTTTACTGAAAAATAGTTTTGAAAATAGTCCAAATGTTAATTTGTGTCACGAACTCTTCTGCAAGTAGTGGATAAACGTATGAAAAATACCATTAAAAACTAATAACCACTTTGGTGCTTTACATTCTAGTTAAGAGAAAAAAACCAAGAAATTAAATTATATAAATATTAATTTATATTAAAAGGATTGATAAATCTGATTATAAAAAATCATAAATGCTGTACAGAAAATAAGCCAGGAGGAGGGATAGAAAGTTTCTGTGCTGTGGAGGAAAGGAGAAATAGTATTTTGCCAATTTTAAACACATATTTAGAGAGGGAAGTCCCAATAAAATAACATTTTGAAAGAATTAAAGGAGACATGGGAGCAAGTCATGAAGGGGCACATGCAGACTTATGTGTGTACGTCAGAAATAGATGTTCATCTTCAGACATTTTACTGAATGATTGTTGAAGTAATTAGCAGAACAACACAAGAACTAAATTTGGAAATACAAGAGAAACAAAGTTTAGACAAACAACCACTAAGAATATATTGGAAATTATGGAAAAGGAAAAAAAAAAACACAAACACTGAGAATGAATCTTTTAAACCTTTTCAATGGAAGGTAGCTGGCTTGAAATGGAAGGGGACCCATGGCTTTCTGGCACCAAAAAAATATTGAAGGAGAGATTATTCCACAAAGAAAGACAGAATCTAATAGTTGTTTAATAAAAGCCACTTAAATTTATTACAGGTATATTATTATTTATTTTTTTATTGGTTTATTACAGGCCAGACACTGTTCTAAGCATTTATAAATAGAATTTACAAATAGTAACTTGAATCCATGCTGGATTCAAATCTAGACAATCCAACAAATGTCTATGCTTGTAATTCTACAGTTTGGTGCCACATTAAGACCTGTAACTACAGGAACCCAAGCTATCAAGGCAACCCAGCAAGCCCACTGGGGTAGACACTACTCTGGTAAATGTATGGTAAATGATGCATTGCATTCTATTTTGATGATATAAAAATTTGTTGGTTTTTTTTTTTTTTTTTTTGACTCTGAGTTTACATGTTCTTGGAAAAGTGATGAAACATAATGTTAAATTTATTTTGACCTGTGTGACTTTGTCATAATCTTTCCTTGGTAATTTAAAATGTGTATGACAAAGTTTTTTTTTTTTTCTGACTTTTGAACCATGAATTACAAATATTTATTTACTTTAAAATAGCATAGAAATCCCAGATGATTTAGAAACTAGCTATTACACCTAAATAATCTGCGTGTCCCCCAATATGTTAGCTGCATAGTTGTCTGTGATAGGATCTATGAGAGTAGTGCCTGTAAAAGGTGCTTTTACAAGAAAGTGAGGAGAGGAGGCCACATCATTGAAACTGTACCAAGGCAATAAGATCAGGAGAAGTTGTGGAAATCCTGAGAATGGTTTTGGAATAAGATAAAAAGTCATAAAGAAACTCACAGTGGTAGTAAGAGTCTGTTGCAAAGCAGGTTGCATATAAACGTACGAGGGATATGATCAAGAAATGGTGATGGAAATTTTCTGACCAGAGACAGAAGAAACAGAGTACATTGCTGCCAGGCTTCTAGAATTGCCGGAAATGGTTGGATCCCGACTTAATTATTTGGGTACTCTAAAGTCTCTGTAAGATATAGCCAGAGTATGAAAACAGTAGAAGTTAGTAAAACATTTCACATGTCTTCCCACCCCAAGCACCATACTGAGACTTTTATGGGGTTAAAAGAAGTCATGCTGTGTCCTCATTCTGAACCAACCAGACATCAGATTTACGACAGATACAAATGACAACCTTTCTTATGTTCTTACCTTCCTCCAGTTTTCCAAGAACTGTATCTTTATGGGATCCAAAGATCAGATAATCAATTTACTTTGATGCTTCTCATAAGGTAGTTCCTTTAATAGGATGTATAGTAATTCAATTTGAAAAGCCCTTGTACTTGCCTCTAATTACCTGCATTATCACAAGTATGTCTTTTAACCATATCTACCTATATTTTCACAATGGGAATTTATTAATATTATGTTATATATCCTAATAATACATACTATTTAAGATTAGTTGTGGCCAGTGCCTTCAAATGATTTGTCCTAAGTATTCTTTTCGTGGTTGCATGGATTGCAATGTCACAGGTTATATTTACAATAAGACTTACATATGTAATGACAATATCATGTCTGTTTTCAGAACTGTTAATGACATTGGTCCTGAGCAGCCTCTTCTCCAGTTTAAAATTTTGTGAGTTCCCAAAATTTAAGCCACGTGTAGAAATACATATCCGTATCTTTGGAGTATTGTTAAGTCTTTCACATCCCTCCCTGGGCTTCCCTTTAAGATAAAAGGGGCTCACATGATCTTGTAGAGTTGGGAGCAACAGGGCTTCTTGGAACAGTGATGACCCTGTATTGTGGTGTGATTGGCATCTCCTGAGTTATGTTGAGTCCAGTTGCTTCTGGGAGTAGACTTGTTACATAGTGTTGATATGTGGGGCTAATAAATATGTCGCCTATTCTTCTCTGTTCATCGAGGTCCTTCCTTTGTTAACCATGCTGCTTCAACCTCATAATTCTTCTGAAGCTGCACATTTTGAGTGGGGCCACCTTGTTGCCTCTTTGAGTGCCCCAGAGCACTGAGTAAAGTTTCTTTCCCTTGGTGTGTTTAGCTCTACCCATTCAGTGACCCTTTCCTATATTCTCCATAGCCAGACTTCACTGCCAAATGGAAGCTGCTACTTAAATGGTGGACAGACACGAGGTCCTCGGAAATAATAAATTATTTGTACATAACACAAATAACCTCATAACCCTGTTAATTGAATTGATATTTACAAAGTTTCCTCCACCTTTTCCAGCTTAATAATTCTTTCCCCACGCATGAATAGCCTATTAATACAGTGAATGTTCAGAGATTTTCAGTGAACATTTTTAAGGAATGTTTAGATGAAGAGTGGTAGGCTCCTATAACGTTTCACTGCATATGATGAAGCAGATGGAGAAATTCATTTCTTTAAGCATGATATTTATTCCATCTTTCTATGTTATTTGAAATCCATTCTTCCTCTTGCCCCTTGGGGATGCCTGTCATCGAAGCACATGTTTGAAACTAGATAGAAAGCATATGTCCTGTGGGTCCCATGGGTCTGACAGAAGGGGTGAAATATAGGTTAGCTGCATCTTTGTGCAGAAGGGAGTTTCATTTTTGCAACTGACATTCCTTCCATAGTGCAGGATGCTGCGTTGTAGCCTTCTGGTAGTTTAATTATCATTGCATTTCATTTCATAACTAGATGGGCCTTCTTAAAGCTCAAGAATATTGAAACTTGGCATAAATGTCTCTGGGGTGTAATTATACCTTAAATCGAATTCTTCGGCCTCTCCTTGTGTTTCAGAGCAGCAGTAGATAGCTCGAGTGATAAATTTATCCTGACCATATATATCTTACAAAGCTCTTCATGATCCTATTTTTGTTTTGCAGCTTTATTTAGAGCCACTCATGCCCCTGTACTCTGTGCTAATGCATACGTACTATAAAACTTCCAGTTTCTCAGCTACAGCCCCACTCACAGGGCTTTAACATGCCCTACTCAGCCCGGAACTCCTGTCCCCTGCTGTCCTTCTGCACACGCCTTCCCTTCCTGGGCCATCTCCCTGCTCACCACTCAGATGTCACTCTGTTCTTTGTGTCTCTCTCCTCTCCAGAATCTGTGGCAGATTCACTTGTTTGGCCATCTCACCACATTGGATTGTAGGCTGTTTATTTGTCAGTATCTGGTATTAAACTGCAGGTTTCATGGTCCCCTGGCCTCATCTCAGGCCCTGGCTCCATGCCTCCCAATGGCCTGTTGTCAATCTAGTGTGTTCCTGTTACACTGGCCTTTTTTCAGTTACTCGGTCTTTCCCCCCACCTAAGGTTTTTCCATATACTTTACCATCTTTAAAGCAACAGCTTTATCCCCTTTCATCCATAATGACCTTGCAAAATTTTACTCAACTTTCAGATCACCTCAATGGGTACTTATTTGGGGAAAAATTAAGGTTAAAAAAAAAGAATTTGATTTAGATGAGGTGAGCCTAAATCAGAAGCAACAATTGCATTCGATGTTTGGCTTATAATTTGTGTTTTGAGGGATGATTATCAGTGACTTAAGGACCTAGAAGAAGTAAATTAGTTTCAAAAGTATATTAAATACACCATGGTACTTGAAGAGGGGTTCAAAATTCAATCACATAAAATTAGTCATTGCAGCACTGCAAGGCAATGAGATAATGGAAAATAGGAGTAAACATCAGTCGCATTATATGTAGAACTGTGTTATCAAGGGATATATTATCATGCTGAGTCACTCCAATAGACTAGGATAAATCTGGGGTTCATTAAGAGATAGCAGAAATCTGTGTTAAGCAGAAAGTTAATTAAAAAAAAAAAGGTTTATTTATTTTGAGAGAGAGAGAGAGTGTAGCAGGGGCGGGGCAGAGGGAGAGAGAGAGAGGGAGGGAGAGAGGGAATCCCAAGCAGGCTCCATGCTTAGCATAGAGCCCAGTACAGGGGCTCCATACAAGATCATGGACTGAGCCAAAATCGAGAGTCGGACGCTTAGCTGACTGAGTCACCCAGGCACCTCAGAAAGTTAATTTTTATAAAGAGATACGTGTTTGACAATATGTTAGCTAGGGTGGGAGAAGTCAGTATTATCTGGACTTCCTGGAAAGAGATCTGAACACCATCAAAGGGATGGCCAAAGGATTTTCTCGCTTAGGACAGGAAGGAGGTTGGGGGAACAGGAACTGACAGCTCTGAGATAATTCCATCTTAATCAAAATCCACGGATCAAAAATCCCCACAGCACAGCTAGCTGCCCATGACCTTCACTACAGCCTAGGTATCAGGAAGAGGCAGCCTGGAAGCAGGGCTTAGAGCCACACCCTCCTTCCAGATCTACACTGATAAGGTGGTAAGGTAACCTGGGTGACTTCATCATCCACTCCCTTCCCGCTTAACGTCGTGCCCCAATAAATCCAAATATCTCAAGACACATCTCACTGGCAGAAAAAAAATCACGTGAAGTCCTATCTTGACAAAATGTGGAAAGCAAATTTTACTTTCTGGCATCTGCCAGACTTACAGCAACACAAGAAGGAAGTTGCTTAACAGTTGCTCAGTGAACCAGTACACTTTACAGAGTCATATTTAGCATTAAAAGATGTTTTCCAAACACTAATTTGAGCCATTCATAATTGCTGTTTTGTGTAGCAAAAATGAGTGGACATTGGCAATTTTTTTTATTCAAACTATATGCATATAAATATCACTTATGAAATTAAAAGAAACATTGGTTATTAGTAATAAAATGTCATTTGTAAGTTTTGAATGTACACTCTGAACATATATACTATTGCCCATAAAGAAAGAATATTTTTATTTATTTATTTATATTTATTTATTTATTTATTTATTTATTTATTTATATTTTAACATTTATTTATTTTTGAGACAGAACATGAATGGGGGAGGGTCAGAGAGAGAGGAAGACACAGAATCCGAAACAGGCTCCAGGCTCTGAGCTGTCAGCATAGAGCCCGATGTGGGGCTCAAACTCACAAACTGCGAGATCATGACCTGAGCTGAAGTCGGACCCTTAACCGACTGAGCCACCCAGGTGCCCCAAGAAAGAATATTTAGACCGGTATGAATAGATCAAAATGTTATTATGTTTTGATTGCCTTCTTTTCACCTCGGTGGAGGAGGGATTCCGCCCCAGGGTTACAGCAATCTCTGAACACACAACACCCGACAGCCGGGCATACAAGATCAATAACACTTTATCCGGTACATGTACTCACAGTCTGGGGGGGAGGGACACTGTGCCATGCAGGGCCACATGGGGATTGTACTTGGGAAAAGGGAACAAGCAGGGGCTGTGGGAGGCAGGCTTGGTAATAACAAGGGGATTAGATGATCTCCTATTCCTGCAGGAGGATTTGATTGACTTTTATGAAACATTCTGTGGGCTATTGGAAACTGACATTTGCTCCCTAGGGATGTTCAGGCACTGTGCCTGGTTTCTCAGATTAGGCCAATTGGGGGACCTTATTCGTGGGCACACAATGGGGAGGGGAACATACCATTAAGACATTCAAGGCCCTCTTGGTTTTCCCAAGATGCTAAGGCACACACTACCAGGACTTAATTTTAGGCCTTTTACCGTAGACAGTGATATGTTTGCACATCACGTAATGTGAAGATAATGGTATTTTTAAATAAGAAGATAATGGTATTTTTAAATATGACAAAGTAAGTTTCAAATTTCTTGTAGGAAATCTTGTACTCCTCCAAGTTTTAAGTTTAAATGAACACTAAATGAAGCTATACATTTAGTTTCTTTCCCATGAGCCACATTTTACATGTTCAATAGCCACATGCACGTGGTTAGTGACTATCGTATAGACTCCCAGTGAAAGGAAGAAATGGACACTCAAATAGTTAAGTTTCTAGCCTAGGAAATGCAGAGATTACAGCTTGGTTCTAAACCTGCTTACATTATCACATATTGGTATTTCTGGTTTGGATCTTATGGCTAGCTGGGCTAGAGATGGACAAAGCGATAATGTCACCACACAAGAGAATGCACTGGAGGAAACGCTTGAGAGGGCTAAATTAAAATTATGCAGAAACAATTTAGATGAAGTGCGAAATTGAATCTTCTCTATTTAATTTAAAAAAATTATTCTAGTTTCAGTAATAAAGGCATCTTTGAAATAATGTGTGTTCCTAAACCGTAAACCTATTCTCAGTGCCAAGTACAGTGCCTAGCATATATTCGTGTATACATGAGTGAAATTTATCATATGCATTCATCCACTGATTATTTGCTCGTTTAACGGTTTTCAGGAATGTGGTCTAAGCACCAGTTTGGTTGCCTTGGGAGAGATTTGGACCACACCTGGTCTGTTTCTGCCCCCCCACCCTCTAGAGCTTATGTTGTGATTGAGAACAACAGAAAAAGTCAACCAATGAATTATGAATTTATAAGAAATGATTAGAGGTGAATAAAGTACAGTAAAATCAACAAGTTGCTGTAATAGGTAGTCTCTGAGTGTTCACTGCTAATTGGTGGTCAGAGAAACTGTTTCTGAGATGAAATCTTTGAAGCCAAGACGTGAATGACTGGGAGGAACTTGTGATGTGATCACACGTAGGGGGACTTTACCAGGCAGAAGCAAGAGCTGCTGGAAAGGAACCTGGAGAAACAAGCTTGGCATACTTTAAGGACAAAAGGGAATGCCAGGATAGCTGGAGTCAGTGAACAATGTGTGTGAGCAAGAGGATGAAGTTCGAGAGATTGTCAAGAACAAACTCTGCAGGCCTGTTTGCATGCTAAGGAGCTGGGATCTTCTGTGTATGCTCAGTGGCCATAAGAGTGTATTATGCAAGGGAATAGCATGATGATAAAACACAAAGTTCTTAACCTCTGAGGAAAACAGAGGAGGAAAATTTTATTTGCAGTACAGGGGTAAGGAACTGCTGATGTGCAGCTGCACCCAAACAGACTGTACGGCAAGAGGAGGTGATGGTCTAGCGAGGCCAAAGAAGTGGCCCAGAGACAGGGATCAAGGCACATTAGCTGGGGGAACTTACGTACAGGGAGTCCAGGAGCAGCAGACTGGACAAAGCATCTGCTGCTGGGATCTACATGCAGCGAGCTTTTATAGCACAGGGACTTAGCCTAGCAACTATCTGCAGCCTCTCCCGCCTTGCCATCCAGGGCTCCAAGGAGACAAAAGACTGCCATCTGTATACTCTTTGTTCCAGAGGAGACGCTCTGTGTTGGCCAACCCCAGAGCCACTGACCTTGAACACTGAACAATACTGTCTTCTACATATTCTGCTTGCTGGGAATGTAGAGGGAGGCAGGATCTTTTCAAGATAGTGATTAATAGGAACATTCAGGGTGTGCTTGTGCAGGCTGGCTATCCAGCATGTACCATAAGCATACCCTAGATGGCCCATATATCCTTTACCTGCCCCTCCGCGGCAATGACCTCGGGGCCAGGCATGCTGAGACGCGCTGTGACTAGATCCTAGAGCAACAGCACAAGCCACAGCATCCAAATAATAGAACACAAATGGCTAAGAAACTATAAAAAAGTATGTCTCCAGGGGAAGCCTGTAGTTTCCAGTTAGGGGACTTTACTACATACCCAACAGTTAGTCTTATTCTGTACAGAAGCCACAGTCAGAGCCCAATGGGTACATAGGGATCCCATGCGGAATCTAAAGGCAAAAAGTAAGGGGTTTAGTAGGTGCCGTAAAAGGCAACTCATGATTGTCTAATAGAATGCAGGTGGTGTGGGGCACCCTGGTGGCTCAGTTGATCAAGCGTCCAACTCGGTTCAAGTCCTTATCTCACAGTTCGTGGGTTTGAGCCCCGCATCAGACTCTCTGCTACCAGCATAGAGTCTGTTTTGAATCCTCTATCTCCCTCTTTCTCTGCCTGCCCTGCTCTCATCCCTCCCTCAAAAATAAACATTGAAAAAAATGTATTAAAAAAAAAAAAAAAAGAAAGGCAGGTAGGTGGTGTTGTCCTGAGATAACACTAACCCCACTGTGGCATGTCTCCAGGTTTATGGCACCAAATTGTTTGCCTCCCTCTTGTTATGAGGTGGGGCAAACCTGAAGAGGGTAGTGAAGGTATAACAATGCTCTGTAAGGTGATGATGATAGTGTCCTTTATTAATGAGAGACCTGGGACACGCACCTTCATTGTCTTTGGTGACGTGGGGTGGAGAAATAGGGTGATGGTTAGGTCCTGCTTTATCCCTGTTCCCAACTGGGCTAAAAACCCAAACTACCATACACGTGTCTGCCATTCCCAGGGCATGTAGGTACATGTTCCTCTCTGGATAGATCTTGTGGCGAGGACAATAAAAGGTTACCCTGTCTCCCTACCTGCGACAAAGAACATCCTTCCTGCATGCTACCTACCTGTATTGTAAGGGTGATGGGTGCTGTGAGGTGCTTGAGTGAATAGACAATAGGCACTGGGCCAATTGGAATGTACACGTTCACTTAATATCCATAGAGCTGTTGACAGGCAATGTGTCTAAAAGGCCAGGAAACAGGTTTCTCATCAAAGCTATTGTTTCAACAATGCATTCCTGCATTCTATCAGCTCAACTGCAGTGGGAATATATGGTGGATGGAAATGCCAATGGATGTCTTGACCTTTGGCCTTCTGTTGCATTTCATGTCCTGTAAAATGGGAGCCTAGGTTGCTGTCAGTATCAGAGGGTTGCATGTATACAGCACACACCTGTTCCAGACCACAAATGGTGACTTTCTGCATAGCATGCTTATTGGGGTAGGTTTGCAAGGGCCCTGAATACGTTTCAGCACATGTCAGCATAACATCAGCCATCAGAGAGGAGCAAGGGACAGATGTAATCAGTCCGCCATCTCTGAACTGGTGCTGCCTTCTTGCTCTCTGGTGTCTCTTGGCAAAGGTCATGGTCATTCCTGGGCACAAGCTGGACATTGTTGGTCGACATTTACAATGTCTTTGGAATGCAGCAGTAAGCATCAGTTTTTAGCAATGGCCCACAAGGTCCATTGCCCTCGATGTCGCATCTTCTTGTGCAGCCAGGTGGCAGCGTCTTCTGCTGGCACATCTTCCAGGAGGCAGACACAGGCCAGCTCATGAGCCTGTTGATTAACAGGCGGGGAACATGCTATGTGTGCATCTGTATGGTAAACAGTGATGTCCATACCTTATCTGTGTTGGAGTATGTCCTTCCACACGTTGTTGCCTTAGAGTGGGCACCCTGCAGCCATCCAGTCCCGTGCCTCCCATTAGAGAAGCCACGTGGTCGGTCCTTTGTCAGCTGCCCAGCTATCTGTACATAAAACAATGGGATCAAGCTCCTGGAGCAAGCAATACCATCCATGCTGCTCCCAGTTCAGCCCATTGAGTACTACGCCCAGTGCCAGTGCCACTATCCAGATAGTGTCAATTGAGGGCTGGATGGCTGGCTCCTTGCTGACCCATTAGTCTACCAGGCCTGCTCAGGGCTTGGTCCTTTCCTTCCTGCCCAAAGAATGGCGGCTGCCGTGGCTCTGCTGCCTCCGTTAATGGCTGTCTTTTAGAGGCGACGTGAGTCACTGGACCAAGAATGGAGTGTAACTCTAGAGTAAGGGGGCTATTTGTCAAGATAGTATGCCGTTACAAGTCGGCGTGGCGTTTGGCTACAGTTTCGTTTTGGGCACTGCCCACTGCCTGACTGGGGCGTTTGCAGTGCATCCTTTAGCCTTCCTGCTAGAGGATCCTGAGTGCCAGCAGTCACTGGGACCCCCGGGGGGGTATGTTCTACTTCCTGTAAGGCGTGATAAGTAGCACACAGCTATTCTCCACGCTGTGCTCGTCTTATGTCCTTCCCACAGCTGTGACCAGAAACCTGATAGTACTTGTTTATGCCCTTGCCATGGCCCAGAGACAGTGATCAAGGCACATGTTCATTGGGAGAACTTACATATGGGGAGTCCAGGAACAGCAGAGTGGACAAAGCATCCTTTGCTGGGATGCAGCGAGCTTTTATAGCATACTGACTTAGCCTAGCAACTGTCTGCAGCCTCTCCCTGCTTGCATGGCCAGGGTTTCAAGGAGACCAAGGCCTGCCATCTGAACACTCTTTGTAACAGAGGAGACCCTCTGGGTTGGCCACCCCTGAGCCACTGACCTTGAACACTAAACAGCATGTTCTTCTACATATTTGCTTGATTGGAATATAGAGAAGGACGATGGGATCTGTGTATTCTCGAGACAGTGATTACACAGGGATATTCAGGATATGCTTCTGCAAGCTGGCTGTCCAGTGTGTGGTATACAGATGGCATCCTAAAGAGTTAGGCATTGAGACTTGAAGAATGAGCAGTGTTTTGACAAATACATTTAAGACAGATTGTATAATGGTAGAGGAATGTCATGCTTAGAGTGTTGTATTTGCCTAGAGAGAATGCTGGTTTGTAAATCGGGTGTCTTATTGAACCTTCACTGATGTTGCTACATAGTGTACGTGTTCTCCTTCTCTTTTGCATACTCCACACACTGAATTCTGGACGTGAGAGGAAAATAATTCATGGCACCTCCATTTCTGTTTCTGTTCTCTGTTAGTCAGAAATAGTCAGAAATGGGGGCACGTGGGTGGCTCAGTCGGTTGAGCATCTGACTCTTGAGCTCGGCTCAGGTCGTGATCTTACAGTTTATGGGTTCGAGCCCCACATTGGGCTCTGCACTGACAGTGTGGAGCCTGCTTGGGATTCTCTTTCTCCCTCTCTCCGTGCACCTCCCCCACTCTGTCTCTCTTTCTCTCTCTCTCTAAAGAAAAAATTAATTAAAAAAAAATCAAAAAAATCTTTTTTTAAAATTTTTTAACATTTACTTATTTTTGAGACAGAGAGAGACAGAGCATGAATGGGGGAGGGTCAGAGAGAGGGAGACACAGAATCGGAAGCAGGCTCCAGGCTCTGAGCTGTCAGCACAGAGTCCGACGCGGGGCTCGAACTCACGGACCGTGAGATCATGACCTGAGCCGAAGTCGGACGCTTAACCGACTGAGCCACCCAGGCGCCCCAAACATCAAAAAATTCTTAAGAAGAAGAAAGAATAAGTCAGAAATGCTCTCTACCATATGCTAAATTGTTTCCGTCTCCAAATTCATATACTGAAGTCCTAACTCCCATTATCTTCAAGTGTGACTGAGGATAATGTCCTTAAAGATGCAATTAAATTAATGCGGTCATTAGATAGGGCTGTAATCCAATAGACTTGTGCCCTTAAAGAAGAACTTTGGGCACAGACAGGAACAGACATGATGTGAAGGTACAGGGACAAAACAGCCATATATAAGCCAAGGGGAGAGGCCTGGATCAGACCCTTCTCTCATGCCCTTAGAAGGAGCAAACCTTGCTGGCAGCTTGATCTGAGACTTAAGTCTCCAGAAAGGTGAGACAATGAATTTCTGTTGATAAAGCCACCCAGTCTGTGATACTCTGTTATGGCAGCCCTGTAAATTTTTGTAAGTCATGACAAGGGAACCTATTTAAATGGAATCCAGGTAGTTTCATATGCAAGAGGAGGAAGGCAGGAGTGACTAGAGTTGAGCTTTCACATACCCTGTCCACAAGGTCAATCCATGACAAGTTTACTGCTTTTATACAAAGCCTGTAAGGTTATATAATCAGAGGTACTAATATTATGTCCTTCCTATGTTTTAACTATAAAAAAAAAAAAATCTCTTATAGATGAGACAATGTTAGTAGCAGTTAGTAGTCAGGTGAGGTTTATTTGAAATGTTTGTATTTAGTAGAAGAAAGCTGGTAAGCTGTGCTCATCCCTATATGTTTTAACAGTTGCTGATTAAGGACATTCCAAAGATGAAAATCTGCAGAGGACCACATCTTTCTCCTTTTTCTCTATGGATTTTCTGTCTCTGTGGAATCTCCTCTTATGAATTGTAGATATTTATTAGCACTTCTTATTTTTTGATTTTCCTTTCCTCTGACCTATATCCTAGTATGAGATGTCTGGTTATGTAGGAATTTCTTGGTTTGATTAAAGTATTGCTATTCAGGGCAGTAAGGAGAAAGCAGTGCTCTATGGGATGTAGACAAAATAGATTGCTTTGAATGTAGGGCAGTGCAATTGGGATTATCAGGGAAGGAGTGTAAAGCAATGATATGAGAGAATAAATACTAACTTTATATAATATTCATCTTCCCTTCACTGAAGCCAAGTTTGACTTGAAATTAGCAATGTACATTTTTCTTATGAGCAATCAGCATAGCATCAAAGCCCTGTCTATTCTCTATGGTTGAAAATAATTTTCCAAATAACTGAAAAAAAAATAAAAGCGATGTATTTGCCATTATTGTTCCAGCCATTAAGATTATAACAATTATATTCAGTGATAATATAATTTAAAGTCATAATTTTTTGTATCTCAACAGGCAGACTCAAAGAGCATCAAAGAACAATAGGAAAGTAGGATTTGACATACATTTAAGTAAAAGTGCTTCACTGCATATAAGGCATCACAAAGTAGTCTAAAAAAGTTAAGACTTTTTAAAGTTACCTTCGCAACTGTAAAATCACAGCTTATGCATCTAATGTTTTAAATAAAATATTGTTCAATTAAAGTTTAAAATCCTTACAGTTAGTTTCACGGCCATAGCTTTACTATCTAAATTATAACTAAAATTATGTCAACTGTAGAAAGTTCATTTTAATTTCCCCATCATTATATGACAAAAAGTTGTTATCAAATGGCCTTTATTTTAAAGATTTTATAGTCAAGACTGCTGTTTTAATGGTACCTGGGATCTATTATAATCAGGTATGATAAGACATGCTGAAATGAATGAAAATGACAGTCATAAAGGAAGGCATTTTTACTCACAGTTCCTGGAAACAGGAGGCAGGGCCCATCATGCAGGGCCACATGGGAAAGTACCAGGGCTGGTCAGGAGGTAAAGGGAACAGGGAGAGATGTGGAGAAAGAGGACACACAGAAGCTTTTATAGTTTCCACAAGAAGGAATGGGGGAGGCAGGGTAAGCGGGTTTAGGACTGGCCAGTTTGAATAATTTCAGTGGACTTTGAGACGTAGAGGCTTTCCTTCGTTATCTAGTTCCTGGCCTTCGGTGTCTAATGGCCTAGAATGTGGGAGCCCAATAAAGCAGGTGGTCATGGGTGGGTTTTGGTTGGCTCGCACATGACAGGTACACTCTCTATGAGTTGGTTGCTATTTTTAGAAATGAGCTGTGATGGGCAGTCCTTCCTGGGTCAGCAAGGTCTCCTAAACAGAATATAGAAAATAAAAAGCATAGTTCATACAACTGCCTTCATTTGATTTCCTTTAAAAAATTGTGATTTTTAAATTTATATTTTTTACATACTCACTATATTGAAAAAGTAAAAACTGAAATAATGGTAAGGTACATTGGCACCAATGGACTGAATTCATATTTTGTGATATATGAGACATAAAAGACCTTCCATTTATGATTTAAATGATTAAGTCACTTTTGCTGAATAATTTAAAACAATGAAGGAAAAGCAGACAAAGAACATTGTCAGATTTTGTTTGAAGACTTACTTAGCTGTCAGTTTCAGTAGTTTTCTGTATCAGGTTTGTCAAATCACCTGAAATGGGAACACTACATTGATACGTTTCTTTGTTACAAAGTACTTTCCTCTGAGTTCCATCATTCCCAATTCTAGAATATGTTACATGATTTCTACTTTTGCCACTAATTCTTTACTGTGATGGATGTTGTATCGGAATTAGTTATTGAAATTAATTGACACTTATGTTATCAGATATGTCTTTTGTATGAAATAAATATGATAGATTTATGTAACCAGTCAAATACATAATTTTCTTAAAAATGAAGCTTTAGGATTTCATGCCAGCTTTAAATGCTGTTCTCACACACTGTCATAGATGCTCACATATTGTCTTATGTTGGTGTCAGGTATTTGCTTATGTGTATAGACAACAACATGTGCATATTTTTAGTTTTGCTAGCCTGAGAGAAACAGTTTTTACCTTCTTGAGTGTTGTACCTGATTTTTTAGCCATTATCAAAGAAGAATAGACATTTCTTTATACACTTCTCTCATCTCTAAACTATGTCACTGACACTTCTGTAACTCTTAGACTCAGTGTTTGGCTCAGCTTTTTTTTTTTTTTTTTTCTTTTGATGGTTTATTTAATATATTCCCTTGTATTTTTTGTTTTGTGTGTCCTCAACATTTATTTTCTTTCATCTGGAAGCAGAATTACAGGGATTTTTTTTTTTTTTTTTTTTTTTTTTTTGTCCAGCTAAGGCCACCTCTGTTTTTTCTCCTATCATTTGTTGCCTGTTTATGTGAGTTATATTTTGCTCCTGTATTTCACCTTATTGCCCATCTTATACTCTGTTTTAACAGTCAGTATTATTTCTTGTTTGATTGCTTGAACAAAAATCTGTGCATTTTTCTTAGCATACATTTCCTCTTAAATAGTCCCATTCACGATTTGTCTCAGGCACGGTGCTATCTGATACCGAAGTTAGTCCAAAAATCCTGACAAATACCTGACATCTCCAAATGTCAAGGTCTGGGTGTAGAAATTAGAAATACTAGCCACCTCACTGTATAAATCATAATTACATATATGGCATAATTCCCCATAGGATATCTGGTGTTAAGTAAGGCTTTTTGAATCTGCATCAGAAGGGTAGAGACTTCCAGCTATAAGATGAAAAAATCCGAGGATCTAAGTAAAACATGGGGACTAGAGTTAATAAAACTGCATTGTATAATTTAAATTTGCTAAGAAAGGGGAGGCTGGGTGGCTCAGCCAGTAAGCATCTAATTTCATATCAGGTCATGATCTCAAGGCTCATGAGATCAAGCCCTGCATCGGGCTCTGTGCTGACAGCTCAGAGCCTGGAGCCTCCCTCTCTCTCTGCCCCTCCCTGGCTCATGTTCTCTTTCTCCCTCTCTCTTCCAAAAATTAAAAAAAACACAAAAAAATTAAATTTGCTAAGGAAGAAGAACTTCAATATTGTCATCCCACCCCCCTCAAAAAAAAAGGTATATGTGAGGTGATGGATATTTTAACTAACTAGATAGGGAGGATCCTTTCACAATGTATAACTATATCAAATCGCTACAATGTACATGTTAAATATCTTACAATTTTATATGTCAAAAATACCACAGTAAAGCTGTTTTTTTTTTAATTTTTTTTTTTTTTTTATGTTAGAGAGACAGAGCATGAGTGGGGGAGGGGCAGAGAAAGAGGGAGACAGAATACGAAGCAGGCTCCAGGCTCTGAGCTGTCAGCACAGAGCCTGATGCAGGGCTCAAACTCACAAAGGGAGAGATGACCTGAGCCAAAGTCACAAGCTTAACCAACTGAGCCACCCAGGTGCCCCAAGCTAAGTTTTTTTAAAGTCCTTTTAGGAATTACAGGAAAGTTATTGGTCAAAGTTGTTAGTTTTCACTTCTCATGCTCTTGCCTCATCAGTGATTCTAATCTTATTTCTTCCGGTTGTATCAATTTAGATGACAAGATAGGATTTTGTTTTTGTTTTTGTTTTTGTTTTTTGTGTTTTTTGTGTTTTTTTGTTTTTTTGTTTTGGTCTAAACTCTAAATCTAGAAATAACTAAAGTGATAATATTGTTTGATGGGTATTTTTATGTGAGGGCCACAGTGCCCTGAAGGAACTAGTATGGAGAGGAGACAATTTTGGGGATTATAACTAAAATTACGTTTCAGAGGAGAAGAAAGAGTTGACATGAAACAGTAAGAAGGAGGAAGTCAAGGAAAGAAGCAGAAAGGCGGGTCTGGTCGGGGTCACCAGTAGAAGAGGTCTGATGAGGTCTGGTGAGGGAAGTCTGAGGGCAGACATGCACAGAGCTCTGTGAAGCTAACAGTGGACGGTATTCTGCCTCCTGCATTGGGACAGCTGGCCTGCACATAACTGGGTAAAAGTTTCCCAGCTCAGTGGAGACCTCCCAGTATTGGACAAGACTTGCTTGAATCTCATGGTCACTCTAGGGTTGTATATCCTTGTCGCCCTGCTATCCTCTTAGCAAAGCACTTCTTAACAAAAATATTACAAATGTGTAAGTAAATAAAAAACCAGAGGACTCCTGGGTAACTCAGTGGTTTAGGTGTCCGACTTCAGGTCCAGTAACGATCTTGCGGTTCTTGAGTTCCAGTGCCCGTCGGGTTCCATGCTGATGGTGTGGAACCTGCTTGGGATTCTCTCTCTTCTCTCTCTGCCCTTCCCCAGCTTGTGCACTCTCTCTTTCTCTCTCTCAAAGTAAATAAATAAACTTAAAAAAAAAAAAAAAAACCCAGAAAGGTGGATATTAACTCCATTATTTTGCTATGATTTATCTCTTGTAACAAAAGTGTTTTCCTCTATTTCCTGGGAAACTATAAAATGATTTCTTACATGCCGTAAATGTTTCCTGAGTCCACGTGAATATATAAGTTGAGCTAAAATCTTCCTTGGGGCTATATTTAAAAATTAGGGCTAAGGATACCAGGAAAGAAAATGGAAGATAAAACTACAAAAAATAGTAGTCTGGATTTAATTCAATCAATATAATTTGTTGAGAAAATCTGAGTGTTTTAATTCTATGATGTAATAAAAAAAAAAGTATAAGAATAGAGGAAGGAAACAACATTTTTTTTTAAGTTTATTTACTTAGAGAAAGAGACAGAGAGAGCAGGGGAGGAGCAGAGAGACAGGGAGAGAGAGAGAGAATCCCAAGCAGGCTCTGCACTGTCAGCAAGGAGCCCGAGGCAGGGCTGAAACTTATGAACTGCGAGGTCATGACCTGGAGGTGAAATCAAGAGTTAGGAGCTTAACCAACTAAGCTTAACCTGAGCACCTCAGCCGGGTGCGCCCCACAAGATTCTTTTTAAAAGGGCTTACGTAACATATAAAAATATTCCTTAAATAATATTCTACAAATAACTGTGTAAAAGTAAATACGTGATACATTTTTGTGCAACTAAGTGATATTCATGTCAAGTAACGTTACTGATGTATCAACTAAGAGAAGTACGTTGATAGTTCTTTCTTTACACAAAGTCAACTTGCACTATATATTTCTCAAATAGGTACACTTCTGTTTCCCCTAATTTTCTTCAGATATTTTAAACTATGTATCCAAAGGCTCTTGACGATTATAATATTATTGTGTAAATAAAAAAATGGAAGAAGTATACAACGTGAATTTGAATAAGCATATTTGTGAAATATAAACAATTGGTATAATTTGTACCATCGTCTGTGAAGTTCGCATCTATCTGTAGTAGTCTGGATGACAGTGTGTTTCCATTTTCTCATTCTCTGTGCTTATTTTTTGTGCTTTGGTTGCCCTGGCATTCTTTTGAGGATTAAGTTTATGTGTGTATGCTATTTGAAAACAAGTTTACCTTTACTCTCTGAAAGCCTCTACGGATTTGAAGAACTAATGTACATGTTAGTGTTGTCTAGTCCAAGTTCAAGGTGATCACTTACTCTTCCAATTTTAGTGTATATTGTCTGCATTATTCATTAGACAATTCTCACTATGCTTTCACATCCTTTACATGTGTTCAAACAGAATGACCATGATATAGTAAAAGCAGTAGTGTTGGCAGAGAGGTTTCAGATTTAAATCCAACCGGATTTGGGTCTACTCTATTAATACCCCGTTTACTAACCCACCAAGTTATCTTTCAAATAAATCTCATGTGGTAAATCTGCTTTTAAGACCTACCTATGGGATCTCTTCCTTTTAAGAAGTCAAATGTTGATACGGTGTCAGGAATTAAATGTGATTTTAGTATAAATATATTTTACGATATGCAATTTTATCTTAAAAATTATCCATAAATTTTTTAGATAAAAAAAATGGCTTACAAAAAGAAGATAATAGCTATCACTCAGAACTCAGCATCCAAAGATAACATTCTGGGGCAACCAGGTGGCTCAGTCGGTTGAACATCTGACTTTGACTCGGCTATGATCTTGCAGTTAATGAGTTTGAGCCCTACATCGGCTCCTGCTGTCAGCCTGTCAGCACAGAGCCCTCTTGGGATCCTCTGGCCCTCTCTCTCTCTGCCCCTCCCCCACTTGTACTCTCTCCCTGCCCCCCCAAAAAAACTAAAATAAAATAAATAAAAAAATAAAGACCACATTCAATATTTTGATCTATAATTTTATTTTTCATGTGTTTCTCCTAAATTTTAAGCTTAATAATGTTACACTCCATCCTTTAAATAAATCATGACTCATATACATAATTGCTTATTATTGAACAAAATTTGTTTCTGCATTTGGAGTTACCAGACTTATAGGTTTGCCGATGTCTTCTGCTGTTACCCACCTACTCTTACTTTCTACACCCACGTTTTGCCCAGTCTTTGCCCAGGCCAAGTTCAGTTCTGTGTTAAGGGTTCCTTATTACTGTATCCTCTGCAGGTAGCTTTTTCATCAGATATTCATCAGGCTTGTTCCTGTACTGTATCTAGATTTCTGATCAGATGTCTCATTATTATAGAGGTCTCTCATCACCATGCAGTTTTAGAGGAATAACTATCTATTCCCTTCCATTTCTTTGCTCATTTGCTTTGTCTAATCTTTATGAGAGCAGAAACCATGTCCATTGTTGTATTCCCCTTACCTAAAAGAGCTCCTAGCACAGAGTGATTGTTCAATAAATAAGTGTTGAAGAATAAATGAATATGTTTGTATGTATATATTTTTTTCCTTATTTGTATAAGCTTTTGCTTCTTTTAACTAGGTTACAAGAAACTTGAGGGTAGCAATAATGTCTTACATTCTTTATTCATCTCCTCCCATACTTGTAAGAGTGGCTTGATAAAGCAGAAATTTTCACATGACACAGTTTCAATCAATAGGTAATACTTTTAAACTTTTCCTTGCAAAATCTAGATTTCCTTTTATAACTACAATGATTAATTAAAAAAAAAAAAACCTTTATACCTTGAACAAAGAATGAGAAAGAGGAATAAGAGATCTGTGTCTTCCTATGTACCTTCTGAAAGTCACTAAATAATTTTTTTAAGGAAAGTTGACTGAAGTACCAGCTAAGCAAATGAAGCATTAAATTGCCAGAGGGTGTCCATCACTGAAAGAACACTCTGGCCATATGGATGAATTGTCTGCACTAGTTTGGACATTTTATGATGGAGATATATCAATTCATCATCCTCCAAGGTGAATGGCATTTGTTGGGAAAATCTCCAACACAATCATATTTATCGCCTTGGTAGAAATTTGATGATGGGATGTAAGTTTAACATATGACAGGGAGTAAAAGAAAGAATATTAAGAGGAATGTATTTTAATAGCTTATCAAGCTATAATTTGTTCCTTTTCAAGGAACAAATTATAAAATTCTCTTATGTTGACAAAATTGAGCCTTAATAATCTGCTAAAAATTTGCCTAAACTTTCATTTAAAAAATATGGAATGAGGAAAATTGCTGTTTCTTATAAGGAATGAACTCAGTTACATAAGGAATTCATTTGAAATAATTGGCTTGATTTTAAGAATGTCTTCTGGTTTTGGCTAGATTTGTTCTACATAAAGGCATGTAGAGAGGCATACTGCTTTTCAGATTAAATTGGAGATTTTTTTTGTAAATAAATTTAGACTAGATGGATCTAGGAGAACAAATGATCAGCTAACATGTCAGGAATTCTGTGAAGAACTTTATAGACTACATATATACGTGTATATATATATATATATATATATATATATATATACACATATATACACGTATATATGTATATATACACATATATACACGTATATATGTATATATATACATATATACGTGTATATATGTGTATATATATATATATATATACATATATATATATATACACGTATATATGTATATATGTGTGTGTATGTATATATATATATATATACATATATATATGTATGTGTGTGTGTGTATATATATATATATATATATATAGAGAGAGAGAGAGAGAGAGAGAGAGAGAGAGAGAGAGAGACACCTGTGGAGTGTGAATCAGGGATCCTGATTCTTTTAGGATTTGGTTTTCTCATCTGGAATATGAAAGCCTAGCAAATAATTTGTAAATTTAGTATTCTATCATTTTGTCTTTGTAGATTCTTTTCTCAAATAGTCACTGTCCCAATAGACATCAAGGTTTTATAGGTAATCATTGCTTATGAAACTTGCATAGGCTTCATTGATTTTCACTTACTTTATTATTTCAATTATGGCAATTAGTGAATTTAAATAGGAGGAAAGCAATGACCAAATATGAGCATAAGAGATACCAGGGGATGTTACCTACAAAGTCATTATATAACAGCTTTAATTTTTATAATAATTAATAATGAACAAAGATGAAACAACATACTCCATGCTGATTAAAAATAAATCTGAAGGAAATATGCTATAAATTAACTTTCATGTGAAAAAGATCTGTGTGTTCTCTTTTTGTTTATTTTAGTGACATTGCACCCAACTTTGCAAATACTATTAATCTATTTTGCAGTTAGAAGAAATAAAAAGAACCATGGATATTTACCATTACTCTTGGAACTCATCTCTCTGCCTACCTAGTCTGGCAAATGGCCATTTGTAATGGAAAATTCTAGAGTGAATATAGTGATCAGAGGCACCTTCAGAAACTATTATTTCAGGAAATCCTTGTGTGATTTTGTGAGGTTTGGGCACAACTTATAAAATTGAATCTGGAAGTATAATTACTGGAAGTATAAATTATATTGGAAATATAATTTAAATGTACTTGCAGATATACTTAGTGAGTTTAAAGGTAGTTACTGAAGGTATCTAGTGCAAAAGAACCACCTTTTTTTTTTCAAAAGAAAATCTGTTATAACAAAAACAGCAAGGCCATTTGGAGTATACATTTTTGCTTAATGTTTATTTATTTATTTGTCTGAGACAGGACAGAGTGCAAGTAGGGGAGTGGCAGAGAGAGAAGGAGACACAGAATCCAAAGCAGGCTCCAGGCTCTGAACTGTCAGCACAGAGCCCGACATGGGGTTGGAACCTATAAACCATGAGATCATGACCTGTGCTAAAGTTGGATGCTTAACTGACTGAGCCATTCAGGCACCCCTACATTTTTGCTTAGATCCAATTTGTATACATGATCTGCTAGTGTGAACAACAACAACAACGTATATATAGTTGGTGAAAAATTTGGTCTGGATTCAAAGTCCTGACATTTAAAAACATTGCCTAAATTTATGAAATATAGTTATCTTAGTTTTAAAAGGAAGGCTAGGATTTTATTTTGTAGTATTTGAAAATAAAGTCATAGAGGACTTGGAAATTTTTCTGAGGATATTCAAGGAAAGTCGTGGGAGATTGAATTTAATGTTTTTGTCTTTGGTCTTGTTTTGTGTAATGAACACATTCTGTTCTCCTTCAAGTACATGGATGCCAGTAAATTCATACCATAAACCAAAGAATTAAAAAAAAACTTAAAATTAAAAAAAACATTTAAAAATTAAAAAAAAATAAAGTTAAATGGGCACTCTCTTCTAAATATCAATTTTTGACATATTTTAATGAACTATTATAATTTTTATTAAAATGTTACTTTCAGTTACTTATACAGGGCTTATGTCAAAACTCATTTTTCAACAGATAGATACGTACTCAAATGCCATTTTAGATGTTTGCAGTTAGCCCACTCCCTTTTTAGTTGAAACCAGGAAGTCTCTATTCAGGGTATCTATTCAAGTCAACAAATTGGTAGACTCTCTCTCACCCTGCACATTTCACTCTAAATGTCTTGTCCTCTCTTCAGAGAGGCCATCCCTGCCATAGCTTCACTGTGGATGTTCTTTTTCTGTACGTTGGGTTCCCATCACTAGTGAATTTGAATGCTATATTATCTGTGTTTTCTTTTCTGTCGGATCTCCCTTTCCCACTCAACTATTAACTTGATTAGGTCAGAAACTATATGCCTATTGTTTACTATTTTATATGAAGTAATTAGCATAGTCCTGGGCACTTAGTAACAGATTAGTAAACACAGTTTTGTGTTTGTTTGTTCTGAATTAAAACATGTGAACAAACATTTGCTATAATCGATCAGCGACTGTTCCAGCAATTGAAAATATAAAGACTAAAGGAACCACATTTCTTGTTATTGTATAATTGGGAAAGAAAATGTATAAATAAGGAAACAGAGACAAAGAAAGGGTGTTAAATAAAGCTGTTTTTCTTCTAAAACTTGGCGGAGGTAGCAGATCGATCATTAAAATAATAGAGCCAAAATAAATCTTAAGACAGGTCGTGACCAGTATGTTTTAAACTAATTGTCTTATCTTCAGATGTTGTATCTGAAACAAGGAAATATTCACTGTAAACACTTTCTTCAGGAATACCAGGGTGCCATGCATCTGCAGGCTCTGGTTTTGAAATATGAACCTCTTGTGTACGATTGTTTTGCCTTTTCATGTATACAGTTAATGGCCTCTAAATCACTCAATGAATCATAACAACCTACAACATAAACTTGCAAGAACACTTTGAAATATTAACATAGTTAATTGAATTTATAGTATCATTTTCAATGATCAAGAGGGAACAAAACGGCTTTTCCTCCATTTTCATTCTTCAGTTACACTAGAAAAGACCTTTCAAAATTATCTAAATGACAATATCTATTAGCATTTTTAGGAAAAGGAAAAGAAAAATGAGACCCAGATAAGAATTTATGATATATAGGATTAATTATATTAGTAAATGGATGTGCTGTGAGATTTTAAATCCATAATTAACAACAAACAGGGCTTTCTTTTCCCCATCAATTCATTCCTTCTCATAACTAGACTTTTCAGGCAGACCAAGTCTTTTAGGCTTGGAGAATAGAAGTCAGTGCCCCATCATAATACATTTGTTTTTTGATATTATTTATTTAAGTACTCTGACAGAGGTGGCTAAACTTGCACATCTCTACTTGACATGCACTTCTCTTTCAGATATTATTAATATATTTAGCTGCTAATGATTGTTTACTAGATTGGTTTAGACTGTTTGCTCAACAAAATTGAATGAAAATTATTTCTCAACTTGAATATTTAAAGTACAAATATCAGGGGTGCCTGGGAGGTTCAGTCAGTGAAGCACTGGGCTCTTGATTTCAGCTCACACTACATTCTCATGGTTTGTGGGATCAAGCCCTGCATCGGGCTCTGCCCTGACAGCGTGGAGACTGCTTGGGATTCTCTTTCCCTCTCTCTGTGGCCCTTCCCCACAGCGCACACATGTGCTGTCTCTCTCTCTCTCTCTCACACACACACAAAACAAATAAAAAATAAACTTAAGAAAAAAAATAAAGTACAGATACCAGTGGAGATTTCATTTTTTCTTGGCAATTTTCAAATAAATGATGACTTCGAACTGGATTCCTTCTTAATTAGAAGCACATTACGAAGAAATAGTGAATGTCTCATGGCACAAACCCTGAGTCAAATCCATAACTTGGATTAAGTGGCTCTTACCATGTTCAGTGATGTGATCTTATTTAGAAAACACCAGGAGATCCAATGGATGATGCAAAGGTTCACCCACTTTTACCATTCGAAGAGAGCTAAGTATTCTTACCAGAGTGGGTTTGTGAACATGACTCAAGATGTGAAACTTCTACGTTATCTTTGCAGCACTGTTTATTGTTCCTAGTGCAGCGGAAAGAGTTGAGGCCCTGAGAGTTCTTGTTGCTCATGAGGTTTTGTTTGCTGTTGTTTTGTTGTTGTTTTGCATTTTAGCCCTGAGGGTGGCCCAGTAGTGTGTGTGTGTGTGTGTGTGTGTGTGTGTGTGTGTGTGTGTGTATCGGTGTGTGTAAAAGAATTGAAATAGATGGATAGAGCTTAATGAGTCTCCAGACATCAAGGAAGAAAACCTCCTGCTGGACCTTGGGATAGACTTTTGAAAAACCATTCAATCCACTGCAATATGGTGATTTCTCTATCATGTGTCTATCACCTTCCCCAATTATAAACATAAGTAAGTAAACGTTTGATTAGGACTCTTCGCTTTGGAAAACATTTGAAGTCAGAGATAAGAATTGTCTTTAACGCACTATTTAATTCTAAATATCCAGTATGATGCACCATATATAGAGAGTATTATTAGATAATCACTGAATGTAGTTTTAATACACAAATGTGAAGATACATTGAAAATCACATTTTCAAAATACTTCACTATATGAAGTACACTCTTTGGTGTGGTATCTTATACAATGAAATAAGTTGATTACATATAAGATGGCAGAATACATTATATGGTCAATTTAATCTCATCATTTCCAATGATACTAAGTATGGTTAGGAAGTGAGAAAGGCAACAGAAGAGATGAAGAAGACAGGTGGGTCTGAGTGGTATTTCACAGGAACGATGGTCAATGTTCCTGACTTAGTGATTTGGGAAGGAGAAGAGAAGAGACCTGATTGCTTACTTCATAAAATGTGTAACACCCCTAAGTTTCTTAAGACATGAATTGCATATTTATTTGGATTAATAATCATTTCTTGAAATCAATTTACACCATGAAATGCACCACTTAATAAATAGAAACAATCTTACTTGACTTTATTCTGAAACTCAAATCGTCCTAACACTCTAAAAGCAAGTTATTTATATAATAAAAGTTACAATTTATAAACTTCTGAATGCATAAATTAGGAATCTATTTATGTAAGTATAGACTTATATGGAAATTAACATTGCACTTAATGAAAAATAAGCAGGATTTCTGAACATGGTAAGTAGACAGCTGATAGACTACCAAATGCATAATAAGTCACCCTCATTTTACCTCAAATATTTATAAAGATAGATAAGTAGAACAGTTACATGAAAGGCAAAATTTGAAAAGCAATTATACAGGTGAATGCTTAATTTTCCTTTTCATAAAATATATAGCTAAGGATTTAACATTTAGATGGAAGGCAGTTTTTCATTACTATTTTTTATTAGTGTATTGATGGCTCAGAGGAATAATAATCTCTAGGAAATTCTGTGAGTGATATATGAAATGCTATTTTTGCAAGATCAGGTAAATTACAGCTAATAAAGCTTCTAGTATTTAAAAGTGATCTGAGCTCTGGCAGTCCAAGATAATGGTGTCGGAAGGTACTGAATTCACCTCCCCCCATGGATACACCAGATCTACAGCCACATATGGAACAATTCTCTCTGAAAAACAACTGAAAACTAACTGAAGAGTTTTGGCACAACAAAGGATAAAGTGGTCATATCAAGATGGTAGGAAAGGAAGAAATGTGGTCTTGTTAAAAACTCAGCCCCCACACAATGATAGAAGTTTGGAACGTCTGAGGAGCAGTGAGCTGGTGCCTCACATCAGGCACCCAACCCTTCTACCAGTACTGGAGAGACATTGGCTCCTAGAACCAATGCTGTTCTGGGAGACCCAAAGGACTGTAATGACCTGAGATGCTCTTGTTAAAGGGCTTGCATGCAGAATTACTTGCTCCAAGACCTAGCATAAAAAAGCAAAACAGGAGTTTGAAAAGTACCTACATGATATGTGAAGAAGATTCATTTTCTGGTCATAAAGCATCTGATGGTGGGGCAGGGGCCAATCAGGATTTTCTCCAAGGTTGGAGGTTGGATCCCATTTTTGCATTCCCCTGTAACTTGCTAGCACTGGGGGACACATGCACACACACAGCAACCTCCCTCCTGCTGCCTCCCTAAGCCAGCAGTCAAGGGAAGTCCACACAGGGGACATCCCTTGATCACCTGGCCCTAGTGGTCATGGGTCTTGTGTTCTGGATCCCATAGGACTGTAACAATTGGGAAAACAAAACAAAAAAAAACAAAACAAAACAAAAAACAGTTCTTGTCAAGCTTCCAAACTCAGGGCATTGCACAGATAGCAGACTAAAACCTGCCCCCAGGCTGCCAATGAAAAGTCCTACTTATTGGTCCTGGAGCTTCATTCTACATGACAGGCTTCAGTTTTGTAATGGATTTAGAGGCTATGGGTGTACTCTCAGGCAGGAGGACACCATTCTTTCACCCTTCCTTGGCCTCACTGGAGCTTGCTGGTATCTCCAAAAAGGAGCTTATATGCTCTTCCTGAGCCTGCTTTTTGTAACTCTCTCCCAGTGGACACTTTCAAATCTCCATTTTCTTGAAGCTAGCAGAGTTTATTATTGTGATCCTACAAGAGTCTAAGTATTTTCATACTTTAAAAGTTGCTGCCTGAAGATCTAGCTTCTAATCAGCCTGAAACCAGGTGCTTACTGAGATCCTTCCCTTTGGAATACTGACATGTCTTGGCACACACAACTGGGACCGATCAAGAGTAAATCCAGCTATGTAGACAGTCGTAAAGGTTTGAGACATAACTGACAGGTGGGGCAAGGTTGAATGCTAATTTTGATTTCTGACACAAGGCCACTTTTTGAAGAATAGGCAAGGCTGCTGTTTCACCTAATACATAGAAACAAATGAAAATTGTCAAGCAAAATGAGCAAACAGAGGAACAAATTCCAAAATGAAAGAACAAAGCAAAACCTCATAAAAATACTTTGTGGAAACAGAGATAAATATTCTACCTGATACAGAGTTCAAAGTAATTGATCATAATATGCTCGCTGAACTCTGGAGAAGAATGGAGGAACACATAGAGAGCTTCAACAAGGAGAAGAATTTAATAATGTACCAAACAGAAGTCATAGAGTTGGAACGTACAATAAGTGAACTGAAGAATACACTAGAAGGGGTAAAAAACAGACTAAATGAAGCAGAAGAACAGATCAGTGACCTGGAAGACAGGCTGGTGGAACTCATACAAACAAAACAGCAAAAAGGAAAGCAAATTTAAAGATGAAGGTAGCTTTAAGGGACTTATGGGACAATAAGCAGAATAACATTTGAACTACAGGAGACCCAGAAGGAGAAGACAGAGACAAAGGGACAGAACCCTTGTTTGAAGAAAAAGTGGCTGAAACTTCCCTGACCTGGGGAAAGAAATACACATCAAGTCTTGGAATCACAGGGAGTTCCAAATAAGCTAAACCCAGAGGCACATACCAAGACACATTAAATTAAAGTGTCAAAAGTTTGAGACAGAATCTTAAAAATAGCAGGAGAAAGGCAAATTGTTTCATACAAGGGAACCCTTAGAAGACTATCAGCTGATTTGTTGGCAGAAATTTTGCAGACCAGAAGGCTGTGGCATGATATATTCAAAGTACTGAAAGGAAAACAAAACAAAACAAAATAGAAGTCTAAACAACAAGAATATTCCATTTAGAAAGGGTATTATTCAGAATTTGAGGAGAGATAAAGAGTTTTGCAGACAAGAAAAAGTTAAAGAAGCTCCTCACCACTAAACCAGCCTTACAGGAAATGTTATGGGGATTTCTTTAAGCTGAAAAGAAAGGTTACTAACTAGTGAAGAAAAAATATGAAAGTAAAAATCTCACTGCTAAATGTAAATGTATAGCAAAGATAGTAGATTAATTACTTATAAAGCTAGTATGAAGGTTAAAAGACAAAACTATAATTAAGTATAACTGTGATAATTTATTAAAGGCTTTCCAAAATAAAAAGATGTAAAATGTGACATAAAAAAACTTAAATCGGGGGATAAAATATAGTTTTAAGATGCTATCAAGTTAAAATAAACTGATACATATAGGCTATTACAGTGAACTCCATAATAACCACAAAGCAGAAACCTATAGTAGATACACAAAAGGTAATGAGAGAAGAATCTACACATAACCCTATAGGAAGTCATCAAACCACAAGGGGAGAGAGCAAGAAGAGAAGAAAGGGACAGGGAGGAACTATAAAAACAGAAAGCAATTAACAAAATGGCAATAAATACATACATGTCAATAATTGCTTTAAATGTAAATAAAATAAATTTCGCCAATCAAATGACAGACTGTTAGAATGGATTAAAAAAAAAACACACACACACACAAGACTCATCTATATGCTGTACACAAAAGAGACTCATTTCAGATGTAGGGATACACACGGAATGAAAGTGAAGAGATGATAAAAGATGTTACATGCAAATAAAAATGAAAAGAACCCTGGCATAGAGGTACTTGTAACAGAAAATAAACTTTGAAACAAGGACTGTAATAAAAGACAAAGAAGGCATTGCATAATGATAAAGGGGTCAATCCAACAAGAGGATATAACATTAGTAATTATTTTTGCATCTAACATAGGAACACTTAAATATAAAGCAAATATTAACAGACTTAAAGAGAGAAAATTACAGCAATACAATAATAGAAGATTTTAATACTCCATTTACATCAAGGGGTAGATAAGCCAGACAGAAAATTAATAAGGAAATACCAGCCTTAAAAGACATATCAGACCAGAGGAACTTATTATATGTTCCATCAAAAAGCAGGAGAATGTCCATTTTTTCTCAAGTGCACATGGAATGTTCTCCAGGTTAGATTACACATTATTCCATGGAACAAGAGTCAATAAATTTAAGAAGACAGATCATATCAAGATTTTGTTTTTCTGGCCATAGTGGTATTAAACTAGAAATCAGTTACAAGAAGAAAGCTAGAAAGGTAACAACCAATCAGTCAATGAAAAATATCAAAGAAGAATCAAAAAACAAAAAATCCCTTGAGACAAGTGAAAATGGAACCACACCATATCAAAACCTGTGGGATATGAAGTGATGTTCTAACAGTTCTAAAAAGGAATTTCATCAAAATATAGGCATACATCAAGAAGTGAAAAAAAATCTTCAGTGAATAATATAACTTTGTACCTAAACAATCTAGAAAAAGAGGAGAAAGTAGAGCCCAAATTAGTAGAAGAAAGGAAATAATAATAAAAAAGAGGGTTCAAATAAATAAAATCAGAAATGAAAGAGAAGTTACAACTGATATCACAGAAATGAAAAGTATCATAAGAGACTACTAAGAACAATTATATTCCAACAAATAGGAAAACCTGGAAGAAAAGGATGAATTCCTAAAAACATGTAATTATCCAAGACTGAATCATAATGAATAAACAGAATATCTTAGTAGGACAATTATTAGTAAGGTGAGAATCTGTAATCAAAACTCTTTCAAATGGCTTCGGTGGTGAGTTCTACCAAATATTCAAATAAAATTTAATATCCTTTTCAAACTCTTCCAGAGAAAATTAAAGGGAAGTGAATTCTTTCAAACCCATGTTATGAGGCCAGCATTACCCTGCTACCAAACCCAGACAAGAACAACACACATGCATAAAAGAAAATTGCAGGCTAGTGTCTCTGATGAACATAGATGCAAAAGTCCTCAACAAAATATTAGCAAACTGAATTCTGTAGTACATTGAGAGGAATATTCACCATGATCAAGTGGGATTTATTTTAGGAATGCAAGGATGGTTTGACATCCAGAAACCAATCACCATGACGCACCACATTAACAAAATAAAGTATAATAGTCATATGATTATCTTAATAGGTGCAGGAAAAACATTTGGCACAATTAAACATACATTTATGATTAAAATGCTCAAGAAAGTAGGTATAAGGAGAACATACCTCGACATAGTAAAAGCCATGTATGAAAAGCCCACAGCTAGCATCATACTTACCATGGGAAATCTGAAAGCATTTTCTTTAAGATCAGGAACAAGACAAGAATGTCCACACTTGCAACTTTTATTCAACATAGCATTTAAGTCCTACCCAGAACAGTTAGGCAAGAAAACAAAATAAAAGTTATCCAAATTGGAAAGAAAGAAATAAAACTGTTACTGTTTGTGGATAATGTAATTTTATATACATAAGACCCTAAAGATTCCACCAAAAAAATATTGGAACTAATAAACAAATTCACTAAAGTTGCAGTATACAAAATCTATATACAAAAATCAGTTCTGTATCTAACCACTAACCAAAAACTATCAGAAAGATTAAAAAAAATAATGCCTTTTCCAATTGCATCAAAAAGGATAAAATATTTTGGAATAATTTTAACCAAAGAGGTGAAAAAAAAACTTTATACTAAACGCTATAAGATATTGATAAAACAAATGAAGAAGACACAAATAAATGGAAATATATCTCATGCTTATTAGTTAGAAGAATTCATATTGTTAAAATGCCCATGCTACATGAAGCAATCTACAGATTCAGTGCAATTGTATCAAAATTCCAATGGCGTTTTTGACTGAAATAGAACAGACAATCCTAAAACTTGTGTAGAAACCCTAAAGACCCCAAATATTCAAAGAATTTTGAGAAAGAACAAATCTGGAGGCATCACACTCTCTGATTTAAAATTATACTGTAAAGCTATAGTAAAACAAAAAAGTATGGTAATGACAAACACAAAGAAAACACATAGATCAATGGAATGGAATAGAGAGCCTAGAAATAAACCCATGTATATATGGTCAATATAAGACAGAGTAGGCAAGAATATAAAATGGGGGATGGACTGTCTCTCCAATAAATGGTGTTGGGAAAATTGGGCAGTCACATTCAAATGTAAGAAAGTAGGCTGCTTCCTTATACCAAGCACAAAAAGTAACTAAAAATGGATTAAAGAATGAATACAAGACCTGAAACTTAAACTAGAAAAAAAAAAAAAAAAAAAAAAAAAAAAGAAAACAAAAACAAAAAACAAAGGTGGTAGGTCCTTTTTAAAATATTTATTTATTTATTTATTTTGAGAGAGAGCATGCACACATGTGTGAGCTGGGGAAGGGCAGAGAGAAAATTTCAAGCAGGCTCCTTGCTGTTAGCAGGAAGCCTGACATGGGGCTCCACACAGGGGCTTGACTCAATACAGGGCTCAACATGGAGCTCGACAAGGGGATCCATCTCATGAACTGTGAGATCATGACCTGAGTGGAAATCAAGAGTTGGACACTCAAACAAATGAGCCACCCAGGTGCCCCCAAAGGTGGTAGCTCCTTGACATTGGTCTTGGCATTTAATTTTGGGATTCCACTCCAAAAGCAAAGGGAACAAAAGCAAAAATAAACAAGTGGGACTCATCAAACTAAAAAGCTTATGCATTGCAAAGGAAAGCATTAACAAAATGAAAAGACACTCTACTGAATGGGAGAATATATTTGCATATCGTATATCTGATTAATATCTGATTAATATTCCAAAATATATAAAGAACTCAACTCAGTAGCAAAACAAAAAACAAACAAACAAACAAAAACAACAATAAGCAATCCAATTAAAAACAAATGGCACAGGATCTAAATAGATATTTTTCCAAAGACATACAGAGATGGCCATTAGGCACATGAAAAGATTTTGAACATCAGAAATTATCAGAGAAATGCAAATCAAAAACACAATGAGATATCATGTAACACCTGTTAGAATGGCTATTACCAAAAAGACAAAAAATGATAGGTGTTGGAGAGGATATAAAGAAAAGGGAACCCTCTTGCACTGTTGGGAGAATGTTATTTGGTGCAACTAAAAATGTAAATTGATGAAACCAATTATAGAATGCAACCAAAAATAGAACTACCATATGATCCAGCTATTCCACATCTGGGTATTTATCTGGAGAAAATGAAAATGCTACTTTAAAAATGTATATGCACCTGTATGGTTACTGCAGCGTTATTTATAATAGCCAAGATATGGAAACAACCTACATGTCCATTGATGGATGAATGGATAAAGATGTAATATATATCATAGATAGATGATAGATGGATAGATAGATAAGCAAATACAATATTATTTCGCTTAAGTGTGGAATTTGATTAACAAACAAAACAAAATATACAAAACTAAACTCATAGATACAGAAAGCAGTTGGTGATTTCCAGAGGGGAGGAGTGTCAAAAGGTGAGCAAACAGGTAAAATGGGCCAAGAGGTATGAACTTCCAGATATAAAATAAGTAATGTGCAGCATTGTGACTATAGTCAGTAATATTGCACTGCATGTTTAAAAGTTGCCAAGAGAGTAAATCTTAAAGTTCTCATTGCAAGAAAAAATGTAACTGTATGGTGACAAATGATAAGTAAACTTCCTGTAGTGATTATTTTGCAGTATACACAAATATAAAATTACTATGTTGTATATTTGAACATATATACTAATATAGTATTCTATGCCAATATTACCTCAGTATAAATAAACAAACAAACAAGATCTGAAATTTATATTTAGGATATCTTGTTTCTTGACTAATATTTCAGTTTCTGGATTTTTTTTTCCCTATCTACACCATATGTCTTTAAAGGTTAATATACAGTTCGTTAGTTTTAGAATAAAGAGATTTGCGGAAGGCTGAATGAAAAGTTTAAGGAAAAGATCTCTAGTGACTTCCCATTTTACAATAGTTATGGTTTCCTTTATGTAACAAGATGTACTTAACATCATCTGCATTTCTGCTTGGATCATAGTGAATCTCGTATTGAAGAAAGTATTTTTTTTTGTTGTTAAATGCAGTATCTTTATGCATCCTCTCTACTGAAAACATATTTTAGTTAATGTAGTCAATATTTTAATTTATGTTCATCTTGTTAAGTGCTTTTATACTAGTCCCTTATACTTTTCACTTAAAGATGTAAGTTACACGTCTGCAAACGTTATACTAAATAATTTTCTATTAATGGGTGAGTTATTTTTCCTATATCAGATGGTAAAGTTAAAATGCGTACTGTTCCATTTTTATATAAACTTAAAATATTCTCCTAAAGAGAATTTAAATAACACAAAATAGTAAAGTGTGAAAGGTAAAAGTCATGCTGGATCATACTGCCCAAGTGAAAATGCTATGAAAATTTCAGGGGCCTCCATCTGGACAGTTTGACTTTTAGATTCAGGTAATAGGGCTTCCTGCCAATTTCAGGATGCTCTCTGGCTGCACCTCTCACCAACAGGGGATGAGTCAAACTGTTCAAGATGAAGTGCCCAGTAGACATCCAAACACTCTCTGACCAAGCAATCAAAGATTGCTTCCAGGGCCCGCTTGAGGGTGGACATGGGACTCCATCCATCCAACCTGGACCTCCAGGTTGTTGTAAAAGTTTAGTTGTCAGGATAGGAGAATGGAGCCTATTAAATGATTCATTCTCTTTCACTGTTCAGACACATGCTACGTGGCTCTACATTGGTACTCTTGCCTGAGCCCTACGTATATCAGAGTTGAGCCTGCTGTGGAGGTATCTTTCTGTGTTAGTGAACACACAAAACGCAAAAATTGAAAATGCTTTCTCTGTAATGATATATATCTCCATACTGATCTATGTATATGTATAACCATTAAAAGCCTGATAGTTTACACATCATCTTAGTATTTTATTATACTATATGTTTCTGTCTATTCCTGTTTGTTTATCCATTTATGCACATGGCCACGATGGAAGTAATCATTGTCTATCACTGTAACTCTACCAAATTAAGACCCTTTCCAACACTTCCTTCAGTTTGTTATAATGTTTGCAATCATCTGTAACATTTCTCATGTTTCCTTTTCTATCACTGATTATATTTGACCACTAAGTTGTACATTTTCTTCAAAACTCAATTGGATTTATCTCTTTATCATGCCACCCTGATGAGAATCATCCACAGCAGTCTAATTTTTGCAGTGTTTCTTGGTACGTTGTCCTGACGTAACCTCCCCTACCTATGGCAGTGTTTCTGTCCAGGTAATCTGTGAAAACTCTTTGAACATAGAGTTCTCCCCTTTGGGGCCTTGCTGAACTAAAGATTCTTTCATTTCTCACCAAACTGCAGCCACGCCATGCTCTTTCCAGACCATCCATGTCATCACTTCTTTCCAGTTCTTCAGGAAACACACATGAAATAAAATAAACAATCCTCTTCCTCATCATTCCTATACCTTGTTAACTTCTTATTATTAAGTCTTTAATTCACAGCCCAAGTATAGTCCAATATTGTGTATTAGGTAAGAAGATGAGCTCTGAGTTATAATTCTGTTGCTTCATCATTTACTAGCTGTGTCACTTTGAGGCAATTATGCAAATTCATTATGTCTCAAGGTATTACTTTTTTTTTCTTAAAATCTGTGGACTTTTATCATTTCTTGAATGCCAATCTGTGACTTCTTAAGATGGTACAACATGATTGAGAAGACTATAGACAGAGACACTGATGCAAAGGACCCTGAGTTCTAATTTATCCTACATATGCACTGATTTATGCTATTTCAGCCTTAATTTTCATGAACTTAGAAGTTGGCAAAAATAAAATCCATGAGTGGGTACTAATTTAGGAAAGTCTGTAATGTGCACCATCATATTAGTAAGGATATTAATTCCTTTTTAAAGTGAAGGGCACTTTTGGGGCACCTGGGTGTCTCAGTAACTTAAGCATCTAACTCTTCATTTTGACTCAGGTCATGATCTCAAGGTTCATGAGATGGAGACCTGCGTCGGCTCTGCACTGGCATTGCAGAACCTGCTTGGAATGCTCTCTGTCCCTTTCTCTGCCCCTCCCCAGACACACACGCAGTAGCGCTCATGTGCGTGTGCTCTCTCTCAAAAAAAAAAAAAAACAAAAACGGGGCACCTGGGGGGCTCAGTCGGTTAAGTGTCCAACCTAAGCTCAGGTTAGGATATCACGGCTGGTGAGTTCAAGCTCCGCATTGGGTTCTGTGCTGACAGCTCAGAGCCAGAGCCTGCTTCAGATTCTGTGTCTCCCAGTCTCTCTCTGCCCCTTCCCCTCTCACACTCTGTCTCTCCGTCTCTTAAAAAATAAATAAACATTAAAAATTAAAAAAAAAAAGTTAAGGACACTTTTAACAGATTCAAGTTTTTTGTTCAAAAATTTTACAATTAATAAAAGGCAAAACTAGTTTTATGTCCTATCTTCTCCCCTCGATTTTAATAACATTACTTTTATATATTCATTCATAAAAGCTTTTATCCAGTGCTTCCTATATACTTTTCAAAATGAAGAGTATTAAACTTAGATGAATACTCTGTGCACTTTTATTCATTCAATAAATATGTATTAAATGTGATGGAAGGTTTAAAGTATTAAGATACAGCAGTGAAAAAAAAGTCAAAATGCTTTTAAAATTTAACTTATATTTTAGTAAGGAGCTGTAGACAAACAATATGTTAATAGATGCTAAGTGCTATGAAGAATGTAAGTCAGCTTTGTACCTAAAGAGTGATGGATCAGGATGTGGATCTATTTATATAGAATTTGGGAAGCCTTCTTGAATAAATTGATATGTGAGAAAAGACGTAATTTAAGTGAGGAAATGAGTCATATCCAAAATTAAGGGACAGCATTTGGAAGAGGGAATATCTAGTACAAAGGCACAGATGTAGGAATATGTGTGCAGTGTTCAAAACCCATCAGTCATTGTGTCTGGAAGGCTGGAAAGATGCAAAAGTTTTTGAGGATAGAGAAGAATTCCAAGGACAGATTAGCCTTAAAGGTCATGATAATGAACTTGAATTGTATTACAAAGATCCTTGTAAAATAGAAGATGATTGGAGGGCATTGAGCAAATATGACTCACATTTCAAAAGCATTATTTTGGTTTCTGAAAGACGAATACAATATAAGAAGATGTGTGAAAACAAGAATTGGTAGGAGGCTAGCATAATAATCCATAATAGAAGTTAAAGGTATTATGTGCCTGGATCATGTTGCTGGGCATGGGGAATTTATTTTTAATTTTTTCAGTGTTTATTTTTGAGAGAGACAGAGACAGAGACAGAGCATAAACAGGGGAGGGGCAGAGAGAAAGGGAGACACAGAATCTAAATCAGGCTCCAGGCTCTGAGCTGTCAGCACAGTGCCTGATGTGGGGCTCAAACTCACCAATCAGATCATGGCCTGAGCCCAAGTCAGACACTTACCCGACTGAGCCACCCAGGAGCCCCTGGATATGGTAAATCTTTGAATCTATTTTGAAGATTAAGCCACAGGACATGATAGAATGGATTTATGAATGAAATAAATAAAGTATCAAAGAAAACTCCATCATTTAATGTGATTCAGTGATATGGGAAACACTGGGCAGAGATGCTGGTTTAGGGGAGGAAATCAAAAGTTAGACTTGGGAAATGTTGAGATGTAAATTCATACAAGTAATCCAACCAGACATGTCTAGTAGCCAGTTGGATATGCATGTCTGAACTTAGGGAAAATATTTAGGTTAGAAACTAAAGGATGAAAATTGGAAGAATATAGATTGTGTTGAAGGCCCCAGTATAGGATGAGATCACCTAGGAATAAATATAAAGAAGGTAAAGTGCCCAAAGACTAAGTCCTGGGGCATTTTACAATCCATTTTACAAAAGGTAGGGTTTGACAAAGACTCTGTCCTTGACCAAACTTCAGTCAGGCGCCCGTTGTGTGTTTGGCTTTTCCAGCCCCATCTTGGCAAGAATCCTGCTAAGTCAATTTAGGGGGAATGCTTCTATCCTTGATACCTGATCACCTTTGATATCTGATGAAGGTCTTCATCCCTAACCTCTGATGTAGATAAGTCCTTGACCTGCCTTCAGCAAGAATCTTGTTAAGTAAGATTTGCCAGAATTTCTTTAACCTTGAAGTTTCCTTTAGTAATTTTGTTTCCACTGACATCCTTACTCCGCTCTTTGGCTACAAAGCTCCAGCTGCTTTTGCTGTATTCAGAGACCTGAGCACAGTCTCTCTCTCCTGGTACATTTAGCTCTATTGCGGTAGTTCTGAATAAAATCTTTCTGATCATTTTAATAAGTGTCAGAATTTTTTTTTCCTTTTAACAGATCCAGCAAAACAACCTAAGATAAAAGAATCTCCAAAATTGGAGAAAACTCAGAGTGAGGCTCAGGAGAGTGATGTTCTGGAAATTAAATAAAGAAAACACTTCAGAAAATCGGTGTGATTGATTTGTGGTATATGGTGCCATTAGAACAAGGTAATGACTAAGACCTACTGGGATGTGAAGTCATTGGTGTCCTTAAACAGACCCTGACCTGAAAGAATGGAGATAAAATATTTGGAATTTGTTTCAGGGAAAATGACAAAATATGAATTGGAGACAGAATATAGGAGTTTGATCTAATATTGGAGCAGACATAGCCTTGTATGTAGACTGGAATGTGGGATAAAGGAAGTATTTGGCTTGTTTTCAGATAGAATACAGTATTACAGAATACCTTTATTATCTCTGGTAGTGATTCTGCAGGAATTAAATAATATAAGGGTGATAGAAATATGGCAGACTGTTGTAAGAGTAGAAAGCTTAAGAGAGAGGTTGTAGGATCTCATGCATGTGGAACAGGTAGGTTTTGAACTTAGGGAAGAGTGTGACAGTTTCTTTCATTTTTCTAGAAAGCAAAGTGGAAAAATACACATACATACATATAAACAGGTAGTGTATAGATGGGGTGTTGGGAGAATGTATGTAACTTTTTTTCAGAATGCTTCCTATTATAAAAGAAAAAGTGTAGATTTATCCCCTCTGTGAGAAAAAGAAGGAATTGATTTGAGAAACCTAGTTGGATTCCAGATAGCACTAATGGCCTACTTCAGGGAGATGCTTATGAACTGAAAGTAAGAACAGTTACTGTGATTGTGTCTTTTTCTCCAACCAAATTTAGTTTTCCACATGCAGATGCAGAGTAGCAGAGATTTGGATAAAGTAAGAATTAGGGTTTTGTCAGTAAAGTGTGATGGAGGGACAAAGGAACAAGGAAGCTGAGCGCTCGGCAACGCCTTGCACTTAACAGTTTAAATGTAGAGATACTATATCTTATGTCTACCAAATAATCTGAGAGCCATTATCTTAAAAATGGAAAAGAATAACTATATCAATTTTCATACAATGAAAAAGATTAATGGTGAACGAGTTAAAATTTTGAAGTATCCATAAGAGAAGTGCAACCAAATTAGGAAACCAATAGTTCCCTATGATCTTCATGGTGCATGGTTCTTTTAAGCCAGTAATGTAAGATAAAAAACTTCAGAATTTTAATACCAAGATCTTCAAGGTGTCTGCTTATAAAATAAGAATCCCTTTACAACGTGAGATTTGTGTGTCTTACTGTGTCAGGACTGGATGCTTATAAGCAGCAGATTGTGCTCTCCAGGGCTCATTAACTATTCATCATCACAAAAGCTCCCTTGCCCTAAGCCTCTATCTCATCTTTGATCTTTTCACCTCTGTCAAGGCTAAAGCAGCAGTTTTCATTCTCTTAAGGGTTCCTATATCCTCCAATAAGTAAATACATACATCCATACACGCAGACTCACTTGTTTATTTCAAATGGGAAAGAAGAATCGCCACACAGCTTTGAGGAATTACCCCACTTCTGAAGTTTTGCAGAAAGAAATTTGAAATTTCTCTGAGATTATGAGAACTTTTTGTATTTCTTATACATGAAAGTGCCTAGATACCTTCACCTGGATCACGAAGTCAGCCTCTCCACTTCTCTTGTAGTGATAAAGGGGAGAAAGTTTAGAAATAAATGAGTGGTGAATATATATATATCAATTAATAATTAGTAAAATTAAATATAGATGAATAATACTAAAAAATAAATATTTGTCATTAAACTGTTATGAGTTGAATTGTGTCCCTTCAAATTTGTTTGTTGAGGTCCTAAACTCAAGTATCTCAGAATGTGACTTTATTTGGAGATAAGGGTAATCAGTTTAAAATGAGGTCATTGGGTGGGCCCCAAACCAGTAGGGCTTGTATACTTATAACAAGAGGAAATCTGGATAGAGACATGCATAGAGGGAGAGGATTCAAAGTAGATTAGGGAGGAGGCAACTCTCTATCAAGCAGAGAGGCCAGGAAGGCTCTTCCTTCACAGCCTTGCTGACACCTTGATTTGGGATTTCTAGTCTCCAGAATTGTGAGACAATAAATTCTGTTGTTTAAGCCTCCCAGTTTGTAGTATTTGGTTATGGCCTCCCTGGTGTATTTACATAGGACCCATGTAATTTTCAGTTGAAAAAGATTTGTTTGCTTTCCACTCCATGATGGGTATAATTTGAGGAGCTCTGTAGAATCAACTGTCTTTTAGGAGTAGTGGGTTTACCTGCTTGTTTGATGACGACAATTGTCCCAGCCACTCACCCTCCAAAATTTTGATTCCACTGGTTTGAGTTAGGGTCCAAGAATGAGAACATTTATTAGTACTCTAGGTAACTGTAATCCTCAGGCAAGATGGGGAAATTATAATTTACTAAAAAGTTATATCAGTAATGTAAACAGTTACAAAGTTTCAGATGTGTGAAAGAAGAAACTGGTGTATTACATGATAAAATTCTAATTATTTCCAATATGTTAAATATTGTAAACATATCACTGCTTTGCAGAGGATATAAAAGCATGTGTATCTGTATCTATACCTAAAATTCTATCTATCATATATGTGTGTCCATATATCTAGATCTGTATTTATTTACTTAAGATATATATTGCATAACATGTTTAATTATAAATTTTACATTAAAGGAGGAATAGTTATAAAAAGATTTTATAGTTTAAAAACTATATACACAGTGCTAAAGACATCTTTGGTATCTATAACAAAAGTACAGTATTAAAAACTGGAATACAAACATATAAAATATAAACATTTAAAAAAATTTGTGTTTAAAAATTTTTTTTTAACGTGTATTTATTATTGAGAGACAGAGACACACAGAGCATGAGCAGGGGAGGGATAGAGCGAGGGGGACACATAGAATCTGAAGCAGGCTCCAGGCTCTGAGCTGTCAGCACAGAGCCCGACGTGGGGCTCGAACCCACAACTGCGAGATCATGACCTGAGCCGAAGTCGGTCACTTAAACAACTGAGCCACCCAGGTGCACCAATAATCTTTGTTTTTTTATGTTTATTTATTTATTTTGAGAGAGAGAGACAGACAGACAGACATGGGAGGTGCAGAGAGAGAGGTGGAGAGAGAGAATCCTAAACAGGCTCTGCAGTCAGTATAGAGTCCAATGCAGGACTCCACGCCATGAACAATGAGATCATGACCTGAGCCAAAACCAAGAGTCAGACGTTTAACTGACTGAGCCACCCAGCCACCCCTCTTATCAACATCTTAATAAAAGTGAAGTAAGTTTTATTTTCATGAAGGAGGGTGTTAAGGGGGAGAACAGTCATGATCATAGTACTAATTTATAAAGATGAACCTGCTTGTCTTTCACTGCCCTTTAGAAGGCAGGGACAGGGAGAAACTAGTTACAAATAAGAGTTAAGTATTTAATTAGTAGACATTATTTAGACATTACATCCGTGGCTTCACTTCATTCAAACAATATTAATGACCAACTATTATGCACCAATATATTTCTAAGCAGTGACAATATGGTGTTAAAAACCGGGAGACTAAGTCCCTCCCCTCATTTAGCACATATTTCTAGTGCAGGAGAGAGAAAATTAATTCCTTAACAAAAAATTAAAATCTAATGTCAGGTAGGGCTGACTAAAAACAAACATAAAGCAGTGAGAGAGATGAAGTGGGATGAGAACCCTTAGGAGGTTTCATCATGGCGGCCGATCGGAAGTAATACCTGAGAAGAGATGTGAAGGAGCCATGGAGGCCATGTCTCAGGGGAATTGGTTTCAACAATGCAGGCCCTCCCTACACATGCCAGGCAGCTGCTCCAGGAGTATAAATGGAGATCTACCTACTGTCTCTCTCAACATTTGCAGTTTTAACATGTAAACACAAACTGGGCTGTCAAGGTCTTCTCCCCAGCCCATTCCATTTCACCTCAAACCAGTATAGGCCAGAGGGGTAGCACGGATCTGCTGCAGCTGACGATTGGAGGGTCTGGAACCTGGATCCTGTCAAGCTCCCCAAGGAGCTTCTGCATGTCTTATTTTTCCCACTCAGGATTTCCAAGCCATTAAAAGTGTCTCTAACATGACACAAAATTAGTAGAGGTGAAGGAGTAAGAGTTGCTATACACCCACTTTGGGGATTTGGGGAAGCCGAAATAAAACCAGCTAGCCTCCTCTCTTCTTCTGGCTTACCAGTTCAAAGACGTGATTTTCTCTCTGCCCTCCCTCCTGCCCTCCCCGAATACACAGAAACACACCTGAACAAATGTACAGTGTTACATATTCTCATATATTCTCATTCACGCTCAGATATACTCACAAAGATTCACTTATATCCCTGTACATACTTACACATGTACACACACGTGCGCGCACACACACACACACACACACTACTAAATGCTTAGTCATACCTTATCAAACACACTCACACACTTACACAAGCCCACATACAGACTCTGTCACATTTTTGCTATCTCAGGCTTACATCCTTTTGCCATGCATGTCTCAATTCAGGCCTCGAGTGACCATCTTCCCATAATCCCCATGTGCTCATTGCCTTACTAAATTCCCAGGAACTAAAAACAAAATAAAAAACAAAACCCCTCAAAACAAAACAAAACCAAACAAAACAAAACAACTTCATAGCATTCAAACAGGAAAAAAAGGAAACCCTGTTTCAGTTGTTTGTGATCTGTAGGGTCTTAAAAAGCATAGAGCTTGGAGAGGGAGTTGTCAACCTCTGGCCAAGGTATGTAGATGGAAATGCTTCCAGTCCCTCGAGTAAGAGAAAGCTTTGGCTGATTGGAGGAAAAATAAGATGACCAGTTTATTAAAGTTAATTTAGTCAAGATAAGATAATAGCTGTGATTTAAATTGTGGAAGAAGGCAGATCGTGTGAGATCTTGTGTAAGGAGTCTGATGATGACAGAAGTGTCTGGTGAGTTTCAGTAAGAGAATGAATTAATCTGGTCTTCATCATGAAAATGATAAATTCCAGTGTACCTGTGTGGATGTAGAGAGAGCTAATGGACTATTACAATTTAGGTATAAGTAATTGTGGTTTTGGGTTCTGGTGGTAATAAAAGTACATGGTCAGCAATGGATGCATTTATAGAATATATAGAAGATGGATCCAGTGGATCCTGGTGATAAATTGGATGTAGGAAATTCAGGGAAATAGGGAATGAAGAATGTCTTCTAGACCCTTTACATGACACACTGAGTGCATTTACTGTGATGTGATAATGGTATTGGAAATAATTATGGGAGAAAGAAGTCTGGAGTTCTGTGACATGATTATTTGAAATATCTGTGAAACATCTAAATTAGAAACAGACTCATTATTTGGATATTTGATCCAAGGGTTAGGTCAGGGCTGGAAATATAATTGGAAGACAAACATATATTTGATGATTTAGAATTGTGGCTTTTCAGTGACTACTCCTAATATATAATTTTCTAACAAGCAATAGACAAGATATGTAATAGAAGTTCTGGCTGGAAATCAGTAATGGATTTATGGATGCAAGAGATTCCAGATACTTAGACCTAGAAGGAAATTTTCTGGTCAACTCTTTTGATGCCCACTAAATTTTTGGATGGTAAGTGATTTTTCTCACTGTTTGCATGTCCGTAGGATATCCAGACTATGGGAATCACTTCACCCAAAGTTTTTGAATATCAAAGAAATGGGGGAAATTTGGGAAAGAGAGACTACAGAAATGAAGAAAAGGTGAACAATAGCAGAACTATAGGTTCTGCTACAAGAAGAATTGGGTCCTATAAAAGGAAATAGTTTTGTCACAAGAGTAGAAACGGAATAAATTTCACTAATGTGAAGGGAAATAAGTTTAAATTAAGAAGGATTTTCTGTAATGGCAACTGCTATAAGAGGTGAGGAGGGATGAGCTGATGAGACACCAGAAGGGAATGAAAATACATTTAAATACTTCAGGAAAATATTTGAATTTTAATGTAATAAAATTTTGTTACATAATTATTACTATGGACCAAATGTTTGTGTCCTCCCAAAACCTCCCAAAATTCCTATGTCTATTTGATATATATTACTTTAATTCATTTAGCCACTTTTTCATCCATGTACTCAACAAATGTTTTTGAATAATTATACATGAGGCACTTTCCTGGTACTCGATATTATTATGCATTTTCTGTACACCGTATTATTTAGAATCCAGGCAGTAATCTACTGGTCTATATACTTTTGCTTATATGACTTAATCTCATATTTAAAACATTGTATATGTAGTACTAAATTTGAATTTATGGAATATTTTATATTTAGTATCATTTTCATTGAGTAGTCTCTCAAAAAGGAATTAAGAAATTTATCATGAGTACTTAGAGCTCTGTATGAACATTGTCAAAAACCTATTCAGAAGCATTGTGCCATTTGCACACATGTGTGCACACCCATACAAGCAATTATTAGAGTGATCTGTTACAGTTTTGTGTTGCCAGCAGTGGTTAATATATTTTGCTAATTAGACTTTTGAAAAAGATATTATTCATTATTCTGTCTCATGTTTCTCTACTTTCAGGTTAAACATTTTTCTTGATTTATTCCTAACTGTATTGCATCTTTATGTTAATTGTATGTTTGTGGCCTGCCTGTTCATTTGCTAGAATCATAGTTGTTTTCTTATATTGTTTCTTTACTTAATGATATATTAGTATTTTGGCATCTCTCCTGAAACAAATTTTCCACTATAGATTCTGGCCATGATTTCCAAACTCCCTTACTAATTGCCCAAATAACTAAATTAACAGTATTTATATGGATTGAGTTGGTTCTTTCCTGCTTTGGTGGACACTCTCCTGGTAGTAAGTTTTTTCACTGATTTTCCTGTACTTTGTGAGTTTGTCTGAAGAGTGTGCCTTGTCTTCTCTAGTAGTTTTTCAGGTGGCCTGTGTTTAGGAACATTCCTATGGGCAGATTTTGTTTTTAATTTTGCTAGAATCTATGGATTATATTGATTCTAGTTCAGTTTTTTTATATTAATGTCTTCTGAGATTCAAGTTTTCACAAGAACAGGAAGCACATGATTTTTTTCTTCAGTGACTATCTTCCCACATTTTTTAGTTGCAATTTAAAACACTGAAAGTCACTCTCTTCTTTTTTTTTTTTCACTATTCTAACCATTTTATTTTTTTTCAATATATGAAGTTTATTGTCAAATTGGTTTCCATACAACACCCAGTGCTCATCCCAAAAGGTGCCCTCCTCTATACCTATCACCCACCCTCCCCTCCCTCCGAACCCCCATCAACCCTCAGTTTGTTCTAAGTTTTTAAGAGTCTCTTATGCTTTGGCTGTCTTCCACTCTAACTTCTTTTTTTTTTCCTTCCCTTCCCCCATGGGTTTTTGTTAAGTTTCTCAGGATCCACATAAGAGTGAAACCATATAGTATCTGTCTTTCTCTGTATGGCTTATTTCACTAAGCATCACACTCTCCAGTTCCATCCATGTTGCTACAAAGGGCCATATTTCATTCTTTCCCATTGCCACGTAGTACTCCGTTGTGTATATAAACCACAATTTCTTTATCCATTCATCAGTTGATGGACATTTAGGCTCTTTCCATAATTTGGCTATTGTTGAGAGTGCTGCTATAAACATTGGGGTGCAAGTGCCCCTATGCATCAGTACTCCTGTATCCCTTGGGTAAATTCCTAGCAGTGCTATTGCTGGGTCATAGGGTAGGTCTATTTTTAATTTTTTGAGGAACCTCCACACTGTTTTCCAGAGGAAAGTCACTCTCTTCTTAACTAAGGCTTGTGTAGGAAGCCCACTTTCAACTACCTTCCTAATAATGGGCCGGGCATTGCCTTATATCCCAGTTTTCCACAAGCATTCAACACTGGCTCTTATGATATCTGCTTAGTTGTTGTAGACTCTAAGTCTAAAGTTCTCTCTTGTCTATCAAGAGAGTGAGACACAGGATTAAAATGCGAGAGAGATGGCTAATGTCTGGGAAAACACAAGTGCCCCGGATAAGGATCCTTGCCCCATATTTATTAGGATCAGAAGGCTTACAAAGGTGATGGGTGTGCACAAAGAGACAATGAATCGGTGAACATTAACTCATGGGCATGAGGGAAATGGGGTTTTGAAGAGATACAGTGTTTGGGGTTTGGGTCAATATAAAACAAAATCCTGGCACTGGGCAGATGGGCAGATGGTTGTTAATGGAGATAGGAGATGCTGTGTCTGTTTATCTTAGCTATCCCGGGGATAAGGCAAGGGAAATAACCTCAGGTTGCACCTCCCTATTCTGAGGGCCCCAGCCCCCCTTCTCTATCCTTATTCGCCTCATCTTGTTTACCCAAACTCAGGTGTGAACATCCAATGTGTTAATACTTCTTTATGCTTTGTTAACCCATTGGTGTAAGCCCTGGGGATTCCTAAGCTTATTCCCCACACTTAGTCCTGATTTTAACTCCTCTCCCTCCCCGTCTCATGGCTCTCACTTTGATTCCCTCTTTGTTTCTGATTACTGGATTGTGATTTTTGCTTTTCTCTCAACTATATGTGAGTGTGTGTGTGTGTATAATATATAACTCTAAAAATTTTTAATGTTTATTTTTGAGAGAGAGAGAGAGAGCATGAGCAGGGGAGGGACAGAGAGAGAGGGAGACACAGAATCCTAAGTAGGCTCCAGGGTCTGAGCTGTCAGCACAGAAGCCGACATAGGGCTCCAACCCACAAACCAGGAAATCATGACCTGAGACAAAATCAAATTCTTAACCTACTGAGCCCCCCAGGCGCCCCCTCAACTATATATTTTTAATGTTTTGTTTTATTTGTCATAGTGTTTTTAAAAATGTTCATTTATTCTGAGAGAATGTGTGCAAATGGGGGAGGGGCAGAGAGAGAGGGAGTGAGCGAGAATCCCAAGCAGACTCCACTGTGTCAGCACCGAGCCCAGTGTGGACCTCCATCTCACTCACCATGAGATCACGACCTGAGCTGAAACCAAGAGTAGGACACCTCAATGACTGAGCCACACAGGTGCCCCTGTCAGGTTTTTTTGGTGGGGGATTTCCCTATAATATCCTTAGCAAAGGTTTTGTTCTGTAATGCATCAATTTTTGAGGTTATTTTTGTGATTTCTGTTAGGCCTCTAAGAGTCATAAGCCATCATTCTTTCAGTGTTTGACAGCTATTCCTTAGGACACATTTTAGTTTGTTGTCAATGACACTTTGGTCTGTCTGCAATGAACAGATGTATAGCATGAAGTCATTTTTACAATGAGGTTAGGTTTTGGTTGATTTTTCCCAATTGTTAAAAAATTTTAGTAGTATTTGTTGAATACCCTTTCTTCACTCTTATACTATCAATATGTTTGTATAAGGTTTCACAAATTTGTATAAAAATAGAAAAATATAATGATAAAAACCAAATATAATGGAACAAACATAAAGACCATCAAGATCATCAGGAGATGATAGCGACAATTGAAATAAGTAAATAAATAAATAAATAATAATAAGCATATAAGTAGAGGCAAAATAAAGAGAAATATGAAATTTCCCATCATCCTCCACTTTGTACCTTTCCAAAAGTTTGTATGTGTCATTAATATTGAACTAAAAAATTATTTTCACAAAGGCAGTTACACTATATACATTGTTCATTTTGTGTTCACAAATATATCTCTCTATATATTTGACTTTTGAGATCTACCCCATTCTTTCATGGAATGACAGGTTTTTTGTTTTGTTTTGTTTTGTTTTTTGTTTTCTAACCCATGGATGACCCATAGTTTGTTTAACTGGTTGTCCTTACTTGAATACACTTTTCTTTTTCTAATAATAGCAAAATGAGTATCCTGTACTCACTTAGGATCACTGGGTCAAAATAAAGCATATTAAAATATTGCTGACTGCTCTAAAAAAGTTATATCAATCAATTTACATTATCACCAAAGGTTATGAACCTTCTCATTTCTTATGTCCTCAGTGTTACTGGATATTACGAAACTTCTTAAATATTTCTCCCATAAGTAGAAACTTAAAGTTCCATCTTAGTTTTGGGGTGCCTGAGTGGCTCAGTCAGTTAAGCATCTGAGTCTTGATTTCGGCTCAGGTCATGATCTCACTGTCATGGGATCAAGCCCCACATTTGGGCATGGAGCCTGCTTGGGATTCTGTCACTCTCCCTCTCACTCTCCCCTCCTCTCTCTCAAAATAACTAAACATTAAAAAAAAAAGTTCCATCTTAGTTTTAATTTACCTTGCTTTAATTATGAATAATTTTTGAGCTACATTTAAAAAATTGAATTAAGGAGACTCAAATAAAATAGCACAATTTTTAAATTCATATTTGGCCTTTCAAAAGAAAGAGCAAAATTTGCTAAGTTTTCTGATATCTTTTCTAAAATTTTGGTACTTTAAACTTGATATTTACAAGTGCCTTTAGTTTCTACTTTAGCCTGTTCTTGCTTCATCTAATTTTCTTTCTTTCTTTCTCTCTTTCCTTCTTTCTTTCTTTCTTTTTTAATTTGGGAAGTCATCTATTTTTAATTCACAATTATGTCTTTGCTTCATTTTATATATCAATTATTTCATTCTTTTAATTCATTATTTTATATTGTTTTCCTAATGTACTCCACAGGAGTTTGATTTTCTTCTCCACATGCTGCAGTTTCAAAGCAAAGTAATTTCCTATGTTTCTATTATTATCACAGTCACATGTATCTCATTTATTCATTTGAAAAGTATGAACTGACTCAACTGAGAGATCCTTAGTCTTTAAATTTCTGTCAGCTACTCTTGGCTCACCAAAAATTGCGTTGTTTGGATGATGTATTATTGAGCTTTTTATTTATTACTGGATTAAAGAAAGTGTAGACAGACAACATTTTAATGTTGGGGGCATATTAATTTTCCATTGTTTGCATAAGATTGTATAAGATACATCATAATGCAATCCTAATTTTGGCATAAAAATAAGAGTAAACTGTTATATGACTGATAATTCATTTTACAATTTTATAATACACATTTTATTATATACGTCAAACCAAACAAGTGAAGGTTGGGTAAATAAGAAAATTTGTTTTATGACCTGATATAATGAAATGCCTTTTTAAGAATAAAATCTAAAATATGTATGGCAGATAATTAATATTTAAGTTACAAAGGAATGCATGTTATACTGTGAAAAGTCTGAGAGAGGCTCCTGCAACAGTTGGGGTACTAAATCCATTGCTGAGGGTACAGTTTGGTCTCATACCATGATTATAGCAATAAAGTCAATGATATCATTGCAGCCACACCAACATTTTATAGTGCTATTAAATGGATATACTTACTGAAGGTGCATGAAAGGGAGCAGGTTTTAATAGATAAAAAAAACATGTTTTCTGCCATTTAGATTATTTTTTAATTTGAGACAAACAGGAAGTATGATTAACTATAATGGAAATAAATTAAAAGGAACAATTAAATGGAAACACTTTTGAGGATCATATTAAATATAAAGTAATTTTAATTTGAGTGTATAAAATGAGTGTTATTGAAATATAGCTGTAAACTAACATGCAACATTAAAATATCTAAAAAGATACATTATATATTAAATTTGAATAAGAAAATGCCAACTTTGTGATGTTACCATGTGTGAAAACATAGACCTACTAATTATGTAACAGCAATTGTATAATAATTAAATCCTCCATAGTCGGCCTGTCAGCTAAAATCTGTGATACTTTCAAAGTGGTATTTATTCCTCCTCTAGAGACAAAACTACGAAGATGTTCTTACAGGTTGAATTACATCTGCAAAAAGAATATATTGAATATTTTCCAGTAGCTATGAATGTGGCCTTTTTGGGAATAGGGTTTTGCAGATATAATCAAGTTAAGATAAAGTCATTAGGATGGGTCCCAATCCCAACATGACTGGTGTGTTTATAAGAGGAGAAAAAAAAAAAAATAGAGATATACTAGGTAAAGACAGCCAACTGACAGAAGAGGCAGAAATTGGAGTAATACATTTGTAAGCCAGCTAACTCCAAGAGTTGCCAGAAAATCACCAGAAGCTAAAATGAGACAGGGGAGGATTCTGTTCTAAAGATTTAAAAGAGAGCATGGTCTTAATGTTTTTGGTTTCACATTTCTAATCTCTCTGAGGCGATAAATTTGTGTTGTTTTCAGCCAACAGATTGTGGCTTTTTTTTTTTTTTTTTTCATGACAGCCCTAGGAAACTAATACAGACATGGAACATTTTGAATGCATCCTCTGGCAATTATAGGGGCACTTGTTTGGCAAAGGAAAATGCCTTGGCTTTGTTTGTATGAATTCTACTCATGCCCAAGGTTTCAGGATCTGGGACTATGTCTCTGGTCTCTGATGGATTTCAGGTCAAGGGAAAAACTTAGAATTCTCATAAGATAAATTGACCATGGTTTTCTTTTACTTTAGAATGAATCACTTCAAAGCACTCAAATAAAGAAATAGATAGATAAAATAGAAAAGAAAAGGAAAGAAAAGAAAACCCGTAAATAATTTGGTTCAGTACAACCAGGTTGAACTCTCAAGCTCACTCAAAACTGTTGTGCATCCTCCTGATCTACTTTGCTATGATTACCACCCTTGTCTTTTTTACCTTGAAGCTCCAACAAAAGTCAACCACACAGAGATCCTGGACTCTTGGGTGACATATATCTTAAGTTGGAGGAAATATGTCAGGATTTTGCATAAATTATGCCAGATTTGAAGCTACCATGAGCTAATTGTTTTATATCATGAATATAACTCAAAGGAGACTTAACCCTCATAGGTTTCAAAGTCTTATACAAAAATGTTCTTTCCACTCAAAACCTTGTAGAGGTAGAAGGAAGAGGTCATAGATGTACTAACAAATAGATAATTTTATCGGGTAACTGTTCACAGGTTCAGGTCTGTGCCGTTTAAGAATACATGTCACAAAGTGCAACTTGACTTGCCCTCTTGAACAGCACAACTGAGTAGATGATACAAGGCTAACAGAGTGTGTGTTCAATACATGAAGAGATTCACAGGACTTGAAAGAAATCTAACTTGAAGTATTAGATATGTTAGCAGTGGTGTGCAGGAATCTCCTAAGCACTGGCTTAGGAGAGCTGATGATTAAACCCCCAGAAATTTTTCAAGGTGAGTGCTAAACACAGCCATTATTAAAAATCAATTACATACTTATGGGGCACCTGAGTGGCTCAGTTGTTTAAGCCTCTGACTCATGATTTCCGCTCAGGTCATGATCTCATGGTTTGTGAGTTCAAGCCCCGCATCAGGCTCCGCGCTGCCAGTACAGAGCCTGCTTGGGATTCTCTCTTTCTCCTCTCTCTCTCTCTGCCTCTCTCTTGTTCATGCTCTCTCTCACTCTTCCTCAAAATGAATAAATAAACCTTTAAAAGCTGAATTGCATATTTATATCTATAATTACATATTAATTATATAAAACATTGGTGAATATTAAAAACTCATTTGTTTCTAATTATTTTACTGGATTTTGCTATTATCTATAGACTTATTTTATCCATTCATCTATGGATGGACACTTGGGTTGCTTCCATATCTTGTCTAATATAAATAATGGTTCAGTAAACATGGGGTTGCATGGGGTGCCTGGGTGGCTCAGTTGGTTAAGCGCCTGACTTCGGCTCAGGTCATGATCTCACAGTTCATGAGTTTGAGCCCCACATCGGGCTCTGTGCTGACAGCTCGGAGCCTGGAGCCTGCTTCGGATTCTGTGTCTCCCTCTCTCTCTCTCTCTACCCCTCCGCTGCTCACACTCTGACTCTCTCTCAAAAATAAACATTAAATAAATAAACAAACAAACAAACATAGGGGTGCATATATCTTGTCAAGTTAGTGTTTTTGTTTTCTTTGGGTAATTCTCAAGTAGTGGAATTACTGGATCTTACAGCATTTTTAAAAAATTTTTTTGAGAAACCTTCATACTATTTTTCTCAGTGGTTTACATTCCCAGCAGTAGTGCATGAGTGTTCATCCTTTTCCACACCTTCACCGACACTTGTTATTTCTTATCTTTTTGAGGCTAGTCATTCTGATTGGTGTGAGGTGATAGCTCATTGTGGTTTGGATTGCATTTCCCTGATGATTGAGCATCTTTTCATGTGTCAGTTGTGTTTGTATGTTGTCTTTGGAAAAATGTCTATTCAGATCCTGTGCCCATTTTTTAATTGAGTTGTTTGGGTTTCTTTCGTGTTGATTTGTATAAATTATATAATTTGCGTATTAACCCCCTTATCAGATATTCCATTATATTTTAAACAAAATCTACACAGGTCTCTATATCTATACCCTTGTCCACCTCTCAAAGCCTCCTTTTTTTTTTTTTCTATGCTTCCATTCCTTCATTTAACTATTGTAAAGCTTTTTGAATATTCCAAGTGTCTTTCCCACTTTGAACATTTTAACAGACTGTTTCTTTTCTATTATTTTTTTTTGTAGGGGTTTCATTTATATTGGCACAATTTCAAAGATAAGTTTATTTTATTATTTTTAAAAGTTTACTTATTTATTTTGAGACTGAAAGAGAGAGCACCAGCTGGGGAGGGGTAGAAAGAGGGGGAGGAGAGAAAATCCCAAGCAGGCTCTGTGCTGATAGCAGTCATGGGGCTCAATCCCATGAACTGTGAGCTCATGACCTGAGCTGAAACCAAGGGTCAGGCGATTAGTGGAATGAGCCACCTAGGCGCCCCTCAAAGATAATTTTATTTTTTATTTCTTTAAAGTGTTTTTTTAACATTTATTTATTTTTGAGAGACAGAGAGAGACAGAATGCTAGCAGGGGAGGGGCAGAGAGAGAAGGAGACACAGAATCCGAAGCAGGCTCCAGGCTCTGAGCAAGCTGTAAGCAGAGAGCACCCCGCGGGGCTTGAGCCCACGAACTGTATATCATGACCTGAGCCAAAGCCAGATGCTCAACTGACTGAGCCACCCAGGTGCTCCTCAAAGATAAATTTAAAATAAACACAGAATATATCAAGGGAACTTCAGTAATATTTTACGATACTATATAAAAAGTACTATTCTTTTAATACAAAAATCCTGCTTCATCTTTAAATGCAAATTGGTAAAAATTTAATGTGGCTTCTTAATCTCTAATAACCAAAATAAAGACTAATTGAGATTTCTCTTCCCCACAACCACCATGGACTGCAAGTTTTAATGATAGGACAGGAAAATTCATTTTGCTTACATTGAATATGCATTAGAGGGTTTCCAAAAAGTGGCATTTTCTATTTTTAACTTTGCTTTATATTTTACTTCTATAATTATATCTCATATTCAAAATGTTAAATATCTTCCTTATTTTGGGCAATGCAATAATTTAAATACGAAATGTTCATGGATGAATGAACTCTGCAATAGCAATACCAAGAACCGTGCCTTCTTTCAAAATGGTAATATGTAAGGCCACAGTGGTAAGTAGGCCTTCCAAACAGATAATAAATCAAGCTGTGTCAGTCAGGAGAGGACTGAATTGTATTTGAAATAAGATGGAAATCATTGGTGGTTTCGAGACAGAGAAATTATATCATGCAATTGGTGTTTTAAAGAAGTATTTGATTGGCTGGAAAATATGGGCAAGAATGGAGGCAGGATGCCTAGTTAAGAAATTATTGCAATAGCTCAAGTCCAAGATTACAGTAGTGCTAGAAAGAGGAATTAAAAGGAGGGAGGGGAAAATATAATCTTAAGTTACAGTTGGAAAAATATGCTAAAAGAATTGATATGAAGGATAAGGAAAAATGAATAATTGCAATCTGTAATTTTGACCTAAGCAACTGGTCTTCCTTGTCAAAAGAAGACTTTGGATGAGCAGGCTTTAGAAGAAAAGTAGTTCCCCATTTATCTTTTGTCCATGGTCAATTTTAGCTTTTACATGCTTATTCATGTGGAAATATCAAGTGTAAATCTAATACCTGATGTATGGGAAGAACATGCTATATATTATGTGCCACTCACTTGGAAGGTCACGTGGCTTTGAAAAGCTAAATTACGGGGTCTACTTGTAAAGTGATTATTAGCCAATTTCAGTGAGCTTTGAAAGAGGTTATTATAATTTTTTAGTGATGTCATAGAAATGGTAATTGTGAAATACCTCCAACCATTTTCTATAGTTAAAGAGGGAAGTGGCAACGGGTGTTTCGTTCATGCTGATTTCGATGCGTTAGTATTTTGATTTTGTCGTTTTACAATCGGGCAGTTTTTAGACATTTAAGAAATAGGTACATGAAATCACTGAGATAAAAAGAAAAAAGGAAGGAATGGTTGTCAATAAAATAAAATTGCACGCTGTTCATATCAATGAACTGAAAGGAATGTGTTAGTGTCCTCACATAGCATTGATTCCTCTCCCATCTGCCATTGCCTATATTTTTAATTTTGCAGAAGTAATTCATACTTTATATTGCCTTTTGCTCATTAGAAGTAGGTAGGTACATGATATCAAATAACTGATAATATCAGATAATATCAGATAACTGATATCAAATGTGTTCTTTCTGTTGAGCCATTCTAGTATCTTCCTCCACTAATGAGGGTAACGATGTTGAGTGAAAAGTTAATTAGAGTTTCCAAATGGACTCATTTGAATACAATGAATCACTTCAGTTTCAAATTGTTTCTGATTATACATCTTGCATTTCAAAGTCAAGAGTTGAGTTGGTTAGACACTCCAGGTAAGTTGTTTATGTAAGGAATCTGTAGACACCTAAGGAAAATACCATCTTTGAAAAATACTTGTTATCCCAGTGGAATTGATACGACACTCCCACTCTTACAGTTCAGCATATCTGAAACTTTCAAAAACTTTGAACCCCCCAAAGATCTGCATGCACTTGGTCAAGGGAGTTAATGGGGTGAGAAATGAAAGAAATGCTGTGTTGTGCTTTTGTAAAGAGACATGTTCACACTGCATTTAAAACAAGGAATTTCAGATGCCCTTTACTTGAATATGAAAGAGATGCATAATTCTCCAGGATTACTGAAAACTTTTGTTCATTCTCCCAGTGCTATTTGTTTCTTATCAAGCATTATATTGGATTTTAGTGTAAGACAGTAATAGTAAAAGGTCTGTCCCATAATATCTGAACTTTTAAAAAATTAGTAAAACAATTTATAAAATTAGCTGTAAACTTTTGACCTTTATCTTTGTAAAATATTTTTGTTTTGTGCTTTTTGTTACTTTTTTTTGTTATATGAAGATCTTGAGGTAAAGAAAATTATTGCTATGACAGTAACACAATTGTACTTAGTAGAGTTTATTTAAAACATGATCATCATGAGGCGTTTATGCACTGTTTTGGTTGTTGCTGCCTAGCAGCAATAGAGACCCCAAATTCCTATGTCATATTATCGATACCAAAATAAATATTTTGAAAAAAGTATAAGGAATATATATTCTCTGCTTCTAGATCAGCCTATTTTCTTTTACCTTTATAAAAAAAGATTAAAATACTAATTTTGGAAACTTCAATGGGAAACATGCTTTTATAATTTTAAATATATCTTAGTGCTGGGCTGCCTGGGTGGCTCAGACAGTTGAGCATCTGACTTTGGCTCAGGTCAGGATCGCGTGGGTTTGAGCCCCACGTCGGGCTTTGTACTGACAGCTCAGAGCCTGGAGCCTGTTTTGGATTCTGTCTCCCTCTCTCTCTCTCTGCCCCTCCCTGGCTTGCATTCTGTTTCTCTCTCTCTCTCTGTCTCTCTCTGTCTGTCTCTCTCTGTCTCTCTGTGTCTCGCTCTCAAAAATAAACATTAAAAAATTTTAAATATATTTTAGTGCCACCTCATTCTAACATATTTGGGTCCATACAGTCAAAAAGAGTTTAAAATTAGTGTAAGAATTCAGGGATTTAGACATACAGAGGATTAAGTCCCCTTGTTATGTTCTGTGTTATTTAAATTACTTGACTGTATCACAATAATTCACCAGATAATGGCATTTTGATCTATACTTCTACGTAGCTTAATTGTTTTTGAATGACCTTGAAGAAACTGAATCTTATTTTGATTATCTGGCTTAGAATTGCCTGTTTTATTTATTTTGGGGGAGGTGAGGGAAAGAGCTGAAAAATGGGACTCACTCATTGACATAATTCTTATGCATTGACTAATGTTAAAACTGTATGGTATATTAATGAATGAAGCTCACAGGATGAATATAAGGATTTAATTTTTCCTTTTTACTTAATTATCTGTTACATTTATAACTTTTTTTTTCATTTTCTAATGTTTAAGTCCATATCCTCTAGTATCATTATTTTAAATTAAATGGCTTTATTTTAGGTATATTATAACCAGTCACAAATTTCTCTTTTTTTTCTTTTTTTTTTCCAATATATGAAGTTTATTGTCAAATTGGTTTCCATACAACACCCAGTGCTCATCTCAAAAGGTGCCCTCCCCTCCCTCCCAACCCCCATCAACCCTCAGTTTGTTCTCAGTTTTTAACAGTCTCTTATGCTTTGGCTGTCTTCCACTCTAACCTCTTTTTTTTTTCCCTCCCTTCCCCCATGGGTTTCTGTTAAGTTTCTCAGGATCCACATAAGAGTGAAACCATATAGTATCTGTCTTTCTCTGTATGGCTTATTCACTTAGCATCACACTCTCCAGTTCCATCCATGTTGCTACAAAGGGCCATATTTCATTCTTTCTCATTTCCACGTAGTACTCCATTGTGTATATAAACCACAATTTCTTTATCCATTCATCAGTTGATGGACACTTAGGCTCTTTCCATAATTTGGCTATTGTTGAGAGTGCTGCTATAAACATTGGGGTACAAGTGCCCCTATGCATCAGTACTCCTCTATCCCTTGAGTAAATTCCTAGCAGTGCTATGGCTGGGTCATAGGGTAGGTCTATTTTTAATTTTTTGAGGAACCTCCACACTGTTTTCCAGAGTGGCTGCACCAATTTTCATTCCCACCAACAGTGCAAGAGGGTTCCCGTTTCTCCACATCCTCGCCAGCATCTATAGTCTCCTGATTTGTTCATTTTGGCCACTCTGACTGGCGTGAGGTGATATCTGAGTGTGGTTTTGATTTGTATTTCCCTGATGAGGAGCGACGTTGAGCATCTTTTCATGTGCCTGTTGGCCATCCAGATGTCTTCTTTAGAGAAGTGTCTATTCATGTTTTCTACCCATTTCTTCACTGGGTTATTTGTTTTTTGGGTGTGGAGTTTGGTGAGCTCTTTGTAGATTTTGGATACTAGCCCTTTGTCCGATATGTCATTTGCAAATATCTTTTCCCATTCCGTTGGTTGCCTTTTAGTTTTGTTGGTTGTTTCCTTTGCTGTGCAGAAGCTTTTTATCTTCATAAGGTAGTTCATTTTTACTTTTAATTCCCTTGCCTTTGGGGATGTGTCAAGTAAGAAATTGCTACAGCTGAGGTCAGAGAGGTCTTTTCCTGCTTTCTCCTCTAGGGTTTTGATGGTTTCCTGTCTCACATTCAGGTCCTTTATCCATTTTGAGTTTATCTTTGTGAATGGTGTGAGAAAGTGGTCTAGTTTCAACCTTCTGCAAGTTGCTGTCCAATTCTCCCAGCACCATTTGTTAAAGAGACTTTTTTCCATTGGATATTCTTTCCTGCTTTGTCAAAGATTAGTTGGCCATACATTTGTGAGTCTAGTTCTGGGGTTTCTATTCTATTCCATTGGTCTATGTGTCTGTTTTTGTGCCAATACCATGCTGTCTTGATGATTACAGCTCTGTAGTAGAGGCTAAAGTCTGGGATTGTGATGCCTCCTGCTTTGGTCTTCTTCTTCAAAATTACTTTGGCTATTCGGGGCCTTTTGTGGTTCCATATGAATTTTAGGATTGCTTGTTCTAGTTTCGAGAAGAATGCTGGTGCAATTTTGATTGGTATTGCATTGAATGTGTAGATAGCTTTGGGCAGTATTGACATTTTGACAATATTTATTCTTCCAATCCATAAGCATGGAATGTTTTTCCATTTCTTATATCTTCTTCAGTTTCCTTCATAAGCTTTCTATAGTTTTCAGCATACAGATCTTTTACATCTTTGGTTAGATTTATTCCTAGGTATTTTATGCTTCTTGGTGCAATTGTGAATGGGATCAGTTTCTTTATTTGTCTTTCTGTTGCTTCATTATTAGTGTATAAGAATGTGACTTATTTCTGTACATTGATTTTGTATCCTGCAACTTTGCTGAATTCATTTATCAGTTCTAGCAGACTTTTGGTGGAGTCTATCAAATTTTCCATGTATAATATCATGTCATCTGCAAAAAGCGAAAGCTTGACTTCATCTTTGCCAATTTTGATGCCTTTGATTTCCTTTTGTTCTCTTATTGCTGATGCTAGAACTTCCAACACTATGTTAAACAACAGCGGTGAGAGCGGACATCCCTGTCGTGTTCCTGATCTCAGGGAAAAAGCTCTCAGTCTTTCCCCATTGAGGATGATGTTAGCTGTGAGCTTTTCATAAATGGCTTTTATGATCTCTAAGTATGTTCCTTCTATCCCGACTTTCTCGAGGGTTTTTATTAAGAAAGTTTGCTGAATTTTGTCAAAGGCCTTTTCTGCGTTGATTGACAGGATCATATGGTTCTTATCTTTTATTAATGCGATGTATCACATTGATTGATTTGCGAATGTTGAACCAGCCCTGCATCCCAGGAATGAATTCCACTTGATCATGGTGAATAATTCTTTTTATATGCTATTGAATTCGATTTGCTAGTATCTTATTGAGAATTTTTGCATCCATATTCATCAAAGATATTGGCCTGTAGTTCTCTTTTTTTGCTGGGTCTCTGTCGGATTTAGGAATCAAAGTAATACTGGCTTCATAGAATGAGTCTGGAAGTTTTCCTTCCCTTTCTATTTTTTGGAATAGCTTGAGAAGGATAGGTATTATCTCTGCTTTAAACGTCTGGTAGAACTCCCCTGGAAGCCATCTGGTCCTGGACTCCTATTTGTTGGGAGATTTTTGATGACTGATTCAGTTTCTTCACTGGCTATAGGTTGTTCAAGCTTTCTATTTCCTCCTGATTGAGTTTTGGAAGTGCGTGGGTGTTTAGGAATTTGTCCATTTCTTCCAGTTGTCCAGTTTGTTGCCATATAATTTTTCGTAGTATTCCTTGATAATTGCTTGTATCTCTGAGGGATTGATTGTAATAATTCCATTTTCATTCATGATTTTATCTACTTGGGTCATCTCCCTTTTCTTTTTGAGAAGCCTGGCTAGAGGTTAGTCAGTTTTGTTTATTTTTTCAAAAAACCAACTCTTGGTTTCGTTGATCTGCTCTACCATTTTTTTAGATTCTATATTGTTTATTTCTGCTCTGATCTTTATTATTTCTCTTCTTCTGCTGGGTTTAGGCAGTCTGCTGTTCTGCTTCTATTTCCTTTAGGTGTGCTGTTAGATTTTGTATTTGGGATTTTTCTTGTTTCTTGAGATAGGACTGGATTGCAATGTATTTTCCTCTCAGGACTGCCTTCCCTGCATCCCAACGCGTTTGGATTGTTGTATTTTCATTTTCGTTTGTTTCCATATGTTTTTTAATTTCTTCTCTAATTGCCTGGTTGACCCGCTCATTCGTTAGTAGGGTGTTCTTTAACCTCCATGCTTTTGGAGGTTTTCCAGACTTTTTCCTGTGGTTGATTTCAAGCTTCATAACATTGTGGTCTGAAAGTATGCATGGTATGATTTCAATTCTTGTATAGTTATGAAGAGCTGTTTTGTGACCCAGTATGTGATCTATCTTGGAGAATGTTTCATGTGCAGTCAAGAAGAAAGTATATTCTGTTGCTTTGGGGTGCAGAGTTCTAAATATATCTGTCAAGTCCATCTGATCCAATGTATCATTCAGGGCCCTTGTTTCTTTATTGACCGTGTGTCTAGATGATCTATCCATTTCTGTAAGTGGAGTGTTAAAGTCCCCTGCAATTACCACATTCTTATCAATAAGGTTGCTTATGTTTGTGATTAATTGTTTTATATATTTGGGGGCTCCCGTATTCGGCACATAGACATTTATAATTGTTAGCTCTTCCTGATGGATAGGCCCTGTGATTATTATATAATGCCCTTCTCCATCTCTTGTTACAGCCTTTAATTGAAAGTCTAGTTTGTCTGATATAAGTATGGCTACTCCAGCTTTCTTTTGACTTCCGGTGGCATGATAAATAGTTCTCCATCCCCTCACTCTCAATCTGAAGGTGTCTTCAGGTCTAAAATGAGTCTCTTGTAGACAGCAAATAGATGGGTCTTGCTTTTTTATCCATTCTGATACCCTATGTCTTTTGGTTGGCACATTTAGTCCATTTACATTCAGTGTTATTATAGAAAGATATGGGTTTAGAGTCATTGTGATGTCTGTAGGCTTCATGCTTGTAGTGATGTCTCTGGTACTTTGTCTCACAGGATCCCCCTTAGGATCTCTTGTAGAGCTGGTTTAGTGGTGACAAAGTCCTTCAGTTTTTGTTTGTTTGGGAAGACCTTTATCTCTCCTTCTGTTCTAAATGACAGACTTGCTGGATAAAGGATTCTCGGCTGCATATTTTTTCAGTTCATCACATTGAAGATCTCCTGCCATTCCTTTCTGGCCTGCCAAATTTCAGTAGAGAGATCAGTCACGAGTCTTATAGGTCTCCCTTTATATGTTAGAGCACGTTTATCCCTAGCTGCTTTCAGAATTTTCTCTTTATCCTTGTATTTTGCCAGTTTCACTATGATATGTCGTGCAGAAGATCGATTCAAGTTATGTCTGAAGGGAGTTCTCTGTGCCTCTTGGATTTCAATGCCTTTTTCCTTCCCCAGATCCGGGAAGTTCTCAGCTATTATTTCTTCAAGTACCCCTTCAGCACCTTTCCCTCTCTCTTCCTCCTCTGGAATACCAATTATGCATAGATTATTTCTCTTTAGTGCATCATTTAGTTCTCTAATTTTCCCCTCATACTCCTGGATTTTTTTATCTCTCTTTTTCTCAGCTTCTTCTTTTTCCATAATTTTATCTTCTAGTTCACCTATTCTCTCCTCTGCCTCTTCAATCCGAGCCGTAGTTGTCTCCATTTTAATTTGCAGCTCAGTCATAGCATTTTTTACCTCCTCCTGGCTGTTCCTTAGTCCCTTGATCTCTGTAGCAAGAGATTCTCTGCTGTCCTTTATACTGTTTTCAAGACCAGCGATTAATTTTTTGACTATTATTCTAAATTCACTTTCTGTTATATTGTTTAAATCATTTTTGATCAGTTCGTTAGCTGTTGTTATTTCCTGGCCGTTTTTTCTGAGGGGAATTCTTCCCTTTTGTCATTTTGGCTAGTCCCTGGAGTGGTGCGGGAATGTGGGGCACTTCCCCTGTGCTGTCTTGAATAACTTGCGTTGGTGGGCGGGGCTGCAGTCAGACCTGATGTCTGCCCCCAACCCACCGCTGGGGCCACAGTCAGACTGGTGTGTGCCTTCTCTTCCCCGGTCCTAGGGGTGGGATTCACTGTGGGGTGGCGTGGCACATCTGGGCTACTTACACACTGCCAGGCTCGTGGTGCTGGGGATCTGGCATATTAGCTGGGGTGGATCGGCGGGGTGCACGGGGGCAGGAGGGGTAGGCTCAGCTTGCTTTTCCTTCGGAGATCAGCTTCGGGAGGGGCGCTGTGGCTCGGGGAGGGACTCAGACCCGCCGCAGGAGTGGATCCGCAGAAGCACAGCTTTGGGTGTTTGTGCGGTGCAAGCAAGTCCCCTGGCAGGAACCGGTTCCCTTTGGGATTTTGGCTGGGGGATGGGCGAGGGAGATGGCGCTGGCGAGCGCCTTTGTTCCCTGCCAAGCTGAACTCTGTCATCTGGGGCTCAACAACTCTCCCTCCTGTCGTCTTCCAGCCCTCCCATTCTCTGAGCAGAGCTGTTAGCTTATAACCTTCCAGATGTCAAGTCCCGCTTGCTGTGGGAACACACTCGGTCTGGCCCCTCTGCTTTTGCCAGCCAGACTCGGGGGCTCTGCTTGGCCCGCGGGCCGCCCTCCCCCCCCCCCCCCCCCCCCCCCCCCCCCCCCCCCCCCGGCTCCCTCGCCAGTCCGTGGAGCGTGCACCGCCTCTCTGCCCTTCCTACCCTCTTCCGTGGGCCTCTTGTCTGCGCTTGGCTCTGGAGACTCCATTCTGCTAATCCTCTGACAGTTTTCTGGGTTATTTAGGCAGGTGTAGGTAGAATGTAAGTGATCAGGGGGCACGGTGAGCCCAGCGTCCTCCTACGCCACCATCTTCTGCAAGTTTATTTCTCAAATACGTTCTTGTTGTCCTGTTTAATTTTGTTTAATTTGCCTTCAAAAGTTGGAAAATACGAGGAAAATTGACAAAAGGCAATAGTTTTCATTTGCTAGCCAATCATAAAGAGTTATTTCAAAAGAACTTTCTAATGATTAAGGAAACCAAATAGAAAAGTAATTTATTAAAAGATCACTCATATATCTACAGGTACTAGCTCATAATTTTAGAACTGGTCCCTATACATGTGGTTTCACCCAATATTTATTTTTTAATACACAAATAAGTTTCCTTCCTGTGTCCATATCTCCCCTTATTAAATACATCAGAATTTTATATATCCATTCAGGATTTTTAAAATGAGATGACATTTGCCATGTATGAAGCTTGTTACTATATATTCATTTGTACTTTATTTTACAGGTCTTGGTGTTGTTACCGAATGAGTGAAAAGTTGTTCTTTACAATTATTCTTTAGATCTTCCTGTCAGTATGTCTCCATTGACAAAACTAACCAAATAATACTAGAGTAACTTGTCTAAATAATTAACTGTAGAGAATTGTGTGACGAAGCGTATTTGGAACAAGTTGAATACAGAAGAGTAGTCTATGGGGCGCCTGGGTGGCTCAGTTGGTTAAGCGTCAGACTTCATTCAGGTCATGATCTAGCAGTTCGTGGGTTCGAGCCCCACGTTGGGCTCTGTGCTGACAGCTGGGGCCTGGAGCCTGCTTTGGATTCCTTGTCTCCCTCTGTCTCTGCCCCTCACCCGCTCACATCTGTCTCTCTCTATCTCAAAAATAAATTAAACATTAATAACAAAAATTAAAAAAAAAAGAAGAGTAGTCTATGGATAGGGAAACAACACCTAAAAACTTAGGTAAACCTCTGGAATTAGGGCCTTATGCAAGAAGAACATAGCCTTCTATCTCATAATTACTGTGTTTAGTAATATAAGAGAATAAACATTCCTTTGCAGTATAAAAGAGTACATGTTGGAAACTACATGCTAATGCAAGGAAGGAATTTCTCATATGTATGTTTGTGGTTAGCATTATTGATAGGGAACACACTTATTAGGGAGAAAGAACATTTATCTTAGTGATAGCTCTCAGAAATGGAAATTGGTTATTTCAATTGATTGGTTATTTATATTTTAATCTGGTTAGACCTAAGAAGTTACATTATTAAATCTTCATATTCCATGATTAAAACTTGAAGAATACTTTCAAATTTCAAATATATGCATATTAAGGGTATGTCGTAGATGGTCATTATTTGAGTACAAGTGATTTTGAAAAATATATAATTTGAAGAGATAAATCAACCCATTGCATGAACATGGCTGTATTCAGCAAATCCAAAGGTTTATTTCTGGTGTTGCTTACCTACACACCATGTGCAATGTTTGATTCTTTCTGGGTTCCTTCTAGGTAAGAACTTTTCTATATAAGAAGGAAACCTTCCTATCTTTTAATTTTTATATTTGCTTATAAATATTCTGCCCAAGCTACATACAGATAAACTACAAAGGAGCTGAACAGGTGTTAAAGGGAAGGCTTTTCAATCTCATTTTTGGTTGAAGATAATGTAAATCAGTTATCCACATGTTCTCAAATACCACCCCAGACAGTGCTATCAAAAGTATTCAGAAGATACTGGTTTTGAAACTTGGCACTTTACCCTTTGGAAGTTATAGAAGATTCAATATTGAAGTAGTCACAGAGTTTGAGATCCAGAGAGGATTTTTTGGAAGTGCTTCAGTTCATTTTAGACCCACAAACTCAGGGAGAGTGGCTTTGATGTGTCTGTTCGGAGAACTGGCATATATCTCCTGAACTTCAAGGGCACAAGAGATATGTCATGCATTCCACAGGCTGAGAGTTTAGGACTGGCAATTGTTGCATGGACAGAATGAATAGAAGTTGCTTGAGTGGGGACTTCCTGCTTGTCCAGCATTTCTTATAACAGAGGATGGGTGAGTATTTTTCAGGGAACCTTAGAGAGAGACACCTGGATCATTCGAGGAAGGCTAGGTGATGTCAGGGGAAGGAAGCTAGAAGTAAACCCTGGGATGCTACGCAGCTTACAAATGACATGTAGGTAGCCCACCAATTTGTCTGTGAAAGAACACGTCTGTCTATGTAGAAGAAACTTCAGGTAGGATACCCAGGTGATTTTAGGATTGAGGGGGGAGCGATAAGGAATTGACACAGCGCCACCTGAAAGAAAGGCCAACCTTCATAGAGCATTCATGCCCACAGGGTACGGATGCTCGATCACCACGATGGCGCGAAAGTACAGCTTTCCTGCCCTTCATTCATCTCTCCTCCAGGTTTCATCCTTTTTCTGTCTTTGGAGGTGGTGAGGGATATTTGGATGTAGGAAGGAAAAGGCTGCAGTTTTTTTTTTTTTTATATATATTTGTTTTTACACATGACAGGATATATCAGTTATAAAAATTGACTGAACTAAAGACTGAACTAAAGTCTTCTGTTGACTAGATTAAGCACAGGTTTTAATTATCTAACTGTGATCAGAATATTCCTTGTTCCATGCCCTAGATTTCGTCCAGGGAGAAGGAAAGGATGAATTCCACAGAATAGCTTACTTGGGTAAAGTGGGTATTGGGATGGGGAGAGAAGAGAGTTGTATTCTTATTATGTCCTTTGTGTGTGTAGTTTGGTCATCCTGTTTATTCAGCCTCAGCATTCATTCATTCAATGTGTGTGTGTGTGTGTGTGTGTGTGTGTGTGTGTGTATGTGTGTGTGTGTGTGTTTGTACACGCATGCATGCATATTCACAGCAAAATCACTGCCTGGAAAATCATATTATATTTGAGTTTCAGTGGCATTCCAAAGTAAACTCAATTTAAGATATTACAGATTCGTATCATTTTTACTATATATTTTTTCCTCTTGGTAGTTGTATGATTTTAATTGGTTATTTTAATTAAAGAGCCCCATTATCATTATTTTATTTCCTACGGCTTCTAATTTGGTTTGAAAGTGAAAAGCAGTTCAATACCATCATTATTCTACACTTTCTTGAAATCATTAAAACCTTACCTCTTTCTTTTGTATATGCCAAAGTTCTGGCTTGCATTTAAAACACACATGCATACATATATAGTATACATGTATATGAATGTACATATATGTGTATGTGTATGTATCAGGAAAAGGAAGTTTGTTATCTCTGAAAATGAAGAGCCTTTAGAACCAAAACCAGATCTGGAATATAATTTCAAATCCCTCAGTTGATGGCTCATATCTATTTAACTCGTACTAGTTAAACAAGTTACATTTTTTCCCTAATAACAATGGATTAATGTATATAACCTGAGTGGGATAAATATATTTGTGTTATTCTAATGTATTTGTATCATGGAGTTTGATAATTTGAAAATATATTTTAAATCAAATACAGCACGGAATTAAATCCCTTTACATTTTCTGGTTCATGTTATGGAAATTGAATTGATTAATAAATCTCTAAGCCTACTTGTCTTACATTCACAATATGCTATTTATTTGAAAACTGTCATATGAAACCTCTTAAGTATCAACTTGTACACATAATTGGTGCTACTTTTTATTTTCATGATAGTTTTAGGATTTCACAAGTCACTATGGGCTCATTTTACATGTGACAGCCTAAGCCTCATCTTCAACAGTTAGTTATTAATTATTAAGGCTGCCTTGAACCTTCCCCGCAAGATAATTCATAAATGTATAGCCTAGTGAAATTTTGTGTTGGTGTGTTAGGCTGAATAGAAAGTCAATGAGTAGGAAACAAATCATAAGAAAATCATTTCAAATTCAGCGATAATCTTTATCTAGACTTCTGTTTCGAATAAGATTGCTCCTATAGATATGCATACAAGCTGTCTAACATAGGACTTTTTCACTAAATCTGCTTTTGAACACATGAGCATTATGTCAGCAGTGAAGAGGTCCACAAATAATGTTTAATTGAATTTGAATGAAAGTTGGCCTGTGTACTACTTATACTATCACTAAAGCATTCAATATGCTGTCTAAACTACACAGTGTTGATAAATAATTTGTGTTGGGATTGTTTACATCTCAACTGACGTAAAATGATCGCACTGATAATTCACTTACAATATACATACTCAAGTTTGGAACCAGAGGTGTTCTTTACACCTTGAATAGGACACTGATTTCCCTTCAGCTCTCAACCCTTTCCAGTCAAAGATGACCTATGATTAGACTCTAGACTCCTTATCCATTCTCAAGACTCTGATTCACTGATTCACTGTGGATAAATCTCATTATCCTCTCCAAGTAGATGGCTACAAATGGAGTGTAGCCTTAAACTGAGAAGCCTGATTATACCCACACATAATCAAAGCAATATTAAGAGAATGAAATGCAGGAATATCACAGAAATTATCTTGTGTCACAATTGGATGTGAATAGAAGTCACTGAGACCTCAGTCATATCTGTGCCTCATACTATTCATTTTGCCTTTTAATAATGCAAATACATAAAAGGAAAAGAAAGCAATGAGGGGGCCAAAGTTGAAAAAATGGGTAGGAAAGGTAAACAAAATCAGAACCAGAAGGTAGTATATTATAGATTATTTTGTGTACCTTCCTTTCATTCACCAGTGTTATTTTCTCTACTGAAAAGTCTTTTATAATTTAATGAATAAATATAATAATGTAATCATGAGTAACATACTATGAAAGTGGCATTTTAAATATAGCCACTCAGTTTGTCACTTAGGATCCTATTTTATAAAATAACTCCTCTCGTGTTTTTAGACTTCCTTGGAGAAAAATATCTCTTGCATTTCCTCTCTTTACATCCAGGAACCAAACATTTCAAGTTTTTATTGCTAACAGCTATAGGTAAAGCCATGTCTGTGTCCCCTGTTCCAGTCATTCTCAGACTCCTCACACATGGCTGAAAACTTCAGACCTCACTTTTGTAGAAATTCCATTCTCCAAAAATGTATACAATGAGATAGGAGTACTACTTAGTTGTTGGAAGCAATAATTCATCATTTCTTTTTTGGTGTTTGAGTTGCTTTTCTTTACTATGTAATTATTTTGCTACAAGAATATTTAATAAGTAGACATTTTACAACTAAAATTATACTTGGAATCATGAAAAACACAACATAATTACTTGAGTTTGAAATCATAGTTAGAAAGCCAGAAGGAATCATGGAAAGCACAACATAATTACTTGAGTTTGAAATCATAGTTAGAAAGCCAGAAGAAAATTGTCCTGATTCTCTAAAAAGACATACACAGGAAAATTGCAAAAATAAAAAAAAGGGGGGGGGGGGGGGAAGGCAGTCACTGACTTTTGAAGTTATAGTTGGACCATAATTTTTTTTTTTCAACAAGCCAGGATTTTAATGCCATCTATTAACTAACTGCCTTAACTTTGAATAGATTATCAAAAATTTAAAAAACTAATTTTGGAGTCTATTATATGAACCATTTTTTCCCACAATTTTCCTGATTATATAAAATGTTTGAGTTTTCAGTATTGTTTTTTACAATGGGATCCTGAGTTTAACCACAGCTATAATAAATCATCCTTTTTCAGAGTATCTGTGATTTCTTTCACTATGGGAGACAAACTGATTTTCTTAGAATCTTAAATCAAGGGATAGACATCATCATTTATACTAATCTGCTGATTATATTCCAGAAGTATCAAATAGTGAATTAAAATATTTTAGGAAACAAATTTTTAAGACAGTTGGTTTTTATTGAAGCAGTGATAAACATCCATGTTTTGATATTAATATGTGGATATTCTGTTGTTTATATTTCTTTTTTTCTTTTTTATCAAACCATTAACATTTTAGTTAACAAAAGCAACAATTGGGACATTTCTAGAGCTTACAGTATATTTGACATAAAAATAGGGAGTTCTCCAAAGTATGTATTAAAAATACAAAATCTGTGGACTAAGGTACACAGAAAATTTGTTTTACATTCCAGTTACCCAAAACAACAACTTGTGCCATCCTCCAATGGCACACAGTGAGAGAATTCTATTCCAGGAAAAGCCAGATCTACTGACTACAGAACCAACGAGGACAGACTGAGGGTGTCCTAAGTGATGAATTTGAAACTGGCTTGCCATTTTACCAGGATAACCAGTGGTTGCAAACGAGTTCTCATTAACTGTAGACCACCTGAATAGGCAGGCTTGATCCATGTGGACAGGTCTCTTATCTTGAGGATAACTGGTTCGAGTAATATCCCAAATTAACCAGTCATTTCCTGAAACAGCTCCAACTTTGAAGGTGTTTTTGAAGCACCAGTGGGCTGGCATTAATGGCATCTGTTCAATTCAAGAGATAAGATAGCCTGTTGAGCTGAAAGATCATAAAACCGGCTTGTCCCCTTCTCTGCAACCATCAGCTTAAAAGTTCCTTAGGATGCCAGCACACATTCATTCCAGGGGAACGAAGAACAAAATGAGTTGTCTGCATTCCTTCCAACTTCCAAATCCTGAGGTATGATCATCACTCACACTTGCAATTTCTTGGCTATCTTTGGGCTCAAACACCAAACCATTAACGAAATCTGAATGGCCCTCTAAAACCTTGTATTCATTTTTGTCTTGAAGATCTGAAGTCAATAACCTTATTTTCATATCAGCAGCTGAAGTACAAAATTTGATTATTGGAGGCAATGAATCACATCTAGTTTCTGGGCTCCAAGCTATGCCATCGATTCTGACGCCATGCTGAAATGTTCATAGTGTTTTATACTGAATTCCTTCAATGTCTGTACAATGTCTGAACTGTACACATGCCAATGACCACATAATTACTGCCGCCATATGCAATTAAGGTTTCCTGAATCCCTACTCTCAAAGAGATTAAATCCTACCACATGCACATAACCTTCACTATCCACAGTGTAGGTAGCATTTCTTGTGGCGTCTTGCTTCATCTTGTATGTCAATACTTGAACAGTTGTAAAAATAAAATAACCTTTTACTGGACAAGATCACAAAATGGGGGCATTGGGGTATTTATATTTCTTTAAAATCCCCTTTCCTCATTATTCTGGGTTTCATTAGAATGAAAATAATGAAATGTACAATATATAACTATATTATGATTTTACTATTATGTGTGTGCTTGTAGTAAATGGAGGACAGTAAAAAAAAATGTTAATTCAATGAATGTTCAGTTGGAATGATGAGAAGGGAATATTTTACAAAATAAGACCATTGGCTTAGTTTTAGATTAAGCAGTCAAAATCCACAATTAAAACAGTAGAATAAGGTAAAACATATTTTAAGCATTTCTGTAGATTTTCAAGCTCATGACCTCCAGGTTATTGCCACATTCCTTTTATTCTAGCAATTATATATTTGGTTCATACCAAGAAAAAAAAGTGTCATCAATGAAAGGTTATATGATTCACCTCTAGAAAATACTTTCAGATAGATAAATCAGCTTCTTAGCTTTAAAACTAGCCCTCCAGCAAAGGAGTTGCTATCAAGCAAGGGAGTTGTTTTTTTTTCAAATTTAAAAACAAAAGCAGAATAATTAAATATATGTGTATATATTCACAAATATTTACAAATATACTTTGGAGCAGCTACCAGATATTATCAAATCATTCACAGAGTGAATGTAGATCCACCATATATAGTTGTGTTATAAAATAAGGCATATTTTACCTTACATGGGAAAGGCACTTTGCAGATGTGATTAATCTAAGGATATTGAAATAGAAAGATTATCCTGGGTTATCCAGGATGACCAGATATAATCACAAAGGTCCTTATAAGAGGGAGGCAGAGTGTCAGAGTCCAAGGTGATGTGAGGATGGAAACAGAGGTTAGGGTAAAACAGGGACACAAGCCAAGGAAAAAGGGCAATCTTTCTAAAGGCTGAAAGTCGTTTGCCTCTAGAGAATCCAGAAGGAACGTGTTTCTGCTGATACATTGATTTTAGTCCAGTGAAACTGATTTTGGAATTCTGACCTCTAGAACTGTAAGGTAATATATTGATGTTGTTTTAAAAACCCTGTTGGTGGTAATTTGTTACAGTGGCAGTGGGGAACTAATACAAACTTAGAGACTAGAATAGACTTGGATGATAGAGGAGGTTCAAAAGGATAATGATTTCCCATTTTAAATGGACTGTGGCTATCATAATTAATTGTGGAGAATATCTGTTCCAGCATTTTGCTTTAACAGTCAGTAAATCCAGATCAAACATACATCTTCCTGCACGTTAATTCGCATTTTAAATTTCTCCTTTATTATAGTTCAAGGAACAACTCAGTTCCCACTTCTTTATCGAGCTTTTTCTATTATTTGTACAGCCTGGAAGAATCCCATGCACAAAACTTTTTAAATTTGCTTTCTGTTCCATGCTACGCATACTTCAATGGCACACCTTTCTACACGTGTCCTCTGCTACTTTCCATTATACTAGCCTAATTTTAAGAACCCAGTCTTATATCCATAAGGATGAACATCAGACACAAATTCCTCTTCTCTCTGACATAGATCTAGGGGCAAAAAACTTTTCCCTTCTTCCATTCTACATTTACTAGCTGGTGTAATAATTAAACTGACATAAGACAGAACAATAGGAGAGAAAAAAGTTAATGATGTACATATAGAGGGGGGAGCCCACAAAGACATAAAAACTCAAAGGCAATCAGGCAGTTGGGGCTTATGTACAGTCTTGAGCTAAGGAGGAGAAAGTAAAGGTCTGGAACTTCAAAGAAGAAGAAGACTATTCAGGTGAAGATGAGAAGAGGAAATGCTTGGTAAACAGAGGTGTACCATGCCATACAGATAAGTCTTATAAATAAAGTTATCTCTGTTTATAACTGTCTTCCTGGTACAGGCTCCCTATCTAAATCCTTTTAGGCAATTAAAGGAGAGGTAAAAAGTTTGTCCTGAGTCTGCTGGGTCTTCATTGCCTTCAGCTCAAAATAACCTAAAGGCCAAAGTGATGGATCTCATCATGGCACATTTTGCTCCCTCTTGTGGGTTTTAACTTCTGAGCAGAGTTGGTTCTCATCAGTACTATGATGATGAGGTCAGTGATGATAATTGTTCTTTTTCTGTTGTCTCAATGGTGACAGTTTTAATGCAAATTTATACAGGAAAAGAATACAAGAAATTAGTTGTCTTCATAACGCTCCCTCATCACATTAAAATCGGCACATGTTCATTAGTAAAGAGAATCTTCAAGCTCCCTAGAAGCACCCAGATGATACTGCTTGATTCAGGTCACATGTAAGAACATCACATTCTTTCAGAAAACTCAGAAAATGTTAGACTTTTTCACGATATTTTTAACATTCTGTTCACCACCCTTTTTATTTTGAAGACTGCCCATTTTTCCACATGCTTATTTGATGTGTGCAGTTGATAACTACCTCAGATTTTCTGTGTGGTTATTTTCTGAAAGGACATTACAAGGTAAATTTCCAAGAACACTCTCAATAGGATCCGGACTTGGGTGTCCTTGAGATCTATTGGGATGAGGCCTTTGTATTTTGAAAGAGAAATGTCTTTTGCTTCCATTGAGGTTGATAGTTTTGAAATGTCAAAGAAATTCTCAATTTGGTAATATGTAAATTGATAAAATTGCTGGTTTTTTTTTTTCCATCCTGAATCATTCACTAAATACACCAAACCCATTTTGACCCATTTCCACATTACATTTCCAAATTACAACAATTTTTTTAAATGTTATTTAGTGGTTTTGAATTTGGTAAACATTTTCTCGAAACAATGAATTTTAAGGTATATCTTAAATGTAAAGAGTAATATTTTCCCATTATTTATGTATTTTGCCAAAGTAAGGAGTCAGTTTTTATTTCTGAATAATATACATTTTAACTGTCCGAACATCCTTGGCTTTAACTCTACAAATTAATAATTGTATTAACCAGATAGAGTCAACTTCTATATCCCAAATTGATATTGGAGGTAATAGTTTATTTTTTTTTTTATCCTTTCTTTTATTAGCTTATTCATGGTCATCAAATTAGCCTGATCCTCAATTTACATTGTGCTTTGTAGACATAAGCAGTGTCAAATTATTTGTCTTAATTAAATCTCTCCTATCAAAATGAACCTAATTTATTTCTGTCTGTCATCAGCATAGATAAATCAGAGGTTCATTGTCTTTTTTCACATTACCATATTTATACTATTTTTAAGTAAATAGTAAGACTGCTGGATTTAAATTTACTTCTCAAATGTTATTGTTGAGCTTTTTGTGGATTTTTAAAAATAATAACTCTTTTGAGAGTAAAGAATCCCTAGCTAGATACAATAATATGGTAGATGTGATTAATATTTCAGTTTCAAGAGAGAAGTAATTTACTAGGTTTTTTTTTCACCTAGTAAAAAACTCTGTTTGATAAAATCTAGTATGAGCAATGCTATCTGGTAGAATTTTCTGCAAAGATTGAAAAATTCTTCTGCACGGTCCAGTATGCTAGTCATTGGCCACATAAGACATTGAGCATTTGAAATGTGGCTAGTGTGAATAAGGCCCCCAAATTTTAATTATATTTCATTTAATTTAAATTCAGGTTCAGATAGTCAGAAGTGCCTTGCAGTTACTATATTGAAAAATGTAAGTCTAGACTAAAGAACTGTGAGCTATGTTTTAGATCTGGACTCTTGCTTAAACTTGTTAATTTAGTTCTGTTGAAGTCAGTCATGTCAACTCTCAGAGCTTGATCATTTTGTCAGAATTGGTATCTTTAGGGAAAAATGATGCTAATAATACTATAGTTAATTGTTCAATTAAAATTATGAAAGAGACTCTGGAAAGAAAGTACAAAGTCTAATGAAAGTGTATGAGACTGGAGGCCTGAGTAGGTCTGATGGATCTGGAAAAGGTTTCAGGAGGAAGCAAATTTTGAATTTAGCTTAGAATCAATGTTAAGACATTTCTATGTGAAGGCGGGTACATCTTATTTGCCATTCACTCTGCTAGTTACTAGACATTCAGAGGGATTTTACTGGCCTTAAAAAATTATGGGATAATAAACACACAAATAATTTAGGGATTGAGCTATCATCAATCCCAAACAAATGTTCCATTAAGTAATCTTTATGAGAAAAGAAAAAAAAAAGATTATTTTTATGTTCCAACATATTTGGAAAAGCTAGTTTTGACAAAGATAAATTTCTATGTGCTAAGAATTATTGGAATCTTGGGTACATTTAAGGTAAAAACTTATTGGCACTGTGTATATTGGAATCTTGGGTATTACAAAACTTGGAGAACAACCTAAGACTTTTTCCCCTAAACTTTTGCAACTATAGAATACCTTTCTTTTTCATTTCTTCTGTTTTTTCTTTCCCTCCTCCTACTCATTCCCCACCCCTCCCTGCTTCTTCCCATAGCCTCTTTCTTTCTTCCTCCCCTTTCCCTTCTCTTCTTTTTCTCCTTCTACCTTCTCCAATGATTTTCTTAGTAATGTAGTTCCCATCATGGAGTTCTCCAAATAGAATTTCCAAAACCCCAGTGATATTTACAGTCATGAAATATGTAATTTTAAGGTGGGCAATGGAATTAAGAATGTGAATAAGCTTAGATAATAAATCTTCTGTTCAGTGACATTATATACAATCCATGATATTATATAGCTAACATAATGTCAAGATGCAAGGACTATGAGAACACATTATGATAGATTTTGTTGATGATTATCCTACTTAACTGAGAAGAGTAGAGGTAAAAGACCATTTAGGGAGTAAGATGATGAGGTGTATTTTGAATATATTTTATTTAATGCTCCTGTAACATACCCAAATGGAAATATTCAGCAAGTCAATGGAAAAGGGGGTCAATTTAAGTCTAGAAAGGAAATTAAAATGGAGGAGGAAATTTGTATTAGGTATATATTTTTAAATGTTGATATGATGTCTACATATGGAGAGAAAATATATGGAGAGAAATTCCCAGTAAACATGGAACTTGAAGAGACTCAGGCTATAATTATTTGAGGGAAAAATTAATTTCCCTCATGTGATTTGATTTTGTCTTTTCTTTCTTCTCACCATCATTTCCCCAAATTCTATCTAATATGTCCATATTTGAACAAATCTTAACATTTCATAAAGATTGTATATTCTGAATAGCCTTATACATAGGTGTGGAGTCATTTCTGATGCACCTTCAATTTCTGTGGTCCTTTGAGAGACATTTAGTGCATTCTTAGTGTAAAGAATAATTGGTGTTTCTAGGGGTGGATATACTTCTAGCCATAAGAAGAAATTAGTGATGAGAAAGACTCAGAATATATATAGAATGCATAGTCTAGTAGGCGAAATAGATTCCTTTACAATATATACAATATATACAACAGCTTCCTGCATATTGTTTACATTTCATTTTAGGGGCACCTGGTGGCTCAGTCGGTTAAGTGTTCAACTCTTGGTTTCAGCTCAGATCATGATCTCATGGTTCATGAGATTGAGCCCCATGTCAGGATTCATGCTGACAGCTGGGAGCCTGCTTGGGATTCTCTCTCTCTCTCTCTCTCTCTCTCTCTCTCTCTCTCTCTCTCTCCCCCCCCCCCCCCCCCCGCCTTGCTGTGCTCTCTGCTCTTTCCCTCTCTCAAAATAAATAAATATTTAAAAATAAATAAACTTCATTTTAGGCTTCAAAGGTTATGATTCTGAATTCGGAGTTTTCATACTCATGCCACAACTCAGTTTCCATTTGAATTTCAAAAATCAGTTCCAAAAGGTAAAATGTGTGTGTGCAATTAGTTGAAGCATACCTGCACCATGGCCGGACTGTCTGCATTTGAATTCCTGACCATTTAGTATGTTTTGAGTTTCCTTGGGAAGGTACTTAGTTTTCTTAAATAAATTAAGCTTATTTTATAGTTTTGTTGTGAAACTTAAAATATATTTATTAATACTCTACAGATTTTGTGACATGGTAGGGGATCAATAAATGTTATTTTTATTTAAAAATTTTACAGTCATACTACTTATCATATTGGATTGTGATTTTTCATTTACATATCTGTTGAATACATCAGGTTGTAAATTCCTGAAGCAAAGGATGCGTTCATACAAGCTTTAATATTTCCAGTACAACAATTGTATCAGGTACTACCTGGGCGTTGAATAAATGTGTGTGGAATTAATGAGTGATTACACAAACATATAGCAGAATGATAATGAATGAAATTTGAGTTTGTGATTATGAAGAAAAAAAATATTGAACAGAGGATGAAAACGTGGGTTTACTTAAGGTCTAGGCCTCAATTCAAAACAAAATTAATCAAGAAGAGTATAAAAAGAAAAGAATCGGAGAATAAATTTAAGCATAAGATTAGGGACCAATATAAGGGATATCAAAAACAATAAAAAATATTTTCTCAGTATTAGAAAGTGTAAAATGTAAATTATTTGTTAAGCATCTTTTATCTTTCCAAATATTTTTGGAAATGCAATCAATTAAAACAGCAATGACATACCACTATGTACCTACTAGAATGGCTAAAAATTGGAACACAGACAACACCAAATTCTGGTATGGATATGGAACAACAAAAAGTCTCATTCATTGCTGGTGGCAATGCAAAATGGCACAGTCACTTGAAAGACAGTTTGGCAATTTCTCACAAAAGTAAACAGACTTATGTTATGATCCAGCAATCATATTCCTTGATATTTGTCCCAAAGTGTTAAAAACTTATATACACACACAAAAACCTGAACACAGGTGTTTAGGGCAGCCTTATTGATAATTATCAAAATAGGGAAGCAGCCAAGATATCCATAAGTATGTGAATGGATAAATAAACTGTGGTACTTTCATATAGTGGAATATTAAGGCTGAAAATAAATGAGCTATCAAGTCATGAAAAGACATGGAAGAAATCTAGACACATATTATTACCAAATGGAAGAGGCCACTCTGAAAAGACTTCACACTGCTGTATGTTTCTACTAAGATGACACTCTGGAAAAAGGCAAAACCATGGAGACTATAGTAACTATGATTCTGAGGCCACTGCGGGCATAGGAATCTTTCTTAATATCATATGTTCATATGTGTTATTATAAATAGGTCATGTTGTCATATGCCAGGCAAATATTTACTTTTTACTCTCTCTTACTTAAAATCAACATACTACAAATAAACATCTAAAGAATGCTTAACATACAGGAGCTTGGAAGTGAGCCACTTGCCAAGAAAACAACAAAAAGCAAAAAACAAAAAAAACAGTCCCTAAATTTAGCTTCTTGGTAGGCAATGAGCACAAAACCAAATCGTTGTTGGCTGCTCCATTATGTACAATGGTAAACAATTCCATTTGCCATTATTTCTACTGTGTGGCAGCCGCTTAGTCCAGGTACAGATTCTCAATTGCTTGGTAACAGTTTGTTGCAGCGTACCTATTCAGAGCTAACATAGGCGATAGAAGATAGGAGAAGAGACAGCTGTAGTCTTACCGTTGATCTTCAATAACTGCTTCACTCAGAAAAAAATGAGAAGGAAAAATGCTAGTTAAGTAAAACTGGACTTTTAAAATCTTCCCATGAATTTTTTATTTCAGTCTACTCAAATGGGTGTGAAGTCTTAGTCATTTTCCAAGTGAATTTTCCCAAACCCTGATATTTATGTGTAATGATACATTTCTTTTTTTCTCTTTAATTTGAAGAAGTTAGCCATGAGTGTCCTGTTTTTCTTTACCTGAGAGATGTATCACTGAAAAATATTTTATCTCTCTGCTATGAGCCATGAAGTTCAAGAGATCTTCGTGAGGTTTTAGTGATCACCGTTATTACTGGGAGCACTATTAATCTGAACACCTCAGAAAGCCGAAGCTTTCTGGAGCATGCAAAGAGTACACTAGAAGTCAGTGGGAGATTACTTCTAACAAATTAATTTAGCAGAACATCACTTCTATACTAGGATTGAAAGTATTTAAAGTATTTTCTTAAGTAGTAAAAAGATTTTGAGGCTATGTAAAAGACCAGTGTAAAAATAGTCAGTCTTGATCATGATAAATGGTAGGTACTGTAACCAGTACATTACTCTGGGATAATTCTGGAAGTATCTTTGCATTGAGTTCTAATTAGTGTCTCTCAGTATTTAATATCTCATTATTTGGCCATCAGTATTAATTGGATACTCTTCATCTCTCATTCAAAGCTGTTATGACTTTGAGCAGGCCAATTAATTATACATTGACTTTCAATGTCACAGATGCAACCTAGTAACTTGCAAATTTATCATAAGAACTTCGTATAGCCAAAATTAAGTAGATCCCAATCTGGAGAACTTGGCATTAAGTATCTTTACTTCAAAAAAAGAAAAAAAAAAGAGTAATCTCTGTAGAAATTGTTTTTGTTGCATTGCTCTAATAAACTTATGTTTAGTTTCTGGACTGTTAACTGAATCAGACTACAATGCTAGATTTACACATTACTACAATGAAAATAAATAATAGAATAGTACTGACAGGAGCAACAGAAAAGAAAAATAATAAAATTCTAAGCATTATAGAAAGGTGTGCAAAACTAGTTATATCTAATATTATTTTTTTTAAATAAAGTTTTCCTTGGAGGGTGAGTTTAAAACACTTAGAAAAAGGTAGGATATTGATTCACAGAAAGAAAATTTGCGGTCAAACAAGGCAAATTAGTAGTTTCAGAATTATAATAAAGATGTTTTATATGAGGATTGATAATAGGTTGGTCTGTTCTTGAATTTCAGTCAAGATATAATGTGACAAAATGGTGTAAGGTTCAAAAGGACATTTTGGAGTCTTGAAGAACCTGTGATTTTGCTTTGAGATAAATTTGGAATTGCCAACATATTCCTAAAGGAAGGTTATTCTTTCAGCTTACTAAGGGATTTCATTAAGTCTGGTAAGTGGATTTGCTAGAGGAGAGAAGAAAATGCTTTCAAATCAAGACAGACTTGGATCACCCAGCTAGTCACCCTCCTGCATTGGACTTCCAAGCTTTCCATTGTTCTTTACCTTAGTCTCTTTATCTGCTCATGTTATAAGGCTTGTGGAGTGCTTGACTCAGGGCCCAGCACATAGTAAGTGTTCAAATAATTTAACTGAAAATATATGTATATACACACACTATTATATCATAATAGATTTAGTCACATCAGTTAGTTGGCTGTAAACAGCTTTGTTATTTTGCACATGACATAATTGTGATGGTTTTCTAGATCTCTTTCTCTCTCTCTCTTGCATTCTTTGAAAACCTTGCAGTGAGCCATTTATCGTGTATATATTCCAAATTAATTTTAATATTTATACTTTACATGAAAGAAAGGATAAACTCTTAGTGAAATCAAATGAATTTCCAGTACAGATGAAAACATATCTATTTTATGTACAGGTACTTATAGAAGTTTCAGAATATCTCCTTCCAGAATTGGACTAGAAGGAAGCTTTAATACGTAGAATTTGCTCTACAGTCTTATAATGTTACCCAAAAACTCATTCTCAGGTTATAAAATAAATAATAATTAGCATCATTTATTAAATACTATAGTAATATCTACCAACAATCCCAGTCATATCTGCCATCACTCTTCCTTACAGTAATAGAACCTCAAATCTTAGTTCTGCATTTAGTTTCTCATAATGAGACTGTATTTCCAGTTGTTTTTTTTTTTTGTTTTGTTTTTTTGTTTGTTTGTTTTTTGTGAAGACGTGTATGGCCATCTAACTAGTTTTAGAAGCTGGAAAGAAAGCAGGCGTTTTTGGTGAACAGCTTTGGGGTCTTTGTTAAAATAGACACAATGCACCCTTTGTCCTTTTCTTCTTTTCCTTCCTCCAACCTGCATCATGCAATGTTAATGTAATGGGTTGACATCTAGTTGCTACCTTGGACCATGAAGACAAGGATTACACCCTAGGGATGACAGACCACAAACTAGAAGATTATCTTCATGTGTGATGGCTTTTTGAGAGCAGAGTTGCTGCACCTTCCTTAGCTAACCTATATCTATCTACATGTTTACGTGAGAGATGAGTTTTGTTTATGGTCATTCTGGAGTGTCTGTTTCTCATAGTTAAACATAATCCTGAATGCTACAAATACATTATATATGCTGGCCATTGTGTTCTGTGTGTTTTATATGTTTGGTTATGTTCATATACGCTGTATTATATAGTATATCACAATCTTATAAAGTATTACATCTTTACACACAAGAATACTGGTTTTCTTGCTCTACAATAATTGGAAACCTTCATGGAAAAAAGCAGTTTCTTGAAGTTCTTTAAATGCAATTTAGCAAATGAAACTTAATTTACCTACTAAAGATCTTGCAAGCACTGATTATAGGAATATAAAAGAGACAATGAAAAAAAATAGCAAATAGAATACAAGCAATTTGTTAGATGGTTTTCGTTTTATGACTAAGAGATCAAGTTCAGATCAAAAGCATTCCATTTATTCTCTGAAGAGTATATTTGTATGAATAGATGACACTGAATACCCACCTGCCTATCCAGATACCCATTTCTACAAGGGAGAAGAGGAGGGAAAGAAAAGGCACAGTGGAGAAAGAAGAGGGAGAAGGGGACAAGAGAAGTGGAAGAAAGAGTGGGGAGGAAGACCAAGAAGCTAGAGAAAGGAGGAAGTTGAGGTGGGGTGGGAAGAATGAAGGGAGAAAACAGAAAAGCTTCATTGTATGAAATATTGGGATGGGTCTGCTTAGGAGGAAGAAGCATCAGGCAAAACATCCAAACTCTATACAGTGGTTTTGCCTAAATGTCCCATTTTCTCTATTTTTTTTTTTTTAAATGACATATCGGATAAAGGGTTAGTATCCAAAATCTATAAAGAACTTACCAAACTCAACACCCAAAAAAACAAATAATCCAGTGAAGGAATGGGAAGAAGACATGAATAGACTTTTTTTTTCCAAATAAGACATCCAGATGGCAAACAGACACATGAAAAGATGCTCAACATCATTCATCATCAGGGAAATATAAATCCAAACCACACAAGATACCACTTTACGCCAGTCAGAATGGCTAAAATTAACAACTTAGGAAACAACAGATATTGGTGAGGATGTGGAGAAACAGGAACCCTATTGCACTGTTGGTGGAAATGCAAACTGGTGCACCCACTCTGGGAAACAGTGTGAAGGTTCCTCAAAAAATTATAGAATCTATTCTATATCCCAGCAATTACACTACTAGGAATTTATCCAAAAGATACAAAAAGTTTGATTTGAAGGGGCACATGCACCCCGATGTTTATAGCAGCACTAAAAAACACTAGCCAATATGGAAAGAGCCCAAATGTTCATCAACTGATGAATGCATTAAGAAGATGTGGTATGTATGTATATTCCACACCATGGAATACTACTCGGCAGTGAAAAATAATGAAATCTTGCCATTTGCAGCAACATAGATGGAACTAGAAAGACAGATGTCATATGATTTCACTCATATGTGGAATTTGAGAAACTTAACAGATGAACATAGGGGAAGGGAAGAGAAAAGAAGATACAAACACAGAGGGAGGCAAACCATAAGAGATTCTTAAATACAGAAAACAAACTGAGGGTTGATGGGGGACAGGCATGGGTTAAAATGGATGACAGGCATAGCAAAGGACACTCTTCAGGATGAGCACTGGGTGCCATATGTAAGAGATGAATCACTGGGTTCTACTTCTGAAGCCAAGACTACACTGTATGTTAATTTACTTGAGGATAAAATTAAAATAAATTAAAATAAGATAAAATAAAATAATAAAATAAAATATAAAATAAATATATAATACAAGTGAGGAATAGCTGCAGTAATATGACTAACTGCAGCATGAAAAAATAGACCACTTGTAATGATGGAAGACAGTTGTCCAAACACAGGTTGATTTCCTGTAATTAAATTTGGATTTGTTTGAATGGCCAGGAAGCTAAAGAAATTCATCTTCATATTGATACTTGTATCAGCCCATATCAGTATGTATTTATGTCAAATATTTATATTCAAGGTTTACTTTTTTTGAAGATAACTAGAATATTTGGGGTATATTACCCTATCGTTTTGTGTTGTATTTACCCCACTCAAATTTCCATTGAATGAAGTCAAGTAGAAAAGTATTTATAAATACAAAGGGAATATAAACGGACCATAGGTATGATTCAATATTTGTTTGTTTATTGTTTATAAGAACCTACATTATCTTATAGCAAACAAAAAGTAGTAGCACATAAAAGAAAATAGATTTGAAAGAAAATGGGAACCAAATTAAAGACAAGAGCTTAAGAGGAAAGTGACTATTATGTCTTAGACAATAGCTTTACCAATTTATATGTGTAGAAATTAAATTTTTTATAAAGTCTGTATTAATGATACGAGAACGTGTGCTGTGTGTGTGCGTGTGTTTGTGTGTTCCCCAACATAATATGATTTTATGTAATTACCAAATGAGAAAATTCTTTAAATGAACTGATTAAAATGGTGTAGTTACTTTATTGTTATTATCACGTACAAGTAATACATATTAAGAAACTAAAAACTTTCTCCATATGAAAAAATACAGTTCACATCTCAGCTAATACATTTTAGTCTGCTAGTTATATAATATGTATTAAAACAAATATTTTTGATTAAGTAAATTGAAAAACTATTTTATCACTGGTTGTTACATTATATTTCATATTATAAATGGATTTTACATTTAACAACAAAATTTCAAAATATTTGTAAAGTACCTACTTCATATAAAAACTCTGTTGTAAAGGAATTGCCAGATCTCTCAGTGATCCATTGCAATAGAACAGGGTAAAAGCAAAAAAGTTCTATGACAAAATAAGAGGTCTTTTAATAAAATAATTTCAGTTCTTGGAAGTTATTCCAGAAATGTAATCTCACAAGTTATACAAGACATATTTGTAAGGACACTTATTGACACACTGTCTTGAAAGACAATACAAAACTACACACACACACACACACACACACACACACACACACCAAACCAAAAACAAAACAAAACCCTCAGTTACCATACCCACAAAACCATAGCTGGAACAAACCTAGAAATAGCCTAGATATTATTATTAAATATAAATTATGAGATGCATATAATAAAATACTATGAATTCCTTTAAAAAGAAATAAGTAGATATAGATATGTTAATGTCCAAAATACTACAGGATTTATTATTAAGTGAAAAAGCACTTTGCAGATAATTACTCAATTCTTTATATCAGTGACATAATATATGAAAGGAATTATTTTTTTGTTTTTAATTTTCTGGGTATTATATTTATTTTTCCTGTATATTTCATATTTTATATTAAAATGAGTTTTAATAGTTAATTTGTCTTATATTTATTAGTAGCTTTAAATCATTAATTTCTTTTTTTCTCTTATTACATTATTATGTTTATAGTATGGTTAAAAACAAATTAGCTAAGATAGGCTTTTTTTAAATAAGATATAGGGGCGCCTGGGTGGCTCTGCTAGTTAAATGTCCGACTTCAGCTCAGGTCATGATCTCCAGGTTTGTGAGTTTGAGCCCCACGTCAGGCTCTGTGCTGACAGCTCAGAGCCTGAGCCTGAGACTGCTTCAGATTCTGTGTCTCCCTCTCTCTCTGCCCCTCCCCCACTTGTGCTCTGCCTCTCTCTGTCTATAAAAAATAAATAAAATGTAAAAAAAAAAAAAATTAAAACAGGATATAAAGAACAGACACAAAAAATGTAGGGAATTGAATGAGTAAGACTAGGTAAGAAGGGCAAGACCAGGATAATTCCAGAAGAGGGACTATTTTGAACAAAGAGGAATGCAATCGTATATAAACAGTACTGAACACTCCATAAAGATAGAACATAAAGTGTATTATCAGCTTTTGTTAAGTAACAAATCACCACATAATTTAGTGGCCGAAAACATCAATCATTTACTTACTTCCTGATGATTCAGGTTGGTGATCTCACTGGACTCGGGTGGGTAGCTGTCCTCATGTTTCTGTTGTCAGTTGCGACTCAGTTGGGGTTGGCTGGCTTTCAGCTGGAACAGCAGGGGTAATTAGGTCCTATTTGTTTCATTCTCCAACATGTTAGCCGGGGCTTTTTAACTTGAAGTTTTTCACAGTGTTCTTAAGAGAAGCAAGAAAGAAGACAAGCCTGTTGACTATGATCCCATTGGATAAAGCAAGGCATAAATTAAAGCCTTAAAATAAATGAACTTGTGGGGCGCCTGGGTGGCGCAGTCGGTTAAGCGTCCGACTTCAGCCAGGTCACGATCTCCCGGTCCGTGAGTTCGAGCCCCGCGTCAGGCTCTGGGCTGATGGCTCGGAGCCTGGAGCCTGTTTCCGACTCTGTGTCTCCCTCTCTCTCTGCCCCTCCCCCGTTCATGCTCTGTCTCTCTCTGTCCCAAAAATAAATAAAAAAAAACGTTGGAAAAAAAAAATAAATAAATGAACTTGTGATCATTTTTACAGACCACAGTCTGGTCTCCTGGCTGCAAACTTTTCAGGGACCCCATACAAGCATAATACTGTCACCTCCTTTGAGTACCACCAAAGTGTCATCAAATCAAGTAGACCTATCCCACACTGGAAAAGTGACAAGACGGTGAGAAACAGAGATATCACGAGGGTATAGCTATTCCAAAATTCCTCAGGTCAATATCGCTAGGCTTCCCTGGCCTGGAAGCATGATTTTTTTCCTGGACTAGAGATTCCAGTTCTGTCCTTTTCCTCCCACCCCTCTTCCTCCTCCTTCCCTTCCCTTTACCCCTCGTCTTCTTTCTTCTCATCCTCCCTCTCTTTTACTCTGTCCATAGTTGCACAGATGGTGCAAAATCAGTAGTGAGTAAAATTGGTGGCACATTAATACAAACCAAGGAAGGGCCACCAAACTGCACTAGGAAGGAATATTATTCACCACACACTCACAGGAAGAAAACTAAAAGCCAATTGTACCTTGTCCTTGAAGAAACAGTAAAAAACATAACAGTTATTAAATATTGGCCAATGAATACCCAATGTTTTAAAATACTCTGTCATATAAATTTCATATTAAAATAATTAAAAAAATAAAATACTCTGTCATGATATGGGAAGTACACATACAGACATCTACTACAAACTGACATGTGACACATTAAGGAAAAGAATACATGTGACTGAGTTGTAGGCTGAACCAGGCAACTTTCTCCCATAGGACCTAAGTTTTACTTAAAGGAATGATTGACACACTATCGTAATTCAGACTGGTTTATTTGGTAGATATTTTATCAAAATTGAATGAAGTCTGTAAATTCTTTTTTGTTAACATCCCATTAAACGAAGCAAGTCATATGAGTGGGCTCAGAGTCATTATGGAAAGCAAGTGTCCCAGAGGGAGAAATGTGGATACAAGAAGAAAAAAATCTGTAGCCACTTTTGCAACCTACCAAGAGGTGATATGGATTTTGAAATTATCCCTTCCATTATTCTCTAACCTTGTGGACAACTTATTTCTTCTAAAACAGTGATTGGAATTACTTTTCCTTAAGTGTGGTCAATTTTCAAAGAACAAATAATAAAGTCTCAATTTCTTTTTTTTTTGTTGTTAATTGTTAAAGTTTATTTTTATGCATTTCAAAAAAAACTATACTATTTAAAGAATGAGTTTAAAAACTCTAACCATTTTTAAACTTTGGCTATTACTTTTTTCATAGTATTTTCTTGGAAACTTGGCATAGTCTAAAAACACTAAGATTATATTTTCATTGGACATTTTCATCCATCCTGTATATGAGCTGCGTATATTTTAGTAATAGAAATGGCTACTCTGAGATTTGTTTGCTGATGGAAGAACAATGTATTATCACTAAATAAGCAGGCTTCATATTTATTATATGGCTCTAAGTAATGTTATTAATTTTATTGAGTAGGTCTTTTATTAACTCAGAAAATGTTTTAAAGTGGTCTAAAATTTTTTTCCCTTTTCTATTTCTATTAAACCTTTATCATTAGAAAAGGTAAATCCAAAAAAACCACATTCCATTTGACCTCTGAAATTTATAATCGTAATGTAATAATTATGCGTGGGACTTAGTGTTAGAATTGTTAATGTACAAGTGGTTTTTGCTTGTTTATTCAATTAGTGATTCAATTAAAAAAAAAAAAGGTATAAAAAAAAGAAAAAAAAAAGGTATATAGTGAGGCTGTTCATTCCAAATATATGAAATACTCAGAACAATGTCAACATTTAGAAAATTTTTATGTGTATGTTGAAAAATTCACTTCTATGAAAACCTTGTAATTCAACCCAACCCTGCTAGAATTTTAAGCTACCAAAACTTCTTTGTTCTTGAATGATTCTACTATTGACTACCAAATATGGCTTAGAAATATGACATATATAATGTAAAATCTTTAGTGGAAGTAGGATTTTGACTTTCCCATATTAAGCTTGTTAATCTTTATTCAGACGAAAATGTCGTATTTTAATAGTTTGAATAAATGAGTTGTTCTGCCATTAAAACTGCAATTGGTGGGTGCCTGACTGGCTCAGTCAGTGGAGAATGTGACTTGATCTCAGGGTTATGAGTTCAAGGCCCACCTTGGGTGTAGAGATTACTTAAAAACAAAATATTTTTAAAAAATAGTAATTGTTTAAAAGTTAATTTCACATGTCTAAACATCAGCCTGTATCTTTCTGACAACCTAATAAGTGCAAAACTGAATGGCCAAGTTGCTTTCATATAGATCCATTATATTAAGTATCCATGTTGATTATTTAGGCTTATGTGTACAGATTTTAAATAGATTTTAATGCTACATGTTCTTGCCTACTTGAATTAACTCAAGTATTTTCAGTATGACACAAAGCATATATTTAATTATAAATGTGCAGTATGTCCATTTAGCTATATACTTAAATGATACATATAAATTATCTGAGTTGGAATTTGGGGACTAAATATAATTACCAGGCTTAGGAAAGAAAATAATGCCTATTTATTTATTTTGAGAGAGAGACTGAGACTGTGCACACATGAGCAGGGGAGAGGTAGAGAGAGACAGAGAGAGAGAGAGAGAGAGAGAGAGAGAGAGAGAGAGAGAGAGAGAATCAATCCCAAACAGGCTCCGTGGTGTTAGTGCAGAGCCTGACATGGGCTCAACCTCACAAACGGGAGATTATGACCTGAGATGAAATCAAGAGTCAGACGCTTAACCCACTGAGCTACTCAGGTGCCCCAGGAAAATTTTTATTAAATAATATTTGAAAAATAAAAAATATATACAAAATACTTGTGATATATAAAGAGAGAGAGAGAGAGGAAAAAAAAAAAAACATGAAATTACCTACAAAGAACAGAAAACTTAGATTCAGTTGGAATTATTTTTCCAGAATAGTGACATCAACAAATCAAAAAATTCTGAAGAAAAGGAACAAGCTGAAAAAACAAAACAAAACAAAACCTGAAAGCTAAATAAAATGCTAGAAAACTGCTAAAGTAATGTGAAGATATACTGTGTGATATGCATCCCTATGTGCTATACTAATGTAAAGAAATGTTATTATTGTAAAACACAACTTTGCCTTAAGCCCTCATGTGATAGCTATTATTCTGTAACTTCCCATCCCTGCCAGATTCCTTGAAATAGAAACATGAAACCACTGTGGCTGCACTGCCCATTTAGTCACATTGTGAGCAGTATAATCTCATTTGTTCCCCACCTTCCATTGAGGGCTTTGTCAACAAGTTCACTATGACTTTATATTGGTGTAGTCCATGGTACCATAGACTTTATTTCGTGGGGCATTTTAGATCTCTGATTCCTCTTTCCTCTGTAACTCTGATCTCCCAGTGTTCTAGTGCTTTGTCCTAATTTTCTTGTAAATTCTCTAGCCAGCCATGCCTGTTCAAATTTTCTGCCTTATTTCTTCTAAAACCTTGTGCACTTTGAGTTCAGCATTTCCTTAACTTTTCATGACAGACATAATCCCTACGAGACACTGTGTGCTCACATAGCTCCAACAATTACTTAAATTCTGGTGATTCTCAAATCTTTTATCTCTGTTCTCACAATTTTCTTGTTTTGGAAATACTAACTGGATGGGAATAGTAGACAGTTAAGCAGTGATAATTTTGAATGAGACATTAAAAAAATAGCAAGAGCAAAGAAGCATTTGTGTTTCTAGAAGAATTGCTATTAATGTAAGGCAAGAGCCAGAAGGATGGCTGATGGTCATAATGAGGTAGACTTGAAGGAAGATTATTTTGATGATAGAGGAATATCAAGAATTTTAATATTTTGATGAAAACAGTTACAGGAAGGGAAATATTGAAAATGCAATAGACTATGGATTACAGATGGCAAAATAACTACAAAGGAAAAAAAAAAAAAGAATAGGACTAAGCCATAGGTGAAAAAAATGACCCTGGGCACAAAGGAGAACACCATTTCCTCAAAGACAGAAGGGACTAAAATAAGAATGATTGTTTATATAGAGCCTGTATTATCAACCAAGGAGTAGGCATGGATTGATTTCTCATCCTCAACATTAGGCATCTTCTTATAACATCACTTTTTCCTCATTTAACTATGTCACATTTTTCTTCTCAATAATGAATATAATAAATGTATACAATCCTTTTTAATTTTTTTTTAATTTTTTTAACGTTTATTTATTTTTGAGACAGAGAGAGACAGAGCATGAACGGGGGAGGGTCAGAGAGAGGGAGACACAGAATCTGAAACAGGCTCCAGGCTCTGAGCTGTCAGCACAGAGCCCGATGCGGGGCTCGAACTCACGGACTGCGAGATCATGACCTGAGCCGAAGTCGGCCGCTTAACCGAGTGAGCCACCCAGGCACCCCTACAATCCTTTTTTTAAATGATGGTTAAAAGTACATAAAAAAGGGAAAACCTACAAATAGTGAATATATTTATAAGTAATGCAAGCCACAGCTAATGGCCATTTTAGTACATAACATGCAGTTTTTAGTTTATATTTTAGGTTATATTTTCAGTAGCATTTTTATTCACCGAATATTTTTATGTGCTATAATTCTATTCACAATAACTTTCTGTGAAGATAAAGTAGCAAGGTATAGATCAGCATTAATGTGATAAGCATTACATTCATTAAATACATAACAATTTACAAAATGATTCAAAATTGTATTGATATTATATATTAAAAGTAATGGTTAACCCTAATATTGAAAGTCAGTGGTCCTGTAAAAGAAATTGAAAACTGCACACATTTATGAATAACCATCAAACTTTGAATTCTCATTCAACTGGCTATACCATATGAACTCAAGCTGAGTTTTGTACATGTTTTTACAGTAATACTATATGAATATGGTGATCGATATTCATTTTGAAATACAGCAATGTTTTTATTTTCATCCCTATTGGAATTAGAATTGTGGAATCTAGCTGATTCTTATACATAGTAAATACTGGAAACATTGATCAAGGGAATATGGATATTTTTGTGGAAAGATGATAGAAATTTCAATATTGATGTTTATCTGGGGATGGGGATGAAAGAAGACATTTTGAATTAAAAACAATTATGATTTAAAAACACATAGTACATTAACCTGTATATTCTGTTGTCACTTGTCTACTGAGTAAGTAGAATGACTTCAGAGAAGAAAAACAAAACCCTGTGATTGAGAAAATATTGGAATGAAGGATTAAATCATTATCCAATTAATCTAACCCAGTTGTCACTTCAACAAATAGATTGATGAGGTGTTCCTTGAAGTCTTCATGAAAATGCACATAAACCTATCCTCCAAAGTCATTATTTTCCCAGGAAGCTATATAAGAACCAGAACTATTGTATTAAAGATAACATAAATTGAAACTGTCTTGTCTGAATTTCTAAAATATAGCAACAAAAACGTTAGGTCAGTACTATGTAAGTTAAAAAAATAAGCACACTCTTCAATAATATTAGTGAATGAATTACATTGATTTGAACACTACAGCTTATGCAATTTTTAGTTGTCCTCTGGGGGGGGGGGCGGTGGATAACATTTAACAGCAGTGACATTGAAAAAAAAAAGTAGTGGCATAGAGTAATCTCTTGAGCTCTAATTGTGCTGACCAACATCTCCTTTGGAAGGTTTATGGTTTAGGGCACCAGGGTGGCTCAGTTGGTTAAGCCTCCAACTTCAGCTCAGGTCATGATCTCACAGTTCATGAGTTTGAGTCCCGCATTGGGCTCTGTGCTAACAGCATGGAGCCTGGAGCAACTTCCAGTTCTGTGTCTCCCTTTCTGCCCGTCCCCTGCTCATGCTTTGTCTCTGTCTCTCTCTCTCTCTCTCAAAAATAAGTAAATATTAAAGAAGTTAAAATAGGAAGGCTTATGGTTTAAAATCACATGGTTAAATGGGTTATGGGTATTAAGGAGGGCACTGGTGATGAGCACCTGGTGTTGTATGTGATTGATGGATCGCTAAATTCTATACCTAAAACTAATATTACATTGTATGTTAGCTAGTTGGATATAGCTATACTATAGTATAGCTGGATATAGTTGGATATATTTCAAGTTAAATATAAACTTTAAAAAAAAATAAAATAAAATCACCTGGTGAAGCTCACCAAGATAACCTACAGAACTGATGACCTGTCAGAAAGATGAGGATATGAAGCCTGTCTCTTACCATTGGCTAATCATATTATTTGAGTAAATGATGTAAATGAACCTGAGTTTATCATCTATAAAACTGGTAAGAGATAATTGGGTTGAGATAATCCCTACCTTGTTGACGTATCATGATAATTACCAGTACCACATAAGCACTGGACTATGGGTTGTCAATTGTTATAATAAATCTGTTAATGAAGACAAGTTTATACTATAAAATATATTTCATCTATTTTTAAATTATTGTAAATGGGTTTTTAGAAACAATATTCAGTATTTTATTTTCTCTTTTTTATCTTGTTTTTTTATTATGCATCTTTTCTGACATTTATTTCCAGATGCTTCTTCATAATTACAGACAGCAGCATTTCCCTTTAGTAGAGTGCCTTTATTTGAAAAATGATATTCTTGATCTTTAGATTACTATGCCAGACCTGATTTTTTTTTTCTAGCTTTCTTATCTGTTCCGCTTTTTTTCACAACTTTGGCCAACTGGAGGGACAGTTTGGTGTGACGCATTCAAAATCTAGCACCTGTTATGCGACTCCTTCCCCCATCCTTCTTTGGGCAGGTGCTGTCTCTCATCTCTTAGAATTTGTTTCATGAAATATAACATATAACATTTCTTCTATATCCCAAATGTATGTTTTAAACAAGCAATAATCTTCACATCTAGCAAACTTCTTCATTGGAAGGATACACTCTTGTATCCTGCCATTTTTACTATTTGGAATCTAAATGAGATATCAATCTTAGTTCTAGTGAGTGAAATTATAAATAATCCAAACAATAGTTTCATTATCATAATTGTCATAAAGTAATATCATAGTCTATACTTTTATCATACTTACTATGTACCAGCCACTATTCTCAGCATTTAACTTTCAGTTATGGAAAATAACAGTAACTGACCCAGACCTTTTTTTCCCAGAATTACCACATCTTAGCTTCAAAACCTTTAGTAATACCATGTTCTAGGCAATTAATACCAGTGGCACAGCACTGGAATTCAGGCTTTGGCCTACTCTCCCCTTCAAATAGGTAAGCCTGTTTGCTTTATTTCAGTGGCCATTACATCATTGAGCTTTTAATTTTTTTTGTATACGAAATATTGAGTGGATTTTTCTTCAGTTATAGAATTGAAAAAAGGAAATTCAAACCAAGATTAAAGCAGAGAATTTTATAATTTTCCATTAACATGAATTTTATCACAAGAGAGAGCAAAGATACATGAGTCTCATCTTGTGCCTTAGTTTTTCAAATCCAACAAGAAGTCATATCCTTAACTTTGTAAAATATATTGGTTTTCAATCAGTTTTCTATTGGGAAATAAGAAACACAAGTAAAACATGGGTATAGTCCTCTTTTTTTTTGTTCCTGCCTGGGAACGTGTTGTGTTACAATAGTGTACCACAAAGAAGTAGACTAAAAAACACAGTGCACACATATGTAAGAGGTTTCTCTAAGAGGAAAAGAAAAAAAAATTTTTTTTCTAAGTGTCAAAGTGGCTTAGTCACTGTGGAAATCTTTAATATGGAGAACAGAGTTCCAAGACTATACTCCCTTATTGTTTGAGAACTTACATAAGGACTTTTACTCTCTTACTTTTTCTTGCACAAAAGATACCTTGAAATATTTATAGGTAATCTCTAGATATGCATTTTAAGTACTGTTTGTGCAGATAGTTTTCTGCAACTTTTCATTAGTATATTGAAATAAATATCCTCAGTGTATGGCTTAATACTTTTAGTAATAGGTAAGTCAGTATAGCATATTGTGGAATGTCGATAATAGATATTCAGGTAGCTTATTAATTATCTACTGAAAAAGATGTCAATATATTATTTAGTGGAAACATTATCTGTTACCATTGTTGGGGGAAAAGTGGGTTGAAGGTATAAGAATAATTTTACCAGTGGAATTGGTCATCATTCTAGGGGCTTTTCCAAATGTGGTAGAATGTGCTTCTTCTACATATTTTGATTTAAATGATGTTGGGTCCAATTCAGCAGTATGGACTGCAGTCCAAATACATGCATATAAATTTATATGCAAATACTATATTTATATGTGTATATAATGTATATTCTGTATATAGTCATATAATTTGTATATAGTCATATAACTATTTATAATTATAAATAACCCACACATGTCATATGTACTATGTGGTTGTGTATATATAATATACGTATAGAATACAATTTGAGTCTTACAACGCTCGTTGGCAGCAAGCTGAAGGTTTTGATTACTTTTGTTGCTCCTGGTCACAGGGGTGCCAGATAGTTTGAAGAATGTATTAAAAATGATTTTGACAGTTAGAAACTAGTACATTGGATAGTTGACCTACATTGGGATCAACTATTTTGGAGAGGAAGCACAGGGGAGGAAGACACGTTTTTAGGATCCTTCTGTGCTAGATTAGCCCTCACTAGAGTGGGAGACATAGATTTCAGTAATAACTGCTACCCCCAAAAGTCTCTGAAATTCTAAGTATCTGTGGTTTCTTAACTTTAAGGATTTAGCTTCTTTAATCACAGCTTTTATAAACAGAGATAAAAGTGGAAATCACACCATTTTGATACGAGTTTCAATACCTGTGCTCACCTCTAAAGACACTGTTCTGTCCTGTCCGCATCACTGTCAATATCAATAACTAATGAGATTTTACACTCAAAGCTTCTGATATGAACTTTTGGTATTAAAACCAAAAAATAAACTTGAAATAAGTAGATTGTAGTATAATGTAATAGAGTACAAAAAATTATAATATGCCATCTGAAAACTCATAATCGGGTGGAGAGATTGAGAATGACCTGGGCAATTTCCATACCGTATGGTGTGTGGAAGGAAGCAGTAAAAACATGTCCTATGTGAAGATGTGATTGAGCTTCTAAACTAAATCTGGACAGAGAAAAGGAAGGTTGACCAAAGAAAGGACAATAATTGCTTTTGTGGGTTAAATAAAGTGAAAGAAGAGAAAAGATGAGAATTTTAGATAGAGGAAACAGTAGGTAAAAGAGCTTTTTTTCTTTTTTTTTCTCTGTAGAACAAAATCAAGGAGCAGATTTGTTACAAAGTAGGGTGTAAATAGTTTGAGAGGAGGTGTAGATGACTAGTGATGGATGATGCAAGACAAACAAGCATAGAGAGAATCATGACACATGTGAAACTCAGGCAGACGCCATGAGGAAAGATAAAACAGGTTTTTAATTAGGTAGTGTTATAATCAGTTCGGGATTCAGAAAAGTCATTCTTACTGTCGAGTGCAGAAATAGTTAAAAAGAAATGGAAAGTTTAGAGTTGGAGGATACTTTAGTAGGTCAGACAAGATATGGTGATGTATTAACTAGGATAGTGATAGTTAGATGGACAAGATTAAATGGATTCCATTAAGACCCTTAAGAATAGTATTTGGTGATTCCTTGACCGTGGCTGATACATGAACGGGAGATAAAGGGGAGCAAGGGATTGTAATTTAGGAAACAGAATGGATTATAATGGTGCCTCATACTAAAATATGCAATACTAAGAAGAGACATTCTAAACAGAAAGGAGGGATGATTAGTTAAAATTGTAATTGTTGAGTTTCAGATGTCAGTGGCTCATTCAGGGGGACGTATATCAGCAGGCTGTTGGATATAATGTAAGTATTGATGGGAAAATCTGTTGAGAGATTCAGACTTTTCTTTCCTAGTGGCAGGCCTTAAAATAAGAACAGGATTGAAACCTCAACTTTTCAACCTAATAATAAAACTGTTGTAAAGATTAAAGTAATAAGAGATTATGTTTATGAAAGCACTTTGTAATCTGCAACTACCATATGAAGAAGTCTTATTAGTGTTGGCTTTGCTCTTGTTTTTGTGGACTTAGGATCCATTAAATCAGTCTGTTTAATAGTTGACTCCATTCTATTCCTATTAAGTCACATTGACTGATTGTAACTAAATTAGAAAAAAATTTTTTTCTTTTCCACTCTGCCTACCATTTTCCCATTTTTTGTATCTCAGGTAACCCTGCTTAGAATTTGGGTTGTATTATTATTATTATTATTATTATTATTATTATTATTATTTTAACCATTCAGTTCCTATCTTTGGCTTGATGGAATTTTGGTTGAAAACCAGCACTTTACTTCTGCATTGTAATGTGTGAGAGATTTTGAGCTTTCACAAAGATGTGTCACCTAAATATTTTCAGAAGGCTGGATTAGCATTGTAAAGATTGTAGAGGGTCTTGCTTATTTTTTAAATGTATGTCTTTTTCCAGTATTGATTATCAGTGCTGTAGAATGAAGTCACTGTGGACGTTTAAACAAAGAAGCTGGTAAGATACACAGCCAGCCTTAGAAAATAAATTGCTCCCACCTTCTGAACAAAGTGACTGTTACCTGTTTTTGACACATAAAGCGATGCAAGGTATTTAACTTTAAAATATTCTTCATGAATAAATACCAATCTTCACATTTAATAGTTTGTAATATCTTATAATTGTTAAAACACCATGTGGTTACTAAGAATGCATAGAGCAAACATAGAAATACTGGCATTTCTTAGATGCATGCCTCTAATTGCAAAGTTGTTTCCTCAAACGCACACTTCCTTTGTAATTATTCCTTACTTGCTCATTTCTACAGGTATTGTATTGTACAATATATCATGTTAAAGGTCTAGTCATTACCTTGATGCATGAGATTCATTTTACTGGTTAGAAAGGCATGGCTGTTATAGCAGTTTTAATCAAATACATAATTTAGGCAAGTATGTAAGAACATTTTTTTCTACACATTAATGTCCTCCTATGATGCTGCTTCTGCATATTTTAGCTAATAAAACAAACAAACAAATAAGAGAAAGGAAGTCAGGCTGCTTGATTAGAAGGATAAAATAAACTGGGAAGTACAAAGCCAAGTTCATATATTTTTTATGTCACTAAAATGAATACTGGAGCTTATAGCATATAAAAGGTATAGTGCTTGTAGAGTGTGTAGAAAGAGCCAAAAAGGGAAGTGAGGATTTTTATTCTAGTTTAAATTCTACCCTTGTCTGTATCAGTGAGCTTCTATATGCTACCAACATGAATTTCTTCAATTAAAAATGAAGTTAGTGAGACCTCAAAAAAAAATTAAATTGTGATATATATATATCACAATGTAATTTATATATAATTTTATTTAATATATATATATACACACACATACATACATATTTCAATCATATGTGGGATAAATCTATATATTTCAATCATACATGTGTCTATATATATATACATATATTCATATATACATACATATTTTGCATATATATACATGAATATATATTTATATGGCTTTCTATAAAACATAAAACTACAAAATATGTATCATCTCTAAGACTTAGAAATTGCTAATATTTTCTTGAATATATTGGATATTACATGTGAATAAGTGTGATAAACAGTGATCTTATGATTATTGTTCTAGGGAAGCACAGTTGCTCTTTCTCTCCTACATCAAATTTTGGCATTCACCTTTCAGAAGGACCTCAAAACAACACTTCATGTAGGATTTATTACTATATAAGCATTATGTAGTAACATGGTGTAGTTGAATATTATACTGTATTACACTTAATTATACAATCATTGAAATTTAATGTCATTTAAAAAATTGGAGGGTTGGTGCAATAACCTATGCGCCTAAGTATGTCTCTAATGACTGACTCGGTAAGAACGGTTGCAAGGGCCTACGTCCCCATCATATCTTACCACTGCAACATATTTCCTAGTTTCTTTACTTACTGTATACTAATGGTGAAAATCTAGTGAACTGATTTTGGCAAACTCATGGACTGTACTAAGCCCTTGACGTAAATGATGAATTACCATGCTGCCTTTTGGGCTTCGCGTGGCTGTGTGTACGTTGCTTCTATTAAGGTGGTGCCGTTGATGGTTGAGATTTCTGTGAAATCTTTTATTGGTGATATCTTGATTCTGATCATAAATACTCTGGTTTGTACCCTGGTCACATGCATGTTGTAGCTCCTGGAGGGATTATAGTTGCTTAGATTTTTTTTTTTTTTTCCTGTTTTGGAAAAATCTGTGTCAAGAACATACTAGAATGACTACAAACTAAATGAATCCTTTGATTATTTGTTCAGTCCATCATTATGCATTGACTGCTCAAAAAAGTAAAGGGTCTTTCCAGAGATTATTTGGAGTATTAATTGTGGTGTGGAATCCTTGAATACAAAAGCTTACTTTATTACCTAAGTGTGGTGTGACCATGGTGATGGTATTAAACTCCTCAACACTTCATGTGCTTGCATGTAAAGGGAGTAAACTACACATCAGCTTCCTAACACTGCCATAATAAGTTGCCATGAACTGGATGGCTTAGAAACATTCACTTACAGTTCTAGAGACCCTAAGTCTGAAATCTATGTGTCAGCAAATTTGGTTCCTTCTAGACACTTTAAGAGAGAAGCTGTCCCATGTCTCTCCCATGTCTCTCTCTGTGCCCTTGGCAATGGGGCCATTGCTCTGGATACCCTCATAGACATCCCTCCTTTATTTGAAGGTTAGCACATGTTTTAAATTTTTTTTTTTTTTTAACATTTATTTATTTTTGAGTCAGAGAGAAAGAGAGAGCATGAACAGGGGAGGGTCAGAGAAAGAGGGAGACACAGAATCTGAAACAGGCTCCAGGCTCTGAGCTGTCAGCACAGAGCCCGATGCAGGGCTTGAACCCACGGACTGCGAGATCATGACCTGAGCCGAAGTCAGACGCTTAACCGACTGAGCCACCCAGGTGCCCCGAAGGTTAGCACATGTTTTAAGCTAAGTAACTCTCTCAGCCCTTTACCTCCCTGTAGAATCCCAGAAGATTGACAGTCATCCTTTATTACTTCCCATGTCTTTTCCTTTCAGTCTGAGTTGGTGGAGTTTTGGCTAGTGTAACATTCTCAAAAACTTTGCATCTTCTGTGTAGGTTGAGGAGATCCACAGCATTAGAAAGAGGATTATGCAGAAATCCCTTCTAAATAATGTTGTCTCTATTACTGGCTTTATTAAAATGGTTAATTGGATACATTAATCACCCACCTAATCACTTCAACAGCAGTTTATCTAGCCACACCCTTTCCCCTCTCTCCAGACAGAGCAGGCTTTACACAACATCCTTTGCAATCTGAATAGGCTGGGAATCTCCTCAATCAAGTTTTGGGTCCTTCTTGCTTCACAGTTTCTTCTTCAATTTATCTCATTCCTCTTCTATTTTGCTGTAAGGAGTAAGAAGATTCTAGGCTACATCTTCATCACCTTCCCTCAAAATATTTCTGACAAATGTCTGATTTCATTGCTTACAGCCAACAGCGAATCACCTAAGAGTAGGAAACAATTCAGCTAAGTTTTCTGATACTTTATAATAAGGATCACCTTCCCTTTGATTTACAATAACATGTTCTTTATCATATTTTGTGACTCACCAGAAGCACCTTAAATGGTCATATTTCTACCAACATCTGTTTATGACAAACTGTGTTCTCTAAGATGATAGAAACTTTTTCTCTGGTGCTTTTTATTTCCTTCCCTCATCAAAATGGTCATAAACAGCCATGCTTCTAGCAGTTATCTCTTCAAGACAACCTTATCTTTTTCTATTATGTGCCCCCAATTCACCCTGCTTCTATTACCTAAAACCAAAGCCACTTTTGCGTTTACAGGTATTTTATGTATTTATTGCAGCAGCAGTATCCTTCCTAGTAGCAAAATCTTAGTTCCCTAGGACCACCCTAACAAATTTTCACAAATTAGATGTCTTAAAACAACAGAAATTTATTCTCTCAAAGTTATGGAGGTCAGAAGTCAAAAATAAAGTGTTAGCAGGATTGGTTCCTTCTGAAGAATCTGTTCCATGCTTCTTCCTATCTTCTGGTAGCAAAGTCAATGCTGACATTCCTTGGCTTATAGATCCTAGACCCACTGATCTAATCTCAGCCATCATCTTTACATGTCCTTTTCTGTGTCTGTGTCTCCACATGGCCTTCCCTTCTGTGTGTCTGTATGTGTCTTCTAATTGTCTATCTCTTATAAGGACACTTTTTTTTTTTTTTAAGTTATTTGTTTATTTTGAGAGAGAAAGAGGGAGACAAAGCACTTTTTTGCACATAAGTTGGGGAGGGGCAGAGAGAGAGAGGGAGAGAGGGAGAGAGAGAATCCCAAGAAGGCTCCATGCTGTCAGCACAGAGCCTGGTGCAGGGCTCGATCTCATGAGCCATGGATCATGACCTGAGCCAAAATCAAGAGTCAGATACCAACCAACTCAGTCACCCAGGTGCCCCTCTTATAAGGACACTTTCATTGGACTTAGAGTTTACCTAATTCAGGATGATCTCACCTTGAAGTCCTGACTTTGATTAGATCTTTAAAGACTCTTTCCAAATAATATAACTGTCATGTTTTCTGAGGGATAAACTTGGACATGTCTTTCAGGGGTCCAACCCACTAGACACTATTATTATTAATTGCTTGTATAATAGTTTGAGAGTCGAATGACATAGTATAGCATTTGGTATACAATATACCTCAATAAATTATATCTATAATTAATGTTTACCACCAGTTTAGTTTAGTGCCATCATATTCCTACAACAGCTGTCAAAAGAATATAATATCATGAAGCTACTATAAAATATAATTCACCTGTGTTATGAAGTAACTAAATCATACTTTTAAACATAAATGCTGAACTTAAGGAAGGAAGACATCAGTGATAGATGACTTTTTGGTGAGTGAATATTCTTTTAGAAATAAAGAGTAGGTTCTGTGGGTTTTACTGAAGGGGAAAAACGTTGTGATTGAGATGAGGAAGCTCTAAGTCTTAGATCTTAAGTGACAGTGATTGAGGTAATTAAAAGTTTCAAATTTTGGCTGTGCTGTGGAAGGGATTTCATGCACAGAAGAAAATTTCCAGTGGTGTCCAAAAGCTGAGAAAAGGTTCAAACGTTTGTCTGACGGTTTGTCTACTTAATAATTTAGTTTGCCAAATCTCTTAGTTATGATTGACTAGAAATAACAAAGATCACATATAACAATAGTTTTATGAAATAGAACTTTATTTCTTTCGTGGAGGAATTCAGATGTATAAAAATTGAGTGCAGTGTGTGGTGCTCTGGTCCACAAAGCACAAAATTCATTACTTTTATCTCGTTCCACCTTATATAGCTTCCATTCCCAAGGTGAACTCACTTGCAAGTTGGCTATCCACCACAGCCATCTCATTTGCATTCCAGTCATTGGGAGGGATTAGGTCAAAGAAGAAAGGACAAAGTGGTAAGCTAACTATCGTTTAAAAATTGTTACTGGAAGCTGCGCATTACCTCCACTTACTTCCGGGGGGCGGAGCTTTTTTTGTGTAACTACACCCGCAATGGAGCTAAACAAACAAACAAAAATGGACTACCTGGACAGCAAAATACCTGACAGTCTAATGGCATCAAAGAAGTGAAGAAAATATAAGAAGTCTGTGGCAATAGCTGTTCAGAAACCTGAACACAAATTTGTGTGTTTTCTTTGTTTTTTGTTTTTTGTTTTTTGTTTTTTGTTTTTTTTCCGTGCATTCAACTTCTCTTTTAAGGGGAAAAAATCCTAAAGTCTCAACTGGTTACTGCATTCAGTCCAGTCTCCAATATCTCTATGTGATATATGGCCCCTCTATCAGATACATAACTTTTGAGTGTGCTGTGACATCTGTAAATAATGACCACCAGTAATTTTTAAGAACTAGATTAAAATTAATCTAGTTCTTAAATCTAGTTATTAAAAAACTAGAACCAAACTGAATTTAACTCACTAGGCAAGGAGATATACGAGTATAAGAAGTTAAGAGTACTTAATGAAGGGGGCAAATTAGAAGTATCTAACTGCTGGAAAGGATGGGAAGTGTGTTAGGTTATTTCTTCTAAGTTATGCTGATGAGACTGAAAAGGTGTTGTCTGGTCAGGAAGAAGTAAGTTTAGGAGTCTGCATACAAATGCTTAAAATAGGAGCCATTGTTCTTTGGTCTGGCCAGTGAGGTTCTGGCATTGTGGGGTCAATTAAAGATCATTGTATTTTTAATAGCTTTTCTTGATTCTAATGGTGGTGATAAAACACAGCAGTCCCTTATAACATTTCGTATTCAAGTACTGCTCTAGGTAGACACATTTACTTTATACATGTAAATTAGAATTCAAGTTATATGTCCCTAACACATTCAGTATACAATTGTATTGAGATAGTAAGTAACCCATTTCAAAACTGGCTTTCAGAAAGAGGAAGAATGGGAAACACAAGGCAGTCATTACTCTGGGAAGGAATTGAAGCCTCCTTGCACGGGCAGGGTGGTTAATTCCTGTTAGACCATCTGTTAATGGCTGGATTTGCTTTCTGGCAGGAGTTACCTTTTTCATTGTCCTCTATGGCCTCTGGATCTCTCTTTCTGCAAGGTTTATTTTTATCCATTATACTCTCTGTCCACATGTGAAGTTGGCAATGAAACAGATGTCCTTTTTAGAGGCTGAGTGACTTTAAAATGACAATTATATTGATATGGGTTTGTTGGCCTAGGGATTGTTTTGAAGGGTTGCAAGCTACGCTTGTAATATTTTTATATTTATTCTTTATTTTTTTGTTTTTTGCAGTACATTTCTCAAAAAAACCTTAGAACACTTCGTACACTTGTGCTCTTTGTCACATCCATTTGCCCGTTTTTATATACCTATTAAGTCTGAAACTGAAGAGTTTGAGATGTTACCCTACATGCAGAGATAGATGATAGATAGATAGATAGGTACACAGACCCACAAATACACTAGCAGAAACACCATATACTAATCCAAGACAAAAGAAAAAAAAAAAAAACTTTTTATTTATTTCCAGAAATCCTAGGTCTCTTGCTGTTTCCCCATTCCCCAATCCTTTGTGGGGCTATGGAGTAAAAGCCAAATGTACCATGAGTATACAGAGTGGTCTATACCACAGGGTAGACACTCCAAAATTGTGCATCTTGAAGCTTATATAGGTGCTGACACAATCCTCAACCCTTCTGGAGTTAAGAGAAGGAGCTTATCTTTTATTCTGAAATGTAAACAGACCTTCTTTTAGGGATGGAGGAGAAATTTTATAACCAAGAATGTAAACCTTGGCTCTGGAGAAATAAGAAAGGCTTTATTATACTTTGAACAGGAACAGATGTCTTTGGTGAAAGGAGAAAACAGATTCCATATACTACCACCTTTAAAATACAAAGAGCAGATGGTACTGAGGGAAAAGAAAAGGAGACATTTTCTATCATTACGGTATGTAAATTTCTGTTGCTTAGGAGGTCTAGACCAAGCAGAAACACCAGCCAATCCAGAGAGGACTGTCTTACAATACATCTTACGATACATCTTATTAGATGAAATTTTTGTCTGAGGATGTAGATAGTGTGAGTCATACTCACAGTGCTATTATTTCTAATTTCGTGACTGATAACTGGAAATAATATTAAAAAGAGAGGAGGGATGGGAGCTTGGTGTGAAGCAGCAATCCAAATAAGATGTTTTATCCAGGCTGATTTTTACTGTTTGGCTGAGAACTCCTAACACCAGGTGCTGGAAAAAGCCCTGAGGCACAGCCTTATCTCCTGCTAAGACTCCACCTTAAGAGTCAGTGCTTAGGGCAGTTTCACTGCTACGTGCAGCAGCTGTTGACTTCCCCACCCAGCAATGCGCCATATCACTGAACTGCTGTTAATAGGTATATGCTACCTTCAGAGAAAGCCTTCTTTAGCATGACTGTATTCCTCTGCATCTCTCTCCAGAACTGGTTATCTATATGCTAAATTTTCCTCTTTCTTATGGGAAGCTCCTAATAGTGGCAACAGGAGTTAATACACAATATAATTTTGATGATCTCTGTAATGGTACCACAGCCTGCCTGTCTTAAACAACCGAAATTTATTTTCTCACTATTCTAGATGCTGGAAGTCCAAAGCCAAGATGGTTTCTCCTGAGGCCTCTCTCCTTGGCTTGTAGATGACTGGGTTTTTTTGTTGTTGTTTTGTTTGTTTGTTTCTTCTGTGTCTTCACGTGGTCATCTTTCTGTTCTTAGTTTCCTTTTATAAGGACACCAACCATCTTGGATTAAGGACTATACTAATGACCTCATTTTAAGTTAATTACCTCTTTAAAGACTTTATCTCCAAATGCAGTCACCTTCTCAGGTACTGGAGTAGTCTCCAGTACTTTATCATAAGAAGGTTGGAGAGATACATTTCAGCTCATAGCAATTTCTGATAATTTCTTCTTGTTATCCAACTTTACCAGTACCTGATCTCCCTTATGAGGTAAAACAGGGACTTTTAACCATATTTTGCTACTGCGTTGTAAGTCCATAATGTGAGTCCTTGCCTTCTTCTGCTGGACAACTTCCATTAAACCAATGACACATGTTCTGTTACCAACCCAGTTCGAAATTATTAAAAAATCGATATTACTCAAGATTAGTTTCATATGTGAATGGCAGCAACTCCCAGTGAAATGTGGTATAAATAAGTTACGCACTTCTCACTTAAAGTTTCTGAAATAGGGAGCACAGTCTCCCAAACTGGTTCAGCTCCATGTGTTTCAAGGGACACAGGTCCTTTTTAATCTTGTTGCTTCTCTGCTAGTGGCTCTATTTCTGAGTTTGACATTATGTCTGCATTCCAACCATTGGGAAAGAATAAAGGGTGAAAGGGACTTTCCTATTCCTTTCAGAGACTATCTGTAGAACCTCCTACATGATCCTGCTACTTGTATTTTATTGGCTATATCTCCATAACAGAGCCACACCTAGCTACAAGGAGGCAAGAGAGTGTTGCTTTTCTTCTGGGTGACCAAATGCCCAACTGAAGAAGAGGAGGATGAATATCGTGTGTTGGGAAGCAATCAGCAGACTCTCATACACTGAAGTTTATATGCATGTTGGAGAAGAGAGATTACCAATGATTATTCGTTTTAATGTCATGTTGGCTCGGAGAATTCAAAGAAATTAAAAGAGAGAATATAAAGTTATCTGAGATGACAAAAGCTAAAAATAATAAAATTATTTCAGGTTGTGTGTAGACAGCGAAAGTGACTAGAGGAACGTTTATTTCAACCAGATTGCCTTAGTCCTCCTTGCCTTCTGATGCTGATCTCTTCAGCTCATCCCTGTACCTTTATTGTTCCTTTGTACACCGGAAACACTGAACAGGAAAATAACCTTCCCCTCCCCCCCAATAATATTGATATGGTTCTTTGTTCCAAAGATATGTTGACAGAGATCCTTGGTGAAATATTTTAAATACTATTTTTGTTTTGTTTGTTTGTTTTTATAAAGAAAGATAGCAGAAAAAAATTCAGTTTAAAGAAACTCTACAGGGGCACCAGAGTGGCTCAATCGGTTAAGCAAATGACTCTTTTGATTTTGGCTCAGGTCATGATCTCACGGTTCGTGAGATTGAACCCCATGGTGGGATCTGTGCTGACAGCGTGCAACCTACTTGGGCCTCTCTCTCTCTCTCTCTCTCTCTCTCTCTCTCTCTCTTTCTCCTCCCCCCCCCCCCCCCGCCCCACCACTGCTCAGGCTTTCTCTCTCTCAAAATAAATAACCTTAAAAAAAAATAAAGAAACTCTACAAAAGGTGGGAATTAACCACCATTAATACAAACCAATCTAACTCTCATGAAGATGAATCCAGTAGAAAGTGGAAGATAGAAATGAAGTAAGATTAACTTAGAAGATAAGGGTTGAGGTTAAAAACAGGAAATGAGTTAGGCCTCTCTGGGCACAAACCACATAACCTCACTATCTCTTCCTTCTTAGTCTCCTTCACTAGCTCATTCTCCTCTGACAGTATGTGAAATGCAGAGGTACTTCAGGGAAGACTCTCTTCTCACTTATTAACACCATTTGAAATATGATACCTCAAATAGTCTGTATCTGTAAAGATCATCTTTGTCTCACTGTCCCCTACATTTATTTTTCCAGGATAGGCATTTCCACTGATCTTTTACACCCATGTAACAAACTGCTTACCTGCCATTCTCACTCTAATATATTAGAGACTCTTATATTTAATATGTCCAACATAAATGATTGATTCTGAGCTCCAGATAACAAAAATATCCCATCTCTGTCGTGTTAGTTCAGGCTCTCAGAGAAATAGAACCCAATAAGAGATTAAATATGCAAAGATTTCATTAGAGAGGATTAGTTTCTTGTTGCTGCCATAATAATTATCACAAACTTGGTAGCTTAAAGCAAAATGAATTTATTCTCTAAACATTTTGGAGGACATTAAGTCCAAAATCAGTGTGTTCACAGGGTCTCACTACCTGCAGACACTGTGAACAAATTCCATTCATTTTCTCCTCCAGGTTCTAATTGCCACTTACTTCCTTGGCTTCCTTAGAATATGGCCACATCACACCAGTCTCTGTCTCAGTGGCCACATTGCCTTCTCCTCTTCTCTCTTTTTCTCTTCTATCTGGCTCAGATTCCTCTTCCTTTCCCTTGTAATGACACTTGTGCTTTTGGAATTAGGCCCTATCCAGATAATCCAGGATTGTATCTTTATTGCAAAATCCTTATTATAATTACATCGACAAAGGCTTTTTTTCGAAAATAAGTTAACATTTACAATTTCCAATGGTTAACATGTGGAGATGGGAGCCACTCTATTACCCATTACAGTCTCCCCTCTGGCCCCTTAAAATTCATGTCCATCCAATACCTAACATCCAACACATCTCTCAAATTCCCAGAAGTCTCAACCCACTGTAACATAAACCCTAAATTCGTAATATCATGTACATATCGTGAGCTTAAAAATAAGAATATATATATCATTTAACTCCTAAATCAGATATGAATAAGACTCTGATTGGGTATGGTACATCCAGAGGCAGAAACTGTTCTCCATTTGTAGACCTGTCAAACTAGAAAACAAATGATCTGCTTCCAAAATACAGTGGTTGGACTAGCATAGGATAGACATTCCCATCCCAAAGGGTAGAAATTCTAAGTAATAAAAAGGTCACCAGTCCCAAGCAATTTTTAAATCTAGCAAGACAAGTTCTATTAGGTTTCAAGGTCTGAGCATAATCATTTGTGACTTGTAGCTCCACTCTCTGGACATGTGTCTCCACCTTTTAGGGCTGATGCTCCATCTGTTTCTGCCTCAGAGTTGATCTTCCATTTCCTCAAGGGATGACACACGTTTGCAGCTGAGTAGCTCTATATTCTTGTTGCTTGCCTGTAGAATTTTGGAAGCCCAGCAGCTTTCTGTCATATCCCCCTATCTTGTTCCTTCCGGTTCACACTGGCAGTGTTCTTTCTCAACAAATTGGTGTATGTCACAATAATCCAGACCAGTGGACAAGAGGGTCCTCCTCAGATCATTCCTGGATAATCTCATCTCTATTCCTGGCTTTTGCTAAAGTCTTTGAAATGATCCATCATTTATAAACTTTCAGCATAAGGTTGTCCAGCCACAATCTTGGATCTCTCTCCAGAAGTCCACTTTCCTGACAGTGAATTTCCTCATTTTAACATTCTTTGCAAACTGGACAGGCCGAAAACTTCTAAAGTCTAAAATGGCTGGTTAATTTTTGAACAGTTCCTTCCTCAATTTCTCTTTTTCTCTCACATTTTATTGTGAATAGCAAAATAAGTAAGTAAACCAGGATGCATCTTCAACAATCTGGAAATCTCCCCAGCTAAATATTCAAGTTTATCACTTAGAAGTTATTCTTTCCATCCGATAGGAGAACATAATTCAGTCAAGTTTCTACACACTATATATAACAAGGCTTGTCTTTCCTCTAGTTTCCAATTACGTGTTTCTCATTTCCTCCTGAGCACCTTCCTGCAGTGCATTTAACATTCGATGTCCATCAATATTCTATTTATTCAAAAAAAAAAATTTTTTTTAATGTTTATTTATTTTTGAGACAGAGAGAGACAGAGCATGAACGGGGGAGGGTCAGAGAGAGAGGGAGACACAGAACCCGAAACAGGCTCCAGGCTCTGAGTGGTCAGCACAGAGCCTGACGCGGGGCTTGAACTCACGGATGGGACCGTGAGATCATGACCTGAGCCGAAGTCGGACGCTCAACCGACTGAGCCACCCAGGCGCCCCAATGTCCATCAATATTCTATTTATGAAAATATATTTGTTCTCTAAAGCATTACACACTTTCTCTGCTTTGCTCTATAATTCTATCTAAACCTTCAGCAGAACTGACTTTAGCATCATAGATCTACCAACTATCTTTCAAAAGCAATCCAGGTATTTCCTATCATGCTTCTCCAAAGTCTTCCAACCTTTACTCAGAATCCAAGTCCAAAACCACATCCATATTTTTATATGTTTGTTACAGGAGTATTCCGCTTCCTAGTACTAAAATTGGCATTCGTTTCCTGTTGCTGCTGTAACAAGCTACCATAACAAATTGGCAGCTGAAAACAAGAGAAATCAACTTGTTCACATCACAGTTTTGGAGGCCAGAAGTTTAAAAATAATGTGTCATCAGGGCCTCATTCTCTCTAGAAGCCTAGTAGTGTTACCAGTGGGAGAGATTGCTTCCAGTCATTTGGAGGACTCCTCCCCCAAGTGGGAAGAAGGCATTTTGACTCTACTAGATTAGTACTGGAACCATCATGACAGCCTTTCTCCATGCAAATGCACTATAATGACTCTAGGGGTCACCCTGGGGCAGAGGTCGAAGACAAGAGTACATGCTCTGCACCTTTGGCCCTTGAACTGTCAGGCCCAAGGTCTTAGAGACAACAAGGTAGGGATGTTGTGCCACCAGGCTTCCAATGTGTAACTTCTTTATCGCCATCCTTGCCTCCAACCCATGTCTCTTCTCATTCCTCTTCAAGAACTTGGGACTCTGTCTCTGGATCTTCCTTCCACTGCTCCTGTCTAGCTTCTACCTAACAGTAGATACCTAACAGTAGAAAATTCCAGTTTCTGTTGGCCACCAGAATTTCTGGTTTCTTTGACTTACAGCCACATCACTCCAATCTCTGACTTTTTGGTAACATCACTTTTTCCTCTTTTCTATGTCTTCTACTCTTCTAACTCATATTGTCTCTACTTTTCTGTGACAAGGGCACCTGTCATTGGATTTAGGACTCAGGTAATCGAGGATAATCTCCCTATTTCAAGATTCTTTTAAAAATCCTCAAGAACCTTTTATTCCTCAAAAAATAATATTCACAGGTTCCAGGGAGTAGGACGTACAGATATCATGTTGAGAGCCGTCATTTAATACCCTTTTTGCCTATGCAAGAGAAAATAGCCTACCTGCAGGTAGTTGCAAAAGTAATTTAACCACAGGCAAAATCTCTCTCTAATGGTGGAGGGTGGTTGAGAAGTTTGTGAACAATGTAAGGAAGATTTTCCAAACCTGTCTCTCAGCCACATGTGGTCTACTGATGTCCAGGCTCATGCCAGCATCACCTCCCATCTAGATAACTGCATATCACTCTTCTACCAACTTCCCTATAATCTAAATTATGTGGTGCATTTTTAATGTTTATTTATTTTTTGAGACAAAGAGGCAGAGTGTGAGCAGGGGAGGGGCAGAGAGAGAGGGAGACACAGAATTTGAAGTAGGTTCCAGGCTCTGAGCCATCAGCACAGAGCTTGATGTGGGGCTTGAACCCATAACCCGTGAGACCATGACCTGAGTCAAAGTTGGAACCTTAACCGGCTGAGCTAACCAGGTGCCCTTGCAGTGCACTTTCTATGGTGGTTTTTAATGAATTCTAATTCCTTTCATTGTTCCACAAAGACCTGACTGAGATGAAGCCTAGATACCTCTCTGATCTCACAATTGAAGCTGTAAAGTGATGAATAAGTAATGTTTCTTTATTTAACAATACTTAAATAGTGTTCATCATGTACCAAATATGGCCAATCGCTTTGAAAATATTAGTAATACTAATTTCATCTTAAAAAATTATCTTCATTTTATGGATGAATAAATTGAGACACAGAGAGTTTTATTTTCTTGTCTGTTACAAAGCCAGTAATGGTGCAAAAGCTGTTGAAAGATAGATTCAGGGATCGAATGGATGGAGATCAACTGCCAGCTTTATCATTACTGAAAAAGATTAGAGAATGGAGTGGAAGTGTGATATGCGGTTTCCTAATATTCATCTTAGAGTAAAATTAATCTACACAACTTCAGGCTTCTCAGCTGACCGGAAGGCACCCTCTGTTCAGACAGGCTGTCCAGTTTCCTCCCCCCAAACCCTATTCAGTGTCTACCTTACTTTTCTGGACCAGACTAAATTAAAAGGTAGGACAAGAGACCTAGAGTGGTATCCAAATAAATGTTCCTTCACATGGAAACATGAGGAATGAAGAACTCATTTTATCACCCAACAATCCCCCAACTTGTTCAGTACCTCTTTGTGTCTTTAATTGTTGCCTCTTGCTGAATTCTCAGGTTCTACAATTAAATTCCCTTAAGTTTTGGTCCATAGTATTATTTTTATTAAGGAGAGAGAAAAAGAGAGAGAGAGAAAGAGAGAGAGAAAGAGCAAGCACACTTGCTGGTTTATAAAAAGTGGTTCTGTTTTTTAAATTTAAAACGATATGTATAATATGGACATACCTACTTTCTTAATTTTCCTGCTATTGTTAGTTTTACTTGATTGGATTATATTGGCCATGATATTTATGGAGTGACTATTTGAGTTTTTATATGATTTTTTTTAGTTTTAGCTCTGAACTGCACAAGAAAACCTCAGAAACACTCTTTTTTTCTTTTTTAAAAATATTTTACCAGTAATAAACATTTTTATTGGTTATGTAGGAGGGATATTGACTCCATTTATAGTGTATTTTATGTTATATATTTACTACTTATGCATGTAGTTATAAAATATTCAATCCATGGGCATAATAATGAATCAATACAAAAGAAGAGTTCTCCTATTTAGGTGTAGGGTAAGAGGAGTAAACTCAGGGAAGTTTCTTGCCCATAAGGCTCAACATAATTTAAATAAAACAGGGGAGCTCAAATTTCAATGAGTTTTCAGAGCTATATGTACACTCAAATGGCTGGTATTCAATATATATTTGTTAAGCTGAATGCTTAATGAATGTTAATAAATTACTTGGAGTTTATTCAAGTGTTTCTGTTTCAATTTGCCTTTGGGTTTTGAGAAATCAGTTCCTACAATTTGGAATCATTTTCCTAGATTCTCCCTATTTATCCTTCAGGGTTCATTTTGAATGTCACGTTATATGAAAACATCCTTCACAATACCAGGCCCTCTTTCACAACACCACACATCACTCGATGGTAGAGAAAGACACAATACTCTGTTCCTAGCACTACCATAGACTGAGATCACTCTGTTAATAGAGTTGTGATTGTCTATAATTAACTCTAGCATAGAATTTAGCATCATCCCGGCCAAACAAAGTCTGATCCAACTCTGCCTCTTTAGTGACTAAACAATTTTCCACACTAACATTTGAATCATGTTTTTAAGGTTAAGATATTAAGGTTGCTGTTTTTTAAGTACCCACAGTTTGGGGAGCATAATGTATATTTAAGATGGTAGATTAAAAAGTACTATGCTGCAATGGTTTATATATAGCCTCATGTGATGCTTTTCATGCAAGTAAGGTTTGCCCTTGTGTTCTTGGCCATGATTCTGTCTTTCCCACCGTTAATATTGCAACTGTCAAACCAGCTGCTGTCCTCGACCAAAAAGATATTATTTTTCAAACTTTAATAATCCACTTTGATAAGTGGATTTTGGGAAAACATGTTTACAGGTATATGCAGAAAAAGGCTAAATGATGTGTATCTCCAAGGATGCTAGAATACTTATGAATCTGTAGCAACACCTATATCTGTGTTTTTATATATGGTCTTTAATATTTATTTTTTATCTCAAAACCAATTTTACAACATTATTTATTATGTTATTATGTAGGTTTTTAAAAAAAATAAGCATTTTTTAGGAAAAGGAATAGAATTTAAATTGATGTTCTTACCTACATTTCATTTGCATGCCAAAGAGTGCATTCCTATTCTTGTCTGTACTGATATTTCAAGCAAAACTCACTTTTCCTTGAATAAGAATGTTATTTGTCCTTTTACTTAAGATGAATCATGAAGACTACTTATTCATCAAATGGAAATTAGAACCTCAGTATGACCATACATGAATTTCAAATTTCTAAGGATTCTCTGTGTGTATGTAATGTACACATATATGAAACTTGACAATACATAACATATTTTGTAATATATAATCTATTTCAGGTTGTTCTTATCTATGGGGTCTTTTCCTTACACAAAAAGGAAAACGAAGTAAGAAAAAAGTGGCATTGCTAAGGTCATATTAATCTATAATAAATTAGCTTTAATGTGCCAAATAGTAAGTCCACCCCAAAAGCTCATCACTTTTCATTTTATGTATTCAGGTAAATGAGTCTGGGAGACAGATAGCCACCTAGGAGGACATCACTCTTGAAAGCCCAAATGTAGCATAAAGGAAATGGACATTAGCTGGAGCTTACAGTAATCTCAGAGGATCTTTATAGGTATCAGCTAAGTCATAAATTGACAAAGAACCTTGTTTGCCCTCCGCTGTCAAGAATCATAAGAAAAGATGTTTAAAATGCCTTGAAAAACTTTAATGGATGGCCATTTGTTTAAACTCCAGCTGTGGTACTTTGCTTGCATTCTTTCCTTTTCTTGGAAGCATTACAAAAAATAAATATAAGCCCTCCAGCTATAGATTTTCATAGCTGCTCAGTGCTTCTATAATCCCAAATATTGATCAAATTGCATTTAAGAGTTATCAGAAGAGTTATATTTAAGTTAACATTTAGATCCTTTCCCAAAAGCATTTTATATTTAGGTGGTTATATTCTATGTAGAATTAAAACTACTGTAATTTTAAGATAATTAAAAATTAACTATTTTTATGTAACGTGACTACTGTAGATAATATGTTATAATTTTTGTGTTGTTATTGACATGCTTCAAATGGAGATATATTTAAAAAGAACTGATATCAAAAAATAATGAATGCAAACATTAAAATACCCTTTTTTCCTTGTCTTGGAATTTGTAATCTTCATTAATGTACTTATCAGATCTTAACATGAAATATTTTTTTAACCCCTATAATCTCAAGAAATTATGATTATATTTTAGACACTAAGTATTTTTTTATTCTCAAATGAATTGTCATATTATCTCCAAATGTTTAAACACATCTTAAAATAACATGATTTTATTTTTTTGTTAAAATTATAAATTAGTATAAATTAATAGAAATGAATTTTCTGATCTCTTTACCTATATTTGTTTTACACATGAAAATATACTTTCCCATTATATATATTTTGATACTAGAGGGTATAAAGTAAAACTTACATGGATGGAAATACTTATATTTGAAGTCAAATTCAAACTTCTGCGTGTTCTGGAAATCTGATCTCACAGTGATGTCAACTTCCTAAATCCCTGTAGAAGTGACTCTTTATAGATACATGTAGCTCTTCGTAGATTCCAACTGTTGTTAATCAAAGTTAAATTTACTGGAATTACTGCCATAAAGAAGAATGTCAGTCTGAACAGCCTGTTTCTTCAAATGGAGGAATTAGGTAGAATATTTATGGGATTGGTTTTAGAGGCTGAACTGGGGGATTTTAATACTGATTATGCAACACTGATCATTTGCTGCATTAAACAGAGGTTATCACACAATGGCTTTGGATTTGGATTTGGATGAGGTTAGGTTTTTGACCTGAATGTTTTGAAACAAGTTTTTAGTCTCATAAGCTGTTTAATTGGTTCATGTTTTATACTCGAGAAGCTGGTGGTTCTTGGACCAAAGCAGTTCAGGTTTTTGTTTTGTTTTGGTCTTGGGATTATTTAACACAAGGACAAAAAAAATTCTGCTTTTGTCACTTAGCAGCCTCTCTCCCCAACTTGTAGCATTTTTTAACCTGAGCTTAAAGTATGACACTGTAATGAAACAACCAGTTTAGATCTCTACCACTGTATAATGTGTAATGTCTAGAGTGGTCATGTGATAAGTTTTTGAAGGTAATTGTTCCACTATCTGTGTCAGGGTTTTCTATTCTCTTTGTTGGAAGATCATTTTTTTTTGGATCACTTAATTAGCTAGCCGTTGCAGAGACACATTGACTTCTCTTTCAGTCTCTCATTTGAGCATTACAACGTTGCACATACCAAGCGAAGGATTATAATCAGAAGTTGTAGTTCACTTCTAAGGAAGAAGCTGCGAGAGCTCAATTTAAAGTACAAGTACATATCCTTTCCACCAGTCCAAAGAACACATAAAAGTCCATTTGGGAATATTAGCCAAATTACATAGTTTCATGATTTTTTTTTCTTTTGTAATTGTTTAGTAACATTGAGAGTAACACATGACTCTGTATGAATGTAAATACAATTATAGTCTGAGGTAGCATAAACTTTACCTCAGATAGGCACTATTAGTTCTGTAATTGCCCTATTGAAACACTGCCTATCTAACTTCATGAATCTCTTTGATAGTCTTAAGGTCTTAGTGAAAAGATCTAGTTCCGCTATTCTCAGAACTATAGCATGAAGTACTCTGCTTACTTCCATGACTCATAAAACATGAAAAAAGAGCTTTGGGGATAGAAATTGACATTGCAAAATTTCCCTTATGGTTCAAGTTTGTGAACTCAAATGGAGTTGTTTTGCTCTTTAAAAAAAAAAAATGTTTATTTTGGAGAGAGAGAGAGACAGTGTGAGCAGGGAAGGTGCAGAGAGAGAGGGAGACAGGATCCAAAGCAGGCTCCAGGCTCTGAGCTGTCAGCACACATCCCGAATTGGGGCTCAAACTCACCAACCATGAGATCATGACCTGAGCCAAAGTCAGACGCTTAACCAGCTGAGCCACCCAGACTCCCCTATTTTGCTCTTTTTAGGTTAGATTACCTAAAGAACACCCTTCCTCCTTCTCTCCACTCTCTCATTTTCAATTATGAGAAGGAGGTCCCAAAATAAATTCCAGGTTATGTCCTGAGATAGGCATCACTCCACTGAGATGACACACCCCTGTCCAATTTGTAGCTGCAGCTAATAGACTCCCCTGACACAAACCCAGTGCGGGTCCTTAGAGCCATCAGTCATCTGTTTACAGTCAAAGCCACTCCAGCAAAACCAAAGATAGTTTAGGATTGCAAGACAACTGGTGGGGCGCCTGGGTGGCCAAGACGGTTGAACATCCCATTCTTGATTTTGGCTCAGGTCATGATCCCAGGGTCATGAGATCGGGATCAAGCCCCATGTCAGGCTCTTGGCTGATCATGGAGCCTGCTCAAGATTCTCCCTCTGCCCCTGTCCCCTGCTTGTGCTGTGCTCTCTCTCTCTCTCTCTCTCTCTTTCTCTCTCTCTCTCTCAAAAAAAAAAGACAACTGGAATGAATTTTAGGAAAGCAAAATCAAGAAGATTCAGAAGCAACAAGCCATAACAGCATAAGAGAACACATTCTTTTATAGACAATACATTTTATTTATTATTTTTTATTTTGAGAGAAAGTACTATCAGGGAAGGAGAAGAGAGAGAGGAGAGAGAGAATCCCAAGAAGCTCCCTGCTGACAGCACAGAGCCCAAAGTGGGGCTCCATCTCAGGAAACTGAAATCGTGACTTGAGCAAAAATCAGGAGTCAGATGCTTAACTGACTGTGCCACTCAGGTGCCCATACTGAGAATACATTTAAAACACAATAATTTTTAGGAATGCAACTTTTTTAAAGCACTTTTTATTTAAATAACTTAGGAGTATGTTAAAGTTCAAGGAGTTAATGAATATTTTTTGTGTTAAAGGGAACTATTAGCTAGGCACAGGAAAATTTGGCCAGTTTACAGAAAGGAAGCCCAAATTCTAATTGTAATTTCTATAAAAGATCCACTCATAATTTGTACTCAAGCCTTAATGATGACATTAAATTATGAATGATTCTTTTCATATTGAGTCAACTTTGTCAACACAATATAATTCATTGTCTCTCTTAAATTAATAATTGTGTATATTATAAACTTAAGCCAATAGAAGTCACATTTCCAAATATTTTACAATTACCACATGCCCTCAAATTTGTCTTTTATGATATTTTTGGCTGTTAATATTTTTAATGAACCTCAAAATTCAAATATGCCTATGTATTTAAACATACAAAAATATATAGGTATGCAAATAGGTGGTATAATTAAAACTTTTAATTTTATACTTAAAATATATCCAATTCCCTCACAATATTGAACAATACAATGTGTGTACTATATTGATGATTTTTCATCTTAATGAATAGTAAGAGACAAAATATTTTATATACACATTACAATTTGTCTGTGAAAATATACATATTATCATTTTTAAACGTAGTAATGAACTTTTTTCCTGGATGCAAAAGAAACCCAGAGAGCAGGAAAGCAAGAATTGTTCAAATAACTCTTTCAAATGAACACATTTCATATCACTGTATTTTTTTAAGGTATATAAAAAAATTACACTAGACAGAATTAAACTGGCAAGGAAGGCTGTATTTAAGACTGGCAATAGAGGTCCAGACTATTGCAATAGAGAAAGATTGCACTCATCTAGCTGAAATAAGGCAGGAGAGTTTTTAAGAACTGGGAGGAGTTGGTAAAGTAATGGAAGAAGTTAGTTTAGAGGTTGATCAGTGTGGTTAGGTCATCTGTTTACTGATTGTCGCTTATGGATCTTAGCCTCTTTTCCTCTCACAGAAATTGGCAGATAGGGGCTCTGTCTCCCTTGATTACATTTCAAAGGGGTAATTCCCAGGCCCTTAAAGGAGACATTCCTTGGTTGTTAAATCTGCAGGAGGCTGGGAAAAGATTTACCCCACTAGGAGGAAGAGAAATAATATTCAACTGAAAGTTCTCTGAAGTAGAGAAGGGAGGTCAGAGAACCAGAATCAGAAATAAACCCATCTAAAATGTAGTCAACCTAAGGGGAACATTAAAGCTATGTTGCAAAATAAAGAAAATGATGTAATATGTGTTTGTGTATGTGTGTATATAATATATGATATATGTTACATGGTAATATATAACTATAACATATTTATATAAATATATAATATTTATATACTATATACTATATATTATATAGTTATACATTATATATTTTTGTATATTTGTGAATATTTATATTTAAAGATATCTGTGTCTTCATGGTCTATTAATCTTTAGCTAACCTGTATATACAAATAAGAAAGATGGGCCTGGGTGGCTCAGTTGTTTAAGCGTCCCACTTCAGCTCAGGTCATGATCTCTGGTTCATGAGTTCAAACCATGCATCAAGCTCTGTGCTGACTATTCAGAGCCTGGAGCCTGCTTTGGATTCTATGTATCCCTCTCTCTCTGCCCCTCCCCTGCTCGCTCTCTCTCTCTCTCTCAAAAATAAAAATAAACATTAAAAAATTTAAAAAAAATAGGAAAGTTGAGCAATTTAAAATTATATACTGTAGCTAATATATTTTTTATCTTACTTGGAAATTATCTAGATATCCAAAGAATTATAATCTTATGTTAGTTTAAGGTCTTAAATTTGACTTAAGACCCTTGAAATAACAATTTAATCCAACATATTAAGTCTTTGTGATTTGTAACATTATAAGAATTCATAAGATTTCATTCACCCTCTTAAAAAAGATATTGCTTAATAAACGGCATACATTATTACAACTGTATTTAGCTTAACATTTTTTTTGAAATAAATTTTATTTATTGCTATATTTATCCAATTTGTAGAAACAATGATAGCCTATGGAACCCATGGAACTCATGTAAAGAATTTTAAATATTCAAATCATTTGAAATAAAATCATAGTCTTATTACCTAATTATATTGTACTAACATAATTTTAGCATGATTCTACCATAACACAAAGGAAATAGAGTTGTTTTTAAGCTAAAATTCAGTCACTCTGATTTGCTCAAAAAGTATATTAATCAGGGTTTTTGTATGAACTATCTTTGATGTAAATAAACCTCTGTACTCATACATCAAAACTTTTGAAGACACGAATTCATGCTAAGAGCTATAAAGAACCAAGGTATTACCAAGCTCGCAGTTAAATTCTTCCTTCTGAGTTATGATTTTGGTAATGGATAAAACTACCAAAGATAATTTCTTTGGAAACTGTAATATTTATCTAAGCTGCATATTCCTACTGTGTGCATATAGTAATAAACAAAGTTTCCAAAGAAAGGACAAGAGAGAGACGCCTGGTTGATTCTGTAGGTTGAAAATTGTCTGATTTTGGCTTGGGTCATGATCTCATGGTTCCTGAGTTTGACAGCTTCACATTCTGTGTCTCCCTCTCCCTCTCTGCCCATCCCTAGCTTGTGCTTTCTCTCTCTCCCTCCCCAAAATAAATAAACATTACAAAACTTTAAAAGCAAAGACAAGAGAAAAAAAAAAGTGAAAGAATTTAGAGAGAGCTGTCTTCAGACACATTTAATATGAAATAAAAATCTTATTTTCTCTATGCTTAAAGTTTGGGAGAAAGCATTCAGATGAGAGGGCATGAGGGTGAGTGTGTGTACTTCAAATAAGAAGTTTTTTTTTTTTCTTTTTTCTTTTTTTTCTTTTTTTGCTTATAGTCTCTTATAACCATTAAAAAAAAATTAACGTTTATTTATTTTTGAGAGACAGAGAGATACAGAGTGCGAGCCGGGGAGGGGCAGAAAGAGAGGGAGACACAGAATCCAAACAGGCTCCAGGCTCTGAGCTGTCAGCACAGAGCCCGACACAGGGCTCGAACCCACAAACCGTTAGATCATGACCTGAGCTGAAGTCCGATGCTTAACCGACTGAGCCACCCAGGCGCCCCTCTTAATTTGAAATGTTTCCCCAAATAATCAATGACATTTTGCATTTTTTTGTTAACTTCGGCCAGTTAGGGAAATATACACGTGAATTAAGAGATGATTTTGGCCTGGAATATTTAGTTATTAAAGAAAATCCAAGAGAAGGAACTGCAATGCTCAGTAAGAAAAGAGCCCTCATAAATTGAAATTTTATCACCAATATTTTTCCTACTCTCTAAACGTGTCCTATACTTTAACCAAAGGAAACAATTTAATGATGTCAAACACACAGATAGATGCTCTCTTGCCATACCTTTGCTTATGTTCTCTCAAAATGACATCCCCAAGCATGACCTTCTGTATCTCTACTATACAACAGCTGCCTTAACATTCTGAAAATTCATTATGATTGACACGTTTTCCTAAATCATTTTGGATGATTGTAAGTTTATATCCTATTCTGTGTAACTCATTGGATTGGTATTGGCACATTTGCAATGGTATTTCCATCACTCTTGCTAACATTGTAGTCACTTTGTAGCAGCTAATAAATCTTCCCAGTCATAGTGCTAGTCTCCTGAGAGCAGGCATTCTTATTCAATTTCATATCCTCCGTAATGCCAACACACTTTTGGCAATTATTTGTTCAATTATGATTAATACCGAATTTACCCCAAGACATTTTCAGTCTCAGTTCTTGGAAGTAGTATCTATTTTTAATATATTAAGACTGAATTCTGATTTTACTACATTTATAAAATAAAGGAAGGCTTTTGGTTAAAGATGGAAGCTCGTATAGTGGCATACTAGCCCTTACTCTCTACTAAGACACTCATTACAATGTTTTATTAGTGTTATGAAATAACTAGCAAGGAATTTAGAGAGGAAACCTTATCAAAAAAAATTTTTTTTTCTGAAGATGCAGTGCAGATGTACAAAGTAAAACTTCCCTAGAGGATCTGAGAAGTTTAAATCTTGAAACAGCAAAGGAAGAGAGACAAGAAGCCTCAAAATACAACACTCAGTGATTGGTTTCATTGAGTGCCTCTGGAGAAGAAGTGACAGGGGGCTTACAAGGATTAGTTGAAAAGTCATATATATAAAATCTCCATTAAATTCCTTGATTCTCTTCTTGACTTCATATGAAAGGCTCTCCCTACTCTGGGCAGAAGACTGAAGAATTCTTTGGAGAAATTTCTTCAGTGTCTGTGACTTAGAGAAAACCAAATATATTTGAGGAATAGGTGTCCAAGGTGAAAATAACAGGATGAATTAAAAATGTATATACTGAAAGTTAAGTGCCCCAAATCTATTACCTATCCAAAATGGGTAACTACGATTCAGAGTATAATATCTCCATAGGAAGAGTTTTCTCCTGAGATTTAATCAAATTCTTACCCAGGGAAGAGGAGAAAGGACCACTGACCAGGACACCCAACATCTGAATAAGAAATCTAATAAAGGAAACTAGAGATAGTGTATGGGAATAAAACTGCAAAGAAAGAGAAATAAATAGAATGACCTGGAAGAACGTGAGTTTTCATATTGGAAGAGGTCACTGCATGGCCAATCCAAAGGTCGAAAATACTCTTTTCAATAACAAACAATGTCGGTTTACAAAATATTTCTAAAAGATTTTCTGAATATAGCAATTTTGATGCTGTGGAGATATTGAAAGGAAAAAAGTTTATGGACCAAGGGCATAGTTTTTAGTTGACTACTGCTTGAGTATTTGAACGTGTGCATGATAGTTTCACATATTCTGAGGGAAGAGTGTCAATAAGTACACTTTTATTTCTATTCAATTCAATTTTGATGAGCATATATAAGAATGGCACTTTACCCCAAGGGAAAGAGAATAGATTGCAGTTGTGATCAACTACATCAATTTTTATTCTCTTATGCTAAGATCAATTACCTTCTTTTTTTCGATTCAAATGAACATTGTCATAATTTGTCTTCTTTATTATCATAGAGGAGGAAGAAAGGGGGGCAGCTCAGTGTCATATCCTCCAGCATCTCTTATATGATACCTTTTTGAATCTCATTTACATCTTTTATGAATATATTTATTGTACTGAAAGCCGATTACCTAATGTTGTCTAAGTTGTTCAAGGCAGTAAGCCAGGATCTTTCTAACTTATAAGCATATTGGTTCTGACAGTTAAGAGAATTTGAGATTTCTGTATTAATTACTCTGTTTACATAAAAATGAGCTTCATGTCATTTGTGCATTCTTATTATGCATATTTGCAAAATTACGGGGCAATTACATGAATTGCTAAAACAGCAAGAGATGCCTAATTTAATTTAACAAGATGCAACTACATCATTATTCATATATCATAAAAATAAGATATATTAGATTTAGAAATTATAATAAACCGTTAGCTTTAAGAACGTGTGTAGTTCTTAATAGGTATGCTTATCGGAAAATAATTATATTATGCAATATATAGTACTTTAAATTTTGTTCTATGCATGTTGTGTCACATTATTACTTAGTAAGTGCAGAATACTGTGACAAGTCAGTGTTGAAAACATTTTATTACATTACACCATTTACATTACAAATATGTTATTTCAGGAACGGCATTTTGAGTTGATTCTATTCTTCTAGAGAGAGATATAGTAAAAGAGCCTTTGAGAATAAATAATTTAGAATGGACAAATAAATTTGGTAGGTGAAGGCTTTCTGAAGAAATAATTAGTATGGCATATGCTAAGAAATCCTCAGTGGGGATTAATCAGTTTATGTTAATGCTGCTTAAAGAATAATGATTTAGCCACCTTCTAAGTCTGTTGACTCAAAAGTTCCTTTATGCCTCAGCTTTTCTATGAGTTTATTCTTCTTTCCCTTTGTCCAGCTCTATATCTCCAATACATTGTAATGTTGCACTAGTATTAAAAATGTTAACATTTCTAAAGTTTGGGGGGGGGGGGCGCTTCACAATTTAGTACACGTATCAAACACATTCTGCTACCAGAGCCTCACAACCATCCCTAGAAAGGTGTATTATTATTCCCAATACATTATTAAGGAAATAAATGAGGACCAGAGACTTAGAGTTGCACAGCAGATAAATGGAAGATTTATACTTTCAAGCACAGATCTGTTCACATTGATTTCAGTAAAATTCCATTATTTCACAGGTGCCACTATTTTTATTTCCCAGGCAAACATGTCATTTAATCATGTCAACCATCTGTATATCAGTATGTGTCTCGTCCAGTGGGTATCCAGAGTAACTCGAATGCTTGAGATATGGACATTTTGGAAACATTCTTTGTCTTACTATCTAGAAGTAGCTAGTATGCTAGTTTCATATCTACTGACCATATCTCTCCTCCCTCCTCCCTTCCCAATACACAGTCACTGAACATTAATTTTACCCCAAAACACGTTATCTTAGAATGTGATCTCTTTTTAAAAGTCGTATTTTGCCATAATTTGGCAGTTTCTTAAAGGCAGCAAAATATATATTTTTTAATGCTTTCCTAGTACCACACTGAGTTTCTTACTACAATTCTATAACCCTCCATGACTTACTTTTCCCAGCTTCTGGACAACTATCTGTGTTTCTCAGGCTGTCTATGGTATTTACTTTAAAATGCTAAGTGTTTCTTTTTTTTTCTTTTTTTAGTTTCAATATGATACCAAATGCCAGGGAAATCTATAAAATAATAGATGAATTTATAAGATAAAAGCAATCAGCATTCATTCTATTGTATTAGACTAGTTTTACAAGTATTTCAAGTTAAAGTTACTCATCAAGCAATAAATATAGGCATATATATAGCATTGCACTTTGTGAGCTAGAAAAATAAATATCATTTCTAAAGAGAATTTTGGTAACTCTAAGTAATAATTCTACACCAGGTGAATATAGATCAAGTGTAAAATTCTCTAAAAGTATAATGTAATGTAAAATTTTATTGCCATTGATGTTATTCTTAAGTTTAAGAAATAAGAAATGCTATTGACTCATATGAGGAGATCCTACTCAGTGGAATTAGGCAAAATGTATATGAGAAAAGTTCTTGGAGTGTAAGTACTTATAATCCTCCCTTTGTTTTTGGAAATTATATTAGTCATCATTTTAGGTGATTTAAATCCTAGTTTATAGCTCTTTATTTATATCTATCTGAACTAAAAGTTTATTTTTCTCCAACTCTATAAACTATATGATTTTACTTATCAAAACTACTTTTGCTATATATGTCTACTGTAGTTGAGTTATGATACTGCTTGTTCAGTTAATGGTAGCATTCCAAGACATTCATCATTAACCAAACCAAAAAATACTGCATAAATATTTGCAATGAAATAGTTTTGGGGCAAGCTGTAGTAATATATGTGATCTATATTTATCAGAGGAAAAGTATGAATTTTCAGAATGAGCAAAAAGTCCTTCACCTGATTCCCTTCCAGTACCTTATGCATTTTGTCTTGAATTTCAATAGCTTCTGAATAGCAACTGATTCTGTCCATACACCCAGTGGTTTTACATGCACACGTTGCAGCAACTCCATTTTGGGATGATAATGTGCAGGATCAAAACTCAAGGAGCTAAAATGTAAAGGTAAAACATGTTTTTGCACAAAAAGTAGTGGGCAGAACACGTGTTATTAATTATAAAATAAAATTGTCTATACCTTAATAAATATACACTCAAAAAGTGTTTTCTCCATTAGTGAGTGAAATAATGTTAGCTTTACGAATTAATTTTCACAAAACTTCCAGCAACATTTTGCAGATTATCAGTGTGACATAGTGCAGATTTCCAGATGCAACAGATCACCTTTGGTATTATCATGCTCACTAAAATAAGTGGAGCCCATGTGAGCTCTTAGTGCCAAGAATTTAGGGTGCCATTCACCCCTCCTCCCTTATGGTTTGAGGAGATATGGCACAAATGTCACCAGTCAAATGAGAAGTGAAGTATGACTTCATTAAGTACTATTGAAAATGGAAAGCATCACACTGGAAATTTGTCACAGGAAATGAGGTGTTGAAAGGAACAGACTGTATTGCAATGAAGATGCAGAGGGAAAGCAGGGAAATCACAGACCTTTCCCAGGCAGTTGCAAAACATTTAACTCTATTGGTTCACTGAGAGTCAGGCTTGTCACAGCTTTCTCTGATTGTCCCTGCTCTCTCTCAAGCAAGATGGCAATTGTAGGAGCATTTGGCCTTCACTGCCCTGAAAACCATCTTATTCTCCCCAGAAAACTCATTTTAGACTAAAGCTAGCATTGTTCATACCAGTAAACATAATAAAACTGTGTTATTGGTAACCTCATTGAGATACTACATCTGCCATAGTTTTGTAAACTCTACCTACCCCTGAAAAAAAGTCAAAGGGTATTAGTGTTTCCTTGATATTTATTGAGTTGCTGCATGAACTGAAACCACACATTCACTCTAGAAACATGCTGTATACTCACTTAGGACACAGCATTAAGGAAACTGGTAGGAAAAGTTTTGGAAGTTGTACCCTGAGGTCGGCTTATCGTCTTTGGTAAAGTTTCATGATAGCTCTAGTGGTAAGTTATAGGCCAGTGCATTATATTTAATGACTAAGCCAATTCAAATATGAATTTCTATTTAACAGCAACCTAGTGCATCTTAACTGATATATATATATATATATATATATATATATATATATATATACACACACACACACAGACATACACACACATATATATATACACACACACAGACATACACACACATATATATATACACACACACAGACATACACACACATATATATGTATATATATGAATTATTCAGTGTGTGTGTATATATATATGTGTATATATATATATATATATATATACACATATATATATATTTTTTCCCCCTCCATTAGCATTCCAGCCAACCTGACCTAAGCCAGCATCATCCCTGAACTAGTTACTTGTAATAGCCCCTTTTCTTAACTAATTCCAAATTTGTCCTATAATTCATTTCTTAAATTCAATCCTGACTCTTTGTTAGGATGACAAATACCATATCTTGCCCCAGCTTAAAATCTACCAAAGGTTTTGCAAGTATCTAAATATAAAAGACAGAAGCCTAGCATCCCCCACAAAGTCCTTGTATGACTGGCTCATTTTTATATCCTCAACTCATTTTTTTGTACTCTTTTACCATTTTCCTTGTTCTAGCCCAAACCTTCTTTTTCTCAGTTCCTTGAGGGTACCTGGATTCCTCTTGCAATAGCTATTTGGCACATGCTATTGTATATATCTGAAACACATATAATTTCTTTTAAAAACCAGTTAACTTACCTAATGAGTAGAGCAGAGAGATGCTTATAAAAAGATTAATGTTCGTATAGATTAACTACCATATTGATAAGAGTTCTAGTTCAAGCCCTGGTCAAGGTAGCTGTATTTAAGACAAATTTGTTATTAAAAAAAATAAGCAGATGAGAACACATGGAAGACCTATAGCAAACTCCATTTCTTGTTTGAAAGAAGCATCTCAGGTTTTTTTACATTACTGATAAAAAAGTAAAATCATGTTATTTTTCAATTTAGAAATAGAACTCTTTGTTAATTTCAATTATGGTGGTTTAAATTATATTATTTACGAAAACACTGTTAAAATTAAAATAATTTTGCTTTGATTTAGCTTTTAATATTTATATATACAAACATATAAAGTGTGCTTGTACATTTATTTAAGATTTTTTTACTTTATATCACAGCTATTTTTGTGGCATTTCTCTGGGTTTATTGAATATTTCAGTTACATTCTTAAATTACCACCTACAATCAACCACACTTATTAAATTCTTTAGCAAGTAAAAACAAAACTCTTAGAGATTATTTCAACCAGCAAAGACGTTTTCCTAATAGTACCCTGACCCATGTTATTATGCTTTACCTTAAATTATCTGCCAATTAGATTTTTACTTCCTACTATCCTCTTTTTTAATTTCTCTCCCATTATTTATTATATTTTCCAAATAGAAGTCTAATTTGTGTGTGTGTGTGTGTGTGTGTGTGTGTGTGTGTTAGCATGGGACATCTCTTCATTAATCTTGAAGGCCTTGTTAATTGTTCAGTCTTCTTGTAGAACTTTTCCAGTTGTTTTTCTTTTAGATGTTTTTTTTTTTGTTTTTTTGTTTTTTTTTGTTATGGATGGCAGAACAGGTCAGATTTTCTAGTTCTTGGTCAAGTCCTTCTTGTATACATACCTGTTGATTTATAGTTGCTTTCAGTTTTTAATGTTTCCTCAAGTACACCAAAGTTTCCTATTGAACCTCATCATATTTTATCTCTCCAATGAGTCTGTAATCTTCACTAGTACAAATCTAGGCACATAAAATATGGAAAGATGTTTTTTTTTTCTAATTTTTGAATATTAAGTACTTTTCTAGTAAGAAAATACTTAAGTTGTTATCCAAAGAATTTGAGGAAAATTAGGATTCCATAAAATATTGATTTTTCTAAAAGGAATCCACATATTATAAATCCTGACCAAGGAATACATAAATGATTTGAAAAATGTATTCCCCCCTCCAAACAAATGATTCACAAATTTATTTACATGACAGATTCTGTTGTTTGTCTACTTGGTTAAACATCACTCAACTGCACCCTTTTCTTGTTTGCTCACCATCATCAAAAGGTCAATGTGACCCAAGGGAAGGTTAAATAACCCAAACAAATTATGGTGATCCACTTTTTCCTGATGGTGATTGGCTGAAGAATGGCATGTGATGCAGTGAAATGCACTTCTCATAAATTAAGGGAAAAAAATAGTGAGGCCTTTTGGGTGGAGGGGAGTTTAAAAATAATTTATTTCTCTTGAAAATGGACATAAGACAGGAGTACTTCCTTTTTTCAGCTCTTAATATTTTTCTTTTTCTTTTCTTTTCTTTTCTTTTTCTTTTTTCTTTTCTTTTCTTTTCTTTTCTTTTCTTTTCTTTTCTTTTCTTTTCTTTTCTTTTCTTTTCTTTTCTTTTCTTTTCTGATAGCATTTTGGTCCATGATGGTAGACATAGACAAAACATTGAGGTGGACAGAGTAGATAGTAAATAGGCTTCTGATGAAATGATGGAATCATTGGAACAATGTTCCTGAGGAAATGTTTTAAGTACAGTAATAATTCATGTTGCTTCAGTCATTTGATTTGGTATTTTTTTGTCATTATGCCTGAAGGTGTCTAAACTGACACAGTATTTTAAGGAACACTGTGATTGAATACAAATTTTGGTTAATAGTAGTTAGCGACTCATTAATAGTAACAGTTTATTTATTCATTGTTTTACCTTCTAAGACAGGCAGTTCACATATTCAGACAGTAGCTATGAATGATTTTAAGTGTTTGAAATTAACAGAGAGGACAAATTTAAGTTTCAGTCATCAAATTCAGGAACTTGACTGTTGAAGATTTTGTGTTTGAAGATCTTAAAAGGATACCCTTAGTGATCTGAGTTTATAGTAAGATGATGGCATCTCTTCAATCCTTCAAAGGTAATGATACTCTCATTTTGTGTAGCAGAATTGACTACATTAACTTTAAAGGACATTTAAGAAGTTAAGTGAGGTTGTTGCCTATTTTCTCCTCTAGGGTTTTGACGGTTTCCTGTCTCACATTCAGGTATTTCATCCATTTTGAGTCAGTTTTTGTATATGGTTTAAGAAAGTGGTCTAATTTGATTTTCTGCACGTGGCTGTCCAGTTTTCCCAGCACCATTTGTTAAAGAGACTATCTTTTTTTTTTCCATTGGATACTCTTCCCTGCTCTATCAAAGATTAGTTGGCCATACATTTGTGGGTCCAATTCTGGGTTCTCTGTTCTATTCCATTGGTCTATGTGTCTGTTTTTGTGCCAATACCATACTGTCTTGATGATTACACTTTTGTAGCAGAGGCTAAAGTATGGAAGCCAATTTGACAATAAATTATTAAAAAAAAGTTAAATAAAGCTGCTTCCTTATAATCAGAAATCTTAAAGGCATGTGTTGATTTCTTTGTTTACTTTTTTTTAATGAATCATATAGGATATTAAATATGATGATGCTTTTTTGGTAATTTTTTAGGGAAAAAATAGATCCTAAGTGTATTTAAAGAAATACTAATTTTTCTTTAGAGTTATTACAGTTTTCATTAAATGTGCTTTACATATTAGAAAATAACATCATATTATTTCCTAAAAGAAATTTAAGCCAAAATGTTTTCTTATTAGCTTTAGCATATGTACCAGAAGACAATTCTTGCCCTTAGACATTTAACACAGGTTTCATACCTGATTACAGAAAAAAAAAAAAGAAGAAATAAAAATATCTCAGGAACTATTTTAAAACTTATGTTCTGTAAATGATATAAATATTTGACAAAAATAAAAAATTTAAATACATACAGTAAAGTTCAAATGTTTATGTAATTACTACTGACTAATAATGAATATATATTTGTCTTTGATTTCACAAATCTTTTATATTTGGCTCTATGTTTCTGTAGAAATAGGAGGCCGAAGGACTTATGTTTCACTCTTTTCATGTAATATCAATATAAATATTTAATTTTAATTAATTTCATATTTCTGGTGATAATTCATAAAGAAAAGGCTGATCTCAATATGCATATATAACTCATGTATTTATAGGGAAAATAATGTATTAATCTGCATTATTTCTAGAAATGTTTGTTTTTATGATACAATGTATGAAAACAGTTGTGGTTAGAAATCCAGAAGGAACCCACAATATTGAACACATTTTACATTTGTTGAATCCAAGAAGCAAAATCGTAGCATAAATTTTATAAGCATTTATAAACCTTCAAGTATGTGAAAAAATATAGGTGAATCCAAGAATAGCAAAAATGCCATAGTATAATCTCTATTTTCAGAGAGGAATGGATTCCTGTGTTTGCCTGATATAAACATTAAAATATGAAACATAGAGGCACCTGAATTTTGGAGGCACCTGGATAGAGTGCATAGAGGCATAGAGGCACCTGGATTTTGGCTCAGGTCATGATCTCACGGTTTGTGAATTCAAGCCCCCCAGTCAGGCTCTGTGCCGACAGTGGAGAGACTGCTTGAGATTCTCTCTCTCCCTCTCGTTCTCTCTGCCCCTACCCCCACACACATACTCTCTCTCTCTCCCTCTGTTTCTCTTAAAATAAATAAACATTTAAAAAAATAAAATATGAAACATAAATACATAAATAACCCAAACAGAGGTAGGAAGATGTGATAACCTCTGTACCCGAATTATGGAAAACCGTGTAACACAAAATATGACTGAGGGTCCCTGGATGTTCTCTGTTGTCACAAAGTATCTGCTTTGAGGTTAGATTTACCATAGGTTTAAATTCAAGTGATACAAATCTCATTCTGAAGCTGTCACCACCTAATGTGTGTTTTATTAAGTATTTGTGGGAATATGGAATACAGTGAGGGAATGGGTAATACCTAAGACAGCAAACTTATCAGATATCCCTGCTTTCCTGCTTGTCTGCCTGATAGTGAGCCTCCTTTTCCACTGGCACCTCAGCTCTCCAGCACTTTCTTCTGACTGCCCAAAGGAAGGACATAGACATAATTAGGTCAGTGAGATCACTAGGTACCTGAGGCAACAGTAGGCAGAAAGGAGGACAAGGTGTTAGAAGGACAAAATAAGGTTTCACTGTGTGAAAAGATTAAAAGCAAAATGAAACAAGTATGCAAATAGGCCAACAAAAGAGCTTAATAGTCCCCTCTAAATTATTTTCTAGAAGTAATTCATTTGGAAATATTTTTCTGGATGGATGCATTGAATATTATTTCAGGCTGCTTCAATTAAATATAACTGCTGGATGCTTGTTGAACAAAGAGTCAAGTGTTCATGCCCCATCCCCTGCCCTTTTTCTTTTTCTGCTAATCAGTACAATAGTTTAGACTATTATTTGGTTTATTTCTTTATTTTCCACTTGGCTCTTAGATACTGAAGTTAACTGACAGAATGATGATGGTGAAGCATTTTCCTTGAAGTGGTTAAAAATAATAGTTACAAGGGAGTTGCTGAAGTTTTGTAGATCAGTCAATTTTGAAATCAAAGTTATGCTGGATTTCTTCAAGAAGAGAGCTTTTTCTCCATGGAGTTTTAATTAATCTGGACAGTTAACTTTATGCATCTATAGAAGTTTTCTTCCTTTTTCTCCTGTTGTGACATTTATTAGCATCTACTTATCACATGCTTATTTACATTTATTATTTATCTCCTTAAGGCATTTGAACTGTTTGAAAATGACACAGATATCTGATTCATCTTGTGTAACCCAGGAGCTGGGCATGTAGTAGTCATTTAATAATAGCATTGAATAAATGTCTCTCAGTGAAAAAATTACTTTCTAAATATTACAAACCAAATGTACCATTGAAAAACTAGAAATAATAGGATTTTACTAGAATGGTAGCATTTATCAGCTAGACCCAATTTCAGGAGATATTTGAAGAAATTAGATCCTGAGGTTCACTTTTTTTTTTCCCATTTATTTTCCATTGATAAGGAAAAATACGATCCCCGCCTTCAAAATTGTTTATGCTTGTACTCCTAGAAAGGTACTTATTGGTCATATCTGTTACTGGAGGGAGGAATACACATATTAATAAATAAACAGTGAAACACCCAGCTATTGTATTATACATGCAAATATTTGAGTTTCAAAGTTGAGTAAATTAATTCACATTGAAGAAAGGGAGTCAGTTCCACTGGTAGTTCACATTTTAGTTTGAAATGTTGCTTAATATGTTTGTATTTAGGAAATAAGGGTTTTTTTTTTCCTTTCTGTTGTTGCTTTCTCTTCTTGGTGAGTGTTTGCATTAATGTCAGTGTAGACAAAAGTTTGAAATACTTGAATTTTGCTATTGACCAAATCTCATCTATTGTAAGCACTCCATTTGATGAAGATATACTTGTTCAAATTCTGCCTCATTGCCACATTCACAAAAGCGATTCACCAAATTCACAGACCAAGTTCATAAAAGTATTACCTAGAGATGGGAGATGATATGGCAACATTAATGAAATACTCTTTTTATAAAATTCTCTGGAACCATCCATTCATTCGCTTAGTTCCTGAGTAGTGACTATGTGACTAGCACTCTTCTAGGTACCAAAATGGCTAAGTCACATTTCTGCCCTTTTGATGGTTATGCTACAGTTGTGTCCTGGTTAGATCCTCCCATTTTTCTACACTTACTTTCTCACCTGTAACCTTTTCTACTAACGTAAGTCTCCCAATCTCCTGCTATATATTGCCACATAGGATAACTCCCATGTGTAATCCCAACTGCCAGTGGTTTATCACAAATCTATCATGAACTAGGTAAGTGATTTCCCAGGAGATACACAAAATTAAGTTGTAAATCGGATCTCCTTGTTTTATGTATGATTCACCTAGAAATCTTTTGAGTTACTATTTTAACCCCTTAACTACAGTTTATTAAAACAGTTGTTTTTCTTTTTTCTTTCCGTCACTCCTGTTTAGGGTGCATGGGCTTCCCTTCTTCCTCTTCTCTTTATCCCTCCTTCCCCATCCTTTTTAACACATAATAGGAAATTCTGAAAACAAAACAAAACTATATAATTTCATTTCTTCTGGGTCGTGCAATACCTTTTTGGCCCAAAGTAAAATACTCTTAGCCTTTAAACCTTGACTGCATTAAATTAGAAACAACAAATACATTTCTTGGTATCAGTTTCAACACCTGTTTTATTGCTCACCACAGACCATGAGCATGAGGACAGTGTCTTTATATAGCCACAGGATAAAGGCACTACTTTTGAAAACCATCTGAGAAAAGAAATATGATGGTTGGTAGAATATGAGGAGCCTACGAAGGCATATTTATTTTCCTTTGTCTAATATGCTCTCTTATTATCTAATAATAGGTTATCAGTATTTACTTGGTTTGATTAAAGATGTTGCAAGTATTGTCTCCAATTCTACTCAATATATTTTATCTAAATCAGCATCATATTTTTGGTTCCCAAAAGATGGATTTGTTTAAAGTTTTAGATCTGGTCTTGTTTCTTTGAAGGATTATTTAAACAACAGATGTGTATGTAGGCATATAAATGCAATGCTTACAGGCTGAATGTTTGTGGCTCCCCAGATTCATAGGTTGAAGCATTAAACCCCCAAGTGATGGTATTTCAAGGTAAAGCTTTTGGGATGTATTGAGTTTAGATGAGATCATGAGAGTGGGGCCCTCCTAATGAGATTACTGACCTTAGAAGAAGAGGAAGAGACCAGATCTCTCTATGTCTTGTAAAGGTATAGGGAGAAGTTTTCTGACTGCAAGCCAGGAACAGGCCCTTCCCTAGGCATTGGATCTGCTTGCACCTGGATTTTAGACTTCTTACCTCCATAACTCAGAAATAAATGTCTGTTGCTTAAGCCATGGAGAATATGGTATTTTGTCACAGCAGTTCGAGCTGAGCAAGAAAGCGATGAAGGTTTTCTGCTGTTATATTCTTCAGCTTCCCAAGGACATCTTATCTTTGGGGGGGAAAGAAAAAAAGCAAGAAAAGCAAAATGAGGAACTTATTAAATCTCAATGTTTTACATTTTTAGAGATAATTTTAGTCAGTAGAGAGCAACTATGAGAAAGGTTTTTTAGAAGAAAAGAAATATCTTTTTCATGCCTTTTAATCTACATCACACATATATTTTTCATACCTTGCCTATAGAACAGGCCCAGTTGGCATATAATTAAATGGTTGTTTTCATTCTCTAAGATAAGTGTTTCTCAAATGAATTAACTGCCATTTAAAGATCAAAATATTTAATAAAAATGTAAATACACCTGGAAAAACATATGCTGATAAAGGCCATCTGCATTTCTCCATTAACTTTGCATATTGATAAATTTAAGAAATTTGTAAGGATATTTCCATTATTCATTTACAGACTCAGTTAACTGTTACATTTTAATTACTTAACCTTAGTTATCAATTTTCTCTTCAGAGTCTCTAATTTTTTTCATTTGAAAATACATATATATTACAAAACAGATGAACATCAGGGAAGAGAAGCAAAAATAAAACAAGAACAGAGAGGGAGACAAATCATAAGAGATCTTAAATACAGAGAACAAACTGAGGGTTGCTGGAGGGGAGGTGGGTGGGTGGATGGGCTAGATGGGTGATGGGTACTACGGAGGGCCCTTGTCAGGATGAGCACTGGGTGTTATATGTAAGTGAAGAATCACTAAATTCTATTTCTGAAATTATTATTACACTATATGTTGACTAACTTGGATGTAAAATTTTTAAAAAATAATAAATAATAACAATAAACACCTATATATTTAACTCAGTGTTTCATCTATGTGTGTATTAAAATTTTTAAAAATGTATTTAAATGTCTTCTAAGTACACACGTAAATGCACAGAAATATTGTTTTAAATAATATGTTTATCCTCTACATTAAATAGCTACTTTGTAAATTTGGAACTTTGCGAACCATCATCAATATAAATAGAACTCAGCGATTCAATTTATACGGACTACCATTAATGTGTTTACTGGCATAGGAAAGCAGCATATTATGATCTTGCTTAATCAGTCCTGCTATTACCATGGGTGGCACAAATGACATATTTACTTAAGTCGTAAATGAACTTTCTGTGTTAACACGTGTTTCTCTTTTCAGTCTCTGCTCAATTCACTAATTCTGTACAATAGTTGGCAGACCACATGGTATTTTATTTGAGAAAAAAATAGGGTATTTTTATTAATCTTTGTTTTGACGCATTTGTGTATATTATGTTGCCAAATTACCCAGATTTATGACACTCCAGATAGTAAGTGAAGTATTAAACATAGAATAGACCTGGAGGCAGAGTTAAGATGGCAGAGTAGTAGGAGGGCCTTATGTTTGCCTAGTCCAAGGGGAATTCTACCAACCATTTAAAGAAGAGTTAATACCTATTCTTTTCAAACTGTTCCAAAAATAGACATGGAAGGAAAACTTCAAAATGCATATTACAATGCCAGCATTACCTTGATTCCAAAACCAAAGACTCTGGTAAAAAGGAGAACTACAGGGCAATATCCCTGATGAACATGGATGTAAAAATTCTCAACAAGGTACTAGCAAATCAAGTCCAATAGTACATTAAAAGAATTATTCACCGTTATCAAGTGGGAGTCATTCCTGGGCTTCAGGGGTGGTTCAGTATTTGCAAATCAATCAACATGATACACCACATTAATAAAAAAAAGGATAAGAACCATGTGATCCTGTCAATAGATGCAGAAAAAGCATTTGACAAAATACGGCATCCATTTTTGATAAAAACTCTCAACAAAGTAGTTATAGATGGAGCACATACCTCAATATCATAAAGACCATATGTTAAAGATCCACAGCTAATACCATCCTCAATGGGGAAAAACTGAGAACTTTTCCTCTATGGTCAGGAACAAGACACTCTCACTAATGTTATTTACCATAACACAGGGAGTACTATTTTCAGCAATCACACAACAAATAGATATAAGAGGCATCTAAATAAGCAAGGAAGAATTCAGACTTTCACTATTCACAGATGACATGACACTCTATTTTGAAAGCCCAAAAGAGTTCACCACAAAATTGCTAGAACTGATCCAAGAATTCAGCAGCATCATGGGATACAAAGTCAATGTACACAAATCTGTTGCCTTTCTATACACCAATGGTTAAGCAGCAGAAAAATAAATTAAGGAATTGATCCAATTTACAATTGCAACAAAAACCATAAGATACCTAGGAATAAACTGAGCCAACGATGAGAAAGTATCTACTCTAAAAACTATGGAACACTTATAAAAAACTGAAGACGACACAAAGAAATGGAAAAGCATTCAATGCTCATGGATTAGAAGAAAGATATTGTTAAAATGTCTACACTACCCCAAACAATCTACACATTTAGTGGAATCCCTATGAAAATAACACCAGCATTTTCACACAGCTAGAACAAACAATCCTGAAATTTGTATCGAACCACAAAGACCTTGAATAGCCGAAGGATTCCTGAAAAAAGAAAAGTAAAACTGGAAGCATCACAATTACGGACCTCAAGCTATATTACAAAACTGTAATAATCAAGACAGTATGGTACTGGCACAAAAATAGACACATAGATCAATGGAACAGAATAGGAATCCCAGAACAATATGTTCAACTAATCTTCCACAAAGCAGGAAAGAATTTCCAATGGAAAAGACAGTCTCTTCAGCAAATGGTGTTGGGAAAGCTGGAGAGCAACATTCAGAAGAATGAAAAAGGACCACTTTCTTACATCATACACAAAAATAAATTCAAAATGGATGAAAAACCTAAATATGGGGCAGGAAGCCATGAAAATCCTAGAGGATAACACAGGCAGCAACCTCTTTGATATCAGCCACAACAACTTTTTACTGGAGATGTCTCTGGAGGAAAGGGAAACAAAAGCAAAAATGAAATAATGGAGGGGTGCCTAGGTGGCTAAATCAATTAGGCATCTGACTCTTGATTTGGGCTCAGGTCATGACCTCCTGGTTCGTGGTTCAAGCCCTGCCTTGGGCTCTGTGCTGACAGCACAGAGCCTACTTAGGTTTCTCTCTCTCTACCTGTCTCTCTGACCCTCTTGCTCACTCTCTCTCAAAATAAATAAACAAGCTTAGAAAAAAAATGAACTATCGGGACTTCATCAAGAAGTGAAGGAAATAATAAACTAAAAGGCAACCTATGGAATGAGAGAAGATATTTGCAAATGATATATTTAATAAAGGATTAGTATCCAAAAATCTATAAAGAACTTATCAAACTCAACACCCAAGAAAGCAAATAATGCAGTTAAGAAATGGGCAGAAGACATGAATAGACACTTCTCCAAAGACATCCAGATGGCTAACAGACACATGAAAAGATCCTCAACATCACTCCTCAACATCACTCATAATCAAGGAAACACAAGTCAAAACTACACTAAGATACCACCTCACACCTATCAGAATGGCTAAAATTAATGACACAGGAAACAACAGATGTTGGCGAGGATGTGGGAAAAGGGGAGCCCTCATACACTGTTTATGGGATTGAAAGCTGTTGTAGCCACTCTGGAAAACAGTATGGAGGTTTCTCACAAAGTTAAACATAGAACTACCTTAAGAGCCAGCACTTGAACTACTAAGTATTAACCCAAATGACACAAAAATAGTGATTTAAAGGACACATACACCCCTATGTTTATAGCAGCACTATCAATAATAGCCAAATTATTCAAAAAGCCCAAATGTGCATCGACTAATGAATGGGTAAAGAAGATGTTGTATATACAACAAATATGACAAATATCTTAACAAATATACAAGGAATATTATTCAGCCATGAAAAAGAATGAAGTCTTGCCATTTGCAATGATGTGGATGGAGCTATAGTGTATTATTCTAAGTGAAAGAAGTCAGTTGGAGAAAGACAAATAGTATATGATTTCACTCATGTCTGTAATTTAAGAAGCAAATCAGATGAACATAGGGAAAGGGGGAAAAAAGGGAGGGAGGGAAACCATAAGTGACTCTTAACTATAGAGAACAAACTGAGGATTGATGGAGGGGAGGTGGGTGGGGGATGGGCTAAATGAGCAATGGGTATTCAGGAGGGCACTGGTGTGATAGTACTGCGTGTTTAGTTTTAAACAGAATAGTACTCAGAGCAAAGCATGTGTAATTTCTTCTTTTTTTTAAGTTTATTTATTTTGTGAAAGAGCGCGCGCACACACGCGCACGCGCGTGCACACACACACACACACACGTGCGCGCACGTGCACAAGTTGGGGAGCAGCAGAGAGAGGGAAAGGAGAGAATATCATGCCTGCTCTGGACTGTCAGTACAGAGCCTGAAACAGGGCTCCATCCCACTAACCGAACCGTGAGATAATGACCAGAGCCAAAATCGAGAGTTGGCTGCTTAACTGACTGAGCCACCTAGGCATCCCTGAATGTTTTCTTAGTAAAAAGTTACCCTATATGTGCTGTTTGTACTTAAAACCTTAAATTAAAATCTGACTCATTCTAATATCCTAATAAACTTGATCCTTCTTTCTTTTGTACTTATATCTGCTTGGTAGATTGTTTGTTTGTTTGTTTATTTATTTTTTTTTTTTTTAGGGACAGAGAGGGATAGCACATGCATGCATGTGTCTGTGTGTGTGAGAGCTGTGAGAGGGCAGAGGGATAGAGAGAGAGTGAATCTTAATCAGGCTTCATGATCAGCAGGGAACCTGATGCCAGACTGGATCCCATGACCCTGGGATCATGACCTGAGCCGAAATCAAGACTTGGATGCTCAACCATCTGAGCCACCCAGCTGCCCCTGTCTGGTAGATCTTAAAATACCTTTAAAGACCCCAAGTCAAAACTGAGTGTGTCTGTTATAGACATCATATGGTTCCACCTGTTTTTTGGACCCTAACTGATATAAACATGTACTATTTTCATGATTGCTATTATGGCAAATGGGTCTTCTGTCATGTTATGCTTAACAGATTGACTTCTAAAATTTTTCACTGATACTTCCTTTGATATATAATTGCTGTTTAATTTTCTTACTTTGGTAATAGAGGAGTATGTACTGTATATTTGTATATCTCAATAACAAGTATATACCCATATTTTTGAATTCGTAAATTTAAAAACCCAAACATTATAATGTCTCCCTTTGCATTTTTATAGAGATTATAGTTTAACAACTTTTATGTATCAATGAATATTTTGACTATGTTTCTAGTCAGTAATAATTCTTTTTGAGTTAATTATGGTAATTTATATTTTCTTCCAAATTAAATAATTTCTTAATATTCCCTTCTGTATTTTATGAATTGATGCTTTTTTTTTTCTTGATTAGACTTGTATAGGGGTCTATTTTACTGCCTTTCCAATTGTTTTACCATAAAACTCTGATTCTTAGATCTATTATTTAAGTCTACAGCTTTTTCTTTAAAAATGTATTATATTATTTTCTCCTTTTATTTATGTTGTTCTATCCCTCTTGCTTTCTTTATGTCTGTATGCTCATTTTCTAACTTCTTCAGTTCCTATGCATATTTTATTAAAGGCTATAAATGCACTTCATAACAGCTTTGCCCTCAGTCTCCTGAATTTTTAATACACATTGATCTGATAGTTGGCACTGATATTTAGAGTGTTAAATTTCCTCTTTGGCCAAAAACTAATCAAAAATAGTATTTTTTATTTCATTTAATTCACTTAGTAAAAACATTTTATTATTACTTACTATTTCATTGTGTATGTTTATAATGCATGACCTGCTCACAATTTCTGTTTTGTGGAATTCATAAAAATTTGTTAACATTTTAAGATAATCTGAAAATATTGTCTATTCTGTTTGTAGGTTAGAGTCTGTTTTCTATCAATCTGCATTCATCAAGATTGTGTAAGTGCTTTAAAAACTCAATAATGATAGTGGCTTAATTGAAGTAATGAAGTTTATATCTTGTTCCTAAAAACAAACATATATACAATAGACGTGAAAACACCAGCCTTTGTCAAATTTACTCAAGCAGGCTCATTCCTTCTGCTTTTAGTATTAAGAAACTCTACCCATTGGGGCTGCTGGGTGGCTCAGTCAGTTAAATATCTGGATTCTTCAGCTCAGGTCATGATCTCACAGTTCATGGGATAGAGCCCCATATTGGCTCTGTGCTGACAGCATGGAGCCTGCTTAGGATTCTCTCTCTCCCTCTCTTTCTGTCCCTCCCCGCTCGCTCTCTCTCTCTCTCTCTCTCTCTCTCTCAAAAGAAATAAAATAAACCTTTAAAAAAAAAAAAAAAAGAAAGAGTATCTACCCATCGAGGGTATATAGATAACTTGAGAAAACTATTGATGTACCAGTAGAGAAAACTATTAAATGCTTAAATTTGTCAAGGCACTTTAACAATATGGAAAGGCTATAGCTAATAATATCGATCATGTGTTCAAAGCCCATATTTAATGAAATGTGCACTAAAATACCAAAGGAAAGTACTCCTGAATTTCCATATAGTTAGATTTTTTTTACCAGAAAATATGCATTTTAATTAGGAACAAATTAGGACAAAGCCCATTGTGATAACTCTCTCTTCCACCCATTCTAACTTCCAAATATGTCTCATACATAAGATCCAATATGAGTTTTGTATTTGTTCTATACCTGAATGAGAAATTTATCAATGTTTACCTGTTAATAATAAACATATGTTTATTAATTACTTGCTGACTTATATGTCCTGTGGGGAACGGAGCAATTTCTTGGATCAATCTAAAGCTTTTTACTTGAATTAGTATGACAGTAGTCTGTCTCTCCCCTCCACCCCGCCTTTAATTATAAAATACAAAAAAGAGAATAATAGGCTTAACTACAGACAACATTGACAGTGATCTTTCTCATTCCCTCATTAAGCAGAGGAAATTTTTATATTAATCAAATCTCATTTTTCCAGTCATTATGATGTTTATAATTTTATGCATTATGCTACATTCTATTTGAAATATTGAGTTTATATTTGATAAGAAATTTGTGTGAGCAGACAACTTCGAGATCTATGCAATCTCTTTCAATATGTCACTTTAAAAATAGTTGTCAAGTGCCCACCTAGATATAAACAGAAGTATAAGTAAATACCAGAAGTCAGAAATAACTGGCTGTAGCCACAAGAATAAATAATGCACTCATCTCTCATGGGAAGACCCAACCTAAACACTTTTGTAATTCTGCTATTTTTGTCTGTTTCTGCCATTCTCACTCTTGGCTTATCAGCAATAACTATATTATCAGCATGTCTTCTTTTAAATGGTAGAAGAAATACAAATAATGTATCTATCTCTTTATACATAGATACTAATTTAGAAAAGGCCCATTCAGCCCAAGTCTTCCAACAGTTCAGAAATCAGTTTAAAACTATCTCACCTGAAGCTGTTTTTAAATTTTTTTAAATGTTATTTATTTTTGAGAATGAGAGAGAGACAGAGAGAAAGACAGAGACAGAGACAGAGCGCAATCCAGGGAAGGGCACAGACAGAAAGAGACAGAATCCAAAGCAGCCTCCAGACTCTGAGCTGTTAGCACAGAGCCCAACACAGGGCTCATACTTATGAACCATGAGATCATGACCTGAGGGAGTCAGACTCTTAACTGACTAAGCCACCCAGGTGCCCCTGAAGCTGTTTTCCTTAATTATTTTAGTTGCTATTGGTATTTCTTTTTTCCATTAGAAGCAGTCTTTTCTTATACCATGATTTGACACATATCGAATACTGTTTCTAGTTATTTTGTATACAGTTCATGTCTCCGAGAGAGTCACTTGGTCCTTGAGATCTGAGATTTCATCTCTTCATTTAAATAGTACTGAAGTTTTTTACAGTGTTGTTAATGAGACGTGTACCAAGATATGCTTGGAGTTTATCATGGTTTGACACTAATTTGCAATTTGATCTGAATCGATATACCAATATTTGTAAATTATTTTAGACTCAGTCTCGTATTTGTACACACATATGTGTGTATATTCCCATTGTGTGTGTATATTCCCATTATATACACACACACACACACATAATGGGAATACTTTCCTAGAAATTGCTATGAGGATTTAAAAAATATATGGGTAAAGTGCTTAGTATAAATATAAATATTTTTGTTTTATTTTTTATTGCTAATTTTATTACTTTCATTTCCTAAATGTTATCATCTCTTGATAGTAGATATTTAGTAACTATTGTTAATTAATGATGGGTATGTGTCTATAGTTGCCCAATATAGGTAGTGCTTTATAATAAATAAACACCATCTGCTTATAGGAAGGAAAAAATAGATGGCATTAATATTTGGTACTAGATGTACAAAAAGTCATGCGACTTAGTTTTAGGCAAGCCGTCTTAATGGTGGCAGATGACCTCCAGACAAAGTTAGGCTCCAGAGAGTGAAAGAAGGAGATGGGACATGAGTGAGGGATGGATAGCCGAATATATGAAGAGCATTGGAGTGATGTATTAGGAGACTGGATCATAAGAATAAGGATACACTAATCATATCACTAATATGATTAATGATAAAATGGTCAAAGGAAATCTAGCCATGAGCAAATCCTATGTTCAATTTTGACTTGTTGGTTTTCTTTTTTTTTTTTTTTTAATTTTTTTTTTTAACGTTTATTTATTTTTGAGACAGAGAGAGACAGAGCATGAACGGGGGAGGGGCAGAGAGAGAGGGAGACACAGAATTGGAAGCAGGCTCCAGGCTCTGACCCATCAGCCCAGAGCCCGATGCGGGGCTCGAACTCACGGACCGTGAGATCGTGACCTGAGCTGAAGTCGGACGCTCAACCGACCAAGCCACCCAGGCGCCCCAACTTGTTGGTTTTCTAATGTGTAACCTTCATCCGTCTCCCCAGATAGGTAAAGTTTACTATGTATCAAATATGAATGTTTTTATGTATTTGTCTGGAAACTCTAAATAAATGGGGTTAATATAGACAAATATTATATGTCAACTATAAGAGGGAGCTCAGCAGTCGCTGTGATTCAGAAATTTGAGTGACCCTGAAAATTGGTCAGTCTGAGCTTGGTCAGTCTGAGCACCAGTAAACATACTGTGAAGGCCCACCTGAACTACTACAGGATTGACATAGGAGATTCAAGAAAAGTCCATCTAAATCTGAAAGACAGTGAATTCAGTTGATATTCAGGAGATATATATATATCTATGTCTATATCTATATCTATCTATCTATATAGGTCTATATCTATATATGTATATAGATATATCTATATAGATATAGATATATACACACACACATATATATAGTCAAGTATATATATGCATATATATACATATATATAAAGTATAAGTATATAAACTATAAGTATATAAGTATATAAGTAGTCTGAATGATAAACATATTTTAAAATGACAACTTGGTTGATTTAAGTAAGTGATATAATGAGACCTGTGTTCATCTAAATGTTCTATGACTACCTTTTTCTAACTTTCAGTGTCATATATGTAAAGTTTTAAAATGTGCATGGTTTTATTGATTATTATTAGAGGCTTTCTTATTTAGGCAATATTACTATTCTCCCCCCTCCCAAATTTTCATAAATAGCACAAAATGATTTGCTTTCATTTTACTAAGCTTAAAACAAATACCTCTCTGAATTTGGCTTTTGTTTATATATGATCAGTCTTAAGCTTTGGGCAGGAATGATTTGCACTTGACCATGCTGAAAAAGTAGTTTGACCATTTTAGTTACTTTATTTTATATTTGGTTAAATTGATATTAAAGGAATGACGAATAGTTTGCTGATTTGATGGGACATTCTCAGTAAGTGTGATATGTAAACTGATAGACTGCTTAACAAAACAAACCAAAAGTTATTTCTGTATTTTATATAAAGATATTCACCAATTTCTACTCTGTAGTCAGAGAATTATGGTTCCTTTTGAACTATGAAGTGCCTATGTCTGTTCCTGTATATGTGTCTGCATCCGTATAGGGTTGTGTTTGTTGCCTGATTCAAACTATGCTCATGTACGTCATCCTAATGGATCCAGTGAGGTGCCAAGAATGCCAGAATTATAGAAGGTCAGGCACTGGATGATAATCTGGATAAGATCTGGAACCAGGATCTTTTTTCTCAGGACAGCTTTTTATGTACATTGACGTGGAGTGCTCGTGTGGATTTAGGTAGAAAAGTCAGTTCACTTAAAAAAAAAATGCTGCTACAGGGGCTCCTGGGTGGCTCAGTGGGTTAAGCGTCAGACTTCGGCTCAGGTCAGGATCTGATGGTTCGTGAATTTGAGGCCAACATCGGGCTCTGTGCTGACAGTGTGGAGCCTGGAGCCTCCTTTGATTCTGTGTCTCCCTCTCTCTCTGCACCTCCCCTGGTCATGCTCTGTCTCTCTCTAAAAAAATACATAAACATTTAAAAAAAATTTAAAAAGATACTGTTATATTTTTAATTAAAAAAATACAAAATACAGTAAAAAAAAAAAAAGGTCTTATCTTTTTCAATCAAAAGGCTGGGTGGATTCCAGTTTAATATATGAAGTTCTATAGAAAAAAAATCCCTATGACTTAGCCAATGTTTATTATCGTTTAATTGCTTTTATTAGGAGTTTGGAATATCAGGACTCGTCCTAGGTGACAATTTCAGTTCACTAAAGGCAAGCTGTATTCTGATTTCCAGTGTTGCCAAAGCACATTTAAGAGGATTATTACTGTGGAATGAGAGAATCCCTCCTTGGCTGTAAATTACCTGCAAAGTGGAAGATATTGCCCATGTAATCTACTTCAAAATGCAAATTTATTTACTAATGAAAGTAATTAGAATGCCCAAATGGAGCAGATATCTAAAATCATTTACAACAATGAAATTATCTATACCTAAAATGAATACCTGGCTATAAATCATTCTTTTTATAGGTTTATATGGTCATGCAAGACAGCATGCTACATGCATTGAATAAGGGCAATTGGACTGAGATGTCTATGGTGTGAGTCCCAGCTCTGCTGGAATTTGGATGGCCTCAAGTCATTTCCAGTGATTTAGACTCCTCCTTGGTAAAACACTGATATTCCTTAACCCGGTGATAAAGATCAAGAGAAATAATGCTAGTGAAACTAAAAGTCATAAAATATTACATAGATGGTATCTGCTTAGGACTGTGAAGTAGAGTGGAAAGATAAAAAAGGTTTTAAATACTTTTATAAGCATCTATAAACATCTATTTCTTTTTGTCTCTTAAAAAAATATTTCCCTCAATGTAACTCATCCGAAAGTGTTGCCATGGGAGTTGGCTGTAGCCCGCGCTACTAAATAGGAAATGATACCGCTCAATTTCAGTATTTCTGCCTCCACCCTCAGTCATCTAATATGTCCTGGATATCCTTCAGAGAGCTTTGCTTAGAACCAGGACTGAGAATGGGTGATGCGTCCTGCTATCAGGAGTTCTCTTCTAATTTATATGTACTTTCTGAAATAGTCTGCTGTCTTCCATCTGAGTGTTCAAGCATCTAGATGTGGCAGATAGCGAGTTCCCCAAACTACTGATTCAGAACTTCCTTTTCCCACTATTGGTGGTGGTGATAGTGTTAGCAGCGGGCAGGGAGGGGGCAGAGTGGAAGATGGTTCCAGGATAGAGTTTATTTCCTCTCAGCAAAGATTTCTTCAGTCCTTTGAGGATGCCCAGCTGCCTGGGTCTCTGGTGCTGGTATACTGAAAAATTATTTCTTGCCTTATTTTGTCCAACCCATTTCCACTTTTTCCTCACCTACTCTCTAGGAAATAACAGTAAAATGATCCAGATTTGCCTTTGACAACCTAGGAGCAACTGCTCTGGATTCCTGACTATAGGAACATGCCCCACTTTCAGATCTCAGACTCACATCAAAGTTCAGTGCTTTTCAAGACTTGAAGGTGAATTTCATCACTTACCAGAGGGATTGACTCATTGGTTTCTCCTTTGTGTTAGTGGTTGGTCATGGGGTAAAGGCGTCGGGATCTGCAACTTTCCATCCGTCAAATTTGTATTTCTTTGTAAATTACTTCTGTCTCCATTCAAGCAATCCACATATTACCCATATGCCAGAATTAAAACATGTGATGTGTTTTCTTCTCAGAAATAGCTATAATTTATTTTTTTTAATTTTTTTAATGTCTACTTATTTTTGAGAGGGAGACAGAGAGCGAGTGGGGAGGGGCAGAGATAGAGGGAGACACAGAATCTGAAGCAGCTCCAGGCTCTGAGCTGTCAGCACAGAGCTCTATGTAGCACTTGCACCCATGAACCGTGAGATCATGACCTGAGCCAAAGTTGGATGCTTAACCAACTGAGACACCCAGGCGCCCCAAAATAGGTGTAATTTAAATGTGTGTCACTAAGATAGGTCGATCTTCAGTAAGTAAAATCTCTACGCATCCAGTGTAGTGAAATTAGAAAATTTAGATCAGCAAATTTATAAATCAAATACAGAAAATAATTGTCAAGTTTTGGTGAATACTCTTTCGAGACTTTCATTTTGCATATATGTTTATATTTTCTTACAATAATAATGAGTTCTGATAGTATGCACAATTTTGAAACTTGTCTTTGTGGTTAGTAACATATAACACCTATATATTAAAACTATTAAACTCTTACATAAGAAAGTATCAATTTTAAAGGTTGAACAAATCCCACTGTTTGTATATACCATAATACTTTTAACCAATCCCATAATGTGGGGACTTTTATGAACTATCCAGTTGTTTTGCTTCTGTAAGATCATGTATTTGTTCCTATAAGTAATGATTGTTAAATATACAAAACTGTAAGACCATACAGGTAAGACTTAGGAGTAGTTAAATTAGGGTCTTAGGGCAGATTTCAGTAAGTTTATTCACTCCCCAAAATGATGTGGAAAATGTTTGTGTCTGTGCATTATAAGTGATTTATTTCTAGAAAGGAATTCTGTATTTCATCAAATTTTTACAGATTTTAATAATCAGTTATGTGACCTTATGATTCTAGAAAGAGCATCTGATTGATATAAGCAGGTCTGCATTATTGGGAAGACCATAATGATGGGAAGCTTCAGATGACTGTAACAACTTTTAATTTCCATCTGTGTCTTAGCACTCCTGAATCCTGTCACATACTCCATCTCTCATAATAAATGAGGACCTGTTTGATACCTAGCCTTGTTGTGTGGTTTTCAGGACTGATTTTTAGTCTCCATGTTATGATACCCGTATTGATTTTGATCTATTCCTAGTCTTTTAATCCTCAGTAAATCGTTACCAGTCCTCACCCTGGGTGGACTGATTCAGTAGTTTTGAAATGTCTATCTGTAACTAGTTCCACTTCCATTTAGTGTAAGTCCCAGATGTCAGAGGGGAGAAGAGGTCCGCATTGATCTGCGCATCGTGTAATCATTTCACAAAGAGCGCCACCTCCAGTGTTTCTGTTGATTTTGAAAAGAGAAGCAGATGCAAATCTGATTGTCTTCTGCGACATCCTGACCATTAATGGTATCCAGAACTTGATTTTATTTCCTAACTCTTGGTGAGCAAATCTATGGGTAAGATTTATTACATTGTCTTCTAGCTTCTGTTTTTTTCTCTCATTGGTGTTCTTTACAGGGCTTATAAACTCAGCAAGTCAGCAGGCTAATCCTGTCAGACTTCAACTTTTTCCTTTCTCTGTAATTCTATTGCTACCAGAAAGCAACTTCTGCATTGTAGGTTTTATTTTTTTCCCTTCCTTTTCTTTCCTTTTATTTTTTTTTCTTTTATAATTCTCTGCATCACTGTGTCTCCTAACACTAGACAACATATGAGAAGAAAAAAAGGTCAGAAATATGAAAAGAAAAGAAGACAAGCAACTACTAACACAAACTACTGAGTAACAAAAGACTAGCAGACAAGAATAGATTCAGTTTTACTGCCGGCAAACACTAGGTATAAAATAATGCAGCTTTCCGAAACTTAAAGAGAGAGCCAGATAATAGAGGGAAAATTCTCCTGGATTTCTGAGTACAAGAACAGGGCTAAAAATATGATCCCAAACACCAACCAGACCTTTAAATAGCAAATATTCTGATGAATTTCATTTTAAAATATGTGTTACTTGATAATCTAGAAAGTAAACAGGGGCATCAGAAATCAAATTTAATATAGTCATGGGATAAAATATATTCTGTTTCATTCAGAGAATTCTGCCTTTCTTTCCCAAGTGAAATGTTTGCTGAATTATTTTCTTTCCAATTATTACTATCTATGTCATTGAATCTGGTAGTAAGGAAAGATGCTGTTTGTCAAAAATAGTCTAGGGCGCCTGGGTGGCTCAGTCGGTTAAGCGTCTGACTTCAGCTCAGGTCACGATCTCGCGGTCCGTGGGTTCGAGCCCCGCGTCGTGCTCTGGGCTGACAGCTCAGAGCCTGGAGCCTGCTTCCGATTCTGTGTCTCCCTCTCTCTCTGCCCCTCCCCCGTTCATGCTCTGTCTCTCTCTGTCTCAAAAATAAATAAATATTAAAAAATAGTCTAGAGCATTTCCTTTCTACCACATGTGTGTAAATAGTAAAATTCTAAATTGAACATATTTTCGAAAATAATTTATACACAATAAATGGCTGAAAAGATCTTTGCCCTTGTGGACTATATATATATATATCACTATGTGATTGTAATAAAATTCTATAGGGAAACTGTCTTAAAATAATATTTGATATGAATATAATAAAGGCCATTGCTAGTATTCTAATTTTTACAATGATGCTCCAAGTTTGATTTTTGCAATGTATGTAAATTGGTAAGAAATATATATATATATAGCCTAGAAGACTTGCCTTTTATTTGTTTATTTTTTTTCATATTTATTTATTTTTGAGAGAGAGAGACAGAAAGAGACAGAAACCATGTGTGCACAAGCTGGGGAGGAGCAGAGAGAGTGGGAGACACAGAATCTGAAGCAGGCCTCAGGCTATGAGCTGTCAGTGCAAGGCCTGATGCAAGGGTTGAACTCATGAACTGTGAGATCATGACCTGAGCTGAAGTCAGATGCTTAACAGACTGAGACACCCAGGCACCCCAAGACCTGCATTTTAGACAATATGATGGCATCCTGTTAAAGTATTAATTACTTAATTTTATTTATTTTTTTTTTAATTTTTTTTAACTTTTTAATTAATTAATTTATTTATTTTTGAGACAGGGAGAGACAGAGCATGAACAGGGGAGGGTCAGAGAGAGGGCGACACAGAATCCGAAACAGGCTCCAGGCTCTGAGCTGTCAGCACAGAGCCCGACCAGGGTCTCCAACTCACGGACCGCGAGATCATGACCTGAGCCGAAGTCGGCCGCCCAACCGACTGAGCCACCCAGGCGCCCCTAATTACTTAATTTTAAAAGGGCATATGACATACCTTTTTGAAATTTATTGTTTTTGATTGAACTCCCCTTATCCTCAAATGAGAACTAATAAGCTTGAGTCCATGTGATAAAGCACCTATTTTTTTATTTCATTCCTGCTAAGCTATTTCAGTTGGGTTAATTAGCTTGACAGCTTGACAGAGAACCAGCTTTGCTTCACCTGTCCCCCCCACGCCCCTGACCCCCGCCATCGCTGCTGAAAGCTTGACTATAGCCTACCTCATTACTCAGTTTTTAATTTGTTTCCATCATCTATCAATCTAATGTACCCAAAGAGCTGGGCTTATTTATTTCTAGCTTTGTGTTTTTCTTCATTAAAAAAAAATCACAATTTAATTTAGGAAGCTCTTATATTATAGGATACTCTGATATTTTTGTGCGGCTTTATTGCCACTGGGGTTTTATAGCTACGTGGGCACGATATACCACTGTGTAAACAAATGAAGCCGGTTGAAGTTAAAAATATTACTCTTTTAAGCCAGGCTTTTTGCCTAAATTCCTTTATCTTGAGCTTCATATTAAAAACGTGTTTAACATGTAACTCAGGCAAAGGCCCTTTTGAGAGTATAGTGTAATAGCTTTTATAACACACCATGCTACTCTGTGAAAACCCAATTCTCTGTTTAGAGCACCTCACCATTACCTACAAATGTAAAACCTAAAGCAAGTTAATTTGATAATTCGATAATAATAAATTAGGTTAAAATTAGATTTAACGTTGATTCACATTTTGACTGTCTTGTCTGCATACTTAGCTACTTGTCTGTCTGCATTTTGATTTTCAACTCACTACTGCTGTGAATGATTATCAGTAATCATACACACAGAAGTGGGGGAATATCAAACAATATTTGACAGATAAAAATTAATTTAATTTTTTTCTTTAACTTTTTTTAGTAAATAATGTCACATTATGTAATATTCAGTTAAACGTTGGGCAAACCCTGAGAAGATGCTTGGAGACTGAATAAAAATGTACAACTGGATGATTTTATGATACTCAAGTTTCAAAAAGAAAAGTAACCCCTTTTGCTTTTCTTCAAAATCTTATTCTACTCATGAGTTTACTTCCTACCACATTGTTACTGTGCAGTTCTAGTATGACATACATTTCAGTGAATGTAATGGTACTACCATTATGTATAAATACAACAAGGTTAAGCCCTTTTTTAAAAACAATTTGTAACTTCTTCAGTCCTTAAGAATAATATTTATTAATAAAAATGTTGGTCAGTTTATAAGCTTAAGTCTTATTGTGATACCTATAATTTCTTGAATAGAATAGAATCGAAATCCTAGTAAATCAAATGTCTGGAATCATCGAATTCACTATTTTCTATGTATTTTCATCCATTGTTGAAATTATGATTTTAAGCAGAGATAACTAGGTAGTTCAATTTATTTAAACCAAATTATTTGAGAGCTTATAAAGTGTAAATGTATCTACATGCTAATTGTACCCTGTATTAAATAAAATAATAATGAAGAGCCCTTGTTCTTAGGAGTTTCACAGTCTAGACCTGTGTACACACTCATTTATTTGCTCATTTAGTTAACTTTTTAATGAGCTCCTGGTTCACAAACTCTTTAAAGATTAGCTAGATTAGGTTTATGGGGATTCTAAAACAGTGACATGCAAATGAAAATGCAAAGTTTTAGGAAAGTAAATAAAATATTTGGGGATGTGCAAATCATCCATCTTGTCTGGTGTAGTAGGAGCAGAGAGAGATAAAAAGAGAAAGACTTTTGAGAGATGCCTTGAATGTCAGGCTAAGACATCATATAGAGCTAGGAGAGGGGAATTGAAATTATGTGGAAGATTCATATTCACTGAGGAAAATGTAACTTAAAAATTTGAAACCAAAGGAGTAAGACCTATACACAGAATTGAACTGTGAATAAGGCATATACAAATAGAGAAAACGAAATTATAAATTCAGATTGATAGAAATTCAGGTATAATATACTTCACACCATTTAACAAGAGATTGCCATTCTTTTAATATGGAAGTGCCTCCACACAGTGGTCCCATCTAGAGGAGACAAAGACGTTTACTGACAGCCTGCTGTTTGCCAGGGTCTATCCTGGCTATACTTCCTACATCGCCATCACTGAAATGTAAGCCCAGGGAATCATCTGGTTACCTACTGCTGAATTGTGTGTCATTGATAAGTGCCTAGCAAAACGGACGTCTCATCTATATCTGTTAAATAAGTAGATTAATTCAATAATTTAATCCACATACTATCCTGCTAAATCTATATCAGTAATACCAGTTTACAGATGAGACAACTGAAACTGAGCACTCAGGGTAAGAGAGCCAGCAAATCCCAGATTAATGATTTGATTCCCAACGTCCTTGCTTTCAAGTATAAAATTCTGTCTCTTCCTGGTTGTATATGCATGGTGTGTGTGTGTGTGTGTGTATATATATATATATATATATATACACACACACACACACACACATATACATATATATGTATGTATATGTATGTGTATATATATATACACACATATACATATATATGTATGTATATGTATGTGTATATATATATATATACACACATATATACATATATACACACACATATATGTATATGTATGTATATGTATGTGTGTGTGTATATATGTGTGTGTGTGTATGTGTATATATATATGTGTATATATATATATATATATATATATATATATATATATATAAAATCATTCAATTTTATTTAGTCTATTCCTACACTATATAGTCCCAAGAAAGAAAATGCATTCCTGGGTTGAAGCTTGAAATAGTAAGCAGACCCTAAGTAAAAATGAAAGCCTTTTTATCCTAATCAAGTTAGTGTTGCACTGACTTGGTTCAACAGACAAAACAACTTTCCACACCAGAAATAAATGAAACAATACGTGATTTCAGAAAATTGATGGTAACCTCTATGCCCTCCCTAATGTTTCAGAGAGGGGTTGTGACTCTCTCTCCTCCGCTTCAGAAGCTTTCAGGCTTAAAGGAAGCCGGGAGGGTTTATTGCAGCAAAGTGACAGGAAGCAGGGCTATGGGCAGCCAGGTGAGATTGTCCAGATCCTTACCCTCTTGGAGCTGTGGTGGTTTCTGCTGCCTATAATCTCGGTGCCAGACTAGACCACATTGTCCAAACAGCCTCCTCCACAATCACAGCTTTCAGATTTTGTCCCTCACCACAAAGTTCTCTGGGCATGAGCTTCAGTTTTGGTTCCTGGAAGATGAAGCATCCTAAAGCAGAGCCAAAGCCCCACGGGCAGAAAGCTTAACCCAAGTACATGACCTCCCCCTCAGAAAAGCTACAAGCAGTGCCAGTGCCAACAGTAATACTGATGGCACCACTGCTACTACAAATAATGCTACAGATGATGATACTCATAGTCATATGAATGTGCAGGCTATAAATAAACAATAATAGCATTAAATATTTATCCAGTGCCAAATATGGCTCTCATATCCATCATGTGTTTTATCTTTTGGAAATGAGCCCCAGGTAGATCGTAAGCTCAATTCATAAATGCAGGAATTCCATCTGAAACTGTTTTTCTGTATTAATCAAAGTGAGATAAGCAGCAACTGGAGATGGGAAACTCAAGTCCACTTCTCCTCAATTCAGTTCTTTGTTGTTGTTGTTTCCTTCCCAGTTACCTAGAGGTGATCTGAAGTATACACACTCCACTCTGTAGTGAGTAACATTTCAAAGAATCATTAAGACATAAAACTCCCCAGCTTTAAGGGTTTTGACTTTCCACTGACCTTTTCCAGCAGGTTGTACTACACATGAATAGATTCCTGTAAAAAGAGCTCATAGTGGGCAATCGACCCTTGAACAACATTCAACTATCAAGCAACGTCAAGGGCTCCTGTAGTGAGTGCCATGTTTCATGTTCAACTTTCCTGTGATGCCCCAATTCCCAGGTTGAAATTTCCTGCCCAAGATATTTTTAGTAAAGGTTTGAAGTATTATTTTTATATAGCTAAAATCTTAGAATCTATAACTGGGGATTGCATTCACATACTTTTGTGTGGAAAGTGATATATCTGTGACATTTCTAACAGTAATTTAGGTGGTGGTGTCTCTCAAAGTATGTGGAGCTAATAAGAGGAATAGTTTGTCTTCAATTTGGACCACAACAAACTAATTACTGAAGTTGATTTAAGGATAATCTGGGTAGACAATAAACTTGTCGTTTTAGAAGTTCTTTAAGAAATTATGTAAATAAACTTAAAGATGAAAATGATACCATTTTCAAAAGTGGAATAAAAGGGATTTGGCAAACTAGGAACAGTTGATTCATGTTAATCTAATGTAAATTTCTAGAGTGTCATTTTTTTTTTTTAAGTACATGTAAAAACTTAAGGTAGAATGCAGTAACCACTGAAGCCAATTTTGGTGTCAGAAGAACATTATGGTAAACAGTCACATTCTCCTTTTTTGACAGAATTAGTAGACAACACAATCTTGAAATTGCTGTGGTTATGTGTAGAGTGTATCTTGATTTCAGTACTTTTGACAAAGTTTCTTTAATACTTTCTTTTGAAATATGGAAAGATGTGAATTTACAATTAGGTGATTTTAATTGGTTGAGCAAGCATGCTCAAATGGAAGCAATTTGTAAAATTAAGTCATCAATCAAGTATTAATAAAATATATGTATTAGATTCATGTTTATTAATGTTAAATAATACATTTAACATTTGTGTTAGCAACTTACATGATAACAACAGTATAGATTTAGGAATCTGTAGCTGACATAGATCTGGTTAGGAATCTGGTGCCTTGGCTTTTAGAATTGTGATGTAAAGAATTTCTCTAGATTAGAACGATATATCCTATTTAATAAGGCATAAGAGATATTTCCACGTTAAAATTCAAAAGGACCAGGGAAAAGACTAGTTTAACTGCTGTTAAACTAGTGAAAAAAGTACTACATGCACTAGTATTCATTGACTGCAAGCTCATGAGCCAACAGCATGATATGAATAAAAAATAGACGAAGAAAAAAAAGAAAGAAAAAAAAATAATAAAGTCAGGGGTGCCTGGGTGGCTCAGTTGGTTGGGCATCTGACTCTGGATTCTGGCTCAGGTCATGATCTCATGGTTCATGAGTTCGAGCCTTGCATAAGGCTTTGCACTGACAAAGGAATCTGGGATCCTCTCTCTCTCTCTCCCCCCCCCCACCCCTCTGTCCCTCCCCACTCATGCTGTCCGAGTTTCTCTCTCTCTGTCTCTCAAAATAAATAAATGAACTTAAAAAGAAAACAAACAAACAAAAAACGTCACTTGGGCTGCACTAATGAAAGACTGTCAGAATAGGAATGCTAGGGACCTTTTTACAATGTCCTCAACACATTAGCATTAGCGTATGCTCTTAAGTTCAACGTTCTGTCTTATTTTGAAATTAGCACATTTCAACATCAAAATTAGTAAGGACAGTGGTATTTTTAAAATCTGTGCCAATTAGAGAAATGAGTCATCTTGGGAAAGATCATATTAAAGAGTTTTGATAACTTAAATAAATGACCCTCAGACTATGTAGTGAGGAAACAATAAAGAGATTTGGGTGATACAGACACACACATTCACATGCATACCTATTCCAGAAGGAGGAGACAGCACATTGGATTGTGAACTGATTGTCACTGGTAATATCTACAATGTCTATTATGCTAATGATACACTTACATTTATATATATTATGACAGAGTCAAAATAACCTTGGCAAATGCACATTGCTTTTATTTTTTATTTTTTGGCTTATTGAGATATATTTACCTAATAAAATTATAATATATTTAAAGTGTACAATGTGATGATTTATATATGTGTATGTTGGAAAGGATTCTGATCACTGAGTTAATTAACATATCCATCACCTCACATATTTGCCATTTTTGGGGTTAAGAGTACTTAACTTTTACTCTCTTAGCCGATTTCAGTTATACAAGACAGGATTATCAATTATAGTCATCATTTTACATATTAGATCCTCAGACTTTATTTCTCTTGTATCTAAGAGTCTGTGCCCTTTACCAACCTTTTCCTATTTCCCCCACTCTCCAGCCCCTGGCAACCCTCAATCTATGAGTTCAGCTTGTTTTTGGATTCCACGTATAAGTGATGCCGTGCTGCATTTGTCATTCTCTGTATAGCTCATTTCACTTACCATAATATCTACCAAGTTCACCATTTTCTTGCAAATGACAGGATTTCCTTCTTTTTAAAACTTGAATAATACTCCTTTGTATATAAGTATCACATTTTTGTTATCTGTTCACCCATTAATGGACACTTAAGTTGTTTTTATCTTTTGACTATTTGGAATAATGCTAGTATGAAAATGGCAGTATAGACATGTTTTTGAGATAATGATTTCTCATTTCTTTAGATATGTACCCAGAAATGTGATAGCTGGATTACATAATAGCTCTAATTTAGTAGATTTTAATTTCTTGAGACTGTATACTGTTTCCCATAGTGGCTGTACCAGTTTACATTCCCATCAACAGTGTACAAGGGTTTCCTTTTCTTCACATCCTTGCCAACACTATCTCCTGTCTTTCTGGTGATAGACCTCCTAACATGGTGTGAGGTGATATTCCACCGTGGCTTTGATTTACATTTCCCTAATGATTAGTGATAATGATATTGAGCACCTTTTCATGTACCTGTTGGCTACTTGTATATCTTCTTTGGAAAAATGTCTATTACAATCATTTTCCCTTATTTTTTTTTTTTTTGCTATTGAGATGTACAGATTCCTTGTGTATTATTTATATTAACACCATATCAAATAGGTGATTTGCCAATGTTTTCTTGCATCAAGAAGGTTGCCTTTTGTTTCACTGATTTTCCTTTGCTGTGCAGAAACTTTTAGTTGGATGTGGTCCCACTTGTTTATTTTTTTACTTTTGTTGCCTTTGCCAACTTTCAGTGTCAAGTCCAAAAAATCATTACGAAAACCAATGTCAAGGAGATTACCACCTATGTTTTCTTTTAGGATATTTACCATCTCAGAACTTATGTTGAAGCTTCCAATCCATTTTGTGTATGCTGTGAGACAAGGGTCCAGTTTCATTCTTTGGCATGTGGATATATGCATTTTCCCCTTCACTATTTATTGAAAACATTATCCATTTGATGCATATTCTTGGTGTCTTTGTCAAAAATTAACTGTATATGCACAGGTTTATTTCTGGGCTCTCTATTCTGGGCCATTAATTTGTGTGTCAGTTTTTATGCCAATATCATCTATATGCTCTTGAGAGCTTTGTAACAGAATATAAAATCAGGAAGTGTGATGTCTCCAGTTTTGTTCTTTCTTAACATTGCTTTGGCTATTTGGGGATTTACTGTGGTCTTATAAGAATTTTAGGACTATGTTGTTTTATTTCTTTGAAATATGCCCTTGAGATTTTGATAAGGATTGCACTGAATCTGTAGATTGCTTTGGATGGTATGGATGTTTTAACAATTTTAAATATATTAATTATTTTTAAATAATTATTCCAATCCATGAGCATGTAATATCTTTTGATTTATTTGTATCTTCTTCAGTTTTTTCATCACTGTCTTATGGGTTTTAGCACAGAGATCTTTGATCTTCTTTATTAAAGTTATTCCTGAGTATTGTATTGTTTTTGATGCTATTGTAAACACAACTGATTTTTCTGTATTGATTTTGTATCCTATAACTTTACTGAATTTGTTTATTAGTTCCAATAGACTTTGGTGGATTTGGGGTGTTCTATATAGAATATTATCTCATTGCAAACAGAGACCCATTTACTTATTCCCTTACAATTTGAATGCCCTTTATCTCTTTTTTGTTAACTTATTGATCTAGCTAGGACTTTTAGTACTATGTTGAATAATAGTGGTAAGAATAAACATCCTTACTTCTCTCATTGGATGTATTTCAGTGCCATGTGTTTGAGTGTGCTGATCCTTTCTTCCACTTGATATTTAGTGTTGAATCCTTCTCTTGAATTTTTCAGTTCTTAAGTTTTGACTTCTGTTTGGTACTTTTTAAATATTTTATTTTTGTTGAAATTCTTACTTTACACATGCAATTTTTTCCTGACCTAGGTGAGCATCTTTCTAAGTGTTGCTCAAAACTCTGTATTGGGTAAACTGCATATCTCCATTTCATTAAGATTGGTTTCTGAAGATTTATTTTATTCTTTTGTTTGGAACAGATTGTTTTATTTCATTTTCCTTAACTCTTTGTGTTGGTTTCTGTGCATTAGATAAAACAGCCACCTGTCTTAGTCTTTAGACACTAGTTTTGTGTAAAAGATGAACATCAGTAACCATCCCAATCCAAGCTCCTGGTTGCCTCTCAAACCTTTGTGATCATCCATGAATGCTTGCATGCCTGTTAACTCCTTTTTGTGTACCTCATACTGTGGGACTCATGAGCGAAAGCCACATTGCCTTTCGGAGGTAAGTGATCTGGGGGGCCCATCCCTCACGTGGTAGCTTTAAAATTTAGGGTAGTTGGGGTGCCTGGGTGGCTCAATTGGTTAAGTGTCCAATTCTTGATTTGAGCTGAGGTCATGATCTCATGGTTTGTGAGTTTGAGCCCCGAGTCAGGCTCAATGCGGACAGTGCCGAGTCTGCTTGGGATTCTCTCTTTCCCCCCTCTCTCTCTGCCCCTCCTCTGTTCTATCTCTCTCAGAATAAATAAATTGAAAAGAAAACTTAAAAAAAGTTGGCATGGTAGATGTGTGCTTCATAGTCTTCAGTTTTAGGGAGAAGTTTGGAGTTGAGGGTTCTCCCATGCATCTACAGAGTTGTGTTAGGTTGAGTTTAAGGTAGAGTATGTCTCAGCCTTTTCTTCTTGTGTTGATGTGGGTATTTTTTCAGTCACTCAATGTATAGGAGTCCCTCAACAAGTTTCTGGATTTCTCTCAAAGGAAACTTCTCCATGTGCATCTATATATTAGGTGTGTCCATGGCAAGAGAGAAATTCAAGAGCCTCTACATCACCATCTTAGTCCAGAGTAGAATTTCATGCTCTTTAAAAATGAAGCTTTAGAGTGCAAAAAATTAAGCTATTTTCTCATGTTCACATATCTAGTAAACAACTGTTCCATAACTATCTCATCTGTAACTCTTCTTTACTAGTTTAGAGCTCTCATGGCAACATGACTGTCGGCTATGGGTGATTCTTGCTATAGATGAAATCTGAGTCTCATGTTACCTTAAAACCCTATAATGAATTGAAACATTTTAAATTGTATTGTAGAATAAGTGGCCAAATTAATGTCATTATTGATTTTTGGATTAATAACTACATGAATATTTTCATTGTCTTATTACTGATCCACATTCTTAGTCCTGATATATGGCATTTTCATCAGTGGGGTAAAAACAAAAGCAATATTCAGTGTTTAAATTTTTTTTTCTAAAGTGGCTAAAATATGGTTGTGGTGTAGGGATTTAAAGTGAAACATGTATATAATACAACAAGAAAACCAGTACTGTTTCCTTGGGGTTCATAAAAATTATTGAAAATTTATATGGTAACTACACATTTGTAAAGAAGCTATCTTTGATGTCAAGGACCTGAAGCACAATTTTTGCTTATGATAAGGCAATTAGTTTTGGATGGCTTCCTCTAGACATTTTTCCCCACTCATATTAGAAGTTTATATCCTCCAACCAGAAGACCATAATTTATTTTAAAGCCCTTCAAGTTGTTTTTCAAGTGATTTCCTATAGTTAGCTTATCCCAAAATACCACTGCTTTGCATATGTACAGAGTATGAACAGTTTCAGCTTGTTATCCTCTTGAATGAAATAATGACACAGTGCATTAAGGAGAAAATTAACCTACAACTTATGCCATGGTAAATTGAGCAATTAACACTAGATTTTTGTGTTAAGAGAGACTTTACTGTTGCTGGATATTCCTGAAAAAATTGGAAGTCACTGTCCAGTATGTCCAAGATGTGTTTTAAAAAAACTGGATATTTAATATGTGTGGTTTGGCTTTTGACTGACCCATACTAATTCTTACCAAGAAAGAGGTATGCAGCTTGTTTTGTCCCTTTCATCATGCTTTAATCTGTGTTTTGGATGTGTGCGTTTGTGTGACATTTTCTCTTTAAACTACTTTTTTAGATTTATTTTTGTCTGATTTAAAATTCCTAAAAGATGGATGATGAATGGAGGACTGAGAGTACATAGAAAACTTACCATTTTGCTCTATATCCTACCTTGAAAATACCAGGTGATGTAGAAATTTGATAAAAATCAGAAATAGCAGGGCTATTTCCTGAAGTCTCAACAACAAACAATACTAAACATTACTGAATGCTGTGGGATTTGTTTGGGCCTATGTTCCTACAAGACTGAAGAGAGATAATGTATTACTGAAATCTCTGATACACACTATAGGATTTCTATGAGTTATATAGCTGGTCTGACCATCTTATGACACAATAGTGAGTAGAACAATCCTCTTCTTCCCTTCCCCAACCCCTGTTCCCAAGCTCAGCAGTGATTTCTGTGTCTCTGTAGAATGAAAAGATTTGGGGAGGAAAGCACTAAGATTACGTGAAGAATGCTGGGTTTGGTTCTTGGTTCTATACAGAGGTGTGATTGCCTAGGGAGTGAAAATATCTTATCAGAAAGTTTTTTGATGTAATTAAAGGTAAAAGCTGCACAATTTAAACAACTTTTATCTAAAACAGCCCCCTTGGTATTGCTCAGGATATTTATCACCTTTACTCAGTAAATATACCATTGCTGCTATTCACCTGAAGTAGTCACAGGGAGATGAGTAAGTGGGAACTACTATAATAGCAAATGAACCTGCTTTCAGAAAATCTTGTCTTTGTAGCTTTTAATTGTGGATCCACAATGAGACCATGTTTTGTTTTGTTTTGTTTTGTTTTGTTTGTTCTCTTTGTATCAGGTATTAATATGTCCAACAAGGTCCTCTTTACCAGAAGCCCAAAGGGCATTCCTTGTAGATTAGTTTTGCTAGCTCTAAGGCATGTTCATTTATCTCCTCAGTAGCTATTCAAATAAAACATAGTCTATATTATAAGTCTGACCATTGTTCATATTGAAAGATTATCTACCTGCTTGCTTTTATGGACAGAGAGAGACACCATGATTTCTAATGATTGAGAAATTCAGCAGTTCTTAAAATGGAACAATTTACTTTAGCTGAAACTCAAAAAGTATACGTGTTGTAGAAAGAATCATTCACACTGATTAATAGAATGTTTTCTTCAGATCTTTAAGCTAAATGACAGGCTGCCTAAAAATCTGGACACAAAAGTTAACCTCAAATAAAATCTCTCATGTATATCATAATTATAAGGAAATCAAGGAATTGACCATCGAGACCGAACTGATTCTGAATAATGGTTTTCTTGGAAAATTTCAGGTATTTTTCTTTAGTATCCCAGGTCATTCTGAAGAGTAAATAAAACACAGACACCAACCCTTCCGTAAACGGAGATGGAAAAGCTCTTAGTGACATTAACTATTTGCCTCTCTAATAGTTTAAAAAAATTAAAAAATTTTGCAAGACTAACATACAAAATAGAATTATTCTACGGAATAACTGACTTAGCTTCTCAAAAAAGTCCTGGTAAGAATTCAATAAATATTTGGGAATGAAAGAAAAACTAAGTAAATGAGTACTTTCAAATAAATGAAGATCCTGTGAAGAACATTTTCTAGCTTTGAACTTAGTAGAGTTTGAAAAACCCTATTTTAAGAATATGTTATTATATTAAAAAAAAAGAATATGTCATTATAAAGATACCACCCCATAAGGTTAAAGAAACTAGGTCTGATAGGGAAAGCTGAGGGAAAAAGCATTTTTCTTAAGTTTGCTAATGCTTAACATACATACACATTTCAAGTAGTCCCAATAAATTAGTTTAAAAGGCACTCTATAGATATAAAAATTCTCTAAATTCATTTCAATGTATTTCCTTCTACTGAGTGTTTAACATAGATGGACAGATGATGTCTTTCAAAAAATATATATCCATACACGTACATCTATATATACATGTACACATATATGTTGAGAATATAAGTGATAAATAACATAAATTTAAGTTTTAAGGAATCCCAGAATATGGTTTAGAAAAGTACTTTATACGTATATGTTTAATGTCTCTCTCTCATTCTTCTGCTCTTTATGTTAAAGGAAAAATGAGTGCTCAATAATGTCCTTATACTGGCCAACTGTTTTCTTTCCTCTGTGTTTTGAGGACCTGATGGAGGCTTATGATTTTAATTTACGAAAATAATTGAATTATATTTTATTTTTCAAAATGAAGTAAAACCAGAATCCGTTTTTTTTTTAATAGGTTTATTTTCCTCATTTTTACTTTGCATGTTCTCTGGATCCAATTTCTTCCAGGGTTATGTTCCTTAACGATTTCTTTCTCACAAATCATTAGTTTCCTCTGCTCCTTCTCCTCACTCTCCAAATTAGCTCAATCATTTCTCCTTAAAGAAAAACAAAACAAAAACAACCCCAAAGCAAACATTCATAAGCATAACTAACACTTACCCTGTGTGTCGGGCATTTACCCTGAGTTAACTCACTTAACTTTCACAGTAATTCTATGAGAGAGCTGTCATATTACCTTCTTTGACTGATAAGACCATTGAAATACTGAGAATTTCAGTAGTGCTCACAACACTAAAATTGTCAGAGCTAGGATTTGAATCCAGGCGCAGGTGCATTTTCTGTTTGTTGAGTCATTTAACTCTGTTTTACCCAAAGCGGGGAAAAAAAAAAAAATGCATACAAGGTTCCTTTCCAGACTGTGCTATTTTTATGCTGTGCTATGAAAATTTATCACAAACTTAGTGGCTTAAAACAAGAATCATTTATTATGTCACAGTTTCCATGGGTCAGGAATCCAGACATGGCTTGGTTGAGCAATCACAAGGCTGCAATGAAAGTGTCATGGAACATAGTTTCTTTCTAAACTCTGTCTTCTTCCAAGGTCATTGGAGAGGGAAATTCCTTTAGTCCTCTTTGAGGCCACTGCTTTTTTGCTGGATGTCAGCTGAGGGCTGACCTCTGGTCCTAGAGGCCACATTCCTCTATTACTTCCCCTATATGTGGTTTTCCATGGGCCCCCTCCCAACATAACAGTTTACTTTGTACAAGCCAGAAGGGGATTTCCCTCTCCAGTCAGCTCACATGGAGTCCTGTGCCGTAAGGTAATTACAGAGTGACATCATCTGCCGTATTCTATTGGCTAGGAAAAAACACAGGAACATAGGGGAAGGGAATTGTATGAAAGTGCAATTCATTGCGGAATGTCTTGGAAATCTGCCCGACACCCTCACCTCTCTACCCCCCAATCTTTGGGCCTTTCTGTTCCCTTGTTACTTCAGCGTCTAAAGGAAGAGGCTCTGTTTGCAGTCTTGGACTTTTTCAACCTCTCTGCAAGTTTCATCCTATTTAAATCTGATCCCGACTCTAGTTTGGTAGCATGTTCTGTTTTGTTTTTAACCTACATTCTTTTTAACTTTCTTCCAGCATTAATTTTGTGATATTATTTGACCACCCTAGAGAAGTGATTATCAAGGCCAATTTTATTCTAAATTAAGTGGTAATTCATTGAATCTGGAATATATTAACGACTCAGTTTTATTTGAAAATATCTCGTTCTTTAAATTCTCACTTCTCTTATGCTATTTTACCTGCCCTTCTACCTTTTCTTCTCAGTTTTCCTTACTGGCATCTTGGTGTGGATTCAAGTTACCTTCTGAGTCTCTGTGGCTTCTTACTCTTTCTACTTCCTTGGAACATTCCATATGCAAGAATTCCTACAATCCAATCCTTAAATCCACATTTCTTTAAAAGCCTACAACAGGGGCACCTTGGTGGCTCAGTCTGTCAGTGTTGGACTCTTAATTTGGGCTCAGGTCATCACCTCACGATTCGTGGGGTCCAGCCCCGCGTCGAGCTCCGCACTGTGTCAGCAAGGATCCTGCTTAGGATTCTCTCTCTCCCTCTTTCTCTGCCCCTACTCCATGTGCTTGCTCTCTTTCTCTCTCTCAAAAAAAAAAAAAAAATAAATAAATAAGTAAACAAACAAACTTAAAAAAAGAAAGAAGAAAAGAAAATAAAAGCCCACAACAAATCTGACCCAAATCCAGTTCAACACTTTCTCTGTTAGTCTCCCTGGGACCTTCTCCTCTCCCTTAACATTCTTTGACTGGCTTCTATTGCCAGATGTAGATATTCAAAGCCTCCATTTGTTTTTGTTTTTGTTTTATTTTATTTTATTTTTTTTATATCTATACGGACACCAAATCCAATAGTTCTACCACACAAAAGGCTGTTCAGTCTTTTCTTCATATCATTCAGTCACTTCTCTCACTTTTACATATTTACCTTGTATACATAAACACTACCTTAAACAGTGTTAAGGATTTTTTTCCACGTGTAAATATTCAGTTTTATCTTTATAACATGAACACAAACAAAAGTCTTCCCCAGTAATCAACGACTGGATGTATGGCTCTGTAGGATGACATATTGGCATGGTACATCTGTGCGTTACCTTTTAATAAATGTGTGTAGAACAAATTTATGTACAGGCCTGATATGTCTTGTAGAAACACGATTTAACAATATTGTTTATTAAAACCATTTGACAATGATTAGTAACACCAACAGTAGTAAAGCTGAAGAGTCTAATCATGTATTTAAAGAAAAATGATTTAGTAAGGTAGAATCATTGACTTAAGTCTCAAACAGGAGTTTAGGAGTATAGAATTTGTGGGCCTCAGTGTTTTGGGATTTGATAATCTGTGGAAAGCAATGCCTGTTAAGCCTTTTTCTTTTTTTTGTGTAAACCCAACCTCCCACTCCCATTTCCAGATGCCACAAATTAAGCCATGGTGACTATATTATTAGACTAGACACTCATGCTTTTTCATTACAGTACGTAAATCTATCTTCATATGTACATACCGCCAGCTAGCATATTAAACCATTATAACTATTTACATTTATTACAGAAACGTATTTTTGGAACCTATTTATCAGATTAGAACTAGCAAAACCTCTCAAGGGCAGGTCCCAGGACAAGATAATTTTGCTTAAGTAAAGGCTGCTAAAATTTTGAAATCTGATGTGTAGCCTGGAGAGAAGAGAGTGACCCAAAGAATTTTAGCAGGAGATGACTCACAGCAGAATGGTAAGACAGAGAAGAGTTACAGGCTTTTAAAACTTGAGTGGTCATGGAGTAACAAGAGGCTAAAGGAAAAATCTCTCTCTATTCCTTTATTTTTGACTAGGATCAGCCTTCTATGACCTTCCAGAGGAGTAACTTATTTTACACGGATAAAATCTTGAGAATATACAGAAAGTGTCAGTCTATTTTATGTAAATTGCCTCCGAAATGCATTTACAATTTTTCATAGAAAACACACTTTACACACATATAGACACATATATATTTTATCTCTCAGTCAGTGGTCCTCTGGGTAAACCTCCATTTTAATACAAAATAATAAAATACAATTCATGAGGAACATTACCATTTTAATGGTTGCCACTTTTTTTTTCTTTTTTTCTTATTTTTATAATAGAAAAATGACCGTGTGTGTGTGTGTGTGTGTGTGTGTGTGTGTGTGTGTATCTTATGTGAAAAAATGCAATTCTTCCTTGGTAGGTTTGGAGATATTACATGTTGACCTTCCATTTCACAGGAGTCCCTGAGAGTGGGACAAAGCCATTTGACCTCCTGTGACACCAATTAGACATTTCTATTGTATAAATGTCTCATGTCAACCAGAAAAAATATTTTTCTCTATTCTTTTGTGCCCTTTAAAAGAATGATGTCCTTCCTAAAAACAAGGAGAAATAAGCACTGTGAAATGAAATGGTCACTTAATAAAAAAAGATTTTGTTTTTCCCTCCTCAGTGTATTTTTTTTTTTTCTCCTTACTAATCAAAAAGAACAAGATTCCAAGATTTCTTAGACAATATGATTTGTTTCAACTCTTTTTCTGCTTTCCATATCTGGAAATTATTTTTACAATCAGACTTTGAGATGATGTATACATGGCTGAATAGGTGAAATGCAACCTATGTTACGGTGTCTTCAATATTTTGAAGAATATTTTAAAGAATGAAATCTTGCCCTTTCATATGATCAGTATCCATGGCAGAGGTAGAAAAAGGACTTAATATGCAGTATATTTTCATTGTCAAATAGAGACACAGAATTTGTCGGCTTTACACATGCAGTTTTTCAGAACTGAGAAGGAAACATTTCTCTCTTATGTCTTTTACTTGCTATACAGTTCAGTCTGCCCAGGACAGTTTGGGGCATATATTTGATACAGTGTGTTGTTAGATGCCCAGTATGTTAACACAGTTATTGTTTGTAGTTAAACGTGAGTTGTAAAGCCAATTGGGAAATTAAAATCCTGCAGGAATTGTGTTTTATTTTCCTTTGTTTCCAAATACTGACATTAAGAGGGAAAAGGGAAAAAAATTCCTAAATGCATATAATATTTTGAAAAATGTAATATTTTACATTAATATATGTGATAATAACCACCTGCGGTTGGATTTACTACTGCCCATTCCCTTCTGGGATCATCTTCAGTATAAATTTCTCATTCATTAATCCAATTTATTTATCCTGATGAGTTCTATTGCTTGTGATTACCTCTCTTTTGGGGTTAATTAGACAAGTGCAATGCTGCACTCAGACTGGAGAGTAGGTCTACCTTACTAGAGTACTGATCAATAATACTGTAAATTTAGATCTTTCAGTTTTTTTGTGTGTAGTTAATGTGATATGATAGAAATATAAATTTAGATTGCTTTCTGGATGCAACACATACATTTTCTCATAACAGCATACATATGTAAAATCTTCATGATAAAACTCTCATTATTTGTATTTACAAATACTATGTGAATAGACTTTTCTCTCCTTTTAAAACCAGACCTTTCAATACACTTGCCAGCTTTTTATTTTGTTGTGTAGGATTATGACTTTTATTTACTATGTAACATAAAATGAATACACGTTTGAACTCAATCAAAAGAAACTTATTTTATTTATTTATTTATTTATTTATTTATTTATTTATTTATTTATTTATTGCTATAGCGTATATTTTAACATTATTTGTATATAAATACATGAACAATTTTTGGGTTTTGGCCAAATTCTAAATGATATGTTTTTAGGCCATCAGCAGGTATAATCCTCCTACCCAGAAAAATAACACAACCATTTTCTTGCGGGTTAATTTCTGCTGCTGAGGCATGTGCCCTGGTTTTCACTGACATTGAATTATTACCTACAGCTATAAATCTTGAGTCAATTTTCTATGAATGGCATTTTACAGGTACAGGGTATATTAAGCCTGCTTCCCACTTAGATAATGGTCTTCCCACCATGCTTTATTAAGTTAGCTAGCTTCAGTTTATGTTGTTTAATGTAAACTGACTTCTAATTTTCCTACAAATTGTTATATTTGATTACAAGCTATAGTGAAAGTAAACCTCATTGTCAGATTTGGGATAAAGAGACTTCCTGTGTTCTATTCTTAAAGAACATATCAGACAATGAGGATCTAAAAATAAATAAACGGATATATCCAATGACAATTATTTCAAAGTCCTCTTTTAAGCTGAAAATAAATGATAAATATAAATACACATAAATATTTTTCCTGCTACTTAAAGTTACGCAGTCTAGATAAAACACCTAAATATATTTTATGAAATAATACTATTTGATTATTTATTGTAGTATGAAAGTTTAAAGTTTTCTCATATATATTCTCTTTTTTGTTAGATTAGGGCTTGAGATCTGCTCTTAGTAAGAAGTAATCTATGGATTTGATAATTTGGTAATTTTTCAGAATCTCATTTACACAATTCTATGTTATGCATTTCAACTTATAAGGATTACACTGCTCCTCCATAAATGAGGTTGTATAAACCAAGGCTAATATAAAGTTTTTCATATGGAAGGGAGCCTGGGTGGCTCAGTCAGCTGAGCATCGGAGTCTTAATTTCAGCTCACAGTTTGTGAGATTGAGCCCCGCATAGGATTGTGCACTGACAGCATGGAACCTTCTTGGGATTCTCTCTCTCCCTTTCTCTCTCCCCTTCCCTGATCTAGCTTTCTCTCTCTCAAAATAAATAAATAAACATTTAAAAATATTTCATATGGAAACATAAACCTAGATGATCTCTTTCTCATAAATGATAAATGGTTTTGCTTTACACAAAAATGTGTGTTGTTTTACCAATAAGATAGTAATTCCATAATCATAAACAAAATGGTGGAATTCACTGAAATATTTCCTGACTTCCTATTTACTACTAATTTTGTGCTAAAATTTGTATCTCCGATTTTTCATGGCATGTGATTTCTTCACAAAAATGAAGGAATAAAATTTCTTTATTATAAGATCATCATTGCAAGAATTGGCATTCACTCACACAATTTGCTCATTATGGTGCATTTTGTGCTCCGTGTTGAGAAAATAAATGCATTTTATGCTTATGCAAAATTAGCAAAGTTATAAAACAATACTTAATTTGACTATGGAGGGAAAGTTACAATAATAGCATGTTTAATTTTTTTTAATGTTTATTCTTGAGATAGGGAGAGAGAGAGAGAGAGAGAGAGAGAGAGAGAGCGAGAGCAGGGGAGGGTCAGAGAGAGAGGGAGACAGAATCTGAAGCAGGCTACAGGCTCCGAGTTGTCAGCACAGAGCCTGAAACAGGGCTTAAACCCATGAACTATGAGATCATGACCTGAGCCAAAGACAGATGCTTAACCTCCTGAGCCACCCAGGTGCCCCAATAATAGCATGTTTATTTGGGATAAATTATTAGGAAGTTTGTATCATATTTGTAAGTTTTATGGGCCTCATGACTCTTTGAGGTAAACTATCATATACATTTACAGTTGAAGAAATGAAGGATGCAAAAAGCAAGTAATTTATCTACACTTAAAGCAATGGTCTGGGATCTGGACTCTAGACTTGATTTTTTACACCTTTCTGCTGCCTCTCCTCTCCATAATTTAAAGCATCAACAAACCAACACTGAATCTTGTGTTTATTGTGATGTAATTCTCTGTCTTCTTATTTTAATCGTATTTCATTATTCCTTCATTTTCTGCCTTTCCTAGATCTTAGACATACAGACCATCAATAAAATGGCAATATGTTTCTTGATTCTTTCTGTAGAAACCCATTTCAAATTTAGAGACTTAACCATTATTTTCCATATTTCACATTAAGTAACTTATGCCAATAAACATAAAATATATATCTTCTATTGGGGTTTCTGAAAATAAATTATTATTTATAGTCAATGGCCAATAGATAAAATTGACTTAATTTTTTTGTTATTGTTAATGAAAACATCAGTGTCGTGAACCTAAAACTGATCTAAAAAAAAACCCTAATGGAAAAATTTAAATATTTTTACAAGAATACCAATATACCTACTTAAACTTTTGTATTTAACATAATTTTTAATTGTAATACGTGGAATCATGTGTTGATTGGAAGTAGATCTAGTTTAATTTCAAATTTTTTTTTATGGGAAGAAGCATGATACATTTCTGATGAGTATAGAACTGTTCTAATTCTGAAATGTTTACAAATTTGAGGCTGAATGCTCCATTGTATTAGTTAAGCTTTCTGAAGTGATACACATCTTATGAATGATAAATCATCCTGCCATCACTGATCAATTACAGATGTGGCTGTATCGTAGCAAGCAATTGCCTCTTGCCTAAAACTGATTACTCTTATTACCTGACAAGTCACTTCACAATTTTAAATGAGAACTGAAGACCAAATATACAGATTGGTTGCACTCTTAGTGTGATTGATAAGGATTTAATTATAAATCATATTTTAATTCAGTTATTCTGTTCAACCAAGTATAACTTATGAAGTTTAATGTATAAAATATTAATTTACGCTATAATTGAGTTTGTAGTTTTACAAGGGCTCATTGCCCCAGAATGTGGTGGGTGACATCAAAAAAGATAGCTCAGTAACCTGCGCGGTGAATGAGCCTAATAAATAAATCCTGCATCATCAATATAAAAAGTCTGTGTCTGCAGTTTCACTTCTCATCAAAGTATAGCAGAGACAAAACCAAAACAAATCTGACTTCAAGTTCTTTAGAAAGACAAATTCAAAGTTAAAATGCATGTGGACTTAATAACAGATTTTTCAAACGGTGTGTGTCTCAGAGAATTTATCATCATCATCATCATCATCATCATCATCATCATCATCAATTTATGTTTATTGAGTTCCCACTGGGTATTTGGGACTGGACCAGACTGAGCAGAGAAAATAATGATTTGAAACATTTCTAGAGTCCCAGCCATCAGAGTATTATTTCCTGCATTCCTAAATAACATTAAAGCAAAGCAGATAACCATTTATATTTTCAAGCCCAAATACATTTATGAAACTTTGAGTATTTTTTAAAAGGATTTTTTTTTCTGCTTCTGATAATATTTTCTTTTAAAGAGTAGCCTTAACTTCATGAGAAGAATGCTAAGCTGATGCCTTGGAGAATCTTTTGAAGGCATATTGTTATGCTTCTCTTTCAGCAAACCTAAATGGCCTTTTTAGTTTTCATTGTCTGCTATGGTTTTTAAGTGCTTTTTAAGTTTTCCTGACTCGCATCCTACACAGGAAGCTTCAGTGAATACGGAATGTGTGGTTGCAGTCGGGAAAATCACACTCATTAAAATGATATTCTGAGGTTGCCCATTTATTTGCTATTTATGAAATGCGTATCGAATTTGCTTATTGTGTAAAAGTCAAGGACTGATTGTTCTGTCAGAACTGGAGACACAGCTTTTGATCTGAAAGTTAGCTCTCTACGTTCTTCGTCTGTCCTATCATCATCATGAGGATCTTCTTATTCTGAACTTAACCTATGCTTGCTTTAAAAATAGTTTGCTGCTTGCTATTCTAGAGCAGGAGGGATATAAGAATAAGAGACCTGCACTGAACTACTAAAAACAATTAAGTTAACAATTAGCTCAGCCTACCCACCAACAAAATGCTATTGAAACATAAAGGTGCAAGGTAGTGATGCCTTTAGTATTGAATTTATTATTCTGTGAGACAGTAATTTTCTTCTTGTCCCCTATCAGTTGTATGGCCCTTTTTACTAAAATTACAGTTTCATAGAATGAGGGTTATTTTCTTATGAACCTTTGGTTCACATTTATTTACTACTTATTTTGTGCAAGCTAGTATGGAGTAGCACATAAGGATTGGAATAACTTCCTTGCCCTCTGGGTGATCATTGTACAGTTGGACTGTGATACACTGCATCACTATTTTTCAAAATATGTTCTGACCCTCCCTTCAAGAATAATAGACTTACAACATCTTAGCGAGGGGTTCTTCCAGCTGGAACCCAGAACGAAGATAGTGACCAGTGATGGACATGAGCTCTAAGCAGGAAACAGCCCTTTGTTGTTCAAAGCCCAAGAGGTTGTAAATTTAGCCTAGCCAATGAATACTGGGAGGAAAGTCAAAGATCTCGTGTAAAATGTTTAACCTTAAATCCCTTTCTGATACAGCATCAAATCCTAAGTACATATATCTTCTGTAAATAAATATCAGAGATTTGATTTCTGGGGTTTTGTTTGTTTGCTTGCTTGCATTTTACCTAGGTATGCTCTGCTTTAAGAATATTCAGTTTATGATAATTCTAATTTGTAAATGAAAACCTGGGATCTTTATTTGATAAACTGCTGTATTGAATTATTTTAAATAGAAAAAAAAGCCATTCCATTTTTAAAACAATGAACTTGCATATTTGAAAAAACCTGCTGCAAAAAATTGGACAACGCTTTTGCAATTTTCCCATTCCAAGGTAATCAAACAAAGTGACTTTGAAGGGCGCCTGTGTGGCTCAATTGGTTAAGCCCCTGACTTTGGCTTAGGTCATGATCTCATGGTTTGTGGGTTCAAGCCCTGCATCGTGCTCTGTGCTGTCAGGGCAGAGCCTGCTTTGGATCCTCTGTGTCCCTCTCTCCCTGCCTCTTCCTTGCACATGTGCACGCATGTGTGTTCGCTCTTTCTCTCTCAAAAATAAACATTAAAAAAATAAAGTGACTTTGATATGTAACCTTTCTTAGTTATTTTAATAATGTATATTAATTTTATATCTCCTCTACCTGAAACATAAATCACTTATGGTTAATTTCTACACTTCTAATATATTATGTTTTCTGTCTCTTCTTAGGCATCAATTGATTCTATTTACTGTACTTTCTATTTTTTTTCTCACTTTTCCACTTTCTTAGGTCCCATGTCAGAAACTGATCATGGAAAACAAGTCTTAACCCTTTCTCTTGGGTCAGAGTAAGGGAGGATCAAAGTGGCTTTAGTTCTGAAGGAGTTGCTTTAGTTTAAGGAAGAAGACTTATGAATATGATACCCCCAATATCTACCCACTGCTCAATAGATGTAAGCCTAGGTATGTCTCAATCTCCTTTTCTCTCCTCCTCCTCTTTTCTTCCTTCTTCCTCCTTCTCCCCCTCTTTCTCTTCCTCTTCCTCCTTCTTTTTTCTGTCCCCACCTCTGCAGGAAATCTAAAATGATCATAATGAAAGGATGATGTTTTATTAGTCTAGTTCACATATCCTTTGCTTTAGTATGAAATAAAAATTAGGGGTGTCTGGGTGGCTCAGTCGGTTAAGCATCGACTTCAGCTTCAGGTCACGATCTCACCACTCGTGAGTTCGAACCCTGCGTCCGGCTCTGTGCTGACAGCTCAGAGCCTGGAACCTGCTTCAGATTCTGTGTCTCCCTCTCTCTCTCTCTCTGCCCCGCTCATGCTCACACTCTGTCTCTTTCTCTCTGAAAAATAAATAAACATTAAAAAAAAAGAAATAAAAATTAAAATGGAAGATTTACAAATTTAGTCTACACATGTCTGAAGAACATTTTATTAGCTGAATCACAAGTTTCTATAAATTTCCATTTCCATAATTAAATTCATGATTTTATTTAGTTCTTCTGATCTACCATCATACTCTCAGTTATCACAACACTGTCACAACACAGGATCCCTATGAAGCCAACTATACTGTTTTGTTTGTTTGTTTTTAATGGAAGTGTAGTTGACACACAATGTGACATTAGTTTCAGCACAACATAGTGATTGGGCAAGTCTACACTCCATTTTATATTCTTATAAGCTAAGATGTTTACCATTCAAGATAGAAAAAAACTAAATGTCCACAGATTGCCGCTAATATCTGTATAAAGTCTTTTGTCTTTTATCCCTTCCTTTCCCACATAGGACTTTGATCTTGTGGTATTTTCTTAGTTCTGTTGTCTCTTTTCTTTTAAGTTTTTTTTACGTTTCTTTCTTTACTTTTTGAGAGACAGAGAGAGAAAGAGAGAGAGAGGGAGAGAGAGATAAAGAGAGCAAGTTGGGGAGGGACACAGAGAGGTGGAGAGAGAAATCCCATGCAGGCTCCTCACTGTCAGTACAGAGCCTGATGGGGGGCTCGAACTCATGAACTGCGAGATCATAACCTGAGCCGAAACCAAGAATCGGATGCTTAACCGAGTGAGCCAGCTAGGGGCCCCAATATTGTGTCCTTCTTAAAAAGGAGTAAAAGAGGTTGACATCCTAGCTTACTTGCGAATTTTTTGCTGCTTCTATATTCCACTCATCATTCTCTCCTGAGAATATACTCCTAGAGTATCATATGATTCTAGTTTTGTTCTAATTCATATAATTGGGGCACCCATCTACATTACCTATCCTTCCTTTAACTCATAGTGCTTAATTAACATCTCTAAAATATTTCCTGATTTGATTTAACTCTAAATCTAAGTTGTTCTGATGTTTCTTTTCCTCCATAACACAGATTGGGTGTGTGACAAAATGTTTTCTTCTGAAAACTGAGGTTATGGGGAATTAGTACATAACGTTTTCCTAAATGATCTTATATTTTTATAGGCCCTCAAAAATACAGGATTTTCACCAGAGCAGAGACATCTATACTGATATATTGATATATTATATTATATATATATATATATATATATATATATATATATATATATACACACACACATACATATACATATACGTATATATTTTTTATATTTATATAATTTTATAATTTATATATAAAACCACTAATGTTTTTTCCTGTTGGATATATATTTTTATGATTGATTTACATAGGCCTGAAGACCTTCGTGTATAAATAATTAAAATAGTTTCACCATTTGAGAAATATGTCTGTGCATATACAGATGTGCCTATAGAAGCCTATATGTATAGACAGGGCAAACTGGAAGAGATCCGCGATAAGGGAAACAGCAAGGTTGGCCTTGCTGGTCCCCTGGAAGAAAATCTACCCTGACTAAAAATCAAATCTGACATAGCCGCCCGAAGGCTGAGAGGACAATGGCTTCGGGTTCAGTTTGAAGCCTATTACTTGAATTGCCTCAATCCATGCACATTAAACTTTTGTGAGCATTCACTGGAGAAGAAAAAAAATTGTAATCCTTCGGAGGTCTGCAATCTTCAGATGGAACTTTGATAAGTGATACTCGTATAATAGGACTAAGAGAACCTTCCCCTACACATGTCACACGGGATAATGAACTTTGATTCTGAGCCGACAGTTTCATGCAACAGTGTGCACGCATTTCCTGAGTGGTAGGTCAGCAAAGGGAGCTTGCTAGCCCTTGCCGGAGGCAGCCTGAAAAAGGCAAATTGGCCAGGTTTGTTAGTGCCGTGTGAGATCTCTGTAGACCGTAAACCACCAGAATCAAAGGTAGCTGTACGCACGCATTAACAAGAATCCCCTTTGTTCCCACTGGCTAATGAGACCTAAACACAGGAGGACTGGTTTCTAAAGTGACTTGATTTGACAAGTCCCTTGGCCCATAGAAGTTTCTCTCCTGATTGTTTTCAAATTTCGGTCCTTTAATTTCCTCCAAGCAACCGAAACGATTCTTCTCTATTAAGGTATTCCGGACTTAGTAAATTAAGATGGAAAAAAGGAGGAACTTGTAAGGACAGGTTCAGAGAGTGCAATATTTGCCTTAGTTTTTTGGATGACGATGAGGCTTAAACACTGAAGTGCAGTTCTAGACCAAACACACTGACTGAAAGTGAGTTTTGCTGTGTGTCAACACACTGGTACCAGTCACAGTTGCCCTAACTATCCTCTTCAATTTGTGCGTATAAACAAAATCTAAATTTGGATCTGGCCATTTTGCATGGGGACGTATTGTATCATTAATTGTATTATAATTATGTTAGCACTATTAATTGCATGAACAAGGGTTATTTATCACCCAAATGCTTATCATCCTTTGAGTTTCCTGTAGCTACAAGGCATAAAATAGATATTTTTTAAACACTCTATAGGTATACCCCACTTGTTAAATTTGCCTTAAGCCACTTTGCTCTTATGACAGATCTTCATTAATACCTGTTTTCACCAATTCAAAGAAGCTTTTTCCTTTTACAAAAGAAGGTGAAAAAGCAAAAAATAGCCTCCGCTTTTGTTTCTCAAGGAGGCTTCATAAGGGCCGCGTGCACCTTGAATGGCGAGGATGGCGCCATCTAGGTCCTTCCTAGCGAACTACACTCGGCATCTCCGTGTCAAGCCACCGTAGTTTGAAGTGTGTATGTAGATGAGATTTATCTAGCTGTATTTTGCCCATCCATTAGTAAGGTGTGTCCTAAAGTATCAGAAAAAGCTAAAAGAGGTAATTTTTTGGGTCTGGGAAAGTTAAAAAATGTTTCCATTAATGTAAGTTAATGGCAGTTGCTTCTTTGTTTTACACCATTTTAGCTTACAAAAGGTTTCATAGTGGGGAACCTGGGTTACTCAGTCAGTTAAGCATCCTTGATTTCGGCTGGGGTCATAATCTCCCAGTTCGTGTGATCAAACCCCATGTCCAGCTCTGTGCTGACAGGGCAGAGCCTTATTTGGGATTATTTTTCTCCCTCTCTCTCTTGCTCGTGCATCCTCTCTCCCAAGCTAAATAAATAAACATTAAAACAGGAAAAAAAAAAAAAAAAGAAAAAAGAAAAAAAAGGTTTCATAGGAAAATTCTACTTTCAAATGGTAGGGGGACCTGTATATAAAAATTTCTCATTCTGGGGCACCTGGGTGGCTTAATCAGTTAAGTGTGTGACTCTTGGTTTCAGCTCAGGTCATGACCTCACAGTTCAAAATAAATAAATAAACTTAAAAAAAATTTTCATTTTATATATATATTTTAAAGTGAAAACAACTGGGGGCTCCTGGGTGGTTCAGTCAGTTAAGCATCTGACTTCAGCTCAGGTCATGATCTGGCGGTCCGTGGGTTGGAGCCCCGCATCGGGCTCTGTGCTGACAACTCAGAGTCTGGAGCCTGTTTCAGATTCTGAGTCTCCTTTTCTTTCTGTACCTCCCCCACTTGCACTCTGTCTCTCTCTCAAAAGTAAATAAACATTAAAAGAAAATAAAGTGAAGACAACCAGCATTGTATGGAGTACTTATCCAGATTACATTCAGTTCAACAAACACTACAAATATATGACATTCCATGACTTTCTCTTCTTGGTATTTGTGTTTATAATACTATTTATTTGTATATGTATACATACATACATGCATATATATGTATATATACATATATGTATATACAAATGTACATGTATATATACATACATAAATATATATGTATATATAATGGATAAAGATTTAATTTTCAATTAAACGATGCAAATAATGTGTATTAAATTCACTTTCAGAGATGACATCTTCTGATTTATAATCTCCATAAGCTTTATCCCCCTTCTTCCTTTCATTTCTCATTAACTAAATCAAAACCCATACAAATACAGCCTTATCAGATATCTGACATACAATCTAAACTCTCTGCATATGCTATTTTTTTCTATGATAAAGGGGTAAATGATTTTTTCTTTTACATAAAATATTAACCCAGAGATGTCTGCTTTCATCCACTCAAGGACTCAAACATGTTGTATACAAACATACTGCAAAATTAATATTTTCCTTCTTAAATTAAAAAAAAAACTTATTTAATCCCAGTGACCTCAATGACCACTCATGTTTATGATCCTTCTTTACTTTTACGTTTTTGTTTTTTTTTTGGAAGGGTATCTGCATTCTCTAGGTTTCTATTCCATCTCATGAGTTGTAAATTTCTTATCCTTTTGGATAACCTTTTGCCCTTTTTCTCGACCTTTACATTTTGGAGTTCCTTCACCCATACTCCTTTGCTACAAACTCTTCTTAGATGGGATAGCATCTAATACCATATGTATTAGTCTGCTAGGACGTTTATAACAAGATACCACAGACCTTGCACCTTAAAAAACAGAAATTTATTTTCTTACAAGTTGGAAGGCAGGAAGTTCCGGATCAAGGCTTGTGGATGGCTGCCTCTCACTATGCCTCATGTGCCCTTTTCTCTGTTCATGCACACCCATGGTATCTCTTTCTCTTCCTATAAGACCACCATAACTCATCCATACTAGAGTAGTCCCACCTGATGTACTGGGAGTTGGGACTTCCACATATCCATTTTGGGGGGACACAATTCAGCCTATATCACCATCACTCTGAGTTATGTCCAGGCTATTCAGCTCCAGATTTATATACATTGTCTATTGACATTGCAAGTTTGAGGTATAATCCACATCTCTTAATATATCCAAAATAGAACAAAGCAGCACCTAGAAAACAACTTCATCTCTTGAATAGATTATTGCCGTAGTTTCCTAATATCTTACACTTTCTGCCGTCAACCCCCACCCACCATATATTCTTCTTAAAGCAGAATGATCATGTTAAAATAAAACTGACATAGCCTGAACAATCATTTGGCTTGCCTGAGGTTAAGAGTGTTCATAGAAAATAAGACTTTCAGAGAGAAAACTGAGAAAGTTCTAGGCTAACCAGGATGAGTTGGTTACCTTAAATTCATGTAATGTCACTCTTTGGTTCAAAAACCTCCAGAGGGCATTCATCTGACCATATTTGCTGTCAGAATTATTTTAAAGATTTGTATACACCCTCCCTGACTTTATTTTCTGCTTTTTTCAAAATTTGACTTCAGACAAGATATTTACAAAAACATTGAAATTTCTGTCTCCGCAAAGGCTAACTTCAGAACTTACTGCCTCGATAAAAAGTTTTAATACACACCCTAAGCTGTCCTGCAGCAAAAAAAACCACTAGGGCCTCTTAGGAAATAGTTTGCAGCCATAGTCATCCTCCTGCCCAAGAGATACTTCTCTCCAGAAGCCTGGAGACATTTGGCAAAGTCTGTAACCAGTTTCTGTTGTCACAGCAGGCATGGGGTGCTACTGGCACATAGTGGGTGGAGGCCGGGGATGCTGGGATGCTGATTACAGGCACAGTCAGCCCCCACTAGCTATGCAGCCTACAATTACAAGGGCACCAACAGACATTGTCCTAAGACATGGAATGACCAAAGGAGAAGGGTTCTAAGAGGAATATAGAATATATCTCTCAAGCATTTGTAAATATATTCTTGTTACATTTATTAATGTGTTCTGTGTTGACCTGTCCACCTTGTACCCATGCCTTAAATATGAGGGGAAGAGGCTATATTTTCACCACTAGAATGTTTAGTATTTGTAATAAAATGCCACAAAGTATGTGCTTAATAAAGATCTGTTGAATATATTTATGGAGACAGAAAAGGTATATTGGTGTTTATAGAAAGCAGAAAACAACTGATTTACAAAGAAGTAAATCGAGAGTTCCCCCTGCCCTAACGTGGTAATATATCGCATATAAATATATCATTATTATTATTAGTTTGGTATACTTGCAGCTACCAAATGCAAAATAAGGCAGCATGTATGAAAAAATCAAATGAATAATTTCACCAAATCCCCTTTTTAGTTCATAAACCCATAAGTAGAGTGAAAAGAAAAGCCAAAAGCATAAGAACACATGCATTAATGAATAATAATGAATGAATATATTAAGGAATAAATAGGAAAACACAGTAAGAAAAACAGAAAATGAAGGTACATTTATTTTTTTTATTTTTTTAGAACTGTTTTTTTTTTTTTTTTTCTTAATGCTTATTTATACTTGAGAGAGAGACAGAGTGTGAGCAGGGGAGGGGCAGAGAGAGAGGGAGACACAGAATCTGATGCAGGCTCCAGGCTCTGTCATGTCAGCACAGAGCCCAGCATGGGGCTCAAACTCACGAACTATGAGATCATGATCTGAGCCAAAGTTGTACACTTAACTGACTAAGCCACCCAGGTTCCCGAAAGGTACATTTATTTTTTTTTAATTCTCATTTCCTAGAGTTATGTAACTTTTTAAATTAACGGCTTTATGTCAAAATAGTTGTTGGTTCACATTCAGTGGTAAGACATAATAGATTCCATGCATATTTTATACAGTTTCCCCTGACATCTTACAAAACTACAAAAAACTATGACAAAGTATTTTGAGACAGACAAGGTATAGAACATTTCTATAATCTCCAGTGTCCCTCATGATGCCCTTTTATGGCTATTGTCACTTCCTACCTGCCTCTCGCCCCACCCCCCCCGCCCCCTGCCGCCTTTAGGCAACCCTAGAACCACTAATCTGTTTTCCACTTCAACAATTTTATCATTTGAAGTTTGAAGATCATTACATAAATGGACTCTGAAAAACATAAGCTTTTGGAATTGGTTGGTTTTTTCACTCAGCATAAGTCTCTGGAGATCCACCTAAGTTGTGGCATGCATCAATCGTTTGTTCCTTTGTATTTGCTGTTTACTATTCTGTGATATGAATGTACTTCATTATGTTTTGTAATTCGTCTGTTGTAGAGCATTGGGTTTTTTTTTTTTTTTTTTACAGTTTTTGGCAATTACACATTGAGCTGCCATGAATGCTTACTCACAGGTTGGTTTTTGTTTGACATGTATTTTCCTTTCTCTGGAATAAATGTCCAGTCTTCAGGTCATGTGACAGTTTCATGTTTAGTTTTGTTTGTTAAGAAACTGCGAAAGTGTTTTCCAGAACAGTTGTACCATTTGACATTTACACCAGCCAATGTTTGAGTGATCCTGTTTCTTGGGAACCTTGCCACATTTTTGTGCTATCAGTATATTTTGCTCCAATGTATATAATTTTATTTTTCAACTTTAAAGAGGTATATAGCAAATTGTACATATTTAATGTGTGCATGTTGATGAGTTTGGGTATGGATTACATATCTGTGACACCATCACCATAGTCAAGGTAATAAATGACATATTCATCACCTCCAAAAGATTTCTTGTTTCCCATTGCCGTTACCCTCCACTTTTATTTTCTTTTGATAAGAACTTTTGGCATGAGATCTACCCTCATAACAAGTTTTGTGAGCAACACTATATTGTTAACTATGTTAACTATGGGCACTGTGTCCAACAGAAACTCTCTGGTTCTTATTTATCTTGTGTAACTGTAACTTTATACCCATTGAATAACAGTCCCCCATTCTGATGGGTGTATAGTGATAACTTACTACTTAACTTTACATTCCCTAATGAGATGGGAATTAGCGTTAACTTCTTTTAACATTTTTAAAATTTCTTCATTGAAACGACCTGGTCCTGGAAACTTCTGTTGGAGGAAGGTTTTTAATTATACATCCAATGTCTTTAGAAATTTAGAGGGCTACTCAAATTATCTCATATTGGATAATTTGTGGTAAGTTGTGTTTTTCATACAAGTGGTCCATTTCATCTGAGATTTCAAATGTATTAATTTAGAGTTGTTCATAGCATTTCCTCACCATTTTGATGACTACAAGTTCTGTTATAATATCCCCTATTTTCACTCATGATATTGATAGTGTCCTTTTTTTTTTTCTTTGTCAGTTTTGCTAGAGGTTTGCCAACCATTTGAATGTTTCAAAGAATCCATTCTTGCTCGTTTATTTCTATATGGATTCTGTTTTCAATTTCATTGATTTTTGCTCTTGTCCACATTATATTTTTCCTTCTGCTTGGGTTATTTTACACTCTCAAGTTTTTGAGGCGAGAGCTTAGATGATCAATCTGAAAATTTTCATCTTCTAATATATTTATTTAGTGCTGTAAAATTCCCTCACAGCAATGCTTTAGATGTTTCTAACAAGTTTTAATATGTTGCATTTTCATTTCAAATCAGTTCAATATATTTTGTTATTTCCCTTGAAACTTCCCTTTTAGCCCATGGATTATTTAGAAGTGTGTTTTTTGGTTTTTACTTGTTTGGAGACTTGCATGCTACTTCATTATTGATTTCTAGTCTGATTCCACTCAAAGCGCACACTCTGTATGATTTTAACAATGTTAAACTGAGCAAGGGTAATTTTATGGGCCAGAATATGTAAGTATATATGTCTTGCCATGTTATACATACCAGTTAGAGACTATTGGTTGGTGGCGGTGACTTTTAGAACTTTGCTGATTTTCTATTCAGATGTTCTATCAGTTGTTGAGAAAGGAATGTTGAATACCATACGTTAATTATGGGTTTCTCCATTTCTCTTTTAGCTCTATCAGATTTTGCTTCACATATTTTTTGAAGACTGTTTTTCATTGCATACAAATTTAGGGTTTTTGTCGAATTGATCCTTTAATCACTATGCATTCTCTTTCTCTGTTTTTGTAATTTTATTTGCTGTAAAGTCTTCCTTATGGGATATTAATATAGAAACTAGCTTTTAATTTTGATTAATGTTTACATGATGTATTTTTTCCATCTCTTTCATTTTGATCAATATAAACCATTATATATGAAATGAGCTTCTTGTATCATACACATTATGTTTTTAAATCCACTCAGCCAATCTCTATGTTTTAATCAGTGTACTTAGATAATTTACATTTAACATAATCACTGATACTATTAACATTTTAGGGCTGCCATTTTATTCTGTTGTTTATTCTCTGTTTCTTTTCTTTTCTTTTCATCTTTTTCTTTCATTTCTTGTCTTCCTAGGTTACTTGAATATATTTTATGATTCTACTCTGATATATCTATAGTGTTTTTAGTACATCTTTTCATATAGCTTTTTATTGGTTGCTCTGGTTATCACATCATCTATCTATAACTTATCACAATCTACTGTCATGACATTTATCAGTTTAAATGAAATGTTTAATATTATTCTGTTTAAATGTCGCTCTAGTTTCCCTCATTTATAATAAAATTGTCTTAAATATTTCCTCTCAATGTAGTTAGACCCACTACAGACAATGTTATAATTTCTGCTTCAACCATCAAAGAAAACTAATTGATAAAACTAAGAAGGAAACGGAAAATGTAATATATTTTCACACACTTTTGTCTTTCTATTGTTGCTCTTCCTCCTGAAGTTCAAAGATTCCTTCTTCTATCATTTCTTTTCTAGTTTAAGATCTTCCTTTAACCATTTTTGAGGATAGGTCATTGATGATAAATTTTCTTTGTTTCCCTTCATCTAAAAATATTTTGCTTAAAAATATTTTTATTTTTCTGTAATTCCTGGGATATATTTTACTGGGTATAGAATTCTGAGCTGACACTTCTTTTCTGTCAAACTCAAACATTTTGCTGGCCTCCCTGGTTTCTGATGAGAATTCTACTTGATTCAGCTTTTTCTTATAGGTGAGATATCATTTCTCTCTTGATGATGATGAGACTTTTTCCCTTTCTTTTAGTTCACAGAAGCTTGGGTCTGCTGTATTTTACATGAACTTATTTGAGTTTATCTTGGAGGTAGTTCAGCTTAGTGAGTCCATAGGTTTATATTTTTTTGATCAATTTAGGAAACGTTTTAGTCTTTTATTTTTTTTTCAGCACCTTTCCAGCCTCACCTTTTTTTCTCTTCTCTTTCTGGAACTCAAGTGACATGAATGTGAGATCTTTTATTATAGCCCCACAGGACCATGAGGCTCTATTTATTATTATTATTATTATTTTTAATTTGGTCAATTTTCTCTGTCCTTTGTAGATAGCATAATTATAACTGTTCTGTGTTCCAATTCACTGATTATTTTCTCTGCCATCTCCATTCTGCTGTTGAGCCCATCCATTATTCTTTGTTTTTTTGGTGGTGTTGCTTTTTAGTTCTAAACTTGCAGTGGTCTTCACTTAGGCTGTGGTTGGAGTGGAGGTTGACTTCATTGCCATCAGCAGGATAAAAATCCCAGCCCCTACTTGACCATTTCTGACCCCAAACTCTTGACAGGATGTTTGAGGCACCTGGTTACAGCCTGACAAGTGTAGAACTCTTGAGCCTCCACTGACTTCTCTTGGCATGAGTGAGCTAAGGCAACAGTTCCTTCCTTCCTTCCTTCCTTCCTTCCTTCCTTCCTTCCTTCCTTCCCCTCTCTCTCTCTCTCTCCCTCCCTCCCTCTTTCTTTCTTTCTTTCTTTCTTTCTTTCTTTCTTTCTCTTCCTCTTTCTTTCTTTCTTTCTTTCTTTCTTTCTTTCTTTCTTTCTTTCTTTCTTGTTTTGTTGAAATACAGACACTTATCTTCTAATAGTTTCTGTCTTTGATGACTCTTAAAGGCACTTTGGATACAGAGCATGTGTGTTTGTTGGATTTTCTCTGTATGCATTGTCATTTCTTGGACACCAGCTTCTTCTGCTTCAGTATAGGATATATGAGGCTAAAAGAAAATCTAGAGCACAGAGCACACATCACTGTGTCATTCTTGAGTTCTGAAGTCCTTAGTCTCTCTGCCTTTTTCTATCCACCTTTCAAGGGTTTTCTATATTCAGTTTATACAATGCTTAGGATTTTTAGGTGTACTCAGTGGGAGGAATAGGAAAACATACATCTACTCCATCTGTCTGGAATCAGAAATCTGATCAAGTCATTGAATTTTAAAACTTAAGAGTTCAAGGGGCGCCTGGGTGGCTCAGTCGGTTGAGCGTCTGACTTCGGCTCAGGTCATGATCTCGTGGTCTGTGAGTTCCAGCCCCGTGTCAGGCTCTGTGCTGACAGCTTGGAGCCTGGAGTCTGCTTCAGACTCTGTGTCTCCCTCTCTCTCTGCCCCTCTTCTGCTCATGCTCTCTCTCTCTCTCTCTTTCTCTGTCAAAAATAAATAAACATTAAAAAAATTAAAAAAAAAACAACTTAAGAGTTCAATATCCCAAAAATCACAGACATTTTATGCGTTAGGAAACCTACAGCAGTAAAGTGGACTGCCTTGTCCTGGGCCCAAGAGAAACTTGTTAACAGAAGATTATAAATTAGTGAAGATTTTTTTTTTTCAATACCATTCTGTTTCTTTAAAATTTAAGAGAAAGATGACTAAAGATCCAGTTGTGTTGAAGTCAGTTATCATCACACAGACTCAGGTATAACATATGTAACTTATTTTTCTTTGTCTTCCTCTTCATCCTCTGGAGTAGCTATGGAAGGAAAATATTTGATTACTAACATTTTTAGAAACTATTAGCCCTGTGGACCTGTCCTGATACAGGAGATATAAACCTGAACTTCTGTCGTCTCTTACTCTGTAGGAAGTAAGGAGTATCATATAAAACCGTGTAGACTTTATTGGAACAATAGTCCAACTTGTTTATATCTTCAGATTCTGGAAGCACAGTATAAAAACTAAGGTCATCAGACCTGGGTTTTAGTTCTAACTCTGTCTGGGGTTCAACCATGGTTGTTATGCCGACTATGAACTCCTCTTCTCTAAAAGTTTCCAACAATGACTGTCTTCAGGATTATTAAAACTATTGAGTGAAATTATGTATGTTAAGCCCATACAAATTGTTGCATATTCAATATATGGCAGGTTTAAGACATTATAGCCATATTAGGGTATTTTTAAATTTGAAAACTGAAATAATGGGAGAATCTTTTGTTTTTTTAGACTTACCATCTGAAATCCCTGCTGCTGACCATTGACCAGCTGTGCAGCTGTACAGCCTCTCATTAAAAAGAGATTACCTTAAAAATTAGAAATCTATTATGTCTGTTTATTCAGAGTATACCCACCCCATAATCCAGTCAACATATTTGTAAAGAATATCCAGTTTGATAGCATGTCCACTCAAAAGAATCCATTTTAGTTCATGATTTGCAAACATATAATTTTTTTATTAACTACAATATATAATAATTTTGCCAGTAATGTATTTCTGTGTTTTTTTGTTCTTTCTTTCTTTCTTTCTTTCTTTCTTTCTTTCTTTCTTTCTTTCTCTTTCTTTCTTTCTTTCTCTCTCTCTCTCTTTCTCTTTCTTTCTCTTTCTTTCTTTCTTTCTCTTTCTCTCTCTCTCTCTCTCTCTCTCTCTTTCTCTCTTTCTTTCTTTCTTTCTTTCAGGCAAGCAGTATGTACCTACCTCCAAATTCAGTGTAGTTTGGGAACAATCCTTGAAAAATTTCAAAAGATACTCAATCCAATTATTTATGTCTTTATTATTTTTAGCTTCTATTATAAGTTGTCCCCTTATGAACATAAAAGTTTTGGGGACACATCATATTTGGATTGTGGGCACCACTTATAAATAAGGTGAAATTAATAAAAAACTAGAATGAATATCTTAAATATATATTAGAGCCTGCCTAATTGCAAAAATAATTTCAGGAAAAATTAATAAGTTCTTAAAATAAAATAACAAAATAAATAAATCGTATTTTAAGAAAGTTGAAAACAAAGAGAACCCATAATAAAGTAAAGGGCTTTCCAGCTATAAAATATGCAAATAATCTAAGAATTACATCCACATAATTAACCAGAATGCCATCTGAGTTGCCAAGGAAAATAATTTTCATTTTCATTACTGGGTGGGAAGGAACATCTGAGACTTCAGATGGTGAGTAAGGGTGACTTTGCCCTAATTCATGAAAATCAGGACAGCGCATTTCAATATGATTGAATTAAAAAGAGCCCAGGGAGCAACCATGCCGATAAAAGATGACTACAATTAAAACTTGTGTTATTTAGACATTGTTATTGACACCATAAGTATCACCATGTGCTCTGCAAGCTCCAGTGTGCCCTCAAGGTGGTCATATGGATAACAAGATGCATTTTTCCTCTCTGTTAGATGGATGCTATGGGACAGGCTTGCTTGAAATAAAGGAATTTCAACATGCCAGAGAGGAAGATGTCAAACTGGAGTGTTATCAAGTTAGATATAAAAGTTTTAGTCAGATGAGCCACACTAGCATGATTTATTATATTTTTATCTTTGTTGTTTGTTTGTTTATTTATTTATGGGAAGACTGGGGAGCCAGAGGACTTAAGATAGGCCTTTTATTTGGCTCCTTCTCCACAAATTAAAAACCTTGTTAACATGGTTCATTTTGGAAGAACATCGACTGGCAGAAACTATCTAACAAAGTACTTGTTGTTTCTTGAGGGACTCATGGAATAGGAGTCTCTTGATGACCTCCTCTAACCTTAAAGCATTATAAAGAAAATAATTATAGTCTGACACTCATCAATTACATCTGATAGCTTACCTACATTTGCATTTTAAATATATAAAGGTATCAGTACTTTTATCCACCATTTCTTCCGGCGCTCTGGTGTTTGTCTTTTTATTCTTCCTTTTCACTTGCTGTGTATTTTATTTAAAAAAAAAATTTAATGTTTATTTATTTTTGAGAGAGAGAGAGAGACACAGTGCAAGCGGGGAGGAACAGAGTGATAGGGAGATACTGAATCAGAAGCAGACTCCAGGCTCTGAGCTGCCAGCACAGAGCCCGACACAGGGCTCGAACTCATGAACCGTGGGCTCATGACCTGAGCCGAGGTCAGATGCTTAATCAACTGAGCCACCCAGGCACCCCAAGGATTTTTAAGCATATAGTTTTTTGTGTTGTTGTTCTGTTAATCCCCTAAATTCTTGGAATATTTAGAAACATACATATTCTTGTGCTAACCTGATAGGCTTAGACAAAAATGTGAGAGAACAGGGAGTATATTGTGAACACTCTCATTGTTACTGGAATTATGTTTTTATGCCAACCTCAATACACCATCTGAACTGACCTTTGTATTTCCACGTGAGCTATGGTGTGGTACTATAGACCTTGCTAAGTGACTTGCATCTGTACTGTTATTGAATATGTTTTATCACTTTGTATAATTGATTATCTATATCTGCTTTTCTCTCATTTAGAAAATGATTTTTTTTTTTTTTGTATATTGTGAATATTTGCACTTAAGACATTGTGGTAGACTGAATAATGGCCTTCCTAAAATGTCTTAATTCCCAGAACTTGTAAATATTACCTAATTTGGAAAAGGAATTTGCTGACGTGGCCGAGTTAAGGATTTATGAACTACAAGATCATAACCTGAACTGAAATCAAGAGTCAAGATGCTTAATCGACTGAGCCACTCAGGCACCCCTCAAAGTAAAATGTTTGTAAAAAAATAGCACAACTGTTGCTTAATATAGGTGGCAGCTCCCCAGTGATAACTGGTCAAAATAATTTATTTTTGTTAGGAATGGAGTAGAGATGGGGTAGGGGAGAAAACAGGTAAGGACCTTGAGGGATATGTTTGTCATCCTGGGCCATTTACAGTAACACCTAACTGTCTAAAGCATCATAATGATAAGAAATCCAGTTTAATTTTAGACTAGAAAGGAAATTTAGGCTAAATCTCCTTCTTTGCTATACATATTGCTGATTCCAGAAAGAATTTCAAATGACTTCCAAAGAATCTAAAATAAAAACAAGAAAAAAAAATTACAAAGACGAAACTTCTACTACAAAGGATAGCTGAGAATTGAGCTTAAACTATACCCTATAGTGACCCGTATGAGTTACGTGAGTTGAAAAGAATTTATTACCAAACTTTTGAAAATTGATGAGAGAGAACTCGTTTTCGTCACAATCTTAAATGGCCTTGATGTAAAAATAAACTAATTGTCCAGGGAAAACTCGATGCTTCTTGGTAAAATAATTAGAAAGTGGTAATACTGATGAAGGCTCTGTAATAAATTGGAATCATGTATCCACAAATATTTATTCAGCCTACCGCGTGTCAGATGTGAACACTACATGTTTGCAATGCATCAAAAAAGAAGTAGATCAAACCCTCTGCACTCAGGGCACCCCAGTTTTTTCAATCAGCTCCCTCCCAACATCCTCTAAAGGGACTTAGAAATGAGTTACCTAAGGCACCACCCCACAATCACAACTTAGCAAAATCAGTTTTGAAGACAGGCTAGACTATGTCCTTGAAAATAAATCATTTAGTGTCACAATTCTTATAGTAAATTTTGGCTGACATTGATTTGAGATTTTACTCCTGGCAAATGCCAGAAATTCAGCTCTTCTATGCAGCTAAGAGAATTGGGAGCCATGTTCCTCAGGAATAGTCAAGGTGGGGTTAGGGTTATAATCCTTTTACAGAGGCTTAAAATCTCAATAAAGCCATCAGGGGTGAGCTGTGGGCATGTCCACATTAAGGACTCAAATTCTCTTTAGAAAATTGTTTTGGATCCACTTCACTCATAGAACCGTAATGAGCAAGGATTCCAGATCCACTCTGTAAAGCAACTTAGTTTTAGAAATAATGTTCATATTAGCATGTAACTCAATATGCTTGAATGGAAATAACCTCTTAATGAAACACCCACAGAACTTTACATCGAAGAATGATATTCTTCTACATTTTAAAAAACAAAATCAGGCAATTAAAACAAGCATGGCTAAGATTTTAAAACTGTAAGATTTTTTAGTGCAGGGGCATGGTACATTTAATTTTGTTTCTCATCATTTTACCCTTAATATTTAACACATTATCTTACGAAGCACGAGGTATTTGATTTCACACGTATCTTTGAAAATAACTTGTTAAAACCAAGCTAATTATTTTGCCAGCAAGTAGAACAGACAAATCTCATTCAACTGACCCCAGAACCCAGAGTTTTAATAGTTATCATTTATTGAACACAAATTGTGTGCCAGAAACTATAGATGACTTGACTCTCTATTTAATTTCTATGATGTGTTATTAGCAGTCTTTTATATATTAGGTAATAAAACTCAGAGAGGTAAAGTAACTTTCTCGATGTCACAGAGATGATTAATTATTTGGCAAGTAGGTTGTTCTAAATGCTTAGGTGACTTAAAACATCTCATTTTTAACCAGTTGATTTTCCCCAACCACCTCCTTCCCACCTTCTCTCCTCACCCCCATTGCTTTTCTTAAATCTCAAGACAAAACTTCTTGTCATTGCCCACATGTACCAGGCACTTCCTCAAGAATTGCTCATACAGATGTTACACTAATATTTCTAAATAGACATTCTAACATGGGCTGAAGTTTTTGTTTGTGATGGAGCTAGTTCAAAGAAGAAGTAAAAACTAGTGCTGGTGGACAGTGTTCTTACAAAAGAGTGAAACTTTACCAGGCTGGCATGAAAGGGGTAAAAGATAACACCAGTATCAGAGGAAAGAGCATGAACAAGAAGATAAAGACATTGAAGACCGTGGCACAGAGACAGAAGTATTGTGATTCAATTGGACTATGTGTAGGCAAATGGGTGTTTAAAGAAGTTAGCCAATGATGGTAAGGATCCATCTAGAAGGCAAGGGAAGTTGATAGGTAGTTGAAGCAGTTCATGAAAGAGGACCATTCAGGCAGGCTACCCAGGTATGAAAGTGAGCAAGGAAATGGGCACAAATACTAAGAAAAAAGAAAAGATAGTCAAGACTAAGACAGTAGCAGCCAAGCTGTAAAATACATAGCAGATAGAAAAAAAAAGTCAGTATTTATTGGAACTGGTTGGTGAATGCTGGTATGTGGGAGTGAAATGTGGAATGTGGTGGACAGGTGCTACATCCCCAGAGTCCTCAGGCTTCCCTTCCCCAGGACGTGATATCTGCATGGACACCCTTGTCCAGAGATCACTCCCTTCCCAAGTGCAGCCTGTATCCAGTGAGTGATCAAAAGGCACATAAAAGGGCCCAAGGATTTGAAGTTGGCTAAGAACCATTTTGATGAGCCAAGCTTTGCCTAAGTCTTCATCAGCCCACATGCCACTCTGACTACACTCTGCTCAAACCTGCTTCCTTCCCTTCCTTTGACAGACAATTCTTAAAAAATCAAAAACAAAACAAAAAAACCCAAAGGATCTCACCTCAAACACCATCTCAGTCTCTGCTTTCAGAGAACCCAATCTGTGATAATGCTCACGTACCTGAAGTAAGGCTTCATTATCAAAATAGGAAATACCAACAGGGAAAGTGGTGAAAAGTAGTACATTCATTTTTAGGGTATTGTATTGGAGAGAACAGTGGATGCACTAGATGAAGATCTCTTGCACATGGAAAGATATTCAGGGCTATAGCTCAAGAGTAAAGGGTGAGTGGAAATTTGTACTTGAGGACATTGTTTTTAAAACAAATCCAAAATATCTTTCACATTTTTTTCTGTTTTAGATATAACTCATAGCCTATTTTTCCAAGATTCTAACTAAAAACAAAAGAATATTTTGCTTACAGTATAAGAAGATTTTAGCAACCCTTCCATTGTCTATTGGAATATTTATAAATTAATTCTGCTGTGCGACTTGGCATCGTCTGGTGTTGTTGATGGCTTATAGCAGACAAGTCCAAATTGAAGTCAAGATTCCATTCCCTGAGCAGTCCTCCCAGGATGTGGCATCCCTTATGTCAAGCTATTTTCTTTATTGCCCAATTTATACATAACTGACAAGGTGTCCCAATTGCCTGGTTATGATATCCTTGCTTCTTCTTTGATGGGAAAGTGATTATGTTTTAAGGGGCTTCCTACACACACATTTGTCAGCTTTTAGCTGTTGCTTATGTCCTCAGTTAGTTATAATTGATGCCCAAGGGTAACTTGTACATTTAAATGAGAACTGTTAGTGATTATTCACATCATATCATCTATAAACACAGGAAGAGATACAAGAAAGTTTATTTCTTCACCTTCATATCCCCTACACGTGTATTTGAATGCTGAATGGCGTCCTCGGGCTGCTTTTTTCTATTTAGCCCTTTTATGCCTTTTGGATTTCACATTTCATTAGTTAATAGTATTGGATTTGTGCCAAGTAAATAATATATACATGTATGACTTTGAAGTTAGGCTTAAGAGTACATAAGATGAGAGGCATCTGCTACTAATAATCAAATGATTATTTTGTGTGCATTCACACACACACACACACACACACACACACACACACACACACAAGCTTTGTCTTAAAAGGTGTTATGGAGAAATTGCTTCCATAAATGACACTGCGTAGTTGTTTGGCAGGAAGAGTTAATGTAACAAATACTATGCTCTCATATCTAATAAAACAGATGAGTATATTTAAATGAATATGATCTGTAGTAATGGAGACGTGCATCCTGGTTTGCCTAGAATAGTCCTGCTTCACACGTATTGTTCCTATGCAATCATTTATAGCATCCCTTTAATTCTCCAAAGTATCCTTGTTTACATATTAAGTCCCATGACCACCTTACCTAGAGTACTTCTAGATTATTTAATAATTTAGTCTATCAATATGCTGGGTAACATGTGACCTGCCACAAACTTTTTATGAAATAATTCTAATCTATGAACCAAATTATTAACCCTAGAAGGAAATAGTGGTTTGAATGCTTCTGGGATTGTTATAAAATGTTTATTATGATTTATTTTGGAAAATATGACATTTATCATTTAAAAACTAAAATGGTCTTAAAATATATTAGTTTCTCGATCTCATGTCATCAACATGATGACAATACTGACTCTGATCCACAATGCAGGAGATTTGGTGGTGTTGATAATTTACTATGAGGCTTTGATGGGACAGCACACTTCAGTTTTCAATGAATATTTCAATGAAAATATCTGTTACTTAAGTTTATTGATTGTGTCTAAATTAAATAACTACTTTTATTCGCAATTTTTGATGGCTCACGAAGCTACAACCATTGGACATTTGAGAGTATTTATAAGGTCAACAAAATATTTATTTTAAAATCTTGAAATTTTTAATAAACACGAATTGGGAACAGAGCATATTAATATCTGAAAAGTGATGATTACAGGATTAATGGAAGAAATTTAAATAAATATATACCATAGAGATAAAATATTTATTACCAATGTCATGGCCTCTACATTATAGTCAGCAGTAACAAAACAAAAGCCAATATGAATTCATAAAAAGCAATCAAAGGACTTTTTTAAAACATTTTTAATTAAAAAAATTAATTTATTTAATTACTCCCAAGAGTCTGACCTTTAAAAAAAATGTTGTCTTTGTACATTTGAGATGTTCCTTTCTTGGTGGGTTGTCTTCCTATCAATATGACATTTAAATCAAACTTACTATCTTCCTGTATCTAATTCAAAATATTTTGCCTTAAAATGTTTGTGTACATTAAAAAAATCTCATTTTATTTCTATGTTTTCTTTCCTTCTCAGACAAATACTGGCAAAAGCAGTATACACTTCCTGTCTCTAAAACCTCAACCACATTCAGATTTTAACACTTATGATCCATGTTACATTTCAACCCAAAGCTAAAAATTATTCTATGAAGATTGACAGTGAGAGAGTAGAGAGAGAGAGAGAGAGAGAAAGTGGTGTATGTGTTCCTTAAGTAATTAGATTTTCCTAGAGTAACTGTCATTGATGTTAATTTCCTGTGAAAAGTTTCTCTTTTCCATGTTAGTATAAGCTGTTCATTTTACTCTTACTTTCAAAGTCACTTTTTTTAATTTGCTTTTTTCTGTTATGCATATTATTAAAAAAAAAAAAAACCTGTGTCATGACAGTGCTTTTACTCTCTTATAAGCTATCCAACTTTGAGGATTTCATATATTCCAAGATTTGAACTTCTATGTAGATTTCATCTTTTTAGACTCTCCTAAAGTGAAAATTGCGTTCCCAACTGCTTCCTGACATCTCCATCTGGAGTCCCTGTAAGCAACTTAAATTCAACACACCTGGAATTCAGTGAATGACCCCTTCTTAGAAAAAAATGTCTGCTCAATCTACATTAATTACATGTTTTCCCAGTATCCCAGGATAGCACTCTTGGAGTATTCCTTTATGACAACTTTTTTTTTTTTAATCACACCCTGGTTACTTGATTGCCAACTTATATAAACTCCATTTATGCAATTTCTAGTTGAAATACTTCTTTTTTTCTAGTTTCTTGACATAGGGACTAATTTACCTAGTCCTGTGTGTGTGTGTGTGTGTGTGTGTGTGTGTGTGTGTGTGTGTATTTTCCCCTGCACTTACACAGTCTAAAAAGCACTTTGTACATTTCTTTTTTATTTTCTTTTTGCTCTTTATTCGTTTTTATTTTCTTGAGTATCTAATTGAATTCCCTTTTTTACAAAGTCAACTGTAATCACATGTACATCTAAAGTTGACAAGATAATTTTTTTGCACTTTATGAATTCAATTATTTAATTTGAACAAATTATTTTAACATATATGCTTGCATAAAGTGAGTAAAACATGTTTCAGAAGTTAAAAAACCCTATTATTATATAATTAGAGGAGCTATTCACATCTTGATGTTCCACTGTGTTTTGTCACTAGCTAAACTTTAGTTAGCTATTTTGTAGAAAGTGAATTTCTTCGTCATCTCTTAATGATACTTTCTTCCCCTGGTGCTTTAGTCACTTTTGTTTATGCATCCACACTACATATTTGATGAGAGTAAATGCTTCTTATTATCCTTGTCATCAAAAGGAACTAAATGAGTTTTGGGCATTATAACCAGTTCCAGGTGCACAGACTGTCCTTGAAAACTGTTTGTTGAATAAATGGATGAATGATTTTTTTTTTTCTCTTGATAGTCTCTTGAGGACGAGGACAATATTTTTAAGTGTCATAACAGCCACTGTATTCTAGCACCTGACTAACGGTTTTTTAATAAGCATATGCAGAACTTAAATAGTCCTTGATAGAAAAATCTTGTTCAATAAAAATATTGAAACTAGTCTCTGAAATAAAAGGCAAAATTTGGGAAATCCAAACAAATTTTTTAAAGTTTTCTGCTATTGTGAATGAAATTAATTTTAGGTATCATTTTATGGCCATGATTAATGATGTCAAAATGCTATTTATACTATCTAAAATGCTGATCAGTTTTTATTACTGATTCATATAGTAGGTATTATATAAATATTATTTAACTGAAAGTGTAAGTGCGTATATATATGTATAAATTATTTACCTTGGAAAATAGCTTTGAGAGGAAATTGATAAAGTCAAAAATGCTATTAGTTTTCTACTTCAGGTCTATACATCAGCACAATGTTAAACATATTTAAAAGATGAGTGAGTTTTGTAATGACCATTATGGATTCTGTATGGAAACAGCATTACACATACAAAATACAAAAATCAAATTCTTCATGGCCACATTCTTGCATTTGAGAAATGTTTCACAACATTTCACAACATTATGGTGAACTATGCTTTACTGAGAATTGATCTTTATTGCAGAAAGTTAAAAATGTATGGCTTCAAAATTGTTGTGGTTCACATTTTTCAATTGAAATCTGGAGTAAAGTAGGGCTGGTAATCAGTTCTCTGAAAATGACAGCTGTAATAACCTGGTAGGGAATTCTCAGAATAGTTCATGATTCTGACCTTTGGAAGGTATGGATTTCAGGGGAAATTTAATTTGGAACCACAGATGGAAGAAACATCCACTTTCCTTGGCTAATATTAGAGAGTCATTTAAAAAATTGAGAGGAACCAGTTTTAAGTTTTGCACAGAGGAGAGGAACCAGTGTATGCATATTGTGGGTTTTTAATAAATGTTATTGTCATAGCTGTAGCTTTTATATAGCCAAAGTGCATAATACCACAGACCCAGTGGCACCCACACTTTTACTTTGTGGTTTCTGGCTGTCCACATCTTTAATGCAAATAGATGCACCTTTTAGACAATGCTATTTTTGTGTGAAGTAATCTCATTTTCATCCAAATGTCATTCTCTTCGACTTTTATCCACTCCTACTACTATTCCAACTTACAAAGAAAATGAATTCCGTCTACTTTGGCTTAAATGAATAGATATGGAGTTTAAAATGTAGGATTATAACCTCTCAATATATTACTGTCCTTTGTACCTATCTATTTCAGTGATAGCTATAAAGTTTAGCTAATTTGCCTGAGACTTATTTTTCTAAAAAGTGTGTGAACTTGCAAAAGAATAGAAAAAAGAATAAAAGTGAACCACAAATTTTGGTATACTATCTCCTTTCACCAAACTAAAGTTGTTTCGTACTCTAGTATCAAAAAAGAAAAGAAAAATGCCTTTCCCCCAAACAACAAAAGACAGTGTGACAAAGTGAGTAAAACACAAAACTACTCATTTATCTGCCTAACAACTTGAACAACAAGGCATAGGGAGTTGACTCAGAGCTCAGAGTCCTAGAAACTTTGACCTGGAATGGAAGAAACATTAGAAATTCCACCTGGCAATCTCTCTCAGCCAGTAGGAAGCTGAGGCCAAAGAGACTGAGTGACTTATTCAGATTGACAGTACTAATTAGTATTAAAAGGAGAATATTCTCACATATTCACGTTTCTTTAAAGAAGTTCTTTGTTTACACTATTCTACTTCTTATGTAACAATTTAAACATTTAAATGCTTTTTTAATAGCTGCATTTTCTATTTTTTTCCAAATTTGTTCACAAGTAGCCTAAGTACTCCAAAAGATTTCTAAGTCATAACTTACCTCTTCTTAGCAACAAACCAGTCACTGGCTCTCCATCTTATTCAGAAAAAAAAAAGCCTGGGTCTTTCCAGTGACCTGAATGGTCAGAGATGAACCACTCCACCCCTGCTCTCTTTACTCCAGGTCCTGTTTCTCCCTCCCTCAACAGTTTGCTCCATCTACATTGGCTTCCATGTTTTATGCAAACATCTAATCACGCTTCTTGTTCTAAGGTTTGCACTTCCTCTTTCCTTTTCCTGGAATGTTCTTCTCATAGATAAGGTGTGATTCAGTTCCTTCCCTTCTATAAATCTTTGTATCTCACATTCTAAATAGTCTTTTCCTGATTAGCCTACTTAAAGTTTCTCTTTCACTTTATTCACTACCATACCCCTACTCTCAAAAACAGTGTCTGGATCACAGGAAGCCGTAAGATTTTTTGTTGCTAAATTCGTAAGTGAAAAATAATTATTAGTTTTCCCCCCAAAATAAAACATAAATTATATAAGGCCAATAGGGAGTGTCAATCAAATACTTTTCTTTGTTGACATGGGGGAATTACACATTGAGTTATTGGTGAAAAACGTATGGAATCTTGGAATATTTAAAATATTACAATAATTGAATAAACTGCTGTCTGTTTTATTCCATCCCATAGCATTCTTACCACCATCGGTCATTAATGTCGGCAGCCGGGAGATATTTATAGCTCTTTGTCATCACTAATGTAACCAAATACTGGTATGAATGAGAATGGTGAATGCTTAATAAATTCTTAAGAGGATACAAATTTATCTATATGCAAAATCTGTATGTACTCTGTGGAATTTAAGTTAATATTGGGAGAAAAAACTAAAAATAAATGTTGGGAGACAAAAATTCACTCAAAGTTTCCAGCTCTAGAATCCATCACTGGAAGCAGAGTAAATAAACCGAATGTAGTGGTAGCCACATTTCATGGAGCCCTATGCCACAGTACAGAGCAGCAGATCACGTGTGTTCATAGACATGTATATAGAAACTTGGATAGAACTAAGAAAGGAAAGGGAAGGGAAGGGAAGGAAAGGAAAAAGGAAAGGAAAGGAAAAAGGAAAGGAAAGGAAAATGGAAAGGAAAGGAAAAAGGAAAGGAAAGGAAAGGAAAGGAAAAAGGAAAGGAAAGGAAAAAAGGAAGGAAAGGAGAAAGGAAAGGAAAGGAAAGGGAACGGGAAAGAAAGAAAAAAAGAAAAAAAAAGCTAGTTATTAAAAACATCGGAGGAGCACCTGGATGGCTCAGTCGGTTAAGCGTCCAACTTCAGCTCAGGTCATGATCTTGTGGTTGGTGGGTTTGAGCCCCTTATGGGGCTCTGTGCTGACAGCTCAGAGCCTGGAGCCTGCTTCGAATTCTGTATCTCCCTCTATCTCTGCCCCTCCTCCACTCATGCTCTGTCTCTCTCTCTCTCTGTCTCTCTCTCTCTCTCTCTCTCTCTTTCTCAAAAATAAATAAACATTAAAAAATTTAAAAAACATAATAAATGATATATATACATATATATGTATATATGACATGTGTATATGTGTGTATACATATGTGTGTATATGTGTATAGGAGTCTTACTGAAAGAAAAGATCATTATGTGTACATATGTGTATATATATGCCATGCATGTATATGCATATGTATACAGTCATATAGAAAGATATGCAAATATGTAACCTTTATGTATATAAATTTTAAAACACGGATACGAAAGTGTGATTAAAAAGCATGTTTAAAAACAGATTTTGAAAAGTCTCTACAAATACAACTTAGTTTAAAATAAGTCAGCATGTTATCAATGATTAGAGAAAGGGACAGAAAATATAAAGAGATAAATTAATAAGCAAGTAAAGAAAGACATTTCAGGGACACATGATAACAATGTGTCCTAATCTGAGAAGGGTGATGAACTGAAATCAATTAATCCATATTTCAAGTACAATTAGGTCACTCTTACTTCTCAGTAAGAAAATGCCAAATGTATGTCAATGTAATTTTTTGCTCCACAGCTATTTCCATTTAAAACTGTACTATTGGGGTGCCTGGCTGGCTCAGTCAGAGCACATGACTCTTAATCTTGGGGTCATGAGTCTGAGCCCATGCGTGGCATCGAGTTTGCTTTAAAAAAGTTAAAAATAATACAGCAAAAACTGTACTTAATATTTTCCATTTTTTTTTCTTTTCTGAAACACATACTAATTAAATGAATTTTATGTACAGTACACCAAAGTTCCACTAATATAGATTTTATACCCTTTTTACTAATTACAAATTTGTAATTAAATATTCAGCAGTGACTTCCAAACTTATTGGTGCTCCCCAAAACAAATGAGGGAATTTTACTGTCTTTTCCCCTTTAAGTATTGAACTATGCAATTTAGTGATTTTTCCAGAAAAGAAATAAAGTGTCAAATATTGGGGCCAACTTATTTTAAAATTCTGCTATATGATGTCTGCTCATACTAGAGGTAATCATAAAAACTAGGGGAAGTTCTAAATAGCTAGGGAACAGGGGACATGTAAAATAAATGTCATAAGAAGTAAATGGCCCACTGTGTATTTCAAGTATAATAATTTACAAATAAATTGTTTATAACACTATTCCTAGAGAAAGAGGTGGTCTGAAAAGATATCCCTTATTGCTAATGGAAACAATGGTTTTCTCCTTTACACATTAAACCCTTCATTCATTCATACAGTAAACAAATACATATTAAGTGCTTTTGCATGTTATGGACTTCGATTCTAGTCACTGGAGAGACAACATTGAATAAAAACATTGACAGGATCCCTGCCTTCATAGAGTGTATACGAAAGTTAACAAAATAAGAATATACCCTTTGGGGGAAAAAAAGGAACTAAACTATTTTGGGAAAATAAATAAAGTTATGTAATATAGCTGTATATACAAAATATATATGATCTTTCTATCATCTATCTATCTATCTATCTATCTATCATCTATCTATCTATATTGAATTTTGTTGGTTTAAAATTGACTTCTGAACCTGATCACTTGATCACCTGAACCGGAGGAAATAACTAAATGGAACTGATTCTTAGACAACCAGAGAACAGATGTAAAAACATCCTCATTCCATTAAAAGTTCTCTATCCTATAAAACCCTTGATTTTGGAAGGTATATTTCTTCCATAAGTTCTCTGGTCAAGTTCTCTCTAAGAGCCTTACCATGAAATAGGTATCCCACTTTTTACTGCCGACAGGGTCAGGGCTCAGAAAAGATGAAATCGTTCTATAAGAAAACACCAGGGTATTTAAGTTTGTTGATAATCTCTAATCAATACAAGCTAATTCTGCAAGTAAAGATTCTAATTTTAGTCTTACATTAAATAATATTTTAGAATACATTAAATGTGAATCAGCCAATACTTAATTTTCTACCACTGTTTTCACAAAAAGAGATATCAAGCTAGATAAACGGATGTAATGAGAGTGTGGCCATAAATTGTTGAACACCAAAACAACAAGGTTTTCTCTTTTTTTACAACCAACAACCAGGGGATTATGACATTGTTTAAAATCAACATCTGCCATCTATGTTTAGACAAAAGATTTATGTCAAATCTTAAGATAAGGAACAGGAATTACACAGAGATTAAGTGATTTAACTTAACATCAACAGTCTCTTATCTCTACAGTAAAACCTCTTTCTATCTTCATCTTCAATCTAGCAATCTAAAATGATGTTTGGAATATATTGTAATCCCATTTAATGTACTTAATAATTGAAGGTAAATTATGAATGCAAACATAATTTGTGTGCCTGGTAAATCAGGTTTAGAAGCAGCTGTGAGATAGTAAGGAGGCACTTTTTTAGTATGTATGTTATTGATTATTTTAGGTCAAATCTAGGAGTGTGAAAGGAATGCATATAAAGTACTGAATCGTGATTGTACTCTTAGAAGTCATCAGTATAAATATATATTTTCTTTTAAAGCTTCACATAATTTAACTGATTGCTGTCATTCAACTCATTCAGAAATACACACACATATATACATGTACGTGCTTATATCACTTACTGCTAAAATAGAAGTACTAAAAATGAATTGCTTTTTCTAAACGCAGTATTGACATTCTGTATACTTTCATACAGCTCCTTGCTCCCTCTGTGTTCATGCTTTCAGAGTGTTACAACATAAGAGTGAAGCCATGCTGTCTATTGAACAAGGTAGCAAAACTTTATTGCTTAGAAATGTTTACTGAGAACAGTTTTCTGAAATCATTTGAAAGCTGTTAAGTCAGAACTACACTCTTCAAACAGATTAGCATAACTTAATGTCCTCTATTAATAAAGATTTAATTTCTCTAAAGTAAATATCATGTGTACTTGAAAATATAGAAGTCAAATGAATTACAACAAACTAATGTCTATCCAAGAGATTGTTTAGAAATATCCCATATTTGGTAGTTTCAATTTTTTTTAAAATATTTTCCCTACTTTGGAGCTTATTTAATTACAGGAAGTTGTAATAAACTACAAAATAAAATCTCTCTGATATGGCAGGTATCCATCACAAATTGAAAATAATTTCACCTTAAAAGATTCATGATCTAAACCAAAATCATACTCAATTGATCCTAGATCAGCTAATAGCACTTACAAAGTTTATAGGAAAGTTAATACAAAATAAATAACCATTCCAAGTGATTCCCTTCCTTCTTTCTGTATTTAATGGATACATAAATTAAGCATTTAACTAACAGATCAAGTTCAAGGGATATATTTTGGAATTGGTTTCTACTTTCTGAATTTCCTCTAAAATGGATCCTCTCAGACAGATAAGCAAATTAGTTCATGTGCCCTGTAGTCTCGTAATATTTTGTTATTGCTATGCTAGAATCATTTTGCCACTGCTAGGATCAACAGTTCTTTTGCTGCTAGGACAGTCTTACTAAACAAATTTATATTATTATTTTTCACATACATTTTTGTAAAGATAAACCTGTTTTGTATGTGTGTGGGTATGTTTTTCCCCTTCAAGCACTGTTTTTCATCTTTAACTGTCATAAAGTTTGTATCAATTACAACTTTCCACACAGAAATCAGTCAATTCCCACAAAACTTGATTTAATTAAAATATTTTTGATATGTAAAAAAATATATTTTCTATAACTGTAGAAAAGATGCAGATTTTTATAAAGAAAACGCAATTTCTTTGCCTTTTTACTGTTTCTTTTGTTTCCCTTAGGAAACAGTACTAGCTTGCTAGTATCTCTCCTTTACACATCTGTGGAAACATACATAGAGATTTTTGTATAACTTTAGTGATTGCATATAACATATAACATGCAACAATTTCTCTTAATATTTGTTTCATCTCCCTCCAATAGTATTTAGTATTTATTTATCAGTATAACAAATCCAGGGTTTTTTGTTTTTGTTTTTGTTTTTTTGTTTGTTTGTTTTTTTTTTTTTTTTGGCTTCAGAATATTCATGATGTAGATATAATACATATTTAACCCACTTCCATGGAATGGGACAGTTCAAATACATGCTTTAGCCACTAAAATAACAGTGATAAATATATTTGTATATATACAGAAACATCGATGCTCTTATCTGTATGGTCTAGATTACTAAATGTGGTATGGCTGGGTTGAGTATGTATTTGTAAATTTGGTATAAATTGCAGATTGATTTTCAACAACACCGTAGCAGATTGGACTCCATTAAGTGATGCCCAGTTCTCTGCATTGTTGTATACAATAACAAACACTTGAATCTTTAAACAAGATGATGTTTGGAATAAGGAAATTTGTGGTTTTCATTTGTAGAATCTGAATTAGGAATGAGGTGGACTTTAACATCACATTATTTTCATGATTTAAGTTTCCTCCCTGGGATTTATGGCCCATAAATTAAAAAAAAAAAAAAAAAAAGAAACAAAAGAAACAAAAATTGCATCAAATGGAACAGGAAAGGAAATACTTGACTCAAGACTATTACAACAGGAAAGAGAGACTGACTTCAACTTTCGTGACACAACGGTAGGAGAATTTTAAGCACCGGGGTGAGCTAATTGAAAAGTACTGGAGGACATTCGTGGAGAGATTAAGTCAGTGTGAGTAGGCCATCTGTGCTTAATAATTTGTGCTTATTGAAGTTAGGTTCCTATGTTCCCAAAGAGACTAGGATATGGGGCCATATCTCGCCCTCCCAACTTTATTGAGATATATTTGACGTATAATATTGTGTAAGTTTAAGGTGTAGAATCTGTTGATTTGAACATATATATTGCACAATGATTGCTAGCATAGCACTAGTTAGAACCTCCATCCTGTCACATAATTACCATTTCTTTTTTTGTGAGGAGGACATTTAAGATGTACTCTCTTAGCAACTTGCAAGTATATAATGCAGTACTGTTAACTATAATCACCATGCTTATAGTAGATTCCCAGAGCTTGTTAGCAAGCTCATCTTTCTTGATGATTACATTTGAAAGTAGTGGCTCCCAGGTCTTTTAGGAAGATATTCGTGGTTGTGAAACTGGCAAGAGGCTGGGAGAAAAAAAAATGTCTCAAAGAGAGAAAGAATTTACAACTGCAAATTTTCTAAGAAACGAGAAGCTAGGGGGCCTATACCCAGGAAGGAACTAAAGTTAGTCAAGCCAAGGAGAAACGTAAAGCCATCATGGTTTCCATGTACAAAGTAATTTGTACCTGTGACTACATCCTCTGAAGACAATTTATTTGCCTAAAACTCTCTGCTCAAACACTGCCTGGATGAGAAATTAGGATCTTTTAGTCCTTATCCTACTATTACATTTCACTCAGATCTAGCTAGCTAGCTGAGTATCTACCCACATATCTACCTACCTACCTAATTACCTACCTACCTATCCATCTAATCTTCTCACCTATTTTTAAGTCATTAAATATTTCCTATGAGTGTAACCCCTCTAGTTCAATAACTTTTTTTTTTGAAATTTTTTAATGTTTTATTTATTTTTGACAGAGAGAGAGAGACAGAGCATGAGAGGGGGAGGGTCAGAGAGAGGGAGACACAGAATCCGAAACAGGCTCCAGGCTCTGAGCCATCCGCACAGAGCCCGATGCGGGGCTCGAACTCACAGACTGAGAGATCATGACCTGAGCCGAAGTCGGACACTCAACCGACTGAGCCACCCAGGCGCCCCTCAATAACTTTTTTTGTAATGTTTATTCATTTTTGAGAGAGAGAGACAGAGACAGAGCGTGAGTGGGGGAGGAGCAGAGAGAGAGGGAGACCCAGAACCTGAAGCAGGCTCCAGGCTCTGAGCTGTCAGCACAGAACCCAATGCGGGGCTCTAACCTGCAGACTGTGAGATCAAGGCCTGAGCCAAAGTTGGCCGCCCAAACAACTGAGCCACCCAGGCGCCCCTAGTTCAATAGCTTTTAAATAACACTTATATAAAATACTCTTATTGTATTATTGACTACAATGCGTACTTATAAAATTCATGGTTATCTACATGGTTTTCATATCTTTGTTTTCCATTTCTTAACAACTCTGTTTTGATTCTATAGGTACTAAATTTTTGTACTTTCTCTAGTGTTGTCCAAAGACACATGGAAAGCATAAGCCCCAAATTTTCCAGTGTTTGATATTAGCTTCCTTTTGATGTTAAATATGGAATTATGACAGTTGGCTGTGTAGAGCATTTTTGAACAGCAGATACCTTATTTTGATCACCCACAGATGTCCTTCATTACCATTGTGGAGATAAGAAGTGCCATTGTTGGCAGATTTTCTATCTTTTTTTAGGAAAACTTTTCTTTCTACCCTAGTGATTTTAAGGCTTTTTTTTCCTTTTGTTTGAATTGAGAATTTGTTTTAGGGTATTCTGGATTGTGTGTCATTTTTCATTAATCTTTTCTGGGACTTGAGAAGCACTTTAAATCTCCAGGTTCAGAGTAAATGCATCTCTTATTTGGTTTTCTTTTTTTCTTCAATCCTTTCTCCTTCTGGAACTTCTTCCTCCATGACCTGTTCTTACATCTGCTATGCGAGACAAGTCTTGTAGCATTTCCCTATTACTTTCCATCCTTTTTTACACATATATTGAGTATTAAGTGCTGTTTCTTCTCTCTGATGCTGCAGGTTTTAGTTGTGATTATCCTGTATCTTCACGTAAAGAGACGTTGTAAATCAAAGTTTATGAATGCTCAATACTGTGTTTATGTCTTGGGTGCATTTCTTCTGGGTAAAAATGGTAGGTTCCTCCTTGACACGAGGGACGTAAGTAATTGAGTCCACTGCTGTACCTGCCAGCAAGTGCTCAGGGTCAGTAGGATCAAGGAGGTCTGTCCAGAATCAAGAGTCTAACCAATAGCCATCTGTCAGGTGGCAGTTTGCAACCCAATAACCCTTAGAAAACATGGGATTTCTCTTTAGACCTCCAGGAAAACCCTTTCCCCTGGTTCTGGTTTTAAGTCCTAATCTTAAATCTCTTAAGAAGGATCCTAATCTCTTCTTTGAAGGAGAACAGATTCTTTCCTAGAATATCCTGAGGAAACTGTACATTTAGATATACTTTCTATAATCTACCACTTTACCCACCAATAAAAGAAAAGGGAGTTACCAACATCCCATCCCATCCCTTACTTTCTGGAACCCAGATTACCAAAGATTACTATTTTAGTATTAGACATGTTTCCTCCAGTGGGATGGAAATGATTTTCTTGAGTAATGTTAGAAATTATTTTTTTGCTTGTTTGTTCAGAGCAAGGCAAACAGAGTGATCAGATTTTGAAATACTGATTCTGTTCATACTATAAATGGATGCGTGCTAGTTTTCAAACTACTTGGCATAAGCACAACAGGGGATGTTTCTAATATCAGGGTTCTAATACGCTAGATGTCTAAGTTTAACCCATGCCAATTTCGGGCCAGAACATGGCATTAAACAGCAAGCCTTTCTCTATCAGCTCCTGCCTATATATCTCAGCAACTTGACAAAAACACAAATTGTGCACAAAAAAACAGCTCACTCAAATCTTTCGTTAACTTATCATCCTTGTTTTTTTCCCCAAATCAGATCTCCAAATAGAAAGGAGATACAGATAGAAACATAGACATGAAACTTCATTTTTCTTGTATGGTAACATTATTTTGAAGAGGCATCAGGTAAATTATGTATATATAAAATGCATTCAGCATTAATACTGTAACTGTATACTTATATTCATATATAATTTTTAAATGGATAGTATTTACCCTAGATATTTTTCACTCCTCTAATAAGCAGTAAGATTTTTGCTAATTCCCCTGTCCTCAAGACAAAACAAGAAAGATTTGGATATTTGGATAGGAGACATAGACACATTTGCACATATTGCCAATGAACCAGAATATGGATCTGGCTTTTACATAACAATGAAACATTTTAATCACAGAATCCAAGGAGATCGTCTTATTGTACAGTAAAATCCAAAATTACATCTGAGAATACCCAGAGAGTCATAATTAAATAGAAGTTACGCATAACTCTCCACACATCATCCAAGGTTCATTTAGTTGCCTGGGTAGAATGTGAACATTCAATACTCAAACATTCAAACATGTGCTAAACCATAGAGCCTGACATAGAGAATTGCTATATCCTAGAAAAGAATTGAGCATGGTTCTTTAGAAACCCATTAATAATTATTATCTCGGTACGTTTTTCAGAACATACCATTATAAAGAATCTCAAACCCGCATTAATTTAAAACAAATTTACTGCATATTTTACATAGTATTGTATACCTTATATACATGCAATATTATGCATTTTATTAAATTAATGATATTATGCAAAATTTATATTTAGAAATGTAAATTGGCATTTATATTATCAAATTGAAGCCTCTTTTTGAGTTCACTTAACAAAAATAATATCAGAACACCTAGAGGAATATTAATGAAACCTAATATTTGACGTTCTTTGGATTATAGGTAAAAGCCACCAAAACCACCAGACTTAGGGCAAAAGGAAAATGTTATTATAAGGATGTAGGGACGTGTCGTGGGACCCAAAGGCAGAAATGTGGCTATGTATCTGAAAGGTAGAACAAAGTGTTAGAGGCGGAACCAGAGGCTCTTTGTCTTTAACCGGCTTCATTATTTTCCCATCGCCTACCACCTTCATTTGTTTCTGATCTGCATAGTGGGTTGAACGATAACCTCAGGGACGAGGGTAAGGTCTCTTCCACTGCAGCGCTTGTTCAACTTTCAGATTCTCCTTGAAAGTCCACCTGATTATTAAAACAAATTGTATTTCTCTATCCCCTTTGATGTCTAATGAGTCACCTAGGGACTTTCTAACTCTCAGGGATAGGAAAGTAAAGCCTTAAGTGGAATACATGTAAACAATAGCTTTGTTAAAACTGATTCAAAATACCTTTGCTCACAAACAACCAATTTCAGCCACGTGTGTGGTCATTTCAACTCCAATGGAGAAATTAACCCTTACTGCAAATTATTGACTCACTACTTGACCCAAGAGGGGAAAAAAAGTGAGATTTATCTGTTGAAAATTCTGTGTAGACTAACTTCTTTCTATGAGAAGGTTTCTGTTACATTCATCATTCTTGACATCTGGCTTCACATTTCTTGTATATTTCACAACACATGGATATTACTTTTTGTTCCTCACCTTGACCATTTAACATTATTGCAGAAGATGAAACCTGACTCTGCTTTTCTTTAACCTTGTGTGTCTAGAATTCCATTTTATACTTTTAGGTTTATGTAGTAGAAGTGCTATGAGGTAAAGAATGGCCCGTCTACTTTAGGTGCCAGCCAAGATGGATGGCTTGTCTTAGATGATACATACTTTTTTCAAGCCAATTGAGTGTCTGATTAATTGAAGGGGGAAAATTATTGCAAAAATTGCTAGCATGCCATTTATTCTCCTTCTGTTTTGCGTGACTTGCCTTTGTGAGAATTACATTTTTGATTTGATTTCTAGCTGTATTGTTTTGTCCAGAGCATTACATCTAAGACATTTTGATTCTGCCGAAATTGGGAAGCAAAGTGAAAGATAAGGCACAGAAAGAAATCTCTGAGGCTGCAGAAAATAAACAACTAATAAGGCATATTAGAAAGCGAGCTAAGAATATTTATATTGTCAGGATGGTATAAAGTTTCTTATTGGTGTTATATGATATACGATCAGAATAATTACAGGGGTAAAGGGAAAATTATAAACATAATTCCAAGAAGAGTCTATGTGTGTTTATGTGATATATGCCTACATATATACAGGAACGTCACCTTCGTTCTGAGGCAAGAGAGAGCCTGATACATAGGGACTTTCAAGAAATAATTGATAAATAAATAAAGAGCCTGACCATCTTTTAATAGCCCTTTCAAAATTTTTCAGTATGTAGTGAAAGAAAAAAAGGCAAATTTTTAAAAATAGGACTCTAACACCAGCAAATTGACTTTGATAACAAGAACAAAATTGTAAAAACTAGATTTTTCCTTCAAATGCAGGTTGATACAGGGTTTGTATAACTCTATACAATGCTAACGCATGCATTCAACAGATATTTAGTAAACATTACTCAAGTGTTCAGCAAAGTGCTAACAGTTTTGGTGTTGATTCTCATAGTACCCTGAAATAATTATTTATTTTCATGTTTTTACCTATGGGAACATGACTCAGTGTATCTCTTCCAAAATTACACTGAAAGAGTCCAATATTGGCAAGGACCATGAATTAAAATATTAAATCAATGTATGTTCAGACTTCCTACTTGTAACCGTCCATATGCATGATATTCTGAAATTGAGCTATGAATAAAGAAAGAACATATATACTTGACTTACAAATCTCCACTGATTTTATAAGTCTTGGAATAAGTTCTTACTCCTGTAACCATGACCAAGCTGTTTTTTTCAGGAAAAACAATTTATTTTTCTAATTTTTAAAACTAATGGTCATGATGGTTCTAAAATACATTTTCCTCTATTATTATTCAAGCAGAGAAATATTTGTGTTCTTACAAAATATCATTGCCTCTTCCATTTTGAGTGAAGTCTAGTTAATTTTTTGGTGACTTTATTCTACTAATTTATAAGATAAATAACATATTTTTCAATGCATCCTATTTCAGCCTCAAAAAAAGACTTTAAAATATGATTATCCATTATTTTTCTTTCTTTAACTTTAATAGTACTTCCTTCCTTTCATTTTGTTTTTCATTTCTCATTTTATATTTTTTGTCCTTTGTCTTTATTCTTTTTGTCTTATTTTCTTTCACTCCCCCACCTCCTCTTCCATCCCTTGTTTCTTTCTTTCTCTCTTTTTTTCCCCTCTCATCCCTTGTTTCTTTCTTTTCTGTTCACATTTTTTAAAGCAAATCCTTAAATAGAATATGGTTAAGTCGTGGCAGGCTGACTCTAAGCTGTGTCTCAATCATCCCCACCTCCTGAAACTCACACCTTTCATGAAATCCTCTCCTTGTGAGTGTGGGCTGACACAAATTTGTTTCCAGCCAAGAGACTATGGTGAAAGTTTTGACGTGTAATTCTCATAATTAAGTTACAGAACATTGTGACTTACACTTGCTGGAAGAATCTCTCTACTGTCTATTTGGCTTCCTTGCTTTGATATAACAAACTTCCATGCCATAGGGGCCCACATGACAAGGAACTGATGGTGCCCTTCTGCTAACAGCAAGCAGAAACTGGAGCCATTAGTGCAGTGTCCCGCAAGAAACTCAGTTGTTCCAGGGCATCTGGGTGGCTCATTTGGCTGAGCATCTGCCTCCTGGTTTGAGCTCAGGTCATGATCTCCTGGTTTCTTGAGTTTGAACCCCGCATCTGTGCTGGCAGTGTGAAGCCTGCTTGGGATCCCCTCTCTCTCCCCCTCTCTCTCTGCACCTTCCCCACTTGTGCTGTCTCTGTCTCTCTCAAAATAAAAATAAAAAAAAAATAATAATAAATAAATAAAACTTTGAAAAAAAGAAAAAAAAGAAACTCAGTTGTGCCAAAAAGCAGGTGAGTTTGGAAGTAGATCTTTCCCTAGTTTTGGAAGTAGATCTTTCCCTAGTTCAGTCTGAAAATAAGACAGCATAGGTAACTAATATCTTGGCTCTCGGGTAAAAGGGGACCCAGCTAATCTGTGCCTAGATTGCTGACCCAAAGAAATTATAAGCTAGTATCTATTATTTTATCTTAAGTTTTGTGGTGATGTTTAAGGCAGCAATAAATAACAAATATGTAAGTTTTTCTGTGCTACTTGCTACATTTTCCCTTATATCATATTTTTAAAAGATAAATAGTCCTTGAAAGACATCTATTAAAATCTATTTGATAGAGGCAAAGAGAAAATGTTCATGTACCGTCATGCTTTAAATTTTTAAGTTCTTTTTTGTACTCAGTGTTAGCTTGAACATCAACTTGATTACCAGTAAAAATATATATATAGTCAGCAACTCAGTTTCTATATTAAACATGTACAAAATGAACAGTTTTTATTTTGAATGGTAGAGCATTGTAGTTTATATAAACCTGATTGTGAATTCTGTGTGCATCACAACCAATTATAATCGCATTCTTAATTCAGAGGTGCATCATTTTTGCTCCCATAGTATAATCCACATAAGTTTGTATGTGTATTATTGTGCTATAAAGCAACAATTTTATCTTTCATGTTGAATTTTAAAACTGAATTTCCAATTATATCAGATATGTTACCTATAGCAATTGACTTTTTGAAATTTGTGATACCATGGACTGGATAGAAATATTGAATTCTTAATTGGCATGAGTGAATTTTCTATTTGCAGCACATAGCAATCAGGGCTGGGACTAGGGTGAGTCAAGTGAGGGGTTTTAAAGCACAACATCTAGGGAGACACTCACTGTAATAGTCATGCAAGTGCCAACTTTGTATTTGCTCATTTAACGGCCAAGATCTTTTTCTGTTATATGGTCAATAATCAACTACCATTGCTTCACCTTTGGTACATGTATCAGAGACTGTAAAATTAAAAAGACTGTATTTAATTTAGAAGTGTTTTTTAGTAAAATATAGACTTGTTCACAAAGAAATATATAAATATATCTTTTGTGGCTGTACACTTTACAGGTAGTCTTAGAGCATAATCTTCTGAAAAAGTACGGCTAACTTTTCTGTTAACGCCTCTCGTACAAATTTTCGTCTAGGGGCGCCTGGTGGCTCCATCTGTTAGGCATCCAACTTCGGCTCAGGTCTTGATCTCATGGCTCCTGGGTTAAGTTCCTGCTCCAGCTCAGAGCCTGGAGCCTGCTTCGGATTCTGTGTCTCCCTCTCTCTGCCCCTCCCCTGCTCATGCTCTCTCTCTCTCTCTCTCTCTCTCTCTCTCTCTCTCTCTCTCTCAAAAATAAATAAACATTAAAAGACTTAAAAAATTTTGTCTTACCTTTTCCATGTTACCGTATTGTAAAACCCATGGCAGATGTTGGACAAATATTTTGTGCCAATTTTATATTCATCAACACCTTTCTCAATAAATAAAATCTGATACTTTCTTTTTTCACTAAATACGTACATATTCAACTTATTGATGCCGGATGGCTTATTGTAATTTTTAAAATGTGTAACCAAACATAAAACAAATACAGATTTAGATCTTACAGTAAATGAATAAGCCATATGGAAGGGACATATCCATCATGAACCATATCTGATCTGTTCAAATTATTTTATTTTTGATGTGTCTCTTCTCTATGATTTAGCCCCTATTTCATTCACTTATTTGATTGATCTGTAATTTTACACTTTTCCCACTGACCGCTCCAATGAGCAGCCTGCCTAGTTTGCTGCATGGGGTTGTGGATAACTGCATGTGCATCAAATACCTGTGCACCATCACTGGAGACCGGTAAGAGTACATACCCATGTATATTTTTGAAAATTATTTTAATGTTTATTTATTTATTTACTTATTTAGAGACAGAGCATGAGTGGGGGGTGGGGAGAGAGGGAGACACAGAATCTGAAGCAGGCTCCAGGCTCTGGGCTGTCAGCACAGAGCCCGATGCGGGGCTCGAACTCATGGACTGCAAGATCATGACCTGAGGCAAGTAGGACACTCAACCGACTGAGCAACCCAGGCGCCCCATAAAACCCACGTTTTTTAACATTACATTGTTTCACAAAAACCTGAATACTATTTAGTAGATGAAAATTCATTGTTTACTGGTTTTTCTTTAACTGTAATTTCCATTTCTACAGTATCATGTTTTCATAGCTGTTCATGTGTATGCATTGAAAATATCATATATACATATGTAACAAGATGCAGTGTCTTTTGTGACTTTGTTTTTAATGATGAAATATTTAATCAGATATAACCAACATTTTTTTGCCTTTTAGAGTTAGAGAAATCATACATGCTAAATCAGTATAAACAAAAAACTTTTAGAAAAAGTTTATAAAACTTTATAAAACTTTAGAAAACTTTAGAAAAACTTTATAGAAAAAAAAAACTTTTTCATCATCCCAATATAATGGAATAAATTGTAGCAAATTACCATCCAAGTTTAGTTGACTCATCATTTGGTCATAGGAAATTAATAGGAAAAACAAAAATCATTAAAAATAATTTTAAATAACATTTATAACATCAGATATTAATATATGTAGCTTCACCAAGGCATAACTTCTGTTAGTACAAAAACCTACTAAAAACCTACTAAGACCTATTAAAAGTAATATGCAAAGCTTACATATTATGTAACTGTCATAGACCTTAAAATATCCACTCAATCTGACTTGTGCTTCTTGTTTAATTTATATTACTTTTCAGGTGTTTCCAGGTTTTAGTCAGAATCCAAGAATTTGTATGGGTGATGAAACATATGAATATTTAGGACAGATAAATATTTATACATATTACAAATATGTAAATATTTGTCTGTAAGTATGAATATAATATATATCAAATCCATATGCGTGACTACATATTTTGCCAGCTATTTTAAACGACAAGGATTCAAGAAACTTGAAGTGGAAATATTTTAATTTGTCTATAACTTATGCTGTTTAGCATCCTTGGAGATACACCCAAAGACTTTGTAAACTCATCCAAAGAGACTCTAACAATGATTTTAGAGTTCTTCTGATGCAATTTTAGCTTACTCTGGTCTCTTTAGATAACATAATGACCCTTACAGCTACCTTTCCTCCTGTTCTTTGGAAAGCAAAATCATTTAGTCTTCTAAAGTAGGATAGGAAAATATGCAACTAGAGGGTGAGGTATATGTTTCATAATCCATCAAAAATGATGTATATCAGATTGAAGCTAGAAAGAACCAAATCCTGAGTAATAATATGTATGTTGTATTTAAGAAAGAAGATATTCTACATAAGTGAATTTTCAGATAACACGAATTTATCCTTTCAAGTACCAAGATCTCGCTAACAACAAATATGGGTGGAAAGATTCTCAAATGCCTTGTACTCCCCTACTTCTCTTTCAGCAGAGTCAGGTGATTTGTGTCTTGTCATTTATGTAACTCAGCATTTTGTAAGGAGGGAGAGTTAGATACTCATTTGAACACTGTCTACATTGTCTCATTTATTTGATTCATTTTCCCATCCTTCTGGCTGACACAGGTTCAGTAGTTAGGCCAGGTGGTAGAGGCAGCAAATCTTCAATAGAATGTAAAGTGTTGGCAAAATCAACAAAGCTCAAACCTTAAATGTCACACTAGCATTTTCTTTGGCCTCATTATTTTACATTACTCAATTAAACGAGAAGTGAGTCGGTGTGTGCATTACTGATTTCTGGGATCATGTGTTTTATTCTTAATTACAATCTATAAAATATCCTCTTCTTTTTATTGAGGAGTATCGTACTGTTCTATCATTTGCTGTTTAGCAATTAAGTTAATAAATATTCTTTCTTCTCACCTGTTTTTAAGTAAAATGCCCCATTTTTCAGTTTCACAGTCAAGTACCCACATGCCAACCATTAGAAAAGTGCAACCTCTATTTCTGCAAGGTCATTCCTATAAGTTTTAATATCGAACTAACCTGGTGGGCTGCCCACCTGTGTCCAGGATGGGGGAGGGATTTCCGTATGGCACTACTCTAGTAGGGTATTTTATCAGAGCATCTGTCTTTCGTGAAAGTCGCTGGCTAAGGTGTGCCTCGGAGAAAGTGTCTCAGAGAAGAACTTCCCAGGCATGATGACCTGCCCTGCCCACGACCTTCCCAGGATATGTGCACTGATGGGAGATTTCTACCAAACAAGCCAGCACATCCACAACCCAGGTTCCAAGTCAGTGGGTTCTGGGATCTGTCACCTGAGTGGTTGGTGACAGCAGCACCATTATCTGGGGCTGGAGCCAGTTTGCACGCCACTGAGAGTATACTTGGCTGAGACATACAGATTATTGTAGGGGAGCCTGGGTGGCTTAGTCCGTTAAGGATCCGACTCTGGATATCTGCTAGGTCATGATCTTGCGGTTGTGAGATCGAGTCCTGTATTGGGCTCTGTGCTGACAGTGTGGACCCTGCTTGGGATTCTCTTTCTCTCCCTCTCTCTCTCTTCCTCTCTCTCTCTCTCTCTCTCTCTCTCAAAATAAATAAACATTTAAGAAATACGCGTTATTGTTACAAGGAAGCAAACTAGCTTTGGCAGGGCTGTGTGGCAAAGCTTAATGGCAATAGTTGGGGAGAAGTTTTCAAAGTTTATTGTCCAAGTGGTGGTTTCTGGGATCAATGTGCTACTTCAGCAGGCAGTAGGAGTGTCAAGGATAAGGGACCACGGAGACCTCAGTAAGACTACAAACACTGGAAACTCAACTTCTTGAGTTGAAATTCTGTCTGTATAGTTAGGTTTCCCAATCCTGGGTGAGCAGTTTAATTTTTGCCTTTTTTCTCATCTGTGAAATGTGCATAATATGTGCAACTAAACTCATAGGATGGTTGTGAGATAGATTGTTGAAATAAAGTATTACAACAGCACCTGATACATCATAATTATTAAGTAAATATACTTATTTTGATGATTATTTGATCAGATGTAGCACTTCTAGGGTTAATGTTCATTTGCAGAGTGAATGATTATTTATGCTTATGGCAAGTAAGTGATTCTTTCAGTACGTATCGCTTACGTGATGAATTACAGATTATAAATCTTCCATCAAGAGCATGGGTTGTAACAAGTGTGTCTGTGCTCTTGTTTCTTTTGACAGCAGTATGAATTTATGCCAAAATAGATACCCCCAAACACATATTAGTTCAAAAATGTTTGAACTGATAAACACATCTTATGGCCATTTGTTGGCTGATTTATTTTTATTCTCCTACACTTCAAAAAATTATTTATATTCAAATTTAAGATACATTAGGAGGTTTCTTTTATCAACTGTCTTCTGAATCTTTCTTTTAATCTCCAGATGGTCAAAAGATACTGCTTACACTTTGTAGGATGAAGGGAATCATTCCAATGGCAGTCAGAAAGTACAATGATGCTTTTTGAATAACTTAATTTCAGAACACTTAAAGCATGATTAATATGATCTTAGTCTAAATTACTTCGATAATTATTAAGAATAATGAATGTGGCATAAACTCTGTGTTCAATTCCAAGAAGAGTTGTCATAGTGAAGATCTGTAAAATAATATCCCTTTACAGTTCTCCGTATTTCATTATATTTAAGTACGAAATACATTTACTCTGCAGGGTGCTTCTTTGTCATGGTGAAAAGAGCAAAGTGAACAAAAAATTAGATGCAGGGATTTCTCTTCATCTCAATTAAGTATCACACCAGGAGTTGGGATTAAGGGGGAAGAGGACTAGGGGGACCCTAAGCTTGCCTCATCCCTCAAACACAGCTAGATAATTGATCTGATGACTGAGAGAGCAATTGCTCATGTACACGTAGAAAAACAGCCACATCATGGAATGCAGTAGCTGCAGAGAGGAGATCTGGGGGAGAAAAGAATTGCAGGTGCTGCAGAGGGGAGGGTAGCCCTGGTCGCGGAATGTGGGAACAGGAAAGAGGAAGAGCGAAAGCAGTGTGAGCAGGGGACTGCAGAAGAAAAACTCTTCCCCAGAAACATTGACTGGGAAGAGGAGAGGGGCTGACTACCACAAGTTTGTTTTTTTTAAGTGTGTTTATTTATTTTGAGAGAGAAAGAGAGAGATTGGGGGGAGGGGCAGAGAGAGAGGGAGAGCAAGAGTATCCCAGGCACTGAAGGTGTGGAGCCTAACACAGGGCTCCAATTCACGAACCGTGAGGTCATGACATGAGCTGAAGCCTGATGCTTAACCAACTGAGCCACACAGGTGCCCCAACCCCAAGTTTTTATGAGCAGCAGGGCTCAAGTGTGAAGTATTAGAAGTGGGGTCATGCCTGGTGGGCTTAGCAGGGCTCCTGTGGGAAAGAAGGGCAGAGGCACGGGAGCTGGAAGCATGGTCTGAGGATCCACTGGGTCACGCGGGGAAAAATAGTTTTTCTTCTTAGAGTGCCTTTGGGAGTAGTGCCACAGCCTCTTCTGGTATAAAAGAGCTAGCGGTTGCCATACTAAAACATGTCGTAGTCAAATTCACAAAATACACAGACAAGGAAAAAATCATGAAAACAGCAAGGAAAGAAAAGTTCTTGCCTTACAAGGGAAGACAAATCCGGTTCACTGCAGATCTGTCCACAGAAACTTAGCAGGCCAGAAGGGAGAGACATGATATATTCATCTTACTGAATGGGAAGATTATGAAGCCAAGAATATTTAATCCATCAGGCTTGCCATTCAGCATAGAAGGAGAGATAAAGACTTTTCCAGGAAAACAAATCTAAAAAAGTTTGTGACCACTAAACCAGACCTGCAAGAAAAAGGGGACTCCTTTAGTGGGAGAAAAAGACTAAAAGCAAAGAGACTAGAAAAGAACAAAGAAAACTTCCAGAAACACCAACTTTACAGGTAACACAATAACACTAAATTCATATCTATCAATCATTCTGAATGTAAATGGACTAAATACTCCAATCAAAAGACATAGGGTATCATGATGGATTAAAAAAAAGATCTATCTATATGTTGCCTACAAGAGACTCATTTTAGACCTAAAGATGACTACAGATAGAAAGTGAGAGGATGAAGAACCATTTATCATGCTTATGGACATCAAAGGAAACCTGGAGTAGCCATACTTATCTCAGACAAAGTCCATTTAAAACCAAAGACTATAACAAGAGGTGAAGGAAGACACTGTATCCTAATTAAGGGATCTATCCATCAAGAAGATCTAACAGTTGTGAATATTTATGTCCCCAACGTGAAGTACCAAATTTGTATGTGTGTGTGTGTGTGTCTGTGTGTGTGTGTGTAGATATATTAATCAGAACAAACTCATCTATAATAATACAGTAATAGTAGGGGACTTTAACACCCCTCTTGTAGCAATGAGCAGATCATCTAAGCAGAAAATCAACAAGGAAACAGTGGCTTTGAATGAGACACTTGACCAGATAGACTTAACAGATATAATCAGAATATTTCATCTTAAAGCATCCTAAAGCAAAAGAAACATATTCTTTTCAAGTGTACAAGGAACATTCTCCAGAACAGATCACAAACTGGGTCACAAGTCAGGCCTCAACAAGTACAAAAAGATTGAGATCATACCATGAATATTTTCAGATCACAATGCTTTGAAACTAGAGATCAACCACAAGAACAAAATTGGTAAGACCACAAATACATGGAAGTTAAAGAACATCCTACTAAAGAATGAATGTTTTAACCAAGAAAGTAAAGAAGAAATAAAAAAAAGTACATGGAAGCAAATGAAAATGAAAACACAACAGTGCGGAACATTTGGGATGCAGTAAAGACAGTCCTAAGAGGGTAGTATGTTGAAATACAGCTCTCTCAAGAAGCAAGACTAATCTCAATATACAAATTAACCTTACACCTAAAGAAGCTAGCAAAAGAATAGCAAATAAAGCCTAAAGCCAGGAGAAGAAGGGTAATAATAAAGATTAGAGCAGAGGGTTGCCTGGGTGGCTCAGTCGGTTAGGTGTCCAACTTCGGCTCAGGTCATGATCTTATGGTTTTATGAGTTTGAGCCCTGCGTCGGGCTCTGTGCTGACAGCTCAGAGCCTGGAGCCTGCTTCGGATTCTGTTTCTCCCTCTCTCTCTCCCTCTCTGCCCCTACCCTGCTCATGCTCTGTCTCTCTCTGTTTCTCAAAAATGAATAAATGTTAAAAATAAAATAAAATTTAATATATTTGATTGCCACCATTTAAAAAGAAACCAATAGTCCATATAGTCTATGACCAATAGTCAATATTCCAAGTCTAAAGTCTAAAACATAATTGTGCCAAAGTTTTAGTCAATGAGTCTTATAATTTTAAGAATGGTTCTAAATAGTAAAATGGCAAGGCACTATGTGCTAAATCCATTTTAAATTAGATGAAAAGTTCAATGAAAATCAACTATAAAAAGTGTAATTTTTTTTTACAGTTTGTATTGTTAAAATTATGTTGGAAATATTCAGCTGGATTTTCTTTTTCTCTTTTCATGTAAAATTCCATGTCCTGATTCCATTTACACTTTAATTGAAAATATATGGCATATCCTTAGCACAATACATGGCATATTCTAATAACTAAAAAATTGCTCACTATTATTAATTGCTGTTATAGTAGGAATAATGGAAATAATGCATATAATATGCATAATACATTACCTGGCATGAAAAATTCTCCATGGATATTAACTACTATTATCTATTCCTTGTTAAGGTCCTAAGTATTTATAAGTATGTGGCTATAAATTCAAAAGAATTTATATATACTTTAAAAGTCCCAAGTTAATTCTTGATGAATATTTCTGATTATACTGATTTAGTGCTATGACTTTATACAACATAAATCAAGAAAAAATAGAATGCCTCACCGAAATAGATTTCTATTTCCTCACATTATAAGTTCTTATTTTAAGTGGAAGGAATACAAATGAGTAGGTGCAGTAAGGATGGGGAAACATTCAGCAACTCACTTTGGAGACATTTCTGGCACAAACGGAGGAGGTAAAAGATTAATTCTGTCAATGCAACTTCTTCAGGCAGTAAATGCAGAGAGAGATTGAGCACTAAGAGTCGTCATGGTTCAAATGGAAATATAGAAGTGATAGCCCAGTCATGATAAGTTCAATTAATGAAATTATGCACATAAAACATCCCGAACTGTAAGTGGTATCACTTAGCATCTCACCCGACTTGAGGAGGTCAGATGGCCGTTGTTTTCATTTACTGCTTGAGGTGTTCACATGATGTGACATGGTTGAAAATTCCTTGTAGTCTATAAAGAATCCTGGTAATAGGGACGTGAACTGTCAGTGGTGAAAAAATATGTCATTTCCTGGTGACATTCAGAGTCTTTTACCAATTTTTGGTAAGAAAAGTTTCCGTTAAGGCGAACATTTTCTCAGGGCCAGAAACTCAGAAGTTTACCTAGAATATACATTGTTCTTTACTACTTTGGAATCGGGAAGCACTCCCAAAATAGCAGAAAGCTCAAACTCTGAATGAAAAAGAAAAAAGCAAAAAACAAGATACGTATTACAAGAACGATAGAACATGAAAATTCAATGAAATTGTAAATCCTTCAATGCAATAAAACGCTATACACAAATTTAAGTCACCTGTGCATGCCTTCATTATGCATCTTTTCTCCAGTTTCATTTAAGTAATTATTTTAATTTGCTAGAGCTTTCATAACAAAATGCCACAGGCAGTGTGGCTTAAACAACAGAAGTTCATTTTCTCACTCATCCGGAGGTAGAAAGTTCAACAGGAAGGTGATAGCAGATTTTGTTTCTACTGAGACCTCTGTCCTTATATGGATTATATGTATTAACTTAGTTTTCCATGTTGTCCTAAGTCTTGATTTCTCTTTCCTTTCTACTTTTTTTTTCTCTTTCTTTTCTTTCTTGTGGGTTAGATAATATTATTTTGTTTATGTTTTATGGTCAACGTGAATAGTATGGAGGGGCAAAACAGATGGCTTGTGTCATAATTTGCGCCTTTTGCTTTTCCAATTACTTTTAATATGTTATTCAATATACGGTTGCCTTTGAGTTAAACAATTAGTGGAGATCACAATCCAGTGATTGCGATCCAGTTAATTAAAAATATAGTGAGGGTTTTTTTCTCAAACTGAAAATCTGGTTTTGAATCTAAAAGTAAATTTCTCTTATTAAAGAACAAGATGAAAAAATACTTGTTCTCAACACAAAGAGTAGGCTATTTATACAGCAAAGAGAAAATAAAGTTAAAATGAAAAGAAAATATTTTCAAAATGTTTGTTATCAGACATAAAATATACTTGAAGTCAATCTATAGCATTCCTTTTAATTTTAGTAACTGGAATGGAAAGATATGAATGCAATGGAAAGATGTCTCCTTATGCTATCATTTTCCATCCTGAGAACGTCAAGTTGTTAATGAGTAGAGGGGATCCAGGAAAAGAGAAATAAAATATTTAAACAATGAGTAGAATTCCAGATTTCCAGCCTTTCCCACAGATGGCTTTAATTTAGAAGATACCCTTATGTAAATGGTGAGTCAGATGACAGAATAAAAAAGCTACTTTAAAACATATGAATATGTATGCAATTATCCATACTGAAATAAGTACAACCAATCACAATTTTATAATTTGAAGTATCCTTCCAGGAAGTGCTTGTGTCCTGATGATGGTGATTTGTTTTTTAAATGAAAATTAAAATTGGTCCAGAGCTTGTACTAGACATTTATGTGGTATGAACTTCAGTGTTTTTGAACTATTTCCATTGTATATATTTGGTACCTTTTTACTTTCTATTTAATACAAAAATATAAATTATTCATCCAGAGATATGTAATTGATCTCATAATATTCTGTAAGCAGAGTTTCATTTCAGATGAAAGATGGGGACGTTGTCTGGAATTTCTCATGTCCTCAGTGGACTGTCTGCCTTACTCCAACCTAAGATCAAGACATTTGATTCCATTTTTTTTTTTTTTTGGTGGCTAGTTTTACATTAGTTTGAATATGGAGTAAATTTGTCTGATATTGATAATATGAGAAGAAGTATAGATAACAGAAGTTAAAAACAATGTGCTTATTTGGGACAGATTCTGTGTATTTAGGGAGAAATCCTATGCAGAATGCAAACAACCAGGTGAAGTAGATTCAGTAACACATGAGTACAATTAGTTTAAAGTGAGGGTTACAGTATAAAAAAGTGGATAAAAATAGTATAAAATAGTAGATATATCTCTGGTATTCTGTGTATTCTGTGTTAGACATTTTGCAGACTGGAAAAAACTGAATCAACAGTTACAAGTACGAATTTCGTGTTTTCCTAAAACACTTTTATTTTTAACTAAGCAGTAATAATAATACCAATTAAATGAGAGATGAGCTGAGAACACTGAGACAAAGGGAGGTTTGCAAGTTCACCCAAGATCATAAAACATTTAAGTGGGAGAATGGGAGACTGAGGATTGAGTTTGGGCAGGATGCTTCGGTGTTGATGCTGTGAACCACTAGACTAATCAGCCTTTTTTTTTTTCTTTTTGAGAGGGAGAGAGAGAGAGAGAGAGAGAGAGAGAGAGAGAGAGAGAAAGCAGGGTAGGGGTAGAGAGAGGGGGGCAGATTATCCAAAGCAGGCTCTGCCCTGACAGCAGAGAGCCCAATGTGGGGCTCGAACTCACTAACTGTGAGATGATGACCTGAACTGAAGTTGGAAGCTCAAGCAAATGAGCCACTCGGGTGCCCCAGTAACCGGTCTTTCTAATACACCTGTATATGCACCCACTCACTCCCTCATAAAATGTATATAAAGAGCTCACATTTAAGGCAATGTACAGTGTGGTGCACAAGAAATACTCCATAATTATTTTAAACACTATGGATATTATGTAAGAGGTGTTCAATAATTAAAAGCTGTCATTTAAAAAAAATATTATTTTTAAAAGGTGATATTTCCAATTGCCAAATAATACTACCATGTCTTTTGCAGATAATAAAAGGTAAAGAATTATTAAAAGCAACACACTTACAGCTTGAATAATCAAAATTGGTTATTGCCTCTACTGTAACATTTTATGAGAAACAATAGGTTTTTTTTTTCTAAAAGTAAAATCAGGAGTGTATGCTGTTTTATCCTCTTCAATTCAGACACACTATGTCTGCTTATATATTTTATAGTTTGAACTAAACTTATAAAAGTTCTCCAACTATGCAGATGATATTTATGTTCTCTTTAGAGTTGAGCATTCTCTTCCCCCCCCCCCCCCGGTCTACTAACCAGAGTTAAAACTACACTCCATTTCATGCAATTCTAGCAAACAGTATATTGCACACTGTTCGTCAGCAAAAGCTTATCTTCTAAAATATAATGTACCCTATTTGTCCAAGATGGTATGTGTGAACTCATAAATACACAGATCTGCGTGTATGTTTGCATGTATGTGTATGTTTGTGTATGTGAGAGAGAGAGAGAGAGAGGGAATGTGAGGTGGGGAAGGAGAACAAGAGGGAGAAGAAAGAGGTTGCTTTGAAATCTCTATTCAAAGCCATCACTGGATTCATTCTGAATGACATTAATGGATTTAAGACAATGTTTATGCTTCTAATAGACTTCCCCTCAAGTCGCCTTACACACTCCACATTCCCTACCTACAACATATATGTTAATCATTCCCAAGGAATGCCTGGGGATTGTTTCACTTTCTTAGATGGTCCTAGAAAGCACCAGCATGATCTCACCTAAGCACAATAGTTATATGTAATGGTTGGGAAACTTAAAATTTTAAGAAACAGGAAATGCAACTTAAATGGAAACATTTTTTTTTCCTACATGCGAAGGACCATGGTACCTACCTCCAGGCTCCAACTCTATTTTCTGTGTTTCTCTTGGTTGTATCCTCCATCATATTTTGATATCTGCTAATAGGACCTGGCACATCCAGAGAATAAAAAAGTCTCCCTTGCCTTCCTTTTTTAAAGTGCTAGGGAACCTTATACAAAAAAAAAAACAAAAAAAAAAAACAAAAAAAAAAAACCACACACACACACACACACACACACACACACACAAAACAAAAAACAAAACAAACAAACACACACACAAAAACGACATCTGTTTGTCTGCCATTCATTGGTTAGAACTGTAAATAGGGACCACTAGGATTGGTCATTGCCAATCAGATTTTTCCTCTGGAGCTGGCTATAGTATATTCTACCCTGAATCAGTTGATGGTCTTCCAGAAGGCCCATACCTTTTGAATATAATGAGGTCCCTTAGGAAAAAAAAAATGGGGATGACTATTTGGCAGGCAGCGTGAAGTCTCTGAAATGAGATATTATTCAGTGCTATTATTAAGGGGTTTTTAATAAGTTTGTCTGCATTAGTCTGGGGGGAAAAAGCAGCCCAATTTAGTAATCATATAGATCAAATAACCAATGCATTAATTTTTCAATTTTCACCTGGTCATGTTGGATTCCAGAAGTCATGACCTATTGGCCAACACTCACAGTAGATTTTGAAGTACTGAGGAACTAAAATAGATTATTTATAAGCAATCAATATAATGAAATTATTCAGCTAGTTTTTCCAAGCATAATACAGGTTCCTCTTTTCTTCCTTTCTCTACAAACACAAATACAATAGTCATGCATTAGTAGTGATAAGATAAACCACAAAACAAAGCAGCTTTGGAGCCACTGGAGATGGTGGTAGGAAGGAAGTTAAATTGACTAAAATTTCCTAACTACAAGTATTTCATTCTTGTTGAGAAATTGCAGAAATGTATATAACTGGTGACAATTTTTAAAAATTTTGTAGCTTGGAAAGGAAAGTGCATAAAAATAATATATATGATTTACTCTGCATGTATCTCAGACAGTCTAAAATATGATTCAAAGAAATCCAAATTATGTTTGACAAAAGAAAAAATGTAGTGGCTCTTTCAGATAATGAAATCCTTTCTTTTTTTTCCCAGAGTAAATGGAAATGTAGTGAGTTGAAACAATTCAGTATGTAAAAGAAGCTTTTACTTTTATCTAAGTTGCATATAAGTACTTTTCTATTAGAAATATCCACTGATCAGTAGAACACATGAAATATATTATACGCACAGATTAAACTGCTCTCCATAATCCAAATGTTCATTCATTTCTAAAATAAAATGGATGTATACTTTAAAACTCCAGAGAAAATATGAATTACTAGGATTTTTGCATATTTCTCCACTCACAAAATAGTGGCATGCAAGAAAAGGTAGTGGGCTCGTGCATGTTGAAGTGAATTTAATTCTAGTGTAAAATGTTTGACAGTCTTTCCAGTATCCTGTCGTGTCTAGTGGAGTCTATGAAATCTCCCCAGAATAATACTGTCTCCCAGACAAAAGCAATAGGCTACCCAAATCAACACTAGCTGTATTATCATATGAAACTGTTCCTGATATATTGTGTTAGGTATTTTAACTTGTCTCTCCCCGCTGTGAGATGAGCTCCTTGGTAGCACAAGCTATTTATTATTTATCATTATTTTCATAGCATACATAACGCAAGATTGGGCACGTGCGTTGAGTATATGAAATAAATATTTGTGGAAGACACAAAGGAAGAAAGGAAGAAGGCACTAATTCAATTAAGAATGATTCATTTTTGTAACCAATATAAATATAAATATATAAAATAATATATAAATATATTTATATATATATAAATATTTATATATATATATATATATAAATATAAAATAATCTTAGAAAGAAACAGTCCATTTCAAATATTTTCTCCAGCGGTTCTAAAGCCTAAGATAACTTCATTTTAAAGGAAAATAAAGTTGGATCACATTTGAGAAATACTAATTCCCCACGTATATTTAAGGCCAGCTACTGAAAGTATTTTGCAGATAATTAGCTGTTTACAATTGCATTAATTCTAAAAAAGATGTCTATGGATTATAGTGAATTTTATAGTTAACAATTGATGCAGCTGAAAATTAGCAGGCAAGTGACTCAATTTTTAGATAATAGCTATTCTTGCTTTGAAATTTTCAATAATTCCCAACAATGTCCCAATTGCTTACAAACTCCATAGTTTGGCAGTCTCACTGAACTGCACGTTCCTCTACCAACACAACGTGCCAACCATGAGGCTTTGTCCATGCAAATTCCCTGCCCTGGGGTAACCTCATATCTCAGGCAACCCCAGGGAATCTCAAAAATCTCAATCTGGCGTAAAGCCCGCCGCATGCCCACACCTGCCCTCAGTGATCTCTGCTGAACCCTCATCCACCAGGCACTACAGGATCTAGGGCCTGACAGCTTTGCGAGGGGCAACAAAATATTTAAGCCCTGGAAGAAAACCCAGATGAAACTGCAAACTTGAGATGAATGTTTAGTTACAAGTGGAGAAAGCATAGATAGCATAATGTCAGTTAGGTAGCACATGCATTGTATTTAATGGGAGATGTAGTAATATATTAACATGTTTGATCTATCACTGACTTAGCCTGAAAAATGAAGTCAGCCCAATGACTAAGGTGATTTTTGTGTGCCTGGCTTGTAAGCTTCTCAATTTTTAGTTGGCATTAATTGTGTCTGTATATACTTTATACACCTTTGTATTGTTTTTTTTTTTTTAATTTTTTTTAACCTTTATTTATTTTTGAGACAGAGAGAGACAGAGCATGAACAGGGGAGGGGCAGAGAGAGAGGGAGACACAGAATCTGAAATGGGCTCCAGGCTCTCAGCTGTCAGCACAGAGCCCGACGCGGGGCTCGAACTCACGGACCGTGAGATCATGACCTGAGCCGAAGTCGGACGCTTAACCGACTGAGCCACCCAGGCGCCCCCGTTTATATTGTTTTATACATGTTTATATCTTACCTTCTACACTATCATAATTTTTTTGTAATGTTCCTTTGTTTTTGAGAGGGGGGAAGGAGAGCCTGTGCAGGGGAAGGGCAGAGTGGGGAGTATACAGATGATCTGAGGTGGGCTCAGCATTGACAGCAGAGAGCCAGAGGTGGGGCTTGAACTCACACACCGTGAGATCATGACCCGAGCCGAAGTCAGATGCTTAATGGACTGAGCCACCCAGGCACCCCATTACCTTCTACACTATCTTTGAACTCCTTGAAGATAGGAAATACTTTGTGTGAGTAGGGGCTCTTATCCAGTTAGGTTGAGGCTATTGTCCAGACACCAGTTGAGTTAGTTTCTATTTTAGCACATATTTCCCCAACTTGTATTAGATAGGTTGCTTTCATATCAGTCTTTTTCAATTGATTGAGGGTTCCTAGAAAAAAGAAAACATTTTCTATCTAAACTAGTGTCCTTTTTCAATGAATTAATTCTTTGTCAAAATAATACAGCCAGATAAAAGTGCTCTATCAGTTCTATTCTGAAGTAGGAAAACTAAATGTCAGTGAAAAGAATTTTGCTCTTTAAAGAGAAGGTTGAAATGTAATTATCGCAAGGCCAGTAGTTAAGTATTTCAGAGGTTGAGGAAATCATAACTAGATTGTTAAAATATAACAAAATTGCATCTGAACTGATTTTTTCAGATTTTCCAGAGATCCTGATTTCTAAATTAACTGACAAGGAGAGAAGTGTTTGTGTTAGAATCAGTCAGTATAATTCCTGGTTTAAAAAGTAACCTGCGTTTTTTCCTATTTTCATTTTTCTTTTCCTCATATATTTCTCCTAAGCACTCTAAACTTTTGCTGATTGATGTTATACATAATGGTACCCCACTGATATTTTGTATATTACGTTTTGTCAGAGACCGATTCATAATACCTCCACTGTCCTCTGCCCAGAATTCGTGTCTGATTTAATTTGTTGTCCTTGAAGTTTGGTGGCTAGCTTCTCTAGTAGCTAAGAAAACTTCAGGCTAACAGAAACTATTCAGAGAAAAGTTATTGTGAAAAGACTGCTCTCAGCTCCCAAACTAGGGTCATTTACAGTAGCATGACCTTGACAAATGTCTATAAGTCAAAGAATGCCTTGCCATAAACAATTTGGGGTGACAGGCTTATAACATATTGCAGACACAGATTGGATTCTCAAAAGGGCCCACACCAGCACACATTTCTTGCCTCACACAGGCAATTCCAGGACAGAGTTAAGGAAGAAGAAATTTCTTTGTGATACCAAGAAAGCAAAATCTCGTATTGCAACCAAGTAAGAGAAAGATCATCTTATAGTCAACTTACTAGCACATTTTAGGTCAAAACCCACTACCATATACCTCAGAAGGCATTCACTGATGACATTATTATATAATAAGTGATGATTTTCTTGGTTAGTTTCTGGAAAAAAAAGTCCTGGACTTTGGGAGCTAAGCATGAAATAGAATTGGATCTAATCATTTTGTAATGAATCAAGACCTCAAATGCCTACTCTCACTTCACTGAACTGACTGGATATAGAGTGAGAGATAATTAGCTCGTGTGTCCTTTTTACGCTGTGTGCTGTCTTCACCACCCAGGTACTTCTATCCTGGGCAGGCCCTCATTGTCTGAATATCATATAAGTCACACACTACTATTTGGGGGCTCTTAACTTTAAGGGGCTCTGACTCTTTCTCAAAATAATATTTTTAAATTTATCAAATTAAATACTTTGGATTTTTAAAAACATCTGTCTAAAGTAAATATATCAGTATCTAAAACAAGTGACATAGCAATATATGCATAACATTACTAATATATTGTTATAAAACATGACCTAGTGGTGTGCCTAATAATTACTACAAGTGACTGTAAACACTATTTTGAGATATTGGCAATAGCAGTAGGTGAAATGAAATAACTGGGGTTATTTTAATATTAAAGCCACAGGCATTAACACTACTGTTATAGTTTGTTGCCTAAATATTTAATTGAAAGAAGCACTAAATTTCATTTGGAGATTGGTGAGAATAAAGATGTGTCTTCCGCCCAACTTCATGAACCCCCAGTTGTGATCTATAGACCCATGGAGTGGGTCTAGGTTCTGATGTAGATTCTCATCTAGAAACAATTTTTGTCCCCAGTGCAGCCATTCACCATTTGAGATTTGAGCTATGATTATGTTCCCAGTAAGTTGAGTGGGGTGTGATTCATTTTCAAGCTATTCAAATGTGTGAAACTATTGGCATGCGTAGATTCGTGATCTAGCTCTCATGATCATTCCCAATCATTTCTCCTAACGATGGCCTCTGACAAATACCTTCACACCTTAGTTCATAAAATTTAAGCTAAATTGAATTTCTAAAATTTTCATGTCTATATTGAACATTTTTATACCACTATACTCAATTTTTCTATTTATGATTATAATTTTGCTGTCACTAAATCTAGTAAATTCTATTAAAAATGCAAGTTAATTTACTAAAGATTATGGAATTAATAAAAGAGTATGGAGATCAGTTATCAGTAAAGTGAGGAAATAAATTTATTTAAACATTTAAAAAATGTTTAACTTCACAAATGATCAAAATATGAATGAGACCTCACTTTATAACTATTTGATTAGAAATGCATGTTCGTGCATGTACATACTTAATACCTAATACACTTAATACTTAATACACATACCTAATTTTATATTAACAGGCATTTAGATTAATAGTTACGTTGAGTAAATAGAGTACAATCAAACTACATGTAAAATAAGTTTACACATTTTGTTTTAGAAATACCAGTTCTATTCCATCAGTTCTGAGAAAATAATAGGAAACCAGTATACATATATGTGAATATGTTCAAAGCAATGTGTTTTCTTAAAAGGAATGACAGGAAACAACCATTCTTTCTAATAGCAGGGAAATAAGTTTTAAAAAAAACACTAGTTAATGGCATATTAAAATGAGAAATATCTAACAGAGTGGTGAAGAACACATTATATAGATCTGTTGCCTGGCTTTGAATTCTAGGTTTACTATCTCATAATCATGAGACCTTGAGACAATTACTTAAACTTGCTAACTCAAAGTTTCCTCTTGTGTATAAAGCAGAGTTAATAATAATACTTAACTTGAAAGTTGCTGTGACGATGAAGTAAAGATACATTAAGCACATAGTAAGAGCTCTGTAAGTTCTAGTCATTATTACGATTACAATTTTTTGTGATTATTATGGCTATGTAAACACTATAAAGTTTTAAAATAAGAATGTAATACGATCAAAATAAAAAATGGTATTATTACATCTCTGATAAGAGCATGGATGCATATATTTCCAAAAGGAATGGAATTTTAAAAAAGCACTGATGTTAATAGGGTGATGAGATTTTGTTTGACTTTTAGCATTGATTATGGCTCCTGACTTGTATTTAATAATAAACTCCTGACTTCAGATTCTTTAATTATAATAGCTTCTCTTGAATTTTCCAGAATGGTAATACTCTTGTTACAATGGACTTCTTTTTCTTTTTTTTAATTTTCTCCCACTGTTTATTTATTTCCTGTCTTTGGTTTATTTTCATTTTTTCTGATGTCACTTTACACACAAATAAACATTATGCAGTTGGAAAAGTTGTCTATGGACTCTATAAATGATTTTAGTAGGAGATATCTTGAGGTAGAACAGCCAGTTTTTTTCTTTCCCAAAGCCTGAATTCCTGGATCCAGGATCCCAATGCCTTCTATTTGGCCATGTCTTTGATTTTGGATGGATATCTAAGAAAACACAACATTGATATAAAACTATGCAATTAAATTATATAAATTGCTATTTGTTGGTAATTTCAAAATTATGTAGAATGAGAAAAATGTTTGTGGAGCTTTTACTGTATTTTTCAAATGGGTTTGAAAGGTTGTTGATGTGAAAGTTTCTTTCTCTAAATAGAGCCTTACCATATTTTACATAGTTGTATATGTAAAATACTGAGAGATTGGGTTGTTGTTTGAGGGTAAGCCACCTGCCGTGGAGACTATTTATTTTATGACCACATATGTTAGTGTTGGTTGCTTGGAGGAAAGCCATCATTTTTTACCTTCCTCTCTCCTAGAACTATTCTTTCAACACCTGTGTGGGACACAGGCAAATTTAACAGCGATCACTAAACAACCTGAAAATAAGCATCAGCCAAATGGTTATTATTATTTTGGAGGGATGCGTTTCTTCAGTGTTTGATTTATGTTTGTACCATTCAGAGTATTGACTGCACTAATTTGCTTGACAATTGAAAAATAAATTTGCCTCAGGCAATGACCTTATATGCCAAGATGAGACCAGTGTGAATTTTTACAGTTGAGTTATAAACCTCTGAGTAGTTTTTATTACGAAAATGCTGACACTACCTTAACTGTGCGGTGTGCATGATCTGGCTACAATTTTGTTAAGGAACAAAAACAGGCCAAATAGCTATTAAGAATGAGTAGATCTGCGGGGTACCTGGGTGGCTCAGTCGGTTGAGCAGCCGACTTCAGCTCAGGTCATGATCTCGCAGTCCATGAGTTCGAGCCCTGCATCAGGGTCCGTGCTGACAGCTCGGAGCCTGGGTCTGTTTCAGATTCTGCATCTCCTTCTCTCTGACCCTCTCCCATTCATGTTTTGTCTCTGTCTCAAAAATGAATAAACGTTAAAAAAAAAGAATGAGTAGATCTTGAAAGTAAAATGACAAAGGTGGGGGGGGATCAGCTGGGAAAAAAAAGAATAACAGGAAATCAATTAATTAATAAGAAAAATGAGAGAACTCAGAGGATAAATAACCAATCTTTTTGATACTTACTTTTAAGCCAGATTATACATACAAACTATACTCTTCAACTTTTGTGAAGAAGTTATATGCGGTATTTTGTATGAGGTCCATTGAAAGATGGTCATCTTAGAGTTTGTGATAAAAAATGAATGTTCTGGGGGCATCTGGGTGGCTCAGTCACTTGAGCCTTGGACTTTGGCTCAGGTCATGATCTTGGGATTTGTGAGTTCGAGCCCCACATCGGGCTCGCTGCCATCAGCCTGTCAGCGCAGAGCCCGCTTTGGATCCTCTGTCCCTGTCTCTCTGCCCATCCCACAAGTGCGCTCTCCCCAAAATAAATATATATATATGAATGTTGTGTAGTATGTGACACATCTGATGGTTTCAGTTTTGTGTTGAAGTGCTAAGGTTTTAGCAATTGTGTGATAAGGTGGAGTATTTGTGAAAATGCCCCTTCCTGGGGTGCCTGGGCGGCTGAATCAGTGAAGTGTCTGACTCTAGATTTCGGTCCAGGTCATGATTTCACAGTTTGTGGGATTGAGCCCCACGTGGTGCCCTGTGTACTGACAGGGCAGTCTGCGTGGGATTCCTCTGGCTCTCTGGCTCTCCCCCACAAAATAATTAAACTTAAAAAAATAATAATACCCCTTGCTATATAGGTATACGGTTTTACTTAACTAGAATACATGTGTAAAATTTTTTGTGTGGTGTATAGATTTAATTGTGTATGAACTTGCGATAATTTCCCGAACCAAAATTAGACTCTCAGTTTTTGTCGTGCTATAACTACAAGAGGAGAAGTAAGCTAGGTATCTACTTTAAAATTAAGTTCTATAGTCAGAGTTATTATCTCTCTCAAAAAATGTCCCCACTTGATAAAGATAAAATTTGTTTTTTTCCCTGCATGAGACAGGATATGTCATAATCCTAAGGCTTAATCATTTCATATTAGTCACTTCAATGCATTTCTCACTATATATTTGTATCCCTATTGTCTAATGAATCGTTACAGTGTATTTTCTTTTTCTTTACTCCCTTAACTCTGGCATTTGCGCATTTCTAGCAAAAGTTACTTTTTTAAATCTCGGGTTGCTTAATCAATAAATTTTATAATTCTTCATTGCCTTCCCGTTTGCAAACCATAACTGGAGACCAAGTAAATCTGAATAAATACTAGGCAAATACATACACTTCTGTGTTTATATGTCTGTTAGGACTTGATTTTACACCCAAGGATATATTTTTCATCATATCTGAAATTGAAAGGGTTGTTTTCAAAAATTAGTCACAACTATTATGTGCTGGACGTCTATATGATCTAGGCAAAACACTTACGTTTGATGAGCTTTATCTTATATAAGTCTCACAATAACTGGATTTACAGATGAGAAACCAAAGTCCAGAGCCACTTCACCATATACCCAAGACACATAGTTATAGATTAATATTGCCTGGATTTTAACGGATATCTGTTCATTATTTTCTACACTATAAGTTTATTAAAAATCCAAAATTTTGATTAAATATTTGAATAAAATATTACAGATGGTTTATTAAACACTGGACTCTCAATTGTTACAAAAGCTAAAGGCATTTATCTGGAATAGTGAAGCATCTTTGAGGTTCGCAAATATAATTAACCACAGGTGTTTAATATATAAACATCTGAAAATAATTGTAAGTACACAATTATAATTTTATGCCTATAATATGTTTCTCTAAGGAGCACCTGAATTCCTTAATATAAACACAGAAATACTGTACTCTTTGGCATAAAAAAATTAAAGGATAATTAAAGACAAAATATTAAACCATGTCTGAAGGATTAACTCAGTGATCTGATTGATCTTTTTTGTCTTTATGATGTTACAGTATCTCCTTTGAAAGTAGCAACAAGTACCTGCCTTGTTTTAACTTCATTCTCAGAAATTTAAAATTAATTCCATCCAGGAAAAGTTTATGTTTAAAAGTTTATTCCATCCAGGAAAAGTTTACACACACACACACACACAAACACATACACATACATACACATATATATGTGTATATATATATATACATACACATATATATATACACATATATATGTATATATATATATATATATATATATATATATATATATATATATATATTCTTTTCTTTATTTAATGTTTGTTTATTTTTGAGAGAGAGGGAGACAAAGTATCAGCAGAGGAGGGGCAGAAATAGATGGAGACACAGAACCCTAAGCCGGCTCCAGGCTCTGAGCTGTCAGCACAGAGCCCTACATGGGGCTTGAATTCATGAACCATGAGATCAGGACTTGAGCTGAAGTCAGACGCTTAACCAACTGAGCCACCCAGGTACCCCAGGAAAGATTTCAATTTTTAAGTAATTCCACCAACACTACTAAAAAAAAATAGGGTACAATATAGGTAAGCTTGATTTTGGTTTGTTTGTTTGATTTTCAGGTATCTCTTCCTATAATAAAACTTTCTGAACATGTATTTAAAATGTGGGTTGTAAAAAATTTATCCAAGCCTGGAGAGTTTGGTGTTAACCAAGTGCATGGAAATTAATCCATTGGAAAGACCCTAGTATCTTACTTATAGGTGGAATCTAAAACAAAAACAAAAACAAAAACAAAAACAAATCGATACAGAGAGCAGGTTGGTGGTTTCCAGAGGAGGGGGTGGGAGGGTATGGGTCAAATGAGTGAAGGTGTTCGAAAGGCTTAAACTTCAATTATAAAGTAAATAAGTCATGAGAATATAAGGTACAGCATGGGGACTATAATTAATAATACTCTATTATGTATTTGAAAGTTACTAAGAGAGTAGACTCTAATATTCTCATCACAAGAAAAATATTGTAACTACATTTGGTGATGAATATTAACTAGACATATGAGAGTGATCGTTTCATAATATATACATCTATCAAATAATTATGCTCTACACCTGAAACTACTATGCTATATGTCAGTTATCTCTCAAAAAATTTAAAAGACACTTACAAGAGGAGAGTAGAGTCGTGTTAGACAAAAATGATCAGTTTCAAATAAATAAATAAAACTGTATTGGATAATCCTTTTTTATTATTTGTTTAAACTACTGTCATATAATAAATTTTAGGTGCACAAACACATACACACATGCAAATTTAAAAGAGAGGGTATATATGTTTGCTCAGAATTCTCATATTTCAAACTTAGGAAAATCAGCTGAACAGTAAGATACTGTTTTTGATTATTTAAAACAAATCTATATGACAAAATGATAAAGGTTGATCCACTTTTACTTTCTTATCCACCAGCCATGGTGTTTGATGGGGACATTTTTGGATTTAAAAGAAATACATGGTAACTTTTGGAAGAGATATTTCTTCCTATGTATTCTTAACAGTGCTAGCTAGTGCCCTGTTTCTTCCATCTGTTAAAGAACAGCTTTGCTCACCTTTAGGGTCTTCAACTACTAATCTCTGTGTATGTTTTATTATTAATTTGCCAGAATTTTGATCTGAAGATCTTCTATTCGGTCAACTTCAAAGATTACCTCAGCAGTGGCTGAATTAATTACACTTGAATAGTTTGTTCTCCAAGGCCAATATCTTAAAAAATACATCAGTGCTAGTAAAAAAAAAAAAAAAAAAAAAAGAAAACTTTGCATATCTTAAATTACCTGCAGATCAAGGGATAATATGAAAGAAAAACAGCAACAAAGCAAGTATTTTAGGTAGATTTATAAAAAAGCACTGAAAGTTTCATTATTCTTAATTTCACCCCATAAACACAGTTGTTTCCTTGGGTTCAATAAATTAAAACCTGAAAATGACAATGTTTACATATCCAGAATTTTTTTGTGTTGGATAGATTGCTCATAATTAGAATAATGGCTGCTGACATTCTCAGGATCTCATTTTGAAATGTTTCAGAGCAGGGAAAATATTTCTGAAATCTGAAGTAACCAACTTATTTATGAAAGTAAGAAAGGTTATTTCTCATAACTACGAGAGCTTATGATGTAGAAAATGTTGGGGTTCAGAGTCAAAGGACAAGAAAGAATTCTTGAGATGTCTTTGGTGCAAAAAGGTGGTTTTATTAGTGCACGGGGACAGAAAGAGCTTCCCTGGGGTTGTGGGAGTGGTCGATTATATACTTTTAAGTTGGGAAGGGGTTTAGGGGTAGAACAAACCTCCAAGGTATTTTGGAAATAAGGTTTTCAGGACCCTGCGGGGGCCAGCAAATGTTAGGGAAAGATTATTTATTACTGTTTAGTAAAAACTGAGTCCTGAGTTCCTTCAGATGTGTATCAGGGGGCCATATGCTTGGTGGATGATGGCTAACACATATTTAGTGGGGGGAGGTAGAGATAAAGGAAGTTTCCAGAATAATTTTTATATGTTTAAGGTAGACTCACGGGATCCTGGGGGGTCAGGCTAAGATTGCCTTTTGCCCCCAGCAAAGTGTCAACCTCCAACATCAGGGCAGCAGAGCTCCCAGAGATGGGTCACTCTGCCTGTTTCAAGGACTTGTCAATGGGCTGTAGGCAGTAAGGGAATTCAATTTTTTCTTTTATCTTTGTTTCCCACATTAATTTAGATCCGATCCAGTCTTCTGGTCTGGTCTTCTGGTGTTAGCAATCCACTGGGGCATGGTGAGAAAAATGTAAAACCTGCAACAATATGTTTTTCTCATACATTTTTTTCCGATTGTTGCAGATAATGATCACTTGTTGGGGTAGAATATATATACATCTGATTTTTAAAACCCATATTGGGCATTTGAGAGTCACGATTAATTAGATGAGTATTTATCATTATCTAGGTGAAGGACATTTGGCTTGTTCTGTTCTAATTTCCTATTTATCATGAGTTAATATTTGGGTCTGTATACTATTCAATGGGAGAAGTCTACTGATCACTGTAACTTGGGCTTATAAGCCCTTTCAAAATTTACATTTGTGGGTAGAGGAAAATATTCAAATTGAATGAACCCATTAATACTGACTACATCCAAGATTTGATCTAGGATAATATAGTATGTGATGTGATATATTAACATTTGTTTATTTAATGAGATGGTTGTAGATGATTGTCTTTGAGAGGAATTTAAACAGGGAAACAAACTTGAGAAGCTGCATGGGGTTGCAGATAACTTCATGCATGTCAAATACATGCTCACCATCACTGGAGACCAGAAAGAGCACATGTCCATGTATGTATTTTTTAATTATTTTAACGTTTATTTACTTTTGAGAGAGAGACAGACAGAGCATGAGCAGGGGAGGGGCAGGGAGAGTGGAGACACAGAATCCTAAGCAGGCTCCAGGCTCTGAGCTGTCAGTACAGAGCCTGAAGCGGGGCTCAAACTCAGGAGCCATGAGATTGTTACCTGAACCAAAGTCAGACACTTAACGACTGAGCCACCCAGGCGCCCCAGGAAAGATTTCCATTTTTAACTAGTTCCACCAACATTACTAAAAAGAAATAGGGTACAATATAGGTAAGCTTGATTTTTTTTGTTTGTTTGTTTGATTGTCAGGTATGTCTTCCCAGAATAAAAATTCCTGAAAATGTATTTAAAATTTAAACAGGGAAACACACTTGAGAAGCAACTTGGCTTGGTTTTGCAATGAAGCCATGTCACTGGTTTCTAGTCCTGCTCCAGCTTTTTTCTTCTCTTGCTCTTCAATGTAACTTGATTGTGCTAAAACTTTTAGGCAATATGCTTGAATACTTAGATTTAGATACAGATGAAAGATTTCAGGGATTGGACTCAATGAAATTTCAGGGATTGGACTAAATGAAATTAAGGAATGAAAAATTCCTTTCAACTCTTGTTTTGAAATTTGGCAGGAAAAATCATTGGGTAAGAAGCAATTAAACTAAGGCCACAAATGAGGAAAAGGTGGGTTTTTGTTTTGTTTTGTTTTGTTTTGTTTTGTTTTGTTTTGTTTTGAAAAAGAGGTAACAAAAGGATATTCCACTGACAGGGAATAGCAAGCCCAGAGCCCCCAGAGAGGAGGAATACTGATATGTATCAGGGATTGAAGCCAGTGTGGCCACAGCCAAAAGACCCAGAAGACTTGGAGAGCTTGAGCAGGCTGGAGATTGAGGCAGGCAGTGGTACAAACAGGGGAGAGTGCTTGAAGTTGTGAAGCAGGGAGATAATATAATGAGATTTCACATTTAAAAACGAAATAACTCACTCCATCTAAAATCGAGAGGACACATTAGGGAAAAGTAATGTGTCATGGTGCCTGGGTGGCTCTTGGGTCAAGTGTCCAACTCTTGATTTGGACTCAGGTCATGATCTCAGGGTTCAGTTCATGAGTTAGAGCCTTGCCTTGGGCTCTGTGCTGAGCATAGAGCCTGCTTAAGATTCTCTCTCCCTCTCTCTGTGCTCCTCTCCCCTGCTTGTGCGTGCACACACTCTCTCTCTCAAAATAAAGAGATAAACATTAAAAAAAAAAAAAAAAAGAAACCTTAGGGAAAGGTAATGTGTAGAAATGTAGCAGCAAGATGCTTTGTGGTGATCTGGGAGAGGTACTGGTTGATCTGGTGGAGAAGGAAAAGATGGGACTTTGGGGAGATTTACGAAGGCAAAGTTGTTAAGGCTTATGATGATCTGGATCTAGGCTATGACAGGAAAAGTAATATGTAAGATAAGCCCTAGGCTTCTGTTGATTATTAGGATGCTGATTATTAGGAGGGATGCTGAAATAACAATTTTGGAATAGGCAAATAGAAATTAAAAATCTAAAGAAAATAATTTTTATTAAATACAAATAAATGTTTGCATCCAATTTCTACTATCTTCTTAATCTTTTTTTTATGTGAAATCATGACATATCCTTAATGAGGTTCTAAAAAATTATATTCATCATACATAGACAAAGTAATATTGTTCTTACTGTATGTGCTCATTCTATTTTTTTTTTTTTTACTTCAACATTTTTAAAATTAGGATGCATCTCACATTAGATAAACAACATTACTATTGAAGTATTTGTTCCATATTATTTACTCTTTTTCTCTGTTCTTTTATTCCTGGAAGGCTGTTATTATTGATACATATCTTAGAACATATGGCAGTTGACTACAAAGAAAATTATTTACTCATCAACTATTCGAATAATGAGAAGTTGTCATAGAAATTACCAAATCTATTTGGTTAAATACTGTTTAAAAGAACAAATTTAATAGTAGCATGCCTATATGTTAAAGAAAATGTGTTATCTTAAACTGTGAATGTATGTGAGCTCATTTAAAAACTATACATTCATCATTATACGGTAAGTTTAGGAATATGTTTTAAAATATTTTAATCACAAGGAAATTAATCTATTTTTTTTGTGATGTTTGAACAATGTTCAGCTCATTTAAAAATATTTTGTTAAGTAATATTTCCCCCAATGTGCAAGATTAACACACCTCTACTAAGATTATTAATGTAGAGAGGATTATAGCAATAGTCAATGCCATTGTTTTCTGTGGTCAAAGCACTTTTGATTTGATACAACTGTTTTCATTAACAAGATAGTTATATGGATACATTATGTGTTATGCGCCAGCCTAAGTGTATCTCTTAAATTAAATCATTTGATAAACACCATCTCTGTTTTATAGATAAGGAAACTGAGACAAAGAGAAGTTAAGAAATAAACTCATTATTACGCAGCTCATAAGTAGCAGGGTTGTAAGAGATAAGGAAAAGTTCCTGTTCATGCACCTTGCTTGTCAAGATATCTACCTTACTGCCAATGTATACTGTTGATTTTCCAAACTCAATAATTTCCTCGATATTCTTGACCAGATTCCTTAATTCAACAAATCATGTCCCTCTCTCCATTATACCTTATCTGAGCCTGTGTGTAGCCTTACCACAGTGCATCTGTTGCAGTAGAAGTCTGTCCGACAGCTGACCCTTCCTCTGGTGATAGGAATCACAGAGTCCTACATCTCCAGAGTCTTAACCTTCCAATGTGACTTCAGTCTTTTCCAAAGAAATTTTAACCTGATCTATTTTATTTTTAAAATGTTTATTTATTTATTTTTGAGAGAGAAAGCTAGCATGGGAGAGGGGCAGAGAGAGAGGGAGATAGAGAATCTCAAGGAGGCTCTGCATTGTCTGTGCAGTGACTGATGTGGGGCTCGAACTCATGAACCGTGAGATCTTTACCGGAGCTGAAATCAAGAGTCAGACGCTTAACTGACTGAGCCACCCAGGTGCCCCTCAACCTGACCCATTTTAAAACAAAGAACCAAGACAATGTAAATAAAAAGGAAGTGTCAGCTTTTCATCTACTCCTCTAGCTACTTACTATGTTATCTTCTCTCAGGCCTTGAGTCACCAACCTCTATATTTTCACTTCTTAAGTCTCCAGTGTGTCATTAGCCTTATAAATCTGGCTTCCTCCTTCAGTTTTCAACATTTATGCGAGATTCTTTTTAAATTAGATGACAAGTTGCACTCCTATTGTTACCCTACCTTTCTGTATCATTTGCCTTTGTAGGTCCCTTCCTCTGTCCTCAAAGTGCGTTGTCATCTGACCATTTTCCCCCATCCTCGGCTGTAATCCAAGGTGTCATTGCTAATTGCTGCAGTAGTTTTTTTCTTTTAACTGTTCTCCCTTCCATTTCATGCAAGCCCTGTCTCATCAGTTTGCCACAGAGATGCCAGAGAGCACCATCTAAACCACATATCTGATCACGCCTCCTGTCTGCTTGAAAATCACCCGGATGGATATATTTTACCATTTTAGTTTAGAAACAAAGCAATGATATCAGGTTTTATTTTTCAAAGATGGTGATGTGAAAATACCTCTTCCTACATGCTCTTCTTACAATGTGGTATTGACATTCTTACATTGAGAGATGAGGTCTAATTTCCCTTCCCGTGCATATAGACTAGAATGAGTGACTAGCTCCTAACGAATAGCACATGGCAAAAGTAATGAAGTGTATGACTTCTAAGGCTAGGTGATAAAAAGGAGATGCCCATCATTGGAACTCAGCACTCACCTGTAAGGATTCTGATTAGAGCCCCAGCTGAGGTCTCAGCCGACAGCCAGCATCGACCGCCTACCGTGCGAGTGTTGGAGCCTTCAGATGATCCTGAATCCTGGTGCCAAGTGGGCAGAGACGAATTGTTCCTGCCAAGCCCTGTCCAAATTGCAGGTTCATAAGAGGTAAATCTGTACTGCTTAAAGCCACTAAGCTTTAACACACACACACACACACACACACACACACACACACACACACACAGGATGTTCAGCCTAATCCGATACTCTCTAGTGCATCCTTAGTTCAAATTATATTAAACTTTCTAAAATTCCCTATAGGCAGCACGTTTATTCAGATCCCAAGGCTTTTGAAAATTCTATTCATTTTACTTTGGAACACGTCCCAACTACTCCACTTCTGTGGGGGCTATGATTTAGGTCTTAATTCATGATACTTCTAAGTGGCTTCTCACAAACCCCAGTTTGCATTAGAATTCCATTTTTTCTTTTACCTAAGCATCATACAGAATGCCATATAGATGTTGGATTAGTACACAGGGTTTCATATCATTGCAATCAAAATATATAATGTACCAAAATAGGATAAAGATGATGTAGTCAAATTTCTGTGTTATTTTTCTAGTGGAAGTCATTAACCTTAGTAACTAATATTAATTTCAGAATCTTAAGTACACGCTGACAAGGGCGAATGGAGTAGTGTTCGCTGTGCTGTGTTGTGTTTCCTATCCTTTGGGGAAAGAAAGTTGGCTGATGATTTCATTCATGAATTGTAATCCTGTGGTTTTCGACACCTAGGAAGTAGCCACAGTACTCGCATTTTATTGTTGCTTTTGAGTTGTATTAAAAGTAAACCATCTCCTCGAAGCTCTTGATGTGCAGAAATGTTCTTCTAGATTTGAGTTACAGATACAGATTTTGGTGTGTAAACTTAATCGCTACACACTTTGTCTCTTCTGTCAGTGCTCTCGTGATCTCCCACCCCACCTCCACTTTTGCCGCCTTATCTCTTTTCCCCATGCCGCTGTCTCCAGTCATAGTCGTTAGTGACCACTCCACTGTCTTTTCTTTGCTGTGCTAGGAGTTCATTCCCTCTGGGTATACCTGTGGCAAATTGTTATGCTTCCTTTAACCATGACAGATAATTCACAGGGGTCCGGGGAAGAGCTGTATGGCTCTAACATTCACAGCTGTTCTGAGAATCTAAAATTAATTGACACTATGGTTCAGTGTTACTTTTCTTGATTTTTTTTTCCCCCTCAGTAAAAAGGGATATCACTCATGTAATCACAAACTGCATTGCAGTATGGTGTTTTCTCTGGGTATTCACAGAAAATTGTAAAGAGTTTACAGATTCATTACTACATCCAAGTCCCAAGTTTTAAATTTCACATTTATGGAGTGGAAAATTATAGAAAGAAAGGAAAAATAAAATGTTGACTAAAATTGTACATAATGAGGTTAGATTTCTGCATAACATTTTTATTGACGCCATTCTTCTGCTCATTGGAAATATAAAAGATTAAAGAAAACACAGTATTTCATCATAATGTTTTGTTATTTTTCTGATCAGCAAAGGAGCGTAAGTCCAAATTTGGAATGCATAATAATTTATAAATCAATCACAGTTACCACGGAGCTATCAAACTTCCAGAATGTGAAAAAAAAATCTCCAAGGTTCACCGGGGAAGATTACTCAGCAAACATAACAAAAGTATGATTTCAAAACTGAGTACTCTGGTCCCATCTTAAGTCCCTCTTTTTCTATAATTATTTTATATTTCATTCATTGGGTTAGCCAAAAGTATGATATCCAGATGTGATCATGTCCATGCAATCAAGTGAAAATAGACTTTTCTGCATGTATTTATACACAACTACCCTTTGTGTAAGACAAGGAGGGACTACAGAGGTTGCAGACATATTATTTTAAATCTGATTTGAAATATCTCCTGAAATGGTTCAAGAACTCTGAAAATGCTCCTGGGAGTCTCTTGATATTTAGGGTTTGAAATATTAATGATTAAAAATAAGTGCAATTGGAAAATAAGATATCCTTGATATGAAATGACCTACCTTACAAAAGGTATATTACCGAGTTTAAGTTCTTGGGGATTCATGGAAATATACTGAATTTTTCATGAACCCATGCAAGATTTGTCCATTTAAATTTTGAGCATATATTTATTTATATACCTACACACATGTGTTGAGAACTAAAGCTTACATATAATTTTTGCTTTGCGTAGCTTTTCATTTCCATAATAAAAGTGTATTAGACACTAAATGATATATAGAACTTCTTCAGTCATGGTATTTATTAATATGGAGGCAAGTTGTAAATCAAAGTTGCCGAACTTTTCATTAGTCCTGTGTCAGTGTGGTGGTTTAGCCCGACGTACAAAGATGTGAAGCATTATGAAGTGTTAGTCTGAGTGAAAGTTGGAATCACTTAGAGTAATGAATCCATGGGAAGAGAAAAGGGAGTATCTATGTGTTTAGTGGACATTTGCTAACCCTATTAGGCATATTTAATTTCCATTTCAGACTTGACTCTGGCACAACCAGCAAATGTTTTTAGATAAATTACATAATATAAAGTCTCTGGGCCCACTTACTCTCGCCTGGGAGTGTTTTGGACTAATATTGACTGTCTTTTTAGCATTAAAGGTATATAAGTCTTAGGTACTTAACTGTTTATAACCCTAGACATACTCTACAGTTTAAATTCAGTCCAGAATTTTTATTTATATGATTGAGGTGACTGGTATGATTAACTCATACAGCTTATCACTCCTATTAAAGACTTTGAAATATAAAATATTAACCTTTTGTTTCTTTGCAATGCCAACTTTACTAATGAAAATTTGACCCACTATTTAGAAGAATATAAAATATTTAAGAAAAATTGATCCAAATAATGTTTTATAGATATGAATAATATTTCTAATGAGAGATAAATGTAACTTTATTTTGAAATATTTATACTTGAAAACCTATCATACGTCATTACCAAAGCCAAATTCACGAGTCCTTATTGAGAGAAGGTATTGTAAAGGTATTCTATGGAACACAGTTAATAATCACTTAAGGAGCCATGTGTTTAGCTGAAATATAGAACTTCATTTTTACTAAAATAAAATATTGAATCTTGAACATTTCTCTGTTTTCTTTTCAAAGATTTATCCAAAATGACTTAAGGATTTTGTCTTTGAATTAATGCCCAGGGGGCTTAAATTATATTGTATTTTCAATATTGTCTTCAATTTATATTTCATCATTTTCTTCAGAAATGTAAAACGAGTTAGTAAAGTAGAGCTGAAATTTCAAAGCTTACATCTTAGAGTAGATTTTTTTCTTTTACGTTAGTTCAATTCTGTTCTATTAATTTCTGTGACTTACGTGTTATTCAGATTACCAGACATTAAAGCTCAATGTTCGCTTTCTACGGAAAATTGAACAAATGATTTTAGACCATAAAAATTTAAGGCTGGCATTATGTCTTACTGATAAGTGTATTTTCTCCAGTGCCTTACACAAAGTGTGTCATTAATAGCCATTTTTACTTGAATTAATTAGCCCTGAAATATAGTGACAGGTCTATTCAACTGGACTTCAAATATATACTTCGTTAAAACATAAAATATCCCCTGTATGATTGATGTCACCAACATGGTGACATAGGAGTTCCCTGAATTTCCCTCCTCCTATGGATGCATTGATCATACGGGTAGACACCAGTCAATTCTTTTTGAGAACATTTTTGAAAACCAGTTGAGTGGACTGTGAAACATCAAGTTGTTGAGAAAATACCCTCACTGAAACAAGTAGGAAAGCCTGAAACACTCTCAAGATAAACTCTGCTCCCTAAACAGGAACTTACCACTGGGAGATAACCCTCAATCCCAGCTTCTCTCTAAGAAGCGTAAGATTTGGATCATATATACAGCCACTCAACTTTTAAGGCTGCCATCCAAGAGATGGGTCTCCAGTTCACCTAGTTCTAAGAACCAGTGGGGCTTGCTTTTATGAATCCCATAGCACTATAGCAACCAAACAAGCAATTGTTAAACAGTTGTGGCTATTTATAAGTTATCATGCATCACCAATTGGTACTTATGTGCTATTGCTTATCAGAAAAAGAAAGTTATTAAACACTTTCACAGCTATGTCCCTTAGCTTAGCACAGAAGGAACAAACAAAAACATCTATTTAACAGTTTGTTCCTAGAAGGAGTTTGAATGTATATTCTCCCAGCTGCTGCTTGCGGGTTCAGTTTCTAACCTGCCTACATTTCAGAACTACATGGGATCCTTCAAGGAGCCTGAAAAAGCTGGTGGTAACTTCCTTGCCTTCTTCCTCCAACTAACTTCAAAAATAAATCAAGTCTACCATCATCTCCCTGAGTGAAGCTTATTCACACATCTGGGGTTCCCACTTTTATGGCTGCAACCTGAGGGACAGGCCCTCAGGGCACAGTGTAAATAAATGAAGCAGAAACTAGAAAGACAGTCAAAAAGATCAACAAAATGAAGAGCTGTCTTTTTTTTTTTTTTTTTTTTTTTTTAAGATGAAATGGACAAATCCTTAGCTGGATTAAGAAAAAAAGAGTTAAGACAAAAAAAATCAGAAAGAGAAGAGGAGACATTATAAATGACAACATGGAAATACTAAAGATCAAAAGAAACTACTATGAACAATGATATGCCAACAAATTAGATAATCTAGAAGTAATGTCTAAATTCTTAGGAACATACAATCTACCATGACTGAATCATGAATAAATAAAACATTGGAAAAGACCAATTACTAGTAAGAGAATTGAATCAGTAATCCAAAACTTTCCAACACAGAAAAGTTCAGGACCAGATGGTTCCATTGGTGAATTCTGTGACACATTTAAAGAATGAATACCAGTCCTTCTTAAACTCTTCAAAAAGATTGACTGGGAAAGTGTACTTGAAAACTGGTTTTATGAGGCCAGAATAACCCTGAAAACAAAGCCAGACAAGAAGGATAGGAGAAAAGAAAATTATAGGCCATTAGTTATAGTGAATGTATATGTTCCCCAATGAAATAATAATAAACTTGCAACAAATTAGGAATTTACCTCAACATAATAAAGGCCATATATGACAAGCACACAGCTAACATCATAGTCAAGTGTGAAAAGCTGAATGCTTTTTCTCTAAGATCAGAAATAAAGCAGGAATGCCCACTCTCACCACTTTTATTCAATATAGCACTGGAAATCTTAGCCAGATAAATTATGTAAGAAAATGAAATATATCATTCAAATCCAAAAAAAAAAAAAAGAGAAGTAAAACTATCTGTTTGCAGATGACTGATGTTATATGTAGAAAGCCCTATAGACTTCATCAAAAACTTTAGAATGAATAAATAAATTCAAGAAAGTTGCAGGATACAAAATCAATATACAAAAGTCAGCTGCATTTCTGTGCACTATTAGCAAATTTTTGGAAAGATAAATGAAAACAATCTATTTAAAAAAATAATGTGTATTTATTTTTGAGAGAAAGAGACAGAGCATGAGTGGGGCAGGGGCAGAGAGGGAGGGAGACACAGAATCTGAAGCAGGCTGCAGGCTCTGAGCTGTCAGCACAGAGCCTGATGCAGGGCTCGAACTCATAAACTGTGAGATCATGACCTGAGCCGAAGTCGGACACTTAACCGACTGAGCCACCCAGACGCCCCCAAAGCAATCTCATTTTAATAGAATCACAAGGAATAAAATATTTGGGAATGAACTTAGCCAAAGAAATGACAGATATGTACCCTGAAAACTGATGAAACACATTTAAAAAGACTCAAATAAATGGAAAGATATTCCATGCTTATGGATTTGAAGAACTAATAGTGTTAAAATGTCCATAGTACCCAATACAATCTACCAATTCAATGCATTCCCTATCAAAAGTCCTATGGCTTTTCTCACAGAAATAGAGAAAGCAATCCTAAAATTTGTGTGGAGGCATAAAAGACCCCACACAGGCAATTAAATCTTGAGACAGAAGAACAAAGCTGGATTCATCACAGTTCAAACTGTATTACAAAGCCATCATAATCAAATGGTAATGTATTTTCATGGAGCCATCAAACACATAAAAACATAGATGAATATAATAGAATAGAGGCCCTGGAAATCAATCCATACACATATAGTCAGTTAATGTTCAACATAGGTGCCGGGACATACAATGGAGAAAGAATATCCTCTTTTTTTTTTTTTTAACGTTTATTTATTTTTGAGACAGAGCATGAACAGGGGAGGGGCAGAGAGAGAGGGAGACACAGAATCTGAAACAGGCTCCAGGCTCTGAGCAGTCAGCACAGAGTCCGACGCAGGGCTCGAACTCATGGATCGTGAGATCATGACCTGAGCCGAAGTCGGACGCTTAACCGACCAAGCCACCCAGGCGCCCCAAGAATATCCTCTTTAATAAATGGTTTTGGAAAATCTGAAAAGCCACATGCAAAAGAAACGGGGCCCCTATCTTACACAATACTCAAAAATGAGCTCAAAATAGATTAAAGAATTAAATATGAGATGTGAAACTGTAAAATTCCTCTTAGAGAATCTAAAGGTAATCTCTTTGACCATGATATTGGCAATTAACTTTTTGGATTTGACAACAAAAACAAAGGAAATAAAAATAAACAAATTAAATAAGATTGATTATACCAAACTAAAAACTTCTGCACAGCAAAGGAAGCCGTCAGCAGCTACAACGAAAGGCAACCTCTGGAATGGGAGAAAATATTAGGAAACCACATATCTAATAAAAGGGTAGTACCCAAAATATACTAGGAACTTATATAACTAAATAGCAAAAGGCAAAAATCCCAATTAACAAATGGGTGAAGGACTTGAATAGACGTTTTTCTAAAGAAGACACACAAATGGCCAACAAGTACATGAAAAGGTGCTTGACATCACTAAGCATTAGGGAAATGCAAATGAAAATGTCAACGAGATATGATCCTATATCTGTTAGAAAGACTATTATCAAGAAGACAAGAGATAGCAAGTTTTTGGTCAAGATGTGAAGAAAAGGGATCCCTTCTACACTGTTGGTGAGAATGCAGACTGTTGCAGCCACTGTGGAAACAGTATGACAGTTCCTCAATAGATTAAAAATAGAAATATAATATGATCCGGTTTTCCACTTCTGGGTATGTATTCAAAGGAAATGAAATCATTATTTCAGAGAGAAATCTATTCCACCATATTCGTAGCAGTGTCATCCACAATAGCCAAGGAATGGAAACAAACTAAATGTTTATTGACAGATGGAAGGATGAATGTGGTATTTGTACTCAATGGAGTATTTTTTACCCTTGAAAAAAGGACATGCGGCCATTTGTAAGAACATGGATAAACCTGGAGAGCATTATGATACGTGAATAGGTCAGAGAGAGAGAGAAAGATGAATACTGCATGGTATTACTAAGTGGAATCTTAAAAAAAAAAAAAAATGGTTGCCAGAGATGGGGGTGGGGAGAGGGATAAGTTAGACATCAGCCAAATGGTAAAATTGAACAACTGTTAAATGTATGAGGTCTAGGGATCTAATGTATAAAATGGTAACCAGTTACTAATACAGTTGTAATTGAAACTTGCTGAGAGTAGGGGCGCCTGGCTGGCTCAGTCGGTTGAGTGGCCGACTTCGGCTCAGGTCATGATCTCGCAGTTGACGAGTTCGAGCCCTGCGTCAGGCTCTGTGCTGACAGCTCAGAGCCTGGAGCCTGCTTCCAATTCTGTGTCTGCCTCTCCCCTGCTCATGCTCTGTCTCTCTCTGTCTCAAAAATAAAGACAAACATTAAAAAAAAAAATTAAAAAAAAAAAAAAGAAACTTGCTGAGAGTCAAAGGTTCTGATCAGAAGAGAGAGAGACTAAATATACGAGATGATGAATACGTTAGTTTAAAAAAATTGGGAATCTTTTCACAGTTTATATTTATGTCAAATTACCATGTTGTACACTTTAAATAATTTGTAATTTTGTTTGTCAATTATACTTTAATAAACTTCAAAAACTATCCTTTATATATTTTAGAAGTATATTAATTTTAATCATCTTATTGCAAATGTAAAAATTATATGTGAAATGAAACATTAAGCTTTCAGATTCAACTGATATGTCACTAATGTAGTACTACCCCTTCTTACATAGCTGTACCCCCAGTCTCCCATCTCCATACCAGAGATAAGTTGTACATTTGTTATCGACATTCTATGTCCTAAGTCTTCATACCATTCTTACTCAAAAATAAATGATTTAGATTACATAATAGGAGTGTGGTGAATGTGGACAATTTCCTTGGTATATACAGTTACTATTCATACACTTGCTATACACACCTACCTATAAAGAAACCTTAGACCAGATCCCACTGGATAGCCCCCAAAATGAAAGATTTTCAAGGGGCTCCTGGGTGGCTCAGTTGGTTGAGCGTCTGACTTTGGCTCAGGTCATATCTCGCGTTTTGTGAGTTTGAGCCCCGTGTCGCGCTCTGTGCTGACAGCTCGGAGCCTGGAGCCTGCTTCGGATTCTGTGTCTCCTCTCTCTGCCTATCTCCCACTTGTGCTCTGTCTCTCAAAAACAAATAAATAAATGTAGAAAAATAAATTTTAGATTCTCTCCATTCTCAGATATATATTAAAAATATCTTTATCTCAGGAGCTCAAGGTAATGATACATATTTAATTCTAGCTTTCATGAACATTGTGCCCTATAAGAAGAAAGTCAAGAGAGGAAATCTTTTGGAGTGCTGCCATCGAGAAATAAAATAAAGACAAGTAGATTTAACAGAGCATTTACAGGGGATTATAGACAGACGACTGAAAAAAAAAAAGGAAGATAAATCAAAAACTAAAACTTGCAGCAGGAAACATTTACACAGGGGACAAGACTGAAGAGAAAAGGAGAAATAGTTGCCTTTATCAAAGCTAGTAGCTCAGTTGGGGGGGGGGGTGTCCTACAGAGTTGGTGCTCAGCTATCTGCGGAAAGAGCATTTCCTGAATGTGACTGGAGTCTCAGAGGGCATGATAGGATGACATGGTTGGTCCAGATGGAGCTAAGAAAAACTGGAGGCTAGCACCACCTATCATTGCCAGGGATATACTGCTTGTTTTGGAAAGAAAATAAGGGAGATGTTCTTTTGCTCCTTTCCAAAGGGGGCACAACGCCCTCTAAGTACTCCCAATCATCATTGGCTAGAACGTCAGCTGGCAAGAGTCAGGAAAGGAGGTTTATCAATGATCCCTGACCCTGACATCACAGTACAGACTAAAGAAGAGTGAGTGGATATAGAGATGAGAGATTAGAATATGGACACCTTCATGTGTCATTATTTTCACAGGACTTTATCAAATTAAATGATCAGAAAGCTAAGCACGTGGAGTTTTATTAGTTCTGCCCCATGCTAAAATGCTGCTGAGTTATGATTTAATATATAGCCTCAAATGAAAAATAATGAAAGAGGTAGAAGTGACATTTCAGAATAAATAGAAATGCATCCACACATATCTGAGAATCCACATATAAATATAATTCGGTAAAGTAAATTAAATATTTAGTGGTATTAACTGTCTTTATAAATATTAGAATAATTTCATATTTTTTTAAATTTGAGCATCCATATATATACTCTTTATTTTTTTAAGTTTATTTATTTGAATGGAAGAGCAAGAGAGAGGCTGAGCAGAGGAGGGATAGAGAGAGAGAGAGAGAAAGAAAGAATCCCACGCAGGCTCTGCACTGTCAGCATGGAGCCCCATGCGGGGCTTGATCCCAGGAATCATGAGATCCTGACCTGAGCCAAAAACTGAGTTGTATGCTTAACCAACTGAGCCACCCGGGCTCATATATATAAAAAACATTCTCCCTGATTGACTAATATTTAATACAGAAGTAGGGAAGTGTTGATTAGAAGTATGATAGAGAGTTTGAGAAAAATACATACAATTAAAACGTACAATCAATGTCAGTGGTGCTACTTTTAGAACTTATTCTAGGAACTACACTGATTGTTTAAAAAAAAAAACTAAGTGAGAAAGTCTTGGTGAAGATATTATCTCTATACCTGTACCCATCAGTGATGGTAACAGCTATGATTAAACCCTTTTGTATATAATGTAAATGTAATGCAAATTTGTAATGACCCATAAAAAAATCTGCATTATTCCAGTTAATTTTAAGAAATTAAATACGCAACTTTTGCAAAGGTCCTTTATTTGTTTCCTTATGTAATTCAAAGGGTATAAATTTGGTTGGAATTAATTTAAGCTATTTATAATTCATATTTGTAGATCTTTATCAATAACGTTTTAATTAACCCTCTTTTAGCCATAGCAACAAGTAAGCTGGAGTCATTCTTATTGATAGCCAGTCTTGTGATTGTTCTGATACAAAGCAGTTTTAACAGGAGGGTCTTTATTCTTCCACTGTGACTTATTTGTAGGATAACAAACACTAACATACTAGAAAAAAATAGAAGCATTTCATAAAATATATTTTTAAAACACTATATTTTTTTAAAATAATAATTACCAAAATATTTACCATAGACATATGTGGCAAGATTAAATTGCATACTCTAATTTCATAAAAGGCAACAATTCAAACATGTGTTACACCAAACCATTATTGAACGGCTCTCATAAATTTTAGTTTAGCCATTAATTCCACATGTGGGCCATGTTGGCAGGAATTTAATTTAAAGTAGTCTTAAATCTGAGTTTGAAATTATGATGAGTTGAAATAAAGTTGTTATTTTAATATCAAATAGGGGTTTAGCTTTGAAAATGTGGCTTTTGTGGGAAAATGTATTTATGTGTCATCAATATTTAAATATAAATAGTATTTATAATAAATATATATTTGTCAACATTCAAACAAGAGTTTCTAATGTTCTAAATTTCAACCCACAGTAAGAAAAGCAGTTTTACTTTGTGTGTATGTTTTTTAAAAAAATATGTGAAATAATATTTACCCTTACCAGATCAAACCTTTTCTGAAATGTCTGTTCTAGTCTAGTCTAGTCTATTCTTTCTTGTTCTATTCTTTCTATTCTCCACCTATTCTTCTTCCTCCTCCTCTTCCTTTTCCTCCCCCTCCACCCTACTGCTTCCTCTCCTTTCCTTCTGTTTTTTTTTCTTCTTTGTTAATTATAACCTATGGTGTGAAAAATTACTGTTCTAGGTTCATGTTAACAATAATTATTTTAGAAATGTTATTAGTCCATTTTCTTGACCATAGCGATACAAATTCTGCTTATTTTTTTAAGGGAATTAGAGGCAGCATTTTTGTGTGTCCGTTTCTTTGTTTATGGCTTCCATGTTCTGAACTGTCTTCTTGTTTATCACCGACCTGGCAACTCTTACTTTACCACTGTTGTGTCCCATAATTACAGGACAATTACATTGCATTATTTTTCCAAGTGCTCATTTTTGTGTATATGAAGGTAATGTTGGTGAAAGCAATCACAATTCCATTGTCTAAACAAAAACAGGTAGAGTGTCAAAAAATTACATTTGAAAAAATCAATATTTATCATTTTTAAAAGTACCTAAATATTTAAGAAAGAGTAGATGGAGGTGACTCTGCAATTAAGAAATCCTACACTGGTGTTTGGATTTCTAAGAGTAAAATGAATTCTCTTGAAATTTATGCATGGCTATATCTAGAATGATGGGAAGTAATTTTTGTGGAATTCTTTTAAATAGTTATATGCTATAATATTTATTTTTTTAATTTTTATTTATTTTTAAAATATTTTGTTCAAGTATAATTAATATTCAGTGCTATATTAGTTTCAGGTGTACTATATAATGATTCAGCAATTGTGTACATTTCTTAGTGCTCATCAAGATATGTGTACTCTTAGTCCTCCTTACCTATTTCACCCGCCCCCCACACCCACCTCTCCTCTGGCAACCACCAATTTATTTGCTTAATTATGAATCTGTTTTTTGTTTGTTTGTCTTTTTGTTTTGTTTGTTAAATTCCACATATGAGTGAAATCATATGGAATTTGTCTTTATCTGACTTATTTCACATAGCGTTGTACCCTCTTTTACATCCATGTTGTTGCAAGTAGCAAGATTTCATTCTTTTTTATGGCTGAGTGATATTCTGTGTGTGTGTGTGTGTGTGTGTGTGTGTGTGTGTGTGTGTGTGTGTGTATGTACACACCTATCTGTCTATTGATGGACACTTGGGTTGCTTTCATAATTTAGCTATTGTAAATAATGCTACAAATAAACATAAGGGTGCACATATCCTTTCAAATTCGTGTTTTCATTTTCCCTGGGTAAATACCCAGCAATGGAATTACTGCATCATGTGATAATTCTATTTTTAATTTTTTGAGGAATACCCATACTATTTTACACCAGCTTACACATCGGCTGCTCCAGATTTCATTCCCACCAAAAAAAAGGTCCTTTCTTTCCACATCTGTCTCAATACTTGTATTTCTTGTGTTTTTGATTTTGGCTGTTCTGACAGGTATAGAATGATATCTCATTGTGGTTTTAATCTGCATTTAGCTGATGATTAGTGATGTTGAACATCTTTTCATATGTCTGTTGGCCATCTGTATGTCTTCTTTGAAAAAATGTCTGCTCAAATCCTCTGTTCATTTTTAATCAGATTATTTGTTTTATTGGTGTTCAGTTGTATAAGTTCTTTAGATATTTGGAATAATAACCCCTTATTTGATAAATCATTTGCAAACATCTTCTATTCAGTACGAATGCTGCCTTTTTGTTTTGTTGATGGTATCTTTCACTGTACAAAAGCTTTTTATTTTGGTGTAGCCCCAATAATTTAACTTTGCTTTTGTTTCCTTTGCCAATGGAGATATAGCTAGAAAAATGTTTCTATAGCTGATGCCCAAGAAACTGCTTGTTTTCTGATTTCATAGTTAGGTCTTAAATCAATTTTGAGTTTATTTTTGTGTATGCTGTAAGAAAGTGGTCCAGTTTCATTTTTTTGCATGTAGCTGGCCAGTTTTCTCAAGACTATTTGTTGAAGAGACGTTTTCCCCCATTGTATATTCTTGTTTCTTTTACCATAGATTAATTGACCATAAAAGTGTAGGTTTATTTTTAGACTCTCTATTCTGTTCTATTCCATTTATCTATGTTTCTGTTTTTGTGTCAGTACCATATGGTTTTGATTACCACAGTTGTGTAGTATATCTTAAAATCTGGAACTGTGATACCTCCAGCTTTCTTTTCTTTTTCAAAATTACCTTATTTATCCAGGGTCTTTTGTGTTTCTATACAAATTAAGGATTTTTTTTTTCTAGTTTTGTGGAAAATTCTGTTGGTATTTTGATAAGATTGCATTAAATCTATAGATTGCTTTGAGTAGTATGGACATTTTAACAATATTGGTTCTTCCAATCCATGAACATGGACTATCCTTCCATTTGTTTGTGTCATCTTCAATTTCTTTCATCAATGTTTTATAGTTTTTAAAGTCACCTCCTTGGGTAAGTTTTTTTTCCTGGAGATTTTATTCTTTTGGGTGCAATTGTAAATGAGATCATTTTCTTAATTTCTCTTTCTGCTACTTCATTATTAGTATATAGAAATGCAACTGGTTAGTGTATATTAATTTTGTGTCCTGCAACTTAACTGAATTCATTTATCAGTTCTAGAGTAGTTTTTTGGTGGAGTCTTTACAGTTTTCTATTTATCATATCATGCTACCTACAAATAGTGAGATTTAACTTTTTCCTTAGCCATTTGGGTGCCATTTTTCTTTTTTTTGTCTGATGCTGTAGCTAGGACTACTAGTACTATGTTAAATAAAAGTGATGAAAATAGACTTCCTTGTCTTTTTCCTGATCTTAGAGAAAAAGCTTTCTGCTTTTCACCATTGAGTATGATGTTTGCTGTGGGTTTTTCATATTTGGCCTTTATTATGTTGAGGTATATTTTCTCCAAACCTTTGTTGTGAACTTTTAATCATGAATGGATGTTATACTTTGTCGAATGTTTTTTCTGTCTATTGAGATGATTATATGGTTTATATTCTTTCTCTTGTCAGTGTGTTGTATCATGTTGATTGATTTGCAAATATTGATTTGCATCCCTGGAATAAATCCCACTTGATCATGCTGAATAATTTTGTTTATGTATTGTTAGATTTGGTTTGCTAGTATTTTGTTGAGGATTGTTGCATCTATATTCATCAGGAATATTGGCCTGTAGTGTTTGTTTTGTTTTGTTTTGCAGTACTTTTGTTTGATTTTGGTATCCAAGTAGTACTAGCCTTATAGAATGAATTTGAAACTTTCCTTCCTCTTATATATTTTTTGAAATAGCTTGAGAATAATAGATATTAATTCTACTTTAAATATTTAGTAGAATTTACCTGTAAAGCCATCTGGTCCTGCACTTCAATTGTTGGGAGGTTTTTTTTGTTTTGTTTTGTTTTTTCTGAATACTGATTCAGTTTCATTGCTGATAATTGCTCTGTTCAATTTTTTTTCTCTCTCTCTTTCTGATTCAGTTTTGAAAGCTTATGTTTCTGAGAAATTATCCATTTCTTCCAGGTTTCTGTTTTGTTGGCATATAATTTTTCATAATATTCTCTTATAATCTTTTGTATTTCTGTGGTGTTGGTTTTTATTTCTCCTCCTTCATTTCTGATCTTAGTTTTTTAAGTCCTCTCTCTCTCTCTCTCTCGTTTTTTTTTTTTCTTTTTGTAATGATTTTGATTAAAGGTTTGTCAGTTTTATTGATCTTTTCAAAGAAACAACTGCTGAATTCACTGGTCTGTTCTTTTTTTTTTAATGTTTATTTATTTATTTGAGGGAGTGAGTGGGGGAGGAGCAAAGAGAGAAGGGAGAGAGAGAGTATCCCAAGCAGGCTCTTTGCTGTCAGCACAGAGCTTAATGCGGGGCTTGATCCCACAAACCAGGAGTTTATGACCTAAACTTAAATCTGGAGTGAGACACAAATGGCTGAGTCACCCAGGTACTGCAGTTGCTTTTTTTTTTTTTTTTTTTTTTTGCTTTTTTTGTCTTTCTTTTTCTTTTTTCTTTTTCTTTTTTTTTCTTTGTTTTGCCTCTATTCCATTTATTTATCCTAATCTTTATTATTTATTTTCTATTGACTTTGAGTTTTCTGTGTTCTTATTTTTCTAGTTCCTTTAGGTGTAAGATTAGATTGTTTGAGATTTTTCTTGTTTCTTGAGGTGGGCCTGTACTGCTATAATCTTCCACCTTGGAACAGCTTTTGCTGAATCCCGAAGATTTTGGACCATTGTGTTTTCATTTTCATTTATCTCTCTCTATATTTTTATTTCCTCTTTAATTTCATGGTTGTCCAGTTCATTGTTTAGAGCATGTTATTAGCCTCCATGCATTTGTGTTTTTTCTAGATTATTTTTTGTGATTGATTTCTAGTTTCGTAATGTGGTGGTTGAAGAAGATACATGGTATGATTTTAGTCTTTTTTAATTTATTGAAACTGGTTTTGTGGCCTAACATGTGCTCTGTTCTGAATAATGTTCCATGCACACTTGAAAAGAATGTGTATTCCACTGCTTTTGAGTGGAGTGTTCTGAATATCCCCTACTATTATTGTATTATGGTCAATCTCTTCCTTTATGTTTAATAATTGTTTTAAGTATTTAGGTGCTCCCATGTTACGTGCACATTTGCAATTATTATATCCTGTCGTTGGATTGCTCCTTTTATCATTATATGGTGTTCTTCTTTGCCTCTTGTTACAGTCTTTGTTTTAAAGCCTATTTTGTCCAATATAATTACTACTACCCCAGCTGTCTTTTCATTTCCATTTGACATGCTACAATATTTTATATTAAGGAAGATAATGTATTGATTGTAAGAAGCCGTATTGGGATAGATATTCTTCTGCAAATGTTGTACAAGGAACTAGAATCAACTTAATTGACATGAATCCTAAATTTTTGGTTAAAGTAAAAAGGACATGAAAAAATGAACAAAATGTTTTATTCTGTCCTGGTACTCTTTGTATCTGATGCCTATTAGCTTGCCATCCTAATAATAGATTGTTTCACTACATAATACAGGAGATTCAATTTACTTGAAATTATACCTACACTGGCAGTTCTCTGTATAAAAGCATATATATAGAGAGATCCATGCTCTCTGTTTCAAAATGGGCAAGATAATAATAAAAGTGCAATTAAATGAAAATATATACAGTAGGGCTCTTCCTGTGATTTTGTGGTCCATGGATTTTGGGTTCCATGCAAAATACATGTTCCTCCTGGCACATTTGGATTTGTTTTGGTTATATTCACTTTTAAAATTCGCAAAAGTCTTCTTTTACACCTATTGGACAGAAAATTTTTGATTACCTGCCTTACATTAGTGCCAGCAAGGAAAATCTTCCTAATGCCCTTTCTTTCCTTCCTGTAGTCTTCCCCTTTTTCCAAGTAGTTCTTTTAGTAAGGTCTACCATAGCTTCACCTGCTTTAAATTATCATCTCCCTTTCTGGACTCAAAAATGCTCTCATGGATTTTGTTTACACTGAGAATTATTGGAATGGCATATAAGACACACGAGATTGTTAATTATTTCAATTCTCAAAATTTTCCAAGCCCTAAAAAAAGGATGGATTGTTTTGTTTTGTTTTGTTTTTACCGTTTTTATTTATTTTTGAGACAGAGAGAGACAGAGCATGAACGGGGGAGGGGCAGAGAGAGAGGGAGACACAGAATCTGAAACAGGCTCCAGGCTCTGAGCTGTCAGCACAGAGCCCGACGCGGGGCTCAAACTCACGGACCGCGGATCGTGACCTGAGCCAAAGTCGGACGCTCAACCGACTGAGCCACCCAGGCGCCCCAAGGATGGATTGTTTGACAATTTCTCCAGCTGTTTTTTTTTTTTTTCCAAAAAAACTTAATGTGTTACACAGGCCTCACCAGGAAAGACATACGGGTGACAAATGACAATGTTTGCCAACTGTTAAATACATGTAAACTCTTGGAGAATTTTTCCCAGTTGCAGCAGGTATATAGCTGTATTGTGTTGCTTAGGAGCAGAATCTATTTTAAACGTTGCCTGGAGAGGTTGATCTGCTCTTGAAGCTCCTTCAGAGTTGGCATTCAGAGCAGGGTCAATCAAGAAGGATGCTGGCTCCATGCCTGAATCTTCTGTTATGTTTAGTTCAATTAGATTCAAATATACAAAACATGCCAGTGAGAAGAGAAGGTCAATCACTTGGAAATTATATTAACCATATCTTGGAGGTAATTTTTGCTGTGTCTAGTCTATCTTCACTATGAATACAAAAATTAAGGAGAACAATATAATAAACTGTTTGACATTATATGAAAAAATATATTAGAATCAAGTCAAATATTTATATATTATAATAAAGTATCCATGGTGTTTTATATAGTGTCCTGCTCAGCATGTTGCCTTCATCATCTTCTGTTTCACAGAGTGAATTCTCTTTCTAAACTACATGTATACCTTGCCAATATCATGTTTTGTAAAGGGTTTTACCCTTAAATTTTCACAAGACAAACTGAGGTGTAAATTGGAAACATTTGGGGAAGATCACTTGGAAAGTCAAATCACCAGCATTAAAACTTTTTTTTACTGTTTTCTTATTTTTGAGAGAGAGAGAGAGGGAGAGGGAGAGGGAGAGGGAGAGGGCGCATAGAGCATGAGCAGGGGAGGGGCAGAGAGAGAGGAAGACACAGATCCAAAGCAGGCTCCAGGCTCTGAGCTGTCAGCATAGAGCCCAACGCAGGGCTCTAACTCACAAACTGCAAGATCATGACCTGAGCCTAAATCAGACGCTTAACCGACTAAGCCCTCCAGGCGCCCCTCAAATCACCAGCATTAATTTATTTCTTCAGACTCAATATGCACTACTATTTTTTTCTTTTTGTAGTATACCTATCCATTCTTTATACCTGCTATGATTTAGTCCAATGTAGGAGTCTAAAATGAAGGAAATATTACCAAAATTAGTGTTTTACAAGAAGAGGTGATTTCGAGGGTGCCTGGGTGGCTCAGTCGGTTGAGTGTCCGACCTCGACTCAGGTCACGATCTCGCGGTCTGTGAGTTCGAGCCCCGCGTCGGGCTCTGTGCTGACAGCTCAGAGCCTGGAGCCTGTTTCAGATTCTGTGTCTCCCTCTCTCTCTGCCCCTCCCCCGTTCATGCTCTGTCTCTCTCTGTCTCAAAAATAAATAAACGTTAAAAAAAAAAAAGAGGTGATTTGGAGGAAGATTATGTAAAATAATTTATTTTTAAAGTGAAAATGTTGATCTGTTTCTATTTACTGTATACACTAATCATCTCATAGCATATCATACTATAATGATGTACTTTGACTTAGTGTATATGCATACATTATTTTCTCCCATGATTTGTAAGTAAAGTTTTAGGTTTTAACAGACAGATTAAGGCAAATCATATAGCATATATGCAAGATGAGATGTAAAATGCAAATTTGTAAATAATAATAATAATACATAATTTCTGGAGTATGGTTAGACATTATTCATATGTTTATAAGTCATTTTGAATGTATCCTCATCTCTACACCACGAACCTCCTGTATAAGTCTTTTAATAGTTTTTGATCGGGATTTCAGGCTTTGTTGATTTGTATGAATGCTTATATAAAGTATAATAATAATAATAATAATAATGCTTTCTCTTTCAAATGGGATGGAAATATTTCAAGCTTTTATTTATAGTTTTATTATTTTAATTTCTATATTGATGCATTTGTCTGTGTTTTATGGCATCTAAGTTTTCTTTCTTAGAAAAGCATAGGTATAAAATAGAGATAGAGATACCCCCACACACATATACACACATTCATAGATATAAAGATAGTAGAGTCAAGGTAGCATAGGTATAGCTCCCTCCATATGTGTAATGTTTACTCCTATTGTTTTACTTTATTTTTCTACATGCTACATATTATTTGAGAATTAATTAAATATCCTAAAGTGATACTTAGTGGTATTTTTACAGATAAATTAGTTTGAAAATACACAAATTAATTTTTTAAAGGAGATAATTGGGAGGGGCACCTGGGTGGCTCAGTCGGTTGAGTGTCCGACTTCGGCTCAGGTCATAAATCTCACAGCTCATGAGTTCGAGCCCCGAGTTGGGCTCTGGGCTGATAGCTCAGAGCCTGGAGCGTGCTTCGAATTCTGTGTCTCCCTCTCTCTCTGCCGCTAGCCCACTCGCATTCTTTGTCTCTCTCAAAAATAAATAAACATTAAAAAAATGTTTTTAAAGGAGACAATTGGGTAACTGTCATAATGTTTATGATGTTCATCATTTAGTTTTCCATATCAGCTTATAAAAATGTGGACACTTTGTATGCTCTCTTTTGTATCAACCAATCCATAGTGATCATATAAATTTAATAATAATGGCACTGTTGGGGCTGCAGACTAGTTATTTTAGTTGATGAAATTTTGATACTTGGGTACATGTCAAAGTGGGCTAACCATGATTACAGGACAGAAGAGTGTCAACCAATTTATTTTCAACTAAACTTCTGTAAAATAGGAATCACATTTCTGTGTGTTGTCTTGAAATTTATAGGCCTTATCTAGTTTTTCTTTTCCCAGTTTATATCATTCACTATCAAAAATATAACCAGGACACTAATAAAATGTTGCTGTTCATGTTGTTCAAAAAATACTGTACCTTAGGAGAGTCTCTCTATAAAATACCATTCTGACTCTGAAGAAATGACATTTGGTCTTTGATCACTCGCATTAATATTGTTTTATTTTTATATCAAACAGTAAAACAGCAGTAACATTGAATTACTGAGGACATTTTTATTAGCCAACTGTGGACTTGAGATGATGCTTCTAGTTTACCAGACATGGTAGCAACCTAACAAGTTAGAGTGGTTGAAACATTCAGGGGCTTGTACAGGAGCAAAACTGCCTTTTAGCCACACCCATGGGGCCCCTAAATATCAGGTAAGGTAGTCACACACAGAAGGAACTGGAGATTCCTTATAGTAGAACCTCGGTAAACATATATTGAATTGAAAGCATAATTACTAGAATGCCAAGAAAGAGGCACAAAGCATGGGAAGGATAGGGAGGGTGTGCAAAGTGTGGGAGAGAGAGAAAGAGAGAAGCTTATTTCCCAGCTATGAAGATAAAGTATTTCTTTTTTTTTTAACAAGGTATTAGAATCATCTGGAAATAAATATATCCATTTCCAGCACAATATTCCAATACAAGAATAATTTCTTTTTTTTAGTGTTTATTTTTGAAGGAGGGGGTGGGGTGCAGAGAAAGAAGGAGTGGCACAGGCTCCAGGCTCTGAGCTATCAGCCCAGAGGTCAAGGTGGGGCTGGGCCCTACGAACCGGTGAGATCATGACCTGAACCAAAGTCGGACACTCAACTGACTGAGCCACCCAGGCGCCCTAAAAGTAATTTCCTTGAAGAAATTACTAAGAATAACCAGCCATTAAAATTTTTTAATGTCATCTTACTAACCATTATTTTGGTGTCATTGATGTTCCTCCAAAGGTCACTGCTAGATACCGTGGTTCTGTGTTCGTTTGGCAGTTACTGGTAGAAAATGAGGACATTTATATTTAATGTACCAAATACTTTCTGTCGTTTATAGTTCTTAAAATTTTTATTTTGCCACTATTTCCAGGAAGTGACTTACAGTTCTGTGGTTTTATAACTCAAAGTTGCTTCGAGGATTATAATAGAAAATATTTCCAAATAGATTTTTAAAAATACCATTACTACATACAACTCTCTGGAAAATAATTGCAATTCACAGAAGAGGTTTTCTATTGCATTGAAATGTAAAAAAATGGCATGTTTATTAAGATAAAATATTAGCTGAGCAAACAAATTGAAAATAGAAAACAAAATAGTGATTTTTTTCTTTTAGTTATTTAATATAATCCTATGTATGAAATGCAATGAAATATGCATTTTTCAGTGGTCCTTAAGAACGTAAATGACTAATCCTTACATATTGTTTAAAGGGCTATTACAAAAAAAAAAAAGGAATCTTTAAACTATATTCTGAAATAGATGTATTCTTGTTTTCCAAAAACTTTGCTGGTTTTTTTCATGTATGGTTATAAAGCTTCCCGCCACCCCTTATTTCAGTCATTTTAGTGATTATTTTTTATTGGTATAGAGATGATGCATTCAGAATGGTGGTTGATTTATTTACTGCAATTCAAGCAGGTCAAACAAAAGTTTTGTTTTTATCTCCATATACAGTAAAGCTTTAAAATTTTGCAATTTTTCTATTCTGTTTATTTAGGAACTACTTTTAATATCCCGTAAAGTATATAATTTACGATTAAAAAAACAACATACTTTGTTTTTATACCTCTACAGGGAGAAAGGGATAAATATCCCTCGTGGTGCAATTGTTTTCAATAAAAGGGTTATCTTGTGAAATATGGTTTTCATATGCATCTCTTGGTACCTACTAAATAAAGAGTTATTTTAGCACTAGCATTTTTCTTATGTGCTACTTTAATGATACTATATATCTTTTTCATTTAATTTTATTAATAGATTTAAACATAAAATCCCCTAATGAACAGTTTGTTGAATACCCATTAAATTAAAAAAGAAAGAAATAACCATTAAAATAATTAAGAAAACCATAGTTATTCTTCATAAATTCTCTACACTCTGTGTTTAACATTCCACCCCACAGGGACAAGTTAAAGGCAATATATGTTATTCTATTCAAAACTCTCAGTCTAATTTATAAGGTATAATCACTATTGTAAAGTGGAGATTTTCCTCTTTAGTGTTAATTTTCAGATAATTCTGTTACAAACTGATATAACACAAACAACATTAAAATGGAAGAGGTTCTGTAGATTGAAATGTCATGGTTGTGATGAAATGGGTTCTGTGTGTGTGTATGTGTGTGTGTATCTGTATGTATGAATATTTACGTGAATATATGTATATATGTGAATATATATGTATATGAACATAGTTTCCCAGTATCATCAAGATTATTATCTTTTTTTAAAGATTATTATCTGAAGGATATAGGTTTCCCTGCTATCTGAAATGGATCATTCCTATGAAAGCTTTCATAAACTGACATAACATGACGCATTACCCAATCATTTATAAGGAAGCATTTTTAGCGTCCCCAGACCCCCAAAATAGCCTATCTTGGCTGTTCTGATACTTTTGAAACTTCTTGTACTAATGGATGCACAAAATAAGTAGAGATAAAGCACAGATGCTTAGAGATGAGGTTCCAAGCACTGGGGATAAGATGCTAACTTAGATGGCTGAATGTGGTTCCCAGGGAAGGAGCTGGGCAGGGCCTTTCCCGCTGCTCTGGGCGTATAAGGACTCTAAGAGCTCACTGCACAATAAATGCTGAAAACTATTTTCAGTCTTCTCTCTTTTTCATGAAAGCAAAAATCCCCTTCAGATTTCTTTCAGTTATCAAAAACAGGTACTAATTGAGGACATTCTAAAAGCCAAGTGGCCTAAGGCGAACGTTCAAAAAGTAGGGGATACCTATAGAGTCTTGTTTTTTCCCAATGTTCTGTATAAAATTCATGTCACAAAATATGGCATTGTTATGTGAAGACAGTAAAAGAACACGCTAATGTGACCATTTCAGTGTGATTTACTATTATTACACCATTTTATTTATTCATAAATCTACTAAAGATGGTAATTTAGCATTCCACCCATTTCTTACAGCCGGGTTGAAGAAGTGAAAGAGATATGCAAATGCTTTGTGCAGTCTTCTCCCATGAATCTTCTTGGCTATTAAAGAATTATGAACTCTCATTTTTGTGACAATAGTTTGTAAACAAAACAAACTACTTTGGCATGAATCTATTTCCTAGTGAATGGAAAGAGGAAGAATATGAACAAGACAATCTAATTCTAATGTAATATTAAGAATATGGAAAAAACAAAGATAGCGTCATATCATGATGAAAAGTTAGCCCAAATAAGCTTCCTTTACTATTCGCTCAGCAATTTGCCCTTTGTCCTTGAAAAGGACAGGCTGTTAAGCTAAAATAAATGAAATTTGTTTCTTTTCCATTTTTTTCATGTGTGCATCTGTGTGTGTGTGTGTGTGTGTGTGTGTGTGTGTGCGCGCGTGTGTGTGTGTGTCTGTGTCTGTGGCTTTTCTACATACTCTTATTAACAAATTGAGGTTCTTATCCAAAACAGCCAAATAGTTGCAAGCACTGTATTTCATAGTTGAGTTTCCAAACTATTGCCTCAAATTGATTTTCTAAATCAGTATATCTTTAGCATCATAGCCACACCTTCATTCATTTATCAATAGACATTACTGTCATTCACTGATTTTTCATTACCTTTGAAATGTCACTTGGAAACATTACCAATTAGGAAAAAATGAGCTTATTATTTAAAAATAGCATGGATATGAAATAGTGTCAATTGTATATGTGTGGAGGTATCAGAAGAGGTCAGCCCACCTGGCATTAAGACTTTAACAATCTTGACTGTGCTGACAGATTAAATACAGACAATATCTGGAGTGCAGAATGACTGCTGATGAAGCAGGGAAAACCAGTATAAGGGCACACATCTCATATGTGGACTTAAAATGTAAGCTATATCAAGCAAAACTTCCTAAAAGATCAAAAGTGGTGATGTAGAATTATCACCTGAATGTTTCCAAATTAATAGGCGAAATACCTGAATGTTTCCAAATTAATAGGGGGTTTGATGAAATTGCAAACACCATTACAAAACATATTTTACCAAATAACTGGATAATTTCCACTCCATCTGAGGCGTTCATGTAATTTCTACGATTTGAATTTACTTTTGTGCCCTTTTAGTGTGCAAACCAAGCCCAATTCCTATTTTAGACATAATAGCTAGTATTTTTTTGTTTTTGCAAAAGCAGAGAAAATAGATTTAAATTGCATGTGTACTTGATCCTAGAAGTGACAGCAAGTTGATTAAATAGAAGAATGGATTTAAGTTTGCTTTTTTACTCCAAAACACGAGAATGGAGCACACCATGATAAGTACAATCCCAGGGAAAGTTAAGTGGTATTACTGAAAAGAAGGAAGTCCCTCACAATGACCATGAACACGCCAAGGGAATGGACTTGCAAATTTGCTAGAAGGGTTGAGATACTGCTGCTATAAATTTGATGACGTAAAAATGTCTAAAATACTGTGATTTCATCAAAGATCTACTCAATTGAAGAATTCTTGTGCCTGTAATTATAAATGGACAACTTAAATATCCCCTTCCGTAAAAGTGAATTTATTAATGTAACTATTAAAACAGGTTTATATGTAGGGAAACAAAAGCTGTTTCTTTGATGAATTTATTGTATCTGTAATTATGTTTTGTTTATGACAGCACCTGTAATTTTCATTAGAAGAAATAATTGGAAGAACGAATAAGGTGTTTTTTTGTTTTTTTGTGTTTTTTTTATTAAGGATATGATGAATTTGGCATGTAGAGGTGGTGACCAGTATTCAATTCTCATATCTGATTAAGGGATTTGTGCTTTTCCAGGGCACATTCAGGCTAATTAAAATCATGCTTGTGTTTTCATTAATGGGAGCAGAACAGTAACTCCTCAAGCTTATGATAAAAATGTACACCACGTGATATAAAATTGAGTTCCTCTTTTGATTGTCAGAGGCCAGGAGAGTAAATCATTCAGTCATTCTTTATGAAAAATGGGTAATGTATTTACTTGTTTTTTATCTATTTATTTTATTTTACTTTTTTACCAGAACATAAAGGGAAAAAAGGTTTATACACACAGAAATGATCTCATTTTTCCTTTGGAAAAAGACTTTACCCACTAATAAATGTTAAAATATTAACATTGAAATTCTGCAAAGCTCAATTTTCCTATTACTTAATAGGAAAAAAGAAATGCCTGTACCCCATTATGGTCTAAAATGTGGCCAGTGTCCTTTTCAGATCCGCTTATGTTTCATCTATTTTTTTAATAAAAATATTGCTACTTGTTATTAAAGCTATATTAATAATTCTAGTAAATAAGAGCTACCATTTATTAAGAACTAAGCATTAATGAAACTTTCCAGAATGTCTTACTGAAATTAGGTAAAGATCTTAAATGTAGGTATTGTTATCCTTATTTTGCAAATTTAAAAACTAAGGTTTTGAAAACAGCTCAGTTCTCCCAGCTTTGGAGTTCTTATTTCATACACAGACTAATGGGGCCATTATGGCCATGTAAGTGTTGCTGTTGGGGAGTCAATGCAGGCAACCAGGGGACTGGAGAATCAGAACCTTTCTACAGGTGTTGTTTTGATATTTTTGAAGTTTCTCTTTGTTGTGAGCAAATGAAAGGGAATACATTATAAATAACTGTATAAAATGTCTGTTGGACTAAAGGGTACTGTTTTCTCACATAAAGGAATTTCTCAGAGGATCGAAATTATACTAGTTGGAAGTTTCAAGTGTAGCTGCTCTTCAAAATCCTCGCCATTGTGTCCTTTGTAAATCAATCAACTTAAATTCTGGGAAAATCTCCCCAAAAAGTGAAACAAAAATTCCTTTGTTAAATTATTTCTGAAATGCCCAAAATTAAGTCATTATTAATATGTTTCTAATTTTTAAAGAAAAGTTATGAGTCCTTATTCACTTATGTAAACTGAGTCATTTTATTTATTTATTTATTTTTCTTTTGAGAGAGAACGAGGGAGAGCAAGAGCACACATGCGATCAGGGGAGGGACAGAGAGAGAAGGAAAGAATTCCAAGCAGGCTCCGCACCATCAGCGTGGAGCGACATGCAGGGGTACATCTCATGAACCATAGATCATGACCTGAGCTGAAATCAAGAGTCACAAGCTTAACCTACTGAGCCACCCAGACACCCTGAGTCATCGGATTATTTAACCTCTGGATCTCTCAGTATCTAGATGATCTCCTCCACGCCACCCCCACCCCAGTCAAATTATATACGCTTTGCCTGATCCACTGAAGTAGAATATTATCATATTGGGATTAGCACAAATTAGGGAAAGTGCAGACTTCTGGACAACTCCACTCTAGACCCATCTAAGTCCTTTATAATTCACTGGAAGGCAATTGGGAGGTCTTTCTATATTACCCCGATTTTTTTAGTCCTCATTAATTCAGATAGGTTAAAATATACAACATGTCACATCCAAAAATTAAAATGGAATAAAATACACATGGCTATTGACATATTATTGATGAACATTATCTTAAAAATTGAAAGTACCCAGTCTTACTCTTTTTTCTACACGTTATATTGAATCAACACATATCAAAGAGTGGGGGAAAGGGCTAGTCTAAACTAAGTCATTAAAGGTCAGTTGTTAAGATCTACTGTGGCATTCCTTTCATTCATGTAATTAACTGTTACATATGGTACTGAGAACAACAGGAAATAAAATGTGCTCTCTGTACTGAAGAGACTCAAATATCTTGCAGTGGATGATGTTAGTGTTTTTTATTTATTTATTTATTTATTTATTTATCTATTTATTTTGTATGCTATGTAACAAATCACTACAAACTTTCGGCATAAATGAACACCTGTTATCTCACATTTCTGTATACCAGAAGTCTGGGCAGGCTCACTTGTGCTCTTTAATCAGAGTATCACAGGGTGGAAGTCAAGGTTTCACCCAGGCTGACCTCTTATCTGGAGGATCTAGAGAAGGGTCAGATTCCAAGCTCATTCAGGTTCTTGGCTGAATAAAGTCACCCTTGTTGTAGGATTGAGCTCCTGTTTTCTCCCTGTCAACTGGGAGTCTCTCTCAGATAGAGACTACTCTCAGGTCCTTTCCACAGGAAAGCCCAAACCAGCCCCTCTCTTTTTACATCTTTGACTTCTGGTTCTATCCCTTATTGGAGAAAAAGCTGTTTTTAAATGGCACATTAAATTAGATTGCATTTACCAAGATAATCTCTTTATTTACTGTTATTTGTAATTTTAGTTACATCTGCAAACATTTCTTTTGCTATTGTAAAAGAATGAGGGTCAGGGGTGCCTAGTTGGCTCGGTTAGGCACCTGACTTCAGCTCAGGACATGATCTCGCAGTTCATGGGTTTGAGCACCATGTCAGGCTCTGCTGACAGCTCAGAGCCTGGATCCTGCTTCGGATTCTGTGTCTCCCTCTCTCTCTGCCCCTCCCCCACTCACGCTATCGCTCAATAATAACCATTAAAAAAATTAAAAATAAATAAGTAAAATAGAAGAGTGAGAGTCATTGGGATTATTATAGAATTCTATCTACCACCAACACAGATGATAGTGGAATACAGAGAATACAGAAGTTAGCCTTTCCAGAGTTATCTTTACACTTGCATGTGATGCTGCAGATGTCTCAGTAATGCAACCATTTGAATGTAAAAAGAAATGTTAAAAAAAAAAAGAAAGAAAAGAAAAAGGGAGATTGCAGGAAAGTGGCTAAGATGGGGACCAAATTTGTCTTCCCAACTGAACCTAATTAATAATGTCTGAATTTGTTATTCCATATTCTGTTTCATGTTATACTCTTGATCCCTAGATGTTTAGTTTTTTTGCTGCTACTATTTGTGTTGTCGTTGTTATTGTTAGCCGACCACTAGGTATTTGATGTTAACATTATAAAAGATTTACTTTCCCTTTGGGAATTGTGCAGAAAGTTTTTAAATCTTTAATCAAGTGAGCGTCTAGGTGTATCAGTCATGGTTGCACTGGAGAATAAGAACCAGTGGGTATAAATATTATGAATTTTATTGCCAGGAATTGGCTTCTGAAAATGTAGGAGCTGGCTAGACAAGTTCAATAGTTGTAGGGCAGGCCATCGGGGGCAGGCTGCGTGTCTAGGATACAGGCAAAGCTGCTCTCCACAGGAAGAATTACTTTTTTTTTTTTTTTTTTTCAGGGAAGTTTCAGTTGTGCTCTTTAAGACTTTCCAGTGATTGAATAAGCCCACCCAAATTATCAAGGATAATCTCCCTTACTTAAGGTCAATTTTTTACGAACTTTAATCACATCTCCAAAATACCTTCCCAGCACACCTAGATTAGTGTTTGATTCGAGAAGAGCTGGTGACTGTCACCTAGCCAAGGTGACATAGAAAAAAACATCATCACTACTTCTTGTTTTTGCTTTTAGACAAAGTGGTTGGATTTCTTTCCAAAGTGTCATCACACCACACCCTACTGAATCCAGCACTTTTTTTTTTTTACATTGATTTCCCCAAGTGCATATTAGAATGTCAGATATATCCATGCAGAAGTACGTGAGCACGTGCTTGGTGGCCTTCTACATGACCTAACCATCATGGTATTTTAGAAATAACCATCCACTTACATTTTTATTTTAGTGAACAAAATAGGTAGATATCAATAGCACAAAATAACATTCTCTCTCTATTTTATAACTTTGTTTTGCCATTACGATAAGTTCAGAGTCAACTCACACTTCGAGTTCTAGAGCTATTCAGTCAGGGTAGAAAAAAATGATTTCAGGTCAAACACAAAGTACCGCACTCTTGCATATTCTTAGTATTCAGTGCCACGTGTGCCCATATTTAGAAGAAAAATCTTGAATATGGTACGATGCAGAAAGGCAAAGCTTGTTAATTTGGCAGATTTTCATGGTTACCTTGGTCCTCCAAGAGAATCTGTTGTTTTTCATCTAAACATAGATTCCAAGCCTTCCCTAAGATTACTTCAATTTATATACCATACTGTAGAATGACAAATTGGCACTTTCTTTTCCCTGGGTAATTTCTACATGTACAAGTAAGGGAAGAAATTAAAGGTCATTCATTCATCTACAAAAATGTGTAGTCAGTAAACTTTTCTCTAAAAAACAATGGCACTGTCTTAAAAGTTTCAAGATAAAAAATCTTAAAAGCTCATAGCAAAGCTGTAATCATTTATAGTGATTTTTAAATGGCATTTCAGTTGTAGTACCAACCATTGCTGTCACTGTCTTTAATTTATCATTTGTTCATAAAGAATATAAAGGCCTGGAAAACTGGGAAGACAAAATGATTGGTTTCAATTTCTTCATTAAAGAGCATATAGACATTTTTCTTGTTTTTATATTCAATAAAAATCTTCCATTTACTTATATTTGAGGAAAAAAATCAAAATCTTTTTCCAAAGCCTACGTTCTTAGGTTAAATTTTTCCTGAGGATGGGAGGAAACATAATAAAGAGCTATGCTTGTGTATGTTTATAAGCTTAGAATTCCTTTCTACATTATCATAACAAATCATAATTAAACTCATAAAGTCATTGTCTGGACAGAGTGTACAACCATATTTTTATGATGGAGATATCAGATACCTGAATATCTTTGTTCTACTTTTGGAAATGCTACGAGATACACTATGTGTTTATTTTAATCTATGAATTTTACCTGTGGAGAAAAAAAATGTAAATATAAATCTATTTAACTGAAAGTCATGATAATTTTATTTTACAAGGGATTGATTTGATGAGTTTTTAACTGAAATGTTAGTGTATATGAAGTATAGAAATGATTTATATTATTTTATAACGTTGTGGATATGACTGTTATTTCATAGCATGGTCAGTATAAATCAAGATTAGTGTAAGTTTCTTCTATCAAAATACAACTTGAATAAAAGATCCATAATGATATAGCACTAGTCAACACATCACTGTTAGTTTAAGTTGGTATTGCAAATAACTATTTAAGCCAAATATTTATTTTTTAGTGGTTATTTTGTATTTTTTAATGGTTACATTTTAAAATATCCTAAGTACATAAAAAATATCTTTAATTTTGCCTTTTTATTGTAAACTCTAAAACATTTACTAGCTAGTCCTTTAAGATACCAATTTGCCAGACTCTGTGTCAAATGAACATAGAACAATGGAACGTCAGCAAATGTCTAGCTTATTTTTTTTAATTATTATCCATGTGACCTCAAGCAGGATTCACTTACTTTACGTTAGCCTTGATTTCGTCATCTGCAAAATGAACACAATAATATTATTTGCTCACCTTAAACATACAGTAATTCTCAAAGGAAATAATATGCCACCCATCTCTTTGAAAAGTACATAACACTATAAAATGGACATATTATATGGAATCAGAATACACAAAGAGCTTGACTTTCAGAGAAGGCTCTGGAGTAACTGATGAATTGCAATCCCCAATAAGCCATATCCTAACATTGTTGATTTGAGGAATGTTACACTAAATCTAAGTACCCTACCTAGCAAAAACTTTCTATAACCTTGTTCTTGGCAAGAGTTCAGGTCCTGCTAAGAAGTAGCTGTTGGTATAACTCTGTGTCCCTAATTAGCTCTTACCTGCTTCCCTCCTGGAAATAAGCCTCCATTGCCCACTGGCAGTGACAAATTTCCTGATAATGATTGGTTTCTTCTGGAATGTCCCTATTATGGGATTTATGCTTTGTGATTCAATGGCTTGCAAAACACTTGCCCCTGACTTTGCTTGGCAATTCAGTGAGAGTATCTTTTATTGGCAGGATGTTGCCTCTCAAAGTAGCTTTGATGGGTATGTCAGTTTTTTATAGGCTTCCTACACTACCTTGAAGTTCTGCCTTTCCTCTGATTTAATCTCTTCCTCAGTAGTTCTGGAATACTGAGGGGCCATTGTATGTAGTGCTTAGTTGGGCAAAGCCCCAACACTGAATTCCAAATAGATTAGGGCAGAGTTTCTACTATAAGAACCCCCTTTACCTACACGAATGTCATAAGTCTTGCTTGCTTGCATAACAGCAATACTCAGGAGGTGTAATGTAAAACCTAAGAATGAAATCCTTCTGCGTCCGACTTTGGCTCAGGTCATGATCTCGAGGTTGACGAGTTTGAGCCCCAGGTTGGGCTGTGTGCTGACAGCTCAGAGCCTGGAGCCTGCTTCAGACTCTGTGTCTCCCTCTCTCTCTGCCCCTTCCCCGCTCATGCTCTGTCTCTCTCTGTCTCAAAAAAAAAAATAACTAAACATTAAAAAAAAATAAAAAAAAAATGAAATCCTTCTAGTGGATGTCTCTATGTTGTATACCAGGTCACAAAACGCAGTGGTACAAGAGTGCTCCTGTGTTTACTTTGTATGAAAACCATACCAGCAAAAATCCCTCATAAGGGTGCCCTTCAGTACTAACTCAAACAGAAATACTTGTATTAGACTACTAAAATTTTCTTCTTTTTTGATACCGTGATGGTCAAGAGATTATGTCAGGTCTCAGGGCAATTTAAAGACACCCTCAACTTCCACGAGCTTCAGGGCTCTTTTGTGTCTGAGTCTCTTAGGCTCACTACCAAACCTCAGACCTACTGAGCATAAAGTATTTACCCCTAAGACATCAGAATTTTTACACATTATGACCTTTGACCAACCCATGTATTCCCCTGCCTTTTCGAAAAATGAATTGAGGAGTTGGTCCTAAGAGGGCTTCCTCCATAGAGATCCTTAGCTAAGATGTTCATTCAAGAACATGTCAAAACTCAATTCAGAAAAGCCTGAATTTTCCCATCAAGTTGCAAACTTTAAAAGCAATCAAAGTTCACCAGAACAAGGATAATAGTCTTCCTATTAATTGTAAGTGTTGGAGAGAAAACATAAAGCTTATGTCGTAATAATTCTGGAATAAGTAGAATTACTTCAAGTTATGTATAAAAATCTTACTCCCCCAAAAAAATAAATAAAATAAAATAAAATAAAATAAAATAAAATAAAAATCTTACTCCCATTCTTATTATAATTTTATGCATTTAAATTATTGCTAAATCATCATGCTTTAGAGTAAGTTTTATAATTATGTGATTTTTTTTCTTAATTAAAGCCACTAAAAGCAGAGTGTAGCAACTTAAGTTTACCACAATCCATCATCTTGCAACTAGTTGTGAGTATGTTTGTCCTCTGTCGTTAATATAATAAGCTGCATGCTTTAATTATAAATGAAGATATAAATTGTGAAATATTAATTTTCTCAAGAAATGTTTATTAATAATATATAATTCTTATATTTTCAGATCCATAACACTGAGTTTAAAATTAGTAAAAAAAAACAGACTTAAAATGACAATTTTATGAATTTAAAAATAACTCATTTTTAAGTGGAGAAGAGTACATACAGAGTAAGACTGCACAACACTTAATGAAATTGTAAAGTTCTTTTATCATTATGGAAGATGACGTATATAAAAAGGTACCTTAAAATAACCAGTGTTTTCTCCATTAGAAATCAAGCCCCTCATTTTTGGTCTTTAGATAAGAAAAATAACACTATGTGATAATGGTAAACAGACCTTGCTTTGTAACCCCTTTGAGATAACTGCCCTGAATGAGATAGTTCTAGTGTGGTGAATTGTGAAAGCTTTTCATATACCCAAGCAGGGCAGAAGCATCTGGAAGTCTAATTCCCCAAAGATTTCCCTGTGCTGCTTTTAAACAGAATAGTAAAATGATGGAGCTGGTAAACATCTGCCAGTTACAGGAGACCGATATTTTGTTCAATAGGACACTATACCGTGTGTTCAGCAAGTATTTACTGTGGGTCTACTCTATATCTGGTACTTACATTAAACACTGTGAGAGCTGTCAAATACTATAGGTCCTTTTACATAAACACATATGTTGAAGTTTGAAAAGAAATCAGGTAAGCCCCAAGAATAAAAATGCAGAGATCAGGAAATTGTATTCTGATAACAATTCAAGAGACTTTTCTTTGAAATGGTTGGAAGTTACTGTATAGGCAGATCAAGATGAAATTTTAATTATGGGCAAGAAATTTATATTTTATTTGATAAGCAGCTGGGGACTACGGAGCTTCCCTTGACAAATGAGTGACATGTCAATTTCTAAGCTTTATAATAAATAATATGCCTTCAGATGTTACTCTTAACCACCATCAGTAGGACACGTTGGTAAATTAGGGTAATAGCTTCTGGAATCAAATTTCAAATATCATTGGCCAGCTAACCTCTTCTTGAAGGGTGCGATAAAATAACATCAACACTCTACTGCTACAGGGAACACAACGGCAGTCCAAATGCAGAAATATAGTGAGCTAGACTATATTGTCATGGTATGCCTAAAGCATTAGTCACTTACAGCCAAAGCCAAAGCCAAAGCCAAAATTCAAACAAAAACAAAAACAAACAAACAAACAAAAACCCACAACACTGCATTAATGATACAATGGATATGTTGCGGTCGGGGGGGAAGGACCCTTTATCTTTTACACAGCACACTGAAGTATTTAGAGACAGGATACCATTGCGTCTAGGTTTTGCTTCAACTGTGTCCAAGAACAGAGTGAGAGAATATAGAGGAAACAAGATTGGCCACAAATAGCCAAATGATGAAGCTGGATGATGCGAGCGTAGGTGTCTATCAATACTGTGTCCTTTACTTTTTATATTTGTCTGAAGTTTTGTAATAGAAAGTTGGAAAACAATAGAAACTAAGTGAAAGGAAATGGGTTCTTCGTCTATTTCTTCTCCAGTGCTCACCAGGCATCTCAGATTTCACCCATTCACTACAATGATACTTCCAGGGCTCATTCAACAGTGAAAAACAGATTACACAAAAGCATGGGAGGGATTTTACCCAATACCAAAATATTTATATCTTTTTTTTCTGGCTACGGTCTCATCCCACAAGCCACACCCCTATATGGTAGCTGACCTGTTTCTCTATGGGATTGGAATCAGGTTTATTGATTTTTATCCATTCTTGATGGAAGAGGATAGAGTGAAAATGAGAGTACAGCTAATACCACTTGTCAACCATAAGAAGTTGGTACTGATATTTTTCAGTTGATGCAACTTCTGGTGTCATCGAAAACTGAACTATGAGAGAATCAGCATCCACTCTGAAAGAAGTCATGTATCTCTTTAACTTAACATATTTAAACCTGAACTTTATGCAAGAATGTAAGTTGTAGCTCCTTCTTCCCTTTGTTTGCATAGACGTATACAAAAAAAAGAGAAAAAATCGGAAGAGGGAGGGATAAGTAAAACAAATCGAAGATTATGCATTTTCTTCATTTTTCTCTAGCTTACACTTGTTAGGAACAAGAAATGGTGAGTTAGCCTACCAAAACTCCAATGTCAATCAAGAAAAAATCTTGAGTTTCTCATGATGCATAACCTTCCTTTAAAAATGTATAAAGAGGTTGGGACGCCTGGATGGCTCAGTGGGTTAAGCATTAGGCTCAGGCCAAGATCTCACAGTTCATCAGTTCAAGCCCTGTGTTGGGCTCTGTGCTGACTTCTCAGAGCCTAAAGCCTGCTAGGATTCTGTGTCTCCCTCTTTCTCTGCCCTCCCCAACTCACGCTTTGTCTCTCTTTCTCAGAAGTAAATAAAAACATATAAAACCTTTTAAACAATGTATAAATAGGCTTAAGTTATATGATAATCAGCTTTTTTCTATTAAAAACCAGTTGAAAACCTTGCCACGTTAAAAACATATTGATTGGGGCACCTGGGTGGCTCAGTTGGTTAAGCGACCGACTTCTGCTCAGATCATGATCTCGCGGTTCGTGAGTTCGAGCCCTGCGTCAGGCTCTGTGCTGACAGCTCAGAGCCTGGAGCCTGCTTTGGATTCTGTGTCTCTCTCTCTCTCTGCCCCTCCACTGCTCATGCTCTGTGTCTCTCTGTCTCTCAATAATAAATAAACGTTAAAAAATTTGAAAAACATATTGATATATGTATACTAATGATGCATTCATTTATCAGACTTTCTTATTTACATCTAATCAACACATTAGTATCTGCAGTTTTTCACTATTATAAGCAATGACATAATGCACAATATTTTCTCAATAAACATCTCTAAAGTCATCCGATTTATGTATACACACACATATACCTGCTCTTTTGTTACAAATGTCAAAATTGTTCCCTTGATATTAGCAGTTTAGGTGTCCAGAAGAATTGTTTTTATTATGCTTTGTAACATAATTGCCAAAAATATCATGGTATAATTTCATTTTACATCTCTAATGGGAAAATTTTCCTTAGGGTTCACAATATACACAAAAGTATGACATATTTAGCCTACATCCAATTGGACATCATCATTAAGCAATGAAAAAAGTTTTCTTTTGAGTTTTCATAGTGGGTATATTGCCTGTTTGACTAAAAACAGTCGCTAATTTTTATTGGGACCTTATTTTGTAGGTTACCTTTTTGATACTGCATATCTACTAACTCATTTAATCTGATTCCCTCATATCCATGGACTCATTTCATACTTTTTTTACCCTCCTTTTTTATCTAAGGAAATGAAGGCAAACGTGATTTAAGCAAGTAGCCCAAGCATCCGTAAGTACCGTTTGCTGTTGTCATGTCGCTGTGCTGTTTTCATCCCGGAGAGTGAGCCCCCCAAGTTGCTGCTGTTTTCACCACCATTTTTACCGCTGCACCATTATTACAAAAACTTAAGGCCATATATTTGATGTACACAAGAGAATACAAATGTTATTTCAGTCTGGGGTATGTTACTGAACTGTATTCCTGTGGAGACTTGAAATTATTTTAATAAGGAAAACAGAGTCAGCAAGGCAGATAGAAGTCCCTTGTTCTTTATGACGCGGCGGCAGCAAATTATTGACTTTTGCCGAGAGTGAAAAAAAAAAAAAAAACACAAACAAGTTGACAGGAGAGGAAACTAGATATTACCGTCAGCGTAACTGCGGGTGGAAGGAGACAACGGTATTCAGAAGTTAATGGAGTCACCATGAAACCCAAAGAAAAAGTTCAATTTAGTAAATAAGTAAATAAGAACAAGAGGGAGATCCTGTAAAGCCACTCTGTATCAATATCAGCTTTACGATGCTATATAAAGTATTTTCAGCTTAAGGCCTGTCAAATGCGGTTAGAGCCTGAGAAAGCTCAATTATTTTTCTGTAATATAGAGTCACCTGCTGTGGCATAGACGCTGAAGATACGGTATGGTGAGATTTCAATACACATTAAACAGAAGTTAGAAATAAATGGACAATGATATACGTGTATCAAGAAGGAATTAAGCATTTCACAGCAGCCATTGTTTGAAATGGAATAGCACTTTATTTGCCTATATAAAATTTTACTGAACTATTATCTGAATAGGTACCAGGACATTAAGTTTAAAGTTGTCTTAAACTTTGATTGAATGAGGAATGCTGTGTACAACTTAAGAAACTGTTAGAAATATAAAGTAGGTGGTTTTATTCCATCTCAAATATGGCTCCTGTAGAAACTAGGAAGTGTAGTTAAAGGCGTGCGCGTTGTTACCTTATTCTGGATGTAATACAGCATGAACAGTTTAATTACAGTAATGTTTCATTGAAGAAAAATTGAGGAAGGTGTGTAGTTTTGCAACTTTACTGAGTGTAGCCTGTAAAATAAGCTGCACACATGTAAAGGGCAAATCAGATGTGTATGCCTCTGACACCGTAATCAAGATATGGCACATTTTCACCATCTCTTTGTGACCCCTTGCTGTACCCCCATCCTCCACCAATCACTTTCCTGGCTTCTGGCATTTTGATTTAGTTTCCATATTTTTAATTTTTTTATAAGTGGGATTATATAGTAGTTCCTTATATACTATTTGTGTCTGGCTCGTTTCAGTCAACATAAAGACCGTGTGGTTCAGTTTTCAAGTATAGAAGTAGTTTTTTTTTTCCTTTTAACTGAAGAGTAGTGTTTCACTGTATGCATGTGTCTATTGGTACATTTGGATTGTTTCCAATTTTTTGCTGTTAGGAACAAATTCAATCATCTGTATATCAGTCTTTGAATGGACAGATGCTTTCTCTTCTTTGGGGTAAATACCTTGGAATGAGATAGTGGCATCACATAAGAGGTGTATGTTTAACTTTTCAAGAAATGACCAAAATGTTTGCTGAAAGTGTTTGTATGTTTTTTATTCCCACAAGCAGTGTGTGAGGGTTACAGGTGTTCTGCATCATTGTCTATACTTGGTATTGTCAGTTTTTTTTTCTTTTTAATTTTACCGATGCTAACAGATGCATGGTAGCAGAAATGACTTTGAACAATTAAATATATAGTTTTGAATTAAGAGGTCCATGTAAATTAGGACTTTTTCAGTCTTAGGTTTTAATGAACAGCAAATTCATTTGATAGTACTTTTCACTCCACTGCTTCCAGATCTTTCTACTTTCCATAAATTTACAATCACTGGGCTTCCCTTCCCTCCTTTCTGGCTCTCCACAGAGGGTCAAAATATCTGCTCAATAAGGACATAAACACACCTTTCTTTTATTCTATTAAGGAATACTGTTCATTATGTAGTATTTTATGTGCAATTGTGTAATAACTTGTTTTCGTCATTGCTAAAAATGTGTGTGGTTTGAAATTTATACACATAATTCTAGACATCACTAATTTTCAGTGGTTTTTAAGTGAATTTGATATGAATTGAATTTAATAATCTTAAGGTTGTACATAATATTTACTTCATTTTGTCTGCACTTTATAATCATATCTATAAGATGCAAAGTAAAATAAATATGAGCTAACAGGAAAGGGGTAAAATACCAAGTAATTGTGTCTACCAAAAGTCACTTGTTTTCTTTTAATTATGTAATGTGTTTTTTTGTTGTATTTTAAATTAAGTTCCTACTGAAGTGCAAATGTGGTTTTAAGAATACAAAATATATTGGTACACCTGGGTGGTTCAGTGGGTTAAGCGTCCCACTTTGGCTCAGGTCATGATCTCACAGTTTGTGAGTTCAAGCCCCACATCAGGCTGTCAGCTGTCAGTGCAGATTTCACTTCAGATCCTCTGCTCCCTGTCTCTCTGCCTCTCCCCCACTTGTGCATGCATGCACACTCACTCTCTCTCTCTCTCAAAAATAAATGAACATTAAAAAAATGAATTTGGGGTGCCTGGGTGACTTAGTGGGTTAAGTGTCCACCTTCTGCTCAGGTCATGATCTCATGGTCCGTGGGTCCCAACCCCACATTAGGCTCTGTGCTGACAGCTCAGAGTCTGGAGCCTGCTTCAGATTCTGTGTCTCGCTCTCTCTCTGCCTCTCCCCTGCTCACTCTCTGTCTCTCTCAAAATAAATAAACATTGAAACATTTTAAAAAATGAACTTAATATGTATTTAAAAATATAATATATTGATGTTGTATGTTCATTTTTAAATTATATTCCTTAATTTAAGTTAATTTTAATCTTAATTAAACTGCCGTTCATTTTTAAATGGCCAGGATAATAAAAGAAAAGGCTAAGGATCCATTCTAGGTATAATATGACAACAATGTGCTTTCAAAGGAATGATTATACTTACTTAAAAAAAAAATAAATAGCAATTTTTTTTTTTCATGTACTCCATGTGCAGCATCAAATCAATGACTCCTGGCTGATTCTTAAGTGACTTGAGCTATGAAAACAAAATATTCTTGCCATAATGTTACTTATAGAATAAAATTGTTAGGGATATGACAGGGTGGGAGAGGGGAGAAAGAGTGTATTTGCTTATATCCTTTCCTTCTTGGCCGCTTGATTATTTCTGAATTAAGTAGAAAAGATATTCCAAATTATTAGCCAAATAGATAACATAATTTAATAGCTGAATGAAGTCGTAGAGATAACATATGCTAATTTCCTCACATTTTCCAATAAAATTTTAACTGGAAGTTTTTGAAATGGTTCCAGGTTACAAAGCTCGTAGTGCCGGAATTTTGACCATAGTCCAAGCTTCTGATCGCCAGTTGAGTTTTTCTTTATTTCCAGGAGTTCATAGTGTTTCAAATTCATGGGCATGTGTGAATAAAGCAGGCCTCAAAAATGTGAAAAATTTACCTTAAAGGCTGTTAAATTCAGCCATTCCACGCTTATCCTTACACCTAGGCCGAAATAGGTATAACTTTTGAGAATCTCTTAGTATCGACCAAACAGCCCAGTGTTAGTAGTTAACTCAATGCTGCTGGCAAAAGGTCAGTTTGTTAATACTTTGCTAGGTTCCTTGCTTGTTTTATTTACTATTTATTTATTTATTTTTAATTATTTTTATTTTTAATGTTTATTATTTTGAGGGGGGGGGGGGAGACACAGAATCCAAAGCAAGCTCCAGGCTCCAAGCTGTCAGCACAGAGCCAGACACAGGGCTGGAAGTCACAAGCCAGGAGATCATGACCTGAGTTGAAGTTGGACGCTTAACCAACTGAGCCACCCAGGTGCCTCAATTTGTTTATTTTTAATTTAAAACAATTAACACTAAAGTTCTGGGATTTCCTTTCTCCTGATAATTAAGTCACCAAAAAAAATGATGCAGGGAGGTAATATTTGAATCTGAAGTCCACAGAGAAGCAAGATGAGATTCATGTAAGAATCGTAAGACAAACATCAACACAATCCTCTTAATATCATAATAATCAAGATCATGAATGCCTATGAGAAATCTAATGGAGAAATTGCTGTGCGTATCAATCACAATCTTCCTATCAGCTCAGAGTACGTTTTTCCTTTATTACACAATAATCTCAATCCCTCGCTTGTTAGTACAGACCCAAGTAAATGAAGAAAGACTGGCTTCCGTTTAGCTACCCATTTGGAGTGTTGACTACAATGTGACGCTGACAAGCATATTGTTCAGACACGGTGCAGACCAGTAAGACTTGTCTGGAAAAGGAAGACATCAGATTTTCCACTAAGTGCCAAAGACCAAAGGACAATTACTTGGCTCTTTTTATTCCTAATTCCCCATCATTAAAATATGAATAAAATACTTATCGTAAGTTATATCAAAAGATTCCTGTAAAAATCAAATGAGATGATAGGTGGGAAATTTCTTGGCAAAGTTTAAGGTCTGAATTAATTTGAGTTATCATCATTCTTTTCTTTTAGACAGAATTTTTATTAGAAGCCTTGAAAAAGTGTGGTCACAGTATTTTTCTGTAAGATTATGAATGTGTCTGAGAATTTCAGCAGGCCATATGAAATGGTAGGATTCAAGTGAGGTTTAATAAACTTCTAGATAATGCATAAACACACTAGAAATGAATTCTTCAACTCCACAATTCCTATGAACTTTGCTGATGCATTAGTTCTGCTGGAGAACTGAGATATCAGAAATTATCAAAATTTTGGCCTAATGTATTTTTAGTAAGTGTTCTTGGGATAGCCATGCATTAGGATAGGGTCATTTTCCAGTTTAGAAAACAATAATTACTATTTCTGAGGAAGAGGGAGGATGAATTGCAAAAGAGATTTTTTGTTGTTGTTGCAACAATTTGTGCTGATGAAATGACATCATTTGGAAGTTCTAGATTGTTTATTCTTTAGGCTAAAGAAATTTTGTTGTTGGATTTCTTTTTCAACTAAGTTATACATAACTATTTACTGTGGCTAAAATAATACAAAATAATGTTTTATCAAACATAATTTACAAGATTAGTTTTTGAAAGATGTAAATGTATTTTTCAAATCACAAAAACAAGAAAAGTTTCTTATTCATTTAGAAGCAAGTATTTTTTGTTGGTTTTAGTGTTTGGACATTTCTAAACATCAAGATTTTACTGTGAAAGGACCTGCGATTTAATTCTGAATCTGCTCTCTGCTGGCTGGAAGGCACTGATAAATTTCTTTAGTTTCTCAGAATCTTAGCTTACTTAACAGAAATTTTTAAAAGTAATAATAATAATATCTGCTTAATGAGATTGTTTTAAGGATCCATGGACAGCAGCTATAGTAAAAGTCCATGCAAAATATCTGACATGTGGAAAGCATTTCATATGTAGTATCTATAACTATCACTACCGTATCTTTGCCACACTCCCCACATAACAGTATCATTTTACTTTGTCACTCACAAGTGTACTTCCACATGAAATCAATGATTTATTCAACATAGGTTAAAAAAAAGAACACTGCAGAATCACTCCTATTCTCTGTAGAAACTGTTTAAGGTTTAAGGTGAAAGATACTTGGAGCCTGTGTCATTTAGAAGAACCATCAGTGCAGTCATATGCCGTTGGGGCTTTCCAGGTAGAAACTTTCTACTATGGAACAAAGTTATCTTAACTGTACGTACACTTGTTAGAGCATTGCTTGTGTAGTTTTTCAAATAGCACTTGAAGTTAGCAGGGATAATAATTACTGGTGGATAGGGTTCAAGAAAATAAGAACTGTCTTGGGGCACCTGGGTGGCTCAGTCGGTTGAGCGTCTGACTTCAGCTCAGGTCTTGATCTCTCGGTTCGTGAGTTTGAGCCCCACTTCGGGCTCTGTGCTGACGGCTCAGAGTCTGGAGCCTACTTCCGGATTCTGTGTCTCCCTCTCTCTCTCTACCCCTCCCCGGCTCGCTCTCTGCCTCTCAAAAAGAAAGAAATGTAATAAAAAAAATTAAAAACCACACATTTAAGAAAATAAGCACCGTCTTAATTAAAAAGCTTTAAAAAGAGGTCACACTATTAAAGATCTTCAGAATGAGGCTTAGACCAGTACACGAACAGAGGGCTTTAACTGCGTGGCTGACCAAATATCAGAACCATGGAATCCATCAGATTTTCATTTACAAGTGCTGTGTTAACAACTAATCAGGATCCTTACAGAAGAATTTGCAGTTGTATTTCCTGTTGACTATTTATTTACAATTTATGTGCATCAATTTTGATTTAAGCAGCCTCTTTTCTACTAGAACACTCTAATGCCAGTCTATAATTGGATAATGGATTTCCTGCTTAGCAGCAGCAGAAGTTACTCTCCCTCTCCTGAAGTCTATCGACTGAGTTTTTTTCCCCTTCATCTCTCCCCCTCCACCAGCTGAGGGAGCAAGAGACCTCCTCTCGGAGGGACACAGGCTCAGCCCTTGTCCTGGGGCTTCTCCACAGTGCATCTGTGTTAAGTTCAAGTGTCTGTCCTATTAGAGCAACTCAGTTATGCTGAAGTTTTATTTTGTCCAATAAGTGCCATCAAAGAGCTTGTCCTTTAATGAAATCCTTTTTTGAAATTTATTTGGCAATATGTAAGGCAAACACATTCTCTATCATGCTTTGTGCACCCCTTTATTGAAACTTGGCGGTTTTTTCCAAGATATATGTTAATATTAAAATATTACAATGCAAATGCAGCCTCTCCCCAACCCTGTCTGTCTTACACACACACACATCAAGGGAATGCCATATGTCCCAAGCGAAAACCTCCTTGGAAAAGCAGAAATGCTGAACATATCACACAGCACCATTGTGAGAGGACATTTGTCAGTTTTCTCCCTGGCAATGAGATTTTTCTCACCCTCAAGACATGCAAATGACTTTTTTCATCTGTTCTTTTTATGTTATTTGAATAATTTTCTCCTATAGAAGTGAGAGCTGTCAAAAATTAACCATTTGGGGCTTTGGCATTTAGTTATGTGACCTTTTTGAGAAATTAGATCTCTTCAGGGAAGTGGTAACTTTTAAAGTCAGAGATGTTGAAGGGCTTCTCAGGTGGTCAGTGGATAGATATCAGCAGGTTGTTAATGGCACATGACTATATTAAAATGTTTGACATTTTGGAAAAAAATAAAGTGCTTGACATTTTGGATCCTCTCATACTCTGTTTTTGTTTTCGAAATCGATATTTCAACTGATAATAGAAGAGATGATTCAGTTAGGTGCAATGTCTTATTCCCCCACATTACTCGGGTTAATAGTATAATGCAAACATTTCTGTAAGTCTGTTGCTAACTTAACATGTTCTTTGAAAAACTACACAAGCGATGCTGTATTCTCCATGCCTTGGTTTGAGTGTTCATGTCTGTAAGAAAGTGCCAAACCAGCTTATTTAGTATGAATACTTTTAGTAAATCAGAGAGTTGCACTCTGGAGGGCTGCGATAAACCTCTAAATTCATTTTACGTAGACATAGGTTGAAGTATGTACCAGGCTCGGAGCAAAGACAAATGCAGCTATCTCTTTCATCACATTGCTTTAAACATTTTTCAGCTTTAGGCTTTGCTTACAAATCCGCTCTATCAGGCTATTAATTGTTTCACTGTACCTGATCTCTAACAGGAATGCACCTTGCAAAACAGCAGGAGAAAGCACATTTCTTAAAGTCCTCCGATGGCTTAACACTGTGGCTCATCTCCTTGCACATTATACTCCTAGCTGTAGTTCATCCATTAGGCTGGAAAAGACAAGATTCCCAAGTGGCCTTGGTGCCTTTTCCGATTCCCAGGGGACCCACCAACCCTCCGCGTGTGTTGCCTGCGCACAGGGAGTGTTCCCTGCTAATCAGGTCAATGATTATCGCCGGGCTCCAGGGACCTGACAGGAGCCTATCACAGCAGTTAGGGAGCCACCAAACGCAGCATGCTCGCGGAGGATCTCCCGTTAGGAAACATCGCTTAGTCCTCATTTACTCACTGGAACCTCTGAGGATTTCAGCTTATCTTTTTGTCCTCGCAGACAGTGAGGGGCTCTACATAAACAGGAAAAAGACGCCCCGCAGGCAGCTACTTGGAGGGTGTTGATCGAAAACTTCCATCTCCCCACCCCATTCACGGTTGATTTGACTGATTTCTCACCTCCTTCACAGAGAATATTTCAATTAAGGTAAGTGCCGGGAGAGCTGGACTGCATCGCCCTGAATTTCTGCATTGAAAGTTCTGACCAAACTGATATTCTGCACTGCAGCAAGTGACTGTTTATGCCAGGAAAAGGCTTAGTTTATAAGCAAGTGTCCTAGAATGAAAACCGGCATTTGGGGATAATGAGATGCCAGAGCAATTTCTCTTGAAATACGAACAGGCTTGCCTTGCATCAGGAGAAAATAAAGGGAAATATGAAAAGAGAGTGAATTTCTCATTTTACCTTTTTAGTAATCGGGAGAACTGTGCAGCGCTAAGGTAACTTGATTTTGATTGAAGTGTTTTGTTGATGTCATATGGTGAAATCTCTGAGTCGAAACGCTTCAAAGTTAAATTAGATGGAAAGAAAATTTGCAAATGAGAGTTGAGATTTTGTGCAGCTCTCCACTTTAACAATGTTCCCGGGCTCCCTGTGGGTTAAAGGATTTAGGGCTAATCCCCGAATGTTTTAACAGTGTCCATTTAGGAATTAAAATATAAAATGATAAAGTTTCTGATGTAACTGTTAAGAAAAACAAACCAAAAAGAATTAATATACCACTGATACGATTTATGGTTCTTGTAGAAGAGAACGATTTCTTTTCTGAAATAGATTAATAAAAGGAAAGACAAGAAAAATTAACTTCTCTCTAAAATGCTTATTTTTGAAAGGAGAATTCTCCAATAAGAGATTACATTCGTGTGTTTATTGAAATCTTGGCTTTTATGTTTGAGGTTGCTCTTTGTTATCAAACTAAAGCGAATTGAGGTTAAGCTTGCTTTGTACATAGTTTAGGGCAATTATCTACGCAATTAGGATAAACTGGTACATGTTATTTCTTCTAAAGCTATTTTTCTCATAAGTTTAAGAATATCCAGAGAGAATGGAAGAGTTTGTTTTTTTCAAAGTTGGATTTAATTATGTGAACTTTTTTCTATATTACTTTGCACATATAATCTAACGGTTTTATCCCATATTATGGTAAATTTCTATGTAATCAAGAATACTACAGTAATTCTATCACTGTAATTAGATATGATAGATTGATTAGTACACTAAGCATGGTGTGAGTGAATGATAGCAACCACTTACCTTTTTATAATGTAGTAGTTCAAAATGATTTTCAAACAGGGAAACATTAGTTAAGGTATAGGTACATAGCATCATACTTACGCTCACTGAATTTCAATAACCACTCTATTCTGCTAAGACACAATATTTATCTAATAAATATCTAGCTGCTTTCATGTAAAGACTTACATGGTATCTTGAACTTTGCTTTTCTAGAATGAGCACTCATATTTCATGAAATGGTGATTCTACCCTTCTCCTATGGTTACCCTGAGATGTAGCATTTTATTAAGATGTCAAAACACTCTTCATCTTAATTGGCCATCCTTCTGAGATTCTCTAGAGAGCTTTTCAGGCTGATGTTGATGTTGTTACTTCTCTCACAGGAATAAACTATTTTCAGGATACCCATAGGCGCTGACATGTGTTTGCTGGTTGTCTGAATGTTTTTTAGCCAAAGACTGAAGACATTCATCTGCCTCTGTTACCCTGAGACTTCTGTGTCTTTTCTCCAGAGAGCTGGTTTCTCAACTGATTCAAAGATACCTGAGAGAAATGTGTTGACAACAGTTAGCTCTTACTGGGTTTTGGCTTCGTCTTACTCTTCTTCCTTTTTTTTTTTTTTTTTTAATTTTAAATTTTTATTTTTTTAGTACTATTGATACATAGAAAGAGACAACATTAACCACACAAGGCCACATTTGCCGTGACCAAACTTTTACAATGCTTAAACTATCTCTGTATTATCGACTATCCTTGTGCAGAGTTCAAAATCGATGGTGGTATCCTACCCAGTGAACTTTTATTGGATGTACTTTGTTGATGTATATGACTATTGAAAGATGTGTCAGTGTGTAAATGAAATATATACGTCTAAAAATGAAGGCAATTATAGTTCTTATTTAAAAAGTTATACCTAGGGACACCTGGGTGGCTCTGTCGGATAAGCGTTTGACTCTTTATTTCAGCTCAGATCATCATGATCTCATGGTTCCTGAATTCAAGCCTTCACACTCACAGTGTGGAGCCTGCTTGGGATACTCTCTCTCTCTCCCTCTCCCTCTCCGTCTCTCTCTCTCTCTCTCTCTCTCTCTCTCCCTCTCCCTCTCCCTCTCCCTCTCCCTCTCCCTCTCTCTCTCTCTCTCTCTTTCTTTTTCTCTGCCCCTCCCTGCTCATTCTCTCTCTCAAAATAAATAAAGATAAAAATTAGAAAGTTATACCTGAAGTTTTTAAAGAGGTTTTATGATTGTAGCTGTTGTCTTAATTTGCGTACAATTGAATTTTAGGAGTCGTTGCTTTTAGGTAGACACCTGACTCTTCAATCAGATTTCTCTTTTTGTTTTTCCTCACTTATTATATTATCTCCAAGTGCCCCCTTACCTCTACGTTCTATATTGAATCCCATTTTTCATTCATTTGACAGTAATTTATTCCTTCTGTGGGATCCAAAAACATCTTATAGGATAAACTCACTTAGAGTAGACAGTTTTAAAATTTAAACCAAAAAGACTGTTAAAACTTTCCTTATGATTTATAACCTGCTTTTCTCTTTGTGATATTTTCAATAAAAGGTAACAGGGACAAGCAGTGTCTAACAAGTTTTCTAAATGACAAACAGCTGGGTTATAAACTTTCATATATAGTTTTATAATCATCAAGTAAAAATGATAACATCAAGGCTATCTCCAATGAGGAGATGCAGGCTGGGAGAGGACAGGTAACCGAGGGAAGGACATACCATAGTCAGTGGACCTTTGATTCACACTCAGATCAGCCTGCGTTTAAAGCTCCTAATATTTATGCTGTACTTTTATATCACCTAGTATGTTGTGACCTTTTCCAGTGTTTGATGTGGCACTCATGAATATTTTAAGATAATTTATAAGATAGTACAGCTTAATTATATTACCTTCGAAATAGTTTAACTGTTGACTTACTCAAAGCAAATGACTTTGTAAATTCCATAACCACCAGTTTTTGAAATAAGCATGTACTTTGTTCTTTTTGGTTCTGAAAGAAGTCTGTATAGGAGTCTTTGCATCAAGCTGATCCTGATTACCACTAACAGATAAAGTTCTCTACTATGTGGATAATTGGAACTGAAGTTTAGTATCGGGAGCAGTGGACATACTCTCAGGATAAAATCAAATTATAACGTAGTGATATAAATTCAATGCCACTTCTGTGAAACGAGATTAAAAGAAAAGTTAAGAAGAATTCATGTTCATGGCAAAAGACACTCACAATAGTAGACAGGATAAACTGGGGCGCCTGGCCGGCTCATTCAGTTGAGCATCTGACTTCAGCTCAGGTCATGATCTCATGGTTCGTGATGTGAGCCCCGCATCGGGCTCTGTACTGACAGCTCAGAGCCTGAAGCCTGCTTCGGATTCTGTGTCCCCTTCTTTCTCTGTCCCTCCCCTGCTTGCACTCTGTCTATCTCTCAAAACTAAATAAAACAATTTTAAAAAATTTAAAAAAAGAAAGAAAAGATAAACTAATGGTTGGAATTGAATGTTGGAAAGTGACTGAAAAATTAATATTTAAGTGTACAGAAGTCTATTTGTTCTACTGACTTTATATAAACCTTCCCATGTATATGCAGAGATTTACTATAGCTAATTATGTTGATTTGTGACATTATCCAAACCAAAATTTTGTTCAGTCTATGACAAAAGAGAAGAGATGTCACAAGATTAGGACTGACCTGGAAAATCAATAATGATTAGCTATCATATCCAAGGATGTACTGAGATGTAACTGGAAGTTAGGTTGCATAGTTACAAAATACCGTTTATTATGCTCCAGCATACTCCCAAACATTTAAAAAAATAACATTATAACAGATATTGTGAATATTGGATTCAATAATTTTTAGAAACATGATCTATCATCTATCTACTTATCTATCTATCATCTATCTATCTATCTATCTACCTATCATCTATCTATCTATCTATCTATCTATCTCCAACTACCAGCCAGCTTACTTTCCATTCTCTAGTTTTTTTAGAAAGGGATTGGCTTATCCTAGGTGCATATAACAATAACAGGAAAACAAACTATATATATATATATATATATATATATATATATATATATATATATATACACACACACACAGTGTGTGTGTGTGTGTGGAGATAGATAGATAACCCCCTTTATTACCATTCCAAAAGAATGACCATGATCTGTTAAAAGCAGTATTGCATAGGAGTTTATGTCCACAATGCATAGGTATCCTCATCCAAAAAATATGACTATGTGTCTAAGACCCACTGGTCACAGTAGATTTGACCAGAGATCTAAAACGATCATTTCTGGGATGGCCAATGGATACCAGGTGGATGACAAAAGAACCAGACCAGTGTAGGATGTTCTCTATTAGGTAATAAATACCTGACTTGGTGACTTTTAAAATCTGAATTAAATGTGGATAACAGCAGTTGGTGGGCAGGAGCAGAAGTTGAAAACACAGATGGTAGTCTGCAGAAATCATGAATAAGCTGAGGTCATGAGGTTGATAGAAAAGAAAGAAGAGGTTTATTCCTTTATGTCAGGTGAGACACATTTTCTGAGTCACCATAATGGCTAAGCACAAGAAAGGAGAGCTTTCCTGTGGAGGGGCAACAAAGCTGTGTTATCCTGGGTAATATTTCAGACACCCTGTGCAGTGGTGAGACTTCCTGTTTTCAACATTTTTCTCTATGGTTGCAGTCCCATTTACTAATTTAAGCTGAGTGAATCTTTGTTTTTTGCAAACTAAAAGGTTATAACCAGCCCAGCATCATAAGTATTCATGGTCTCATTAGAAAATGGATAAGACAGAAATGTGTAGTGGCTATAATGATGTACAAGTACTACCAAGGTTCAAATGACCACTAAGGGTAATTTCTAGCTCTATGACTTCAGGCACATAAGTTAAAGTATCTAAACTTTGTGGGGGTTTTTTTTGTGATTTTTAAAATGGATCTAATGGTAGTACTGTTCCATGGGGCGCCTGGGTGGCTCAGTAGGTTAAGCATCCGACCTGGGCTCAGGTCATGATCTTGTGGCTCATGGGCTCGAATCCTGCATCCAGCTCTGTGCTGACAGCTCAGAACCTGGAGCTTGCTTCAGAATCTGTGTCTCCCTCTCTCTCTCTTTCCTTCTGCTGCTCATGCTCTGTGCCTCTGTGTCTCTCAAAAACACATAAACATTAAAAAAAAAAAAAAAGAAAAGAAAGAAAAAGAAAAAAAAACTTAATGATAGTACTGATCCATAGCACTGTTGTGTGAAATAAAGGAGATAATTGATATAATTGCTCAGGTCATCAGGAGATGATAGTTATTATAAATGAGAAACCTTGTTATGAGTCCCTCACTTTATCTGTCACGTAGAGAAAATGAGGGATAGTATCTCTCTTTAGCAAGAATGCACACTGGGACCTTACCAGAAGCTCCTGAAACCACTTCCTGACACTATGTTTATATCAGTATTTGCATTTTAGGAACATGCAATTTTTTTCTATTGGATTTAGACAGATGAGTGGATGTTTCTTGAAAGAAAGTAATTCACTAGACAGTTTATAGAAACCCTTCTATTTTCGTCAGTGGTTGTTTGCATGCACAAAACCAGAGCTGAATAGTTGAACATAAAGATATTGTAGAGGCTTCAAAGCTGAAGATTTTTGCTGTTTTGTCTTTTGCAGAAGTTTGCTGACTCCTTGCTTAAAAAAGAAACTAATTCATGTTGCATGTCTTTTTTTTGTATTATTATGAACATAATAAATATTTGGTGAAATATTTTTAAAATGTTTTGAAGATAATTATCTAAATGTCTTTTTCCAGATAGATTCAAGCTTATCATTTCCTCCTATCCACTAATTCACCCATACTCTTTTATGCAATTTCAATCTTCTAATTATAAATGTTGAAAATTTTGCATATATATGCAAAAATATTCCAAATTTTGCATATTGATTAAATTGATTCAAGTAATAAGCATAGCAAATCTGTATTTTTGCAAAAGAATTAATTGTTTTCCATCCTCCATGCCACACATTCATTTTTTTTAATGTTTCTTTATTTTGAGAAAGAGAGAGAGAGAGAGAGAGAGAGAGCCAGCATGTGCACACAAGAGTGCATGTGAGTGGGGGAGGGGCAGAGAGAGAGAGGGAGAGAGAGAATTCCAAGCAGTCACGGTGTTTAGCACAGAGTCCCACATGCGGCTCAATCCTGCCACCACGAAATTCCGACCTGAGCTAATATCAAGAGTCAGATGCTTAACCAACTGACTCACCTGGGTGCCCCAAGCCCCACATTCTTATAATTTGATATATAGAGGAATCAGTGACTATGCATCTTAAAACAGCAGATTCCTGGGTCCCATACCTGGAGTATTGATTTAGTAGTTCTGACAAAGAACCCAGGAACCACAGTTTTGAGACATATGAAGGTTATTCTGATAAATTCAGAATATATAGGCATGTGACCTAATTACTGTGATTGAAACAATTTCCCGGGTAATTCTAATATTCAGACAAGGTTGAGGATTGCAGCTGTAGACCAGCAACTCCAAACATGAGTGGGCATGCAGATTATCTGGGGCTCTTGGTCAAGTGGTTCTGGAGTGCTGCCTGAGACTATGCATTTCTCACAACCTCACGGGGATGACAGGGCTGTCGCTCAGTGAGAAATGCTGCGCTCATTCTGGCCTCCCTCTGCCCTATGGTTGCCACAGGTGGGTAAATTTTCAAGGGCATGACTTGTAGCCCAGCTCACCTGCGTCAAGTCAATAAAACTTCTCAAGAAACTCTTTCCATCAAAGAATGGTGATAGGTAGTCCTGAGCTAGGTCAAACTTGAGAAAACTTTTTTTTTTTTTTTTTTTTTTTTACACTCTGTTGTGGACTCCCACTTACCCATTCTGGAAATAGAATAATTGAGTGCTTTAGAAAGCAACATATTTAGGTAAGCATTGCTAATATTTATTTGCAGTTAAGGTGATATTTAAGGACAAGTGTTGCTTTTCCAACCTACTTCCCAATGTGTAGAAATTTCTGGCCATAGCACCACCTAGGCTAAGTCCATACCAAAGTTCAAAACTTAGCAGAAAATGCTGACTTCTCACATTTCAGTTCCCTCCATTCCTAGGAATGCAGTCCTGAGACTTCATTATTTGTCAGTTCAACTTTCTTCTTCTCTCCCCAAAATAAATGGCAAGGATATTGATTTCAGTTCTCTCCTCTATTTAACCTTTTTTTTTTCCAACTGCCACATTTTCTTTTTATTGCTAAAACCTATAAAACCCTAAGGGAAATACTATATTTCATTAATATAGACACAAATTTTGTATAATTTATATTGTAATATAATTTTTATTATCCAAACTTGCCGATTGAATTCCCTATTACTCTTCTATATTTTTTCTTCTAGAATGTTTAATATTACATTAAACATACACTTATTAACTTGTTTTATTATTATCTGTCTCCCCACTCACATTAAACATCAGAATGTGATGTCCATGAAGCAGGGTTTTTGTTTCTTTTATTCAGAACTGCAACCTGATGCCTAGAATGGTGCCCAGTGTAGAGCAGATTCTCAGAAAATACCTAGTGAACAAAAGAAGGTATGGATGTTCCAATTGAATCAGTAAATTGCATGGTCTATGTGTCAGACTTGAGGCAAGTACCTAAGTAACCATAGTGGTGCTTTTCCTTAGGACTGTGTAAGTTTCAAGCACATTTCTTAAAAGGCTTACATTCATCCACTTAATTTACTCAGTCACTATCGTGTACCTCCTAAGTGTCAGGCACTCCGCTAGATGCTAGGGACATATGACGATGAGCCCTAGTTCTTATTCATGATGTATTCTGCCTGTTGTTGGTGGGATGGGGGAGCCAGACAAGAGAAAAGGCAGTTACAATACTCTCTGGTGTTCAATCACGGACAATAGGTACAGGGTGTTATTAATGTACAGAGTAGCTTCTGACTTAACTTTGAGGGATCATGGGATACTTCCAAGAAGTTATCTGAGCTCTAATTTGAAGAATAATTTGTATTTAGACAGAAGAGGTGGGGTTGTAAGTTCCTAACAGAAGTCATACTATGTGCAAAGGCACAGAAATGTAAGAGAATTCCTACCATCTTCCATGACCATATTAGTCTGGTTTAACAGGACGATGTGGTAATGTATGTGTAAGAAGAAGCAACTTCATATTTGCCTATGTAAGGAGTTTAACCTTCAACCCAGAAACAGTGGGATCCCATTAAATGATTTGAGAAAGGGAGAGACACATATGTTGGTGCTCTATTCTGAATCTTGCATTTTATTTTCACTACTTCAATTTGAAATATATATGTATGTACATATATAATATTTATACATATATATTATGTATTATGGAAACATGAAAATGAAAAAACAAAATAAAAATATACCAGAGGAGAAAATTCATTTTTTGTGGAACTCAAGGGAGAGAGAGTAAGACACTCTTAAAGTGTTGGACCAAGGATATGTGAAAGTTCAGATGTTAAAAACAAATAAGAGGTTGAATGAGGATAAGTTTGGCCAACTATATATCCATATGTGACTTTCAGGGACTCTATTACATGATTAGATGATACATTTATTTCAGTTTCAGAGTTAATTAAAAATGGCGGACCGTGGATGGCCATATCTGCTAGTATTGACGTGGAAAAATGTTCACATTCTCCTTCGTCCAGCTGTAACCTAACAGAAAAGGCCACATTCTTACATCTACCCTTGCTGGATAACCAAACTCAAAATGGACTATTCAAACTTAATGTCACTCACATTCTTAGGGAATAACATTCTGACCTTTTCATTCCAGGAGTAGGATACTAGGTGTTACTCTGGCAGAAGCTCTACTTCTTTTGTGAAAAATTTGTTGTTGTTGATTGTAGCTGAAATTGAATAGGAGATATCATTTCCTCACCGAAGTTTTCTCTTACCATTCCACCCAAAATAGCAGCCCTTCCCTTTGTTTCTCCTTACTGTTCATCTGATATTTAACACTTATGCCTGATGATGGGTTCTTCAATGGGACTGTAAGCTCTGTGAAGATAAAAACCTTATTTTGTTCCCTGCTGAAGCCTCAATACCTAGATTACTGGCTATGATATAATTAGTATCTATGTGTTACAGGAAGGAAAGAAAGAAGGAAGGACGAAATGGAAGAAGGGAGAGAGGGGTCAAAACGTCTTCCCATCTTAACCCCCAAATCTTTCTATGTAATCTCTCTACACAATCTCAGTAAATGATACTGTAACCTATCCAAATGAGTCAGCTTAGAAAGCCAGCTCTTATCTTTGCCTTTCCACTTCTCGTACCCTACAATATCCAATCAATATCTAGTCCTTTCAGTTCCTCCGTCGAAATCTCACTCGCGTGGATTTTCACCTTTACGTCTCGAAGGTTCATACCACCTTCATCTGTTACTTGTTTGTAGTCTCTGTGTTATACTTTCTTGTCATAAAATAGTGCCCCTATTTCCAGAATATTGACCTCTCTAAATAGAAACCTGATCTTACCATTCCTGTGTTAAAAGTTTCCCTTGGAATACCCCATCTCTTTCAGGATATATTTCAGACCTTCCTGAGGCATCTGTCTGTATGCAAAGTCTGGATGTTCTGTCCTCTCTAGTCTTGCCTCACCTGCCAGTCGATTTGTCAGGCATCCTTTGTGAGATTTCAAGTTTTCTGTCTGTCGCATTAAGTTGACTTTTTTCCTGGCTAAATCTCTTGACCCTTAGAACAGAAGATGTCACTTTACCCAAGTAGTTTGATCCCTACGGGTCTAGTTAAAATGCCCCTCCTATCAATTTCCATAACACACTGTAAACCTCTTACACTCCAATCACAGAACTCATTATGTCATATACTAATGCTAAATTCCAAACTGTCTGATGGCAGGTTCTGTGCCTGTTTCATTCACTACTGTGTTTTCCCGGTGACAGGCACTGACGTACACAAATCATTTGCAGAAAAAGACAGATAATGTACTTCTCTGAATTCAAAAGCAGTCATTTATTCATAAGCTTCTCTCTTCCACTTGGGCGGTTAAATTCCTGCCATTCTGAATAGAACTGTGCTCCTCTGTGTCACCTTTACAAAATGTCAAAAAACACAAAAATATGGTAACAATTAGGTTAATTCAAAAATTTGTCATGCCTGCAACCGCTGAAATTTGTCTAATGTATTTCATACATTTTATCCACCTCTTGGACTATGTAGATATCTTATCCGTTAATGAACAGCAAAAACTGTTCATACACGTTTGGTAAAGGTCACCTATATTCAATCAGCACCTTTCTGTGTAATAACTGGGTGACATTTCTCATCCATTTGTGATCAATGAACATGCATATTTTAGCTCAAAAGTCCATTCTCTTTAAAAGTACCACTCTTATAGCTTTTTATTTCATAGCTAGGTGATATTTAGTGCAGGGAAATGACACTAACTCTTATTATTAGGGCTTTTGATCTTTAGAGGAAAATAATTGGTAGAGCAAACAATAGAAATGGCCTATCCTGGAGAATCAGTAGTCAAAAAGCATATCCTGAATAGATATTCTTTGGTCTCTCACAGTTAAGGAATGGTTACACCACTATATTTAATACTACCATAATTAAACTATACTTTATCGTTTGTCCTTTAGATGAGGTGAAGTGAAATACTCTAAAAATCAATATAGAGTAAACAACAGCGTTAATTCTGGAAAATATTTCTTTCACAGATACTTAGAAGCAATCTTCCTTGGAACCATAATCCTCAAAAAGAAGTCAGAGTCCTTGCAGAAACAGTGTGGGTCACCTGGGTCTAGATTTCTGGATTTTTCTAAAAGCCTCAACGAGGCACAAATGACATTTTACATAGCTTGTGAGGAAAAGAAGTGATTTTTAATGCAGATTCACCAAATATAATGTGGCTGTTTTTTTTATGAGTGCCCCCAAAGGCAAACATCTGAAAGGCAAAGAAAAATACAATACCAAGATAAATGTTGGGACTAGTGTCTAAAGAGGAACATAATATTAATAGAGAAATATCTCCTGTCAGAAACAAAAAAGAGTAAACAGGTTTCATATCCCACAATTCTGTAATTTACTCAGAAGTGTAATTAGACATTGGGATTTTTTTCCTTACCAGATGCTAAGCCAATTTCTTTTTAAGACATTTTAAGGAAATAAACAAAAACAAAACCAAAAAACAGACCCAGTTATGCTCTGATCAGCAGACATGAGGAGAAGAACCCATCACAGTTAAGTGGCAATGAATGCAAAGTTAACACAAAAACTCTTAGGAAAAGTGATGTGAGTGTTACACGAATCCCTTCAAAGAAGTGAAGCTTGTTGGGTAATGATGGTTTATGTTACTCTTGGTCTTGATCAACATACCAACTTAAGAAGCTAACAGCCCCTTCTTCCAGCCACTCTCTTCTAGACCTTTCTTAGTCCAGGTTTTACAGACCTGCCCCTCATGATGAAGTATCCACACACCTATAGACCTCGAGCCTCTTCACCATCTTTCGTGTGTGTGTGTCTGTGATGGGAGTATCCTGCTCACAAAGCGTCGAGACTGGTTTGGGTAAAAGCAGTACAGTTAAAATGTTTTGCTTCACAAAGTCACTCATTCGTCTTTGGAGGAACCTGACTTGGAAAACTTCCCCCCATTCTAAGCATACTTCTCTATGCATAGGTAATCATCCTCCTCAGATCCATATAAGTCAAATATTGATTCTTTGACTATAGGCAGGTTCTTAAAAGTAGGATTATAGATTAAGTAACAAATCACTAAGCAAGATAAAATGCTTCTTCCATAGGAAAATGCCATAATTTATCCATGATGCCCAGGCCCTGCATCCCCGCTGCTTCATTGTTCCTCTACAGTTTGTGTCTAGGTTCAGGCATGTCTCTAGGGTCCCTGTTGGACACGTTATAGCTTGACGCTATTGAAAGACCATTCACTCCCTTTCCTCTGACCCACACCAAGTAACCAAAATTAGGCCCTAGTTGCCTCTCTGCTTGCTTTCCAAGAAAATTAAACCTTCTCAGGCATGGTAAACATTTCAGAATCTTGAGGGTTGGTCAAAAGGGTGACGTTGTTAGTGTTACACTCATTGAAATGGTAGATAGGTTTGGCATTCCAAGAAGAAATTCCAGAACGAAAAACATTTTTGTTCTTATGAAGCCAGTATCAATGAAAGTAAAAGATATCTCTAAAAAATCAGTCCTGAGACTTGTGTGTCAACTACTTCTTAGATACAGCAGAATTGTTATAGCGAGGTAGTAATAAAGAGTAGAATTTCCATAGGTCCTGGAGCCAGGACCTTAGTCTGACAAGAGGGTAACAACACATGCAAATGGAAAAGGCCCAGCATTTTTGTTGATAGGTATAATTTTAAAAGCAGAAACAGTTTGTTAGGCATTATGCTCTTTTGGTGTTAGTTATGATTCCTACAAAAAAAAAAACATAACAATTTTGAAGAATGTCAGAAATACCTGTTTGTAGTGTTTTCCACTAGGTTAATTATCAGATAACAGAACTATCATCTGTATGTCATGTTCATAAAATGTGTTCATTTGGTGTGCAAGGTGCATACCAAATTTGAAGCCCAATGTCAACCTTGTTAATAATTATATGGAATGAAAGCACAGTGAAAAGAATGATAATGTTATAGTGTATTCACTTAGACAACATCATGAGTGTTTTTCTTTGGGGGGATTGGCTGAGAAAGTGTACAAAAGGAGCCTTCTGAGGTGCTTGAGATGGGCACCTTGATGTGAATGGTGACTACGTGAATATGTAGATAGGTAGGTAGGTAGATAAGTAGGTAGGTAGGTAGACAAAAACATAGTGTGATTTTTTTTTTTAATTAAAGAAATTATCTATGCTGTTTAGCTGAGAATTTTGGTGTAATTATAAATTATCTATTTATTTTTCTTTTCAAACATGATTGAGACTGATTTTTTTTTTAAAGTTTATTTATTTATTTTGAGAGAGAGAGAGAGAAAAGGAGAAGGGGAGAATCAGAGAGAGGGAGAGACAGAATCCCAAACAGGCTTTGCACTGTCAGCACAGAGCCTGATGCAGGGCTGGACCCCGTGAACTGTGAGATCAAGACCTGAGCCGAAATCAGGAGTCAGACACCCAACTGAGTGAGCCACCCAGGCGCCCTGAGACTGATTTCTATTGTGACAGAAATAACACATTTCATTGGGTTATTTTTATTATAATGAATTTTATCCCACCAGTTTGCAAGTGAAGAGCACCATAGAAAGTCTTTTATAGTCTTCAAACTGATTGCACACAGATACATGAGAAAAGAAAGAAAGAAGTGTGTAAGAATTTCCTGCAAGAAGCATACAAATTTACAAATTAGAAAATACATGTTTGTTTTGATAGTTTATACATTTTAAAGGTAATGATTTTGTGTATAAGGAGAGTTCGAAGCAGAAATGCAATAATTGTCCCAGACATTTTACCGTACAGATGTATTTTAGCAAAAAGTGACAATAACAGTGTAATTTTAGATGAGGACTCTGTAATAAGGACACTTTACTGATACATGATTTCATCAAAGGCAATAGAAGCCAATTTAGAATAAAACAGAAGAGTTGCCTAAACAGACTACAAGTAGCACTGCTGAAATCTACTTCTCGTCCTAAGCATCTCCCTGGAGCTCTCTGACAAAATCTGAACTTCCCAATATTATTTTCACCCTTTAATTTGGGGTATGATAGGCCCTAGGGTTAGAGATGCAACTAGCTATTTCTTACTAATCAATATCTTCTCATGGTAACTTTTCATGATGATTGGCACTGGAAAAGTGGGACTGACCTGCTCTGAACACCAAGTGTTTTTGGAAAGGGGAAAGGTCTATTGTGTGAGATAAATGGAGAGAAGACCCAACGAGAAACTACACTGTGCACCAGACTCACTGGCATTTAATCCTGAGGGAGAGAGCAGAACAGAAAAAAAGTGCAGGAAACCTAACCTAGGCTCTTTTAGGAATTGTTCAAGCCCGATCTGCATGGTGGAGTTAATTCCCTTATTCCCTTTGCAGATATCCATTTTTAAGGGAACCTGTAAGGAGATTTTGAGAGCTGTTTAAAGTCTCCCGCCTACTGGAGGTCAATTCAAGTGACTGTATATGTGGCTTGCCTACCAGATGCTGCCTGGAATAGAACACTACAGTTAGTAATAGAGAAAATTCTAATTTTTCCTTAAAAATACATGTATGTATACACATAGCCTATGTATATAAAAGTATATGTATATATGGATATATGCATATATATGCATATCTCTACTTCTATACATTTAATTACATATATACATACACACACACTATTCCCCCAGAACTTCTGAAACATGATGTGCAAAGCAAGATATGGCACGCTCTTATTTATGTTATTTTATCCCATCTAGACATCTAGAGATAAATCCTATGATCAATGAATGAATACTTCTCTTTTGTTACTAATAACAGGTTAATGATGAGAAAATGTGATTGAGTGTGTGTGTGTGTGTGTGTGTGTGTGTGTGTGTGTGTGTGTATGAGTGAGAGAGGGAAAGAAATACCATACAGAAAAAAGAGTGAGCATTTTATCCCTAGGCTTTTATTTCCTCATGTTGAACTAAATTCAAGAACAACAAAGAAAGGGAAAGAAACTGGCAGAACATTCTCCTTTTTGCAGAGAATTAGGGAAGAAGAAAAATCATCAGAAGAAACAAATCCGATGGCAATAGAGTAAGAGTGAGAGGGCTCTTTGCTTCTTTGTGTGTAAAAAGCATAAAGTATATATTTTTAATTTTTCTTCAATTTTTTTAATGTTCAGTTGTTTTTGAGAGAGAGAAAGAGATGGGGAGGAGGGGCAGAGAAAGAGCAAGACGCAGAATCTGAAGCAGCTCCAGGCTCTGAGCTGTAGACGCAGAGCCTGATATGAGACTCAAGCTCACAAACTCTGAGATCATGACCTAAGCTGAAGTCGGTCGCTTAACCAACTGAGCCATGCAGGACCCCCATAAATTATATATTTTAATACTTCATCATTGACTGTTTTGAGGATTAAATGAGATAAAGGGTGGGAAAGTACCTATCAGAGTCCCTGATGAATAGCAATCGCTCAAAGAAGTAACAAAAATTGTTTTTTCTTTTTCCTTTCCCAACCTTAATGAGGTCACCAGGAAACATAGCCAGGACTGCTGAGTAGATCTGGAAGGTGTAGTGATATGAAATTAAAATAATGGGCTTTGCAATTCAACAGACTGAAATTCCAGTCTGATTCCATGTCTCAATACCTGTTCAGTTTTAGACATTTTTTTTTTTTTACTTTTGTTTAGCATACAGATAATATTTGTGACCTCAGAAGTGGTTTCTGTATTGAGATGCCATCATAAATGAGCTTAGCAGAGTGCCTGGCTTATAGCAAGCACAATGCTGGTGTAGATTATTATTACATTAACTAGATGGCCCAGGTCCCCATATTTTGCTGGCATTCCCCATGTATTCCCTCAATCTCTCTAGGTTTCAGAGTTTTCAGGATTTTTACCCCTCACCCTATCTACAACTTTGATTCCCAGTGTCTCTAATAATTCCAAGCTAAGAAAAGCACCGTTTGTCTGGAGGATGAAAAGTTAACTTTTATTGCAACCCATGGCAACTTAAACGTCTGGGCCTGAGCTAATAAAATAGATCTGATTTTCATCAGTGCCACCTTTATCATGGCTCAGGACCCACTGCCTTGACGGGTGCACCGGGTCCACTCAACTCTCACTGGGCTGTTTGTGAAAGGTCCCAGGGTGCTCGCTCATGCTCTCAAAAACGAGATTCTTGGGTTTTCCCCTCTGACCTCCTGCCTTCTGCCAGGCAAGCCTGTAGTGCTCATGTCTCTTGGAAGATGGCAACTCCTCTGGGCAGTACTGTCCCTTGTTCTGTCTCCATTGCTCACATGACTGCAGTCACAGAAAAAGAGCACTGCCCTTCCCTTTATCTCTTCTTACTTGCAGCTTGAGCGTGTATCTTTCCTTAAGCCACTTGGCACCTGTAGACCAAATAGCAAGGTTTTTTTTTTTTTTTTTTTCATTAAAAAAAATAATGATGGAGAGTAGAATTTAGAAGACATAAATCAAATGGCAGGCAGTGTATTGGCTCTCAAGCCCACAGGCCTGGTACCTGAATGTGTCGTTTCTCATAACTCCTATTTCTCATCAGCCAGGGGTGAACTTTCTTTTCCCAACTGGACTACATTCAAATAGATCTTCTAGCACTGAGGCGAGGACTCAGACTCCATGCTAGGTCTGATTAGTTTTGGCACCCTCATTTTCATTTCCAGATTCTAACTCGTGTGACAATGTCCACTTATTTCAATTAAAAAAATACTTCTCTTTTTTAATGTTTTTACGTTTATTTATTTTTGAGAGAGACAGAGAGAGACAGAGAGAGACAGAGAGAGAGAGACAGAGTGTGAGCGGGGGAGGGGCAGAGAGAGAGGGAGAACCGAAGCAGGCTCTCCAGGCTTTGAGCTGTCAGCTCAGAGCCTGATGTGGGGCTCTAACCCATGAACTGTGGGATCATGACCTGAGCCAAAGTTGAAGTCGGGCACCCAACCAACTGAGCCACCCAGGTGCCCCACAAAAAATACTTCTTTCACCTGCTATGCTGTTTTTAATAGAAAAAGTAGAAGAAAATAATCCTACATAAATTCAGTCTGTATTCACAATTACTACTAATATTTTATTTTATTTTATTTTAATTTTTTTGTATTAACAAGGCTTGAATGATACCGTGGGTAGGCTGGCATTAGTCCAATAAGTTGAACTGAGCCAAACCAAGTTGTTATTCTCTTCTGCAGTGAAAGAGTGCAGTGGAGTCTTCTGGTCCATTCAGTAATCCTGTGGGTCTTTGCTCCTGGAAAACAACTACATGAGCAGTCAGGCAAACATGGATCTCCCCAAGAATTTGCCTAACAGATTGGGCTGCTTAAAAAAATTTGTATACAAACAAAGCAAAAACCTGAAGAAATGTAGCTCTAACCCCTGATGGAAGAAAGATTAACTTCTTGTTCTAGGTTATGCACATTCCAGAAGTAAGCTGTCATTCATCACACAGTACGCTTCTAACCCTCAGGTCTCTCTTGAATCCACTTGTAATCTCCAATGCTTGGGAAAGTGGTCAGCAAATAGAAGGAATAGGGATATGTTGTTGAAAACAGAGAGGAAATGGGAGTTTTCCTATCATCTAATATTTACAGCTTCAAAAAACACTGCATTTGGAATATGGTTTCAGCCAATGTATCCCATTAGATCTCCTTTTCCTCTTGGTTAGAATTCTGAAAGTGTTTTCTCCTAGAAACATTAATTTCAAATTTGGGAACTTGCAATACCTCTAGTTCACCTTAGACTTTATACATACAAATTGGTAAGAACATTTAGTATTCACAAACAAACAAGAGGCCTGTATGTAGGACTCTAATATATGAGCCAGATAAGCTAAAATGTGTCCGGCATTCGTGTTTGAAACCTCAGTATCTTCTGCTACGTCATGTGTGATAACTCCCCCCCACGCTTCCTCCCTGTGCCGTGGTTCTCAGTTGTGCCTCCCAATTCCCTAATTCTCTCCCTGCAGATGCATATTGCTGTTTCGCTCTGAAAGTCAGGCCTTCATTCTTGCAGGGATTCAGCCTCCTTGTCAATATCCTGGCCTCCAGTCTCTTCTCTTTCACGACCTGTCTCCCCAGCTATGATCTTAACCTTGCCACTTTCCCATGTGAAGCCTCCACTGACGCTCTGTTAATACGAAATGAGCTTCAGTCTTTCTAGCATAGAATATGAGGACACATCCCCATCTTCTCCCCTCCCCCTTCCTTCCTGCCATTCCTTTCCCCGTGAAGTTCTTAGTCACTGTGAATAATTTTCAGTCACATGCCCAAGAATCTACAAACACACTCCTAATGGTATTTTTGGCCCCTCTGCTGTCCACAGTGCTTGAAATGTATCTGCTCTTCTCCTTCTTATCCTTAAACTCCTCCATAACTATTCTGGGTAATTCCTGTTGTCTCTTGGAAACTCAGAACTGACACCACTTTCACCAGGAAGCTCTTCTTCATCTCCAACCAGAAGCCTAATTTGACTGTTTTACTACACGTGCCATATTGCTTCCTAATTTTCTTTGTGAATTTGTGTCACCTGATAGATTATAAACTCTGTGCAGGCCCAGGCCGTATCTTATGTTTGTTTAAACCTCAGTGTTTGGTACTGTGTTTGTCACATGATAACACTTGAGTGCTAATTCTTAAATGCATGAACACATGTATAAAAGAGTATGTTCCTGGGGCGCTTGGGTGGCTCGGTCAGTTAAGCATTTGACTTCGGCTCAGGTCAGCATCTCTCACGGTTCATGAAGTCAAGCCCAACGTCAGGCTGACAGCTCGGAGCCTGGAGCCTGCTCCAGATTCTGTGTCTTCTTTCTCTCTCTGCCCCTCCCCCTCTCAAAAATTAATAATAAACATTTAAAGAAGAAGAAGAAGAAGAAGAAGAAGAAGAAGAAGAAGAAGAAGAAGAAGAAGTAGTAGTAGTAGTAGTAGTAGTAGTAGTAGTAGTTGTTCTTTAAGGACTGTTGAGATGTATGGCCAAGTTGTAAATACTCAGTAATGACTTTGGAGACCTCTCTATCTTTAGTTGCTGACTACACATTTTAGTTCTTTTTGAATTATAATACCATCTTACGATTCATAGATTTAATAGCGAAATGTCTCTTGTGTGTCAGAAACTGGGCCAGATCCAGGGTAGCTATAAGCTAAAATAATCACTAAAACGTATATAGGTACAAGTGTGGAATGTGCTCTGAAAGAAATGTGAATGGTATTGTGAAATACAGAAAGGCGGGGCCTGGCATGGCTTAGAGACAAAAGAAGCCTCCTTGGAAGGACCTATGTTTGAAGAGAAATCTGTAGATGTGTAGTAACTAGATGGAGACGGAAGGAAGACGTGCCAGGCTGATGGACTCGATGGTTCATGCAAAAGCCAGTGGGATGCCAGTGTGTGCTCGAAGGGTGGAGAGACACCAGGGTGGGAGAAATAGACACAGAGGTGCACAGCTGTATGAGGGGAGGCTGTGACAGTTTTGGAGATAAAGGTTTGGAAATGAGGCATAAATGGGGCGGGACTCTTATGTTACTTCAAAAAAAAAAAAATACCAGGAGTCCCCCACGTTGTGGTGAAGGAGAGAAATGTGCATGAAGACGGATTTTCAGAGCTCAGGGCTCCTTCACTGAGAAAGGGATGGATCAAGATGACCCAGCTTCTGCGAGGGACTGGCAGAGGACAGATGTGACAGTCTGTTTTGGACTCCCGATTTTAGGTGACTTTTAGCACCAGAGTTCCACCATAGGACATTTTGGCCATCACAGACGTGGACAGGATGTAAACAGAGACGAGAGAAGGAACTCACGGCTAAACCATGAGAAACTGTAACGGTTGTTAACTCTGTGAAGATGAGAGAGAAGAGAGGGGTCATCCCCAATTTGTTTTTATTGTATGTGGTTTTATTATACTGTGAACTTTGTGAGAAAAGAAAAAAAAAACTGTACTTATCTAATGTGGTCACACAGCACCAAAACGGCAGCCAAATTGCGAACCTTTACAAAAAAAAAAAAAAAAAAAATTGTTAGCATGAACTGAATTAAGTACTTATCCTCCAAGAAATCACTGTAACATCTAATTGAAAAGTGAAAATTATGTATCTCTCCATAGTGTCATATTTAAGCAAAAAAATTACATTCATTCTAGGGGAAAGGTGGGGGATCTTTTTTTTAGTAATGCTTTGCTTTTAAAACAAATTATCTCAACTTGAATTAAGTATAGGCCAGTGGTCATCACCCAGGACAGATCATGATGACTCAATATGAGGATTAATTATAAAAGTAATCATAGCCGTTATCTAATTATTCAAATCTTAATTGTGACTCTGCTGGCCCAATTAGTCGGAACACAAGGCTAATGTTAGAGATGGGTGGGTACTCAGCATCTGTGCCTAAGTGAGAGGCATCTGTTGCCAAGAGGTTAAGTGATGGAAAGTGTCAACTCACCAGCTGTGAAGGGAGTGAGCCTTAGAAAAGCTCACAGGAGCCAGTGTGGTGATTTAGCACACAGGGCTGGGGGCAGGTGAGCAGAGAAAGCATGTGCACTCTGGAGGCATTCGGTACCCAGGGTGGACTGCGGAAGGCCAGCCCTTGCTTATGTCACCATTGGGTGCTGCCATTAAAAATAGGGAAAAAAAAATTAAACAAAAGATACAAAGATATGTCTGTTCTTGGTCCCTCGCAAGTGGATGATGCTATGAAAAGAAATGAGCTAGCAGCAAATTTTAAACAAATAAATGTGCTTTTATAAATTCATTAGTGTCGTTGATGGCTTCTAACATTTATTTGATCCACGTTATATCTAATAAAAGAAATAGAATTACCCAGATGAAATATCTTCTTATAAGTATAAATGGTAAAGTAATAGATTCCAGATTGGTACTATTGATTTTGACTTTAGTAGTATATAATCTACAATATCTCCCACATCTCATATATTTATATGCTATTATTGATTTTGACCATGTTATATAGGAAGGATTCTATTAATAATGTTATTGATTTTAAATATATTTATTATTAATATTTATAAACTTTTCATGTTGCTTTAAAGTCTGTACTGAACTATAATCAGTTGTTAGGGAAAGGGAAGCAGTGTATAAAGTATGACAAAACTGATTAGAACCTGGATCGCATCAACTTTTGACCTCGCTGTGGATTTGCTTTCACTGTTTGTTGACCCTGTCATAAGTTCAAGTTTTTATTAATTCACATTTTGGAATGTGCGAATGAAAGAGTGTTTACATTCATTGAAGTCAGAAAATGTTAATTTACATGAAATGTATATACATCTTGCTCGTGAGTGTGATAGAAACGATTTCAACTTTTCACATTGGTTTCACAGAAGAAAATTACATTTCAACAAAATTAAAAGAGTTTGGGGAGCTTTTTCAGCCTTGCATCTTCATGCTCCCTTGTTATTGAATCACAATAAGAAATCCTGTTAGTTCTCTGCTACTGAGCAAATTGCTTTCCGCAATTATGGTTTATGTTTTAATGGCGGTGGCTTCACATTAGGAGAATTATTCCAAAGCAGCATTGCCTCTTGATGCCCACACGGAACAACACCCTGCCTACTTTATAAAATCCATGCCTCCCATGTTGCCTCTAAGGAAAATATATAAATAAATGCTTGCCAATCTTGCTTCTGAGAGAGGTTTAATTGAGGATAATGAAACATCCCTAGCTCCAGAATGGGAGTATGATGGCCACAAAGCCCTTTAAAATGCTAATAGGCAGAAGGCATTTATAGAAGTTTTGGAAGATTATGCAGCATGGTAATAGTGGAGGCAGGTGACAGTCTGTCAAAATTACCTGCGGTGATCAGACCTATTTTCCCTCTTTTTATTTCTGATGCCCACTTGAATGAGGGATTTAGGGTGATACAATGTTGGCACCTTCAACACTAAGCATCCTGCCCTTTCGGCTGTAAGGCATCTGTATACCACCCATTACAGAGGGGGGAAGTGACCAGCAACAAGCAGAGCCGTTAATTATACATGATTTAATGTTTCTTGGTCCCACTTCCTGTCCTCATTTCAGTTGTATTTCACCCTCAGAATACCATTCTCACTTTAAATCATAGTGACAATATGAACAGCGCGTGGCTACTTTAACTACGCAACTTACCGATGCGAGGGGGTTGCCTCAGCTGTAAGACATGAACTCAGAAGTGATAAAGCATGGTACTCCTTCAGTAAAATGGAATAAGAAATCACTTTGACAGAGCCTGGATTCTGGTCTGGATTGCTGAATGTTGTTTTTTTTTTTCCCCCCTCTTTCAAGGTCGATGTTCTTTATTTTATGTGGAGTAAATCTTAAGTGACAGCACAGGAAGAAATGTCGACAGCCCAGGTTAATGCATTTGGGGTCAAAATGGGCTTCAAAGTGAAGGGAATCAGACCTCTTGAGATATTCAACTAACATTCACAAGTTTAAAAGGAATCTTGATTAAATGGCCACTGGTATGTTCAATGCCAAGAGCTGGGGGAGGCATGAAAGGAACACTTTCAGTTGCTTATTAAACAAAGGGAACCTCTTTATTTTCATTTGACTAGGGCACAGCATGAAGGTGTGGTTTAGAATGATTTCCTGTGGCTGCCTTTTCCACCTCAGGGAGTTATAAGTGACTTATTTTCATTTCTGAGTTGAAAGCGTTGGTCTCTGGGATTTGAAATGACAAGTGTCTTTCCCCACCTTCATCACCTGCCAGCAACTTGAGTACCATCTGCCCAGGTGCCAGGTTCTGGTCTGTTGCCCCTCAGGGACCTTCACCTGCATTTGTGTAGGTAGTGCCTAAGGGTAATCATTTGCATTTATGGGTAACACCACCAATTTGTAAAAATAACGCCTAAAAATAAAAGAGGAAATCATGAGTTAGTAACTGAAAACCAAGATCATATCCTGATGATTCATTTGTATATGGGTTTCCTCTCTTTTATTATAAAATTCCTAATCTGATTATCTATTTTGTTTCATAAACTTATATTTTAAATAAATTAAAACATTCTGGAACACTTAAACTTGATATATAAATAGCATCCCTAAAACGGTAATCAAATGATTGTCTTCAAGGAATCTACTCAGATCTTTTTCATTAATACTTCATGTATTATTAAATACTTTTGAAAACATACCTTTATTTCTATTTTGCTCCAAATTAGATAAATATTCTAGTTTCTATCAACTGTGTCATTAAAATTAATTTGTTCTGTCAGTGTGCCTCACGCAGGTTTATAAAAAGCTATAGATTGTGGCCATGGAATGGCCACCGTGCCTGTCGCACTACTCTAAAAAAGATATGTGAATAGATTTTCATTTTCTTTATCTACAAACATTCAGCAAGGTTTGACTATGTTTATAGATTGACTTCAGAACTTTTCTCTATGAATCAAATGAAAGGAAAGTGGACAAACAACTTGACATTATTACATTTTGCTTCAGGGTTTTCACTGAATGATAATAGTTTTGACTTTTAAAAAAGTCCCACATATATGTGTGTTTTAATTTGACTTTGAAAGAGGCAGTGTCACTTTTGCCTAAATTTTATGCTTCATGTGCAAGAAGGCAGTTCAAAATTAAGGTTTCTGATAATGTTAGGCACTTAACTGTGCCAGAGAGATCTACTCAAGGGCACTTAAGTAGAGAAGAGTCCCCTGAGAGGATGCCCAGATGAATTTCTATCAAGTTTATTTAGAACCAAATGAATGACTCAAGTGTGTTTCCTCAAAATGGTCAGGGAATTAGAAATGTGTTCGATTTGACTGGGATTTCCAACTGTTGCTGTAAAGTCCCTCAACATTATTTTATATTCTTTGTGAAAATCACAAAGTGTTTGCTTCCTTTTGTGAGCCTTAGAATATACAAATAGTTGTATGTAGATAATAAACTCTTTTGTGTAATGAATGTTAATGGCGCTGATTCCTCAATACCTCCTTCATTTCATATTTCAGTGATATATTATCAGTAAAACTCTTGTAGCAATATAAAAACAAATACTTTGTTGCATTGTTAGATAGTTCTTTTCCCATGGAGTCACTTCAGTTACCTTATGAGAAATAAACACCAGCATTCTCTCACTTACACATCTAAATTTGCTCGAGACGAGGAATGGTAAATAACATCGTCCGTGTTACATCAAAAGAGACATACTGTGAATGTCAAGGTAAAGATATCTTTGATTCTATAGTACACAGCTATTTCTTCCAAACAATTTAGGATTCGGGTCGCATGCCAGAGGCTCATGTGTGCCGTTTCTGGAGGAAGCAGTTTTGTAATAAGCCTTGATATATGCATCAAAGAGAAGGAAGATTCTGTTATCTTTTTTTACAGATGAGCAAATAGAATACTTTATTTGCAAGGGATAGGAGGGAGGAAGAAGATTTATGAGTAAATATCTTCAGATAAACTGAGTCTTGATAAAATAACATAATGAAACAACCAAAATGCATATCATAAATGCTGACTTCATGCTCATGAAATGAGGCTTTAGGGAAAATTTGAGTTGGCTCCATTTTATACTTGGAAAAATGACAAAGGAGTGTGACATTCATAGCAGAGCGATGAGCCTAACCGGTTTACAACTTGACTTTGTCTAGTTCTGCATATGTGGAGCCAATGTGGGGGCTCTAAATAAGAAGACACAGTATTCAAGAAGTCTTTTTTTTCTTTTTCTGGTTAGTTATGTCTTTTATTGGGGGGGCTAGGATTTACTATATTCATTTTTGTGCAATACATCCATCAAAAGCAATCACTCTTTATTTGCCTTGGGCGACTAGTTGTGCAATTACTAGGAATGGAAATTTTAGACCTGCTATAGGTGTTGTGGAATGGATGAAGTAGGAGCTCCAGGCAAGGGATATTTATGGTCCTGAAGTTATCTTCCACCTTGAACTTCTGCCCAGTGGAAAGTAGACACTATGACAATTTAGCAGTATATATGTTTGAAAATAAAAAAAAAAAACAAACAATTTTTATTTTCAAAAAAGATTAATTTTATTAGTCCATCTCACTATGTTCTTTCAATTTAGGACTGCATCAAGAACAAGGATGATTTTATCAGTTCCTAGGAATGTATTACCTGCTAAGTGTTTTACATACGTTGTCTTAATTATTCCTCACTGCAATCTTAAGAGTAGGCATTATTACCCACTTAATAAATGAAGAAATTAAATTAAGAGACAGTGACGTGTCTAAAGTCAAACCTTTAGTGATTCACAAATCTGGAAAGCCAGGTTCATATCTCTCTAATTCTAAACTCTGTGGTCTTTAAATCTATGTAAAGCTATGTAGATTTCGTTTCCAAATTATCCATCCTTCATACATACCATCTGATCCTTAGATCAGAACATTTTTTTTTTAAGAAGCCATTAATAATGCTTTCTATTCCAGTCATTGTCAGGTGATGTCCTCCTTAACTATTGATTCTCTTACTATTATTATTATTATTTGTGTGGGGGGGGGAGGATTTCTGATTTTTTCACTTCTTTCTTGAGCTTTTTAGTTTAAGGACCTTGCAAAATAACTTTTATCTTTCTGAACTTTTAACATTCCACTTGAACTCTAGTCAGTTCTGTTTTACCTAACTGATTTAATGTGTCCTATAGGTTTGAGTGAGATTCTCCATGCCCCTGCCTCACAGTACTAATATGGTGCCCCTTTCCTCCCATTGCAGGGCCAGGAAGCAACCTTGGTGACTAGCATGAGATATAAAAGGTGCTATGTAACGGTAAAACACATTGGTTTTATTAAATTTCACAAATCAAAAACACCTACCTCCCCTGCTTTCTGATCTAATCTACCACCATATTGCTCTTTCCTTTTACAACCAAAAATATTTAAAGAATAATTTAGGGCTGCCTGGGTGACTCAGTCAGTTAAGTGTCTGACTCTTGATCTCAGCTCAGGTCTTGATCTCAGGGTTGTGAATTCAAGCTCCACATTGAGCTTTGCATTGCGCATGAAGCCTACTTAAAATCTATATCTATATCTATATCTATATCTATATCTATATCTATATCTATATCTATATCTTTATCTATATCCATAGATATACAATCTATATCTATATCTATCTATAGATATAGATAGATTGTGTATATATAGATAGATATAGATATGTATGCACACATACACATATATATAATTATACACTGTACTTTCTGTACTTTCTGGTGCTTTCTGTCCTATTTACTTTGCAACCTAATTAGCTTAATTTCTGCCCATTTAAGTTCAGTAAGGATACACTTAAAAATTCCAGGAATAGATCTTAATCACCAAGTATTAGGGGTCATATTTTCTTTAATCCTCATCTTGATTCATCAGTCTCTTCTCAAAGGTCTCATTTGCTTGTCATTACCCAACCTGCTTTTTGTTTTCTTTCTACATGTGCAGCCATGTCTTATTCATTTCCTTGGGCTCAAACCCCTTCATTCCCCTTCTACAATGTAATTATCCCCGTGACTCGGTCTCTATGTGTTCTCAGCACATCCGTGGCTTTATTGGCCACTAGTACCAGGGACGCCCAAACTCATTTCCTCACCAGTCCATCACTCTCTTGGGACTGTGTGCTATCTCCATATCGTTCTCCACATTAAATGACACAAATTCAGCCTTTATAAAAAGTAGCTGAGACTTTACCACACACTGCTCCTTCTCTTTTACATCTGATTATTAACTTAGAGAGCCAATCATTTACTCATGTGACTTCCATTTCCTCTGGTCCACCTCAGGCAATCAGAAACAAACCCTGCATTAACTTTATAAATCTTTCTCAGTTTCACCTTCTCCTCTTTAACCTAATTGACATTGCCTTAGTTCATATCCCCCGTCTAGGCAAGAACCCAGACTATTAAAATAACCTAAACAATTTCACTATTTTTTAGAATACCCTCCCTCCTTCAGTTTTTCTTATTTTCCTGCTGTATATAATTTCTAAAAACAAAAATCTTAAACACAACCTTGCTCTGAATACTTATCTTCAATACCTTTCATTCCAGAAGATTGTTTATCCTTTTAGGTGGACGCTTGTATGATTGAACATTTACCAAGCTAGGCACTAAAGAAACAATGATTGCACTGAAACAACCCTTATAGGGTAGGTGAAAGGAGCCTTAACCAAATAACCTAGCAAACAAATGTAAAATTACCACCTAACATGTATTAAGAGCATATACCATAGTAACCTGAGGAGCCTGTGAAGTCAGGCAAGGAGACTAAGTTGACAACTGAAGAGTGATAAAAGCTAGCTTAGGAAAGGAAAAAACAAATGTATCTATCTATCTATATATCTATCTATCTCCAGAGGAAACAAATTGAAGCAAATTGAAAAAAAAATCCTTAAATAGAAAGAGGCTCAGAAAATTTAAAGAAAGGAAAGGCCAGTATATTTGAACACAGAGAACAAATAGGATATTGTAACTGATTATTCAGGGCTGTAAAACCATAAATCTGGTCTTCATCCTAAATTCAAAGGAAATCAAATGATAGGTTTAAAGGCAGAGAGGAAAGTGATATGATTAGAAGAAAAAAAAAAAAAAAGATGGAAGAGTCCAGGGTAGATGTGGGGAGACAACATAGAAGGTAAGGACAAGATATTGTGATAGATTGAGATAGGAGGATTCTAGTGATTATGGAAAGAAGCCGGAAGACTTAAGGGATATTTTGGGATTCTTAATTTGTGCTTAAAAATTTTAAGACACTTGTTAATGGGTTGAATGGAGGAAGACTGGAATCAAAGAGAAGTACATATTGCTTGCTTGTTGTCTCTCAAAAAATAAAATAAATAAAATAAAAATAAAAAACATGCCTTGGTGACTCAGTCAGTTGAGCATCTGATTCTTGATTTTGGCTTTGGTCATGATCTCAGGGTCATGGATCCAGCCCTGCATTAGACTCCACACTGGGCATGGAACGTGCTTAAGATTCTCTCTCTCCCTCTCTCCGCCTCTCCCCCCTTGTGTGCTCTCTCCCCCCACTAAATTAATTAATTAATTAATTAATGGAGATATCAAGAGTAACTCTTAGATGGCTAATTTTCAGAAATGGATAAATGTAGATACCATTTACTGAAATCAGGAACCAGGGAAAAGGACAGGTATTAAAGGAGGAACAAAGCCAAATGATGATGTCTGTTTTTGTGCCATTAGATTTATTGTGCCTATGCAACATAAAATATAATATTACCAAAGCATATATGAGGATAGTTGAGTATATGGAATAAAACTGAAAATTGTATACTGTAAAAACATATAAATAAAACCAAGTTTGAAATATAAATTTTGGAGATGTTGGCACACAAATGGTAGTTAGAACTAGTTGTAAATGTGATTATATATGGAAAGAATATAGATCTCAAAGGAAAGAAAGCCAAAGACGAGTTTCTAAGAATTTCATTATTCAATGTCTTTATAGAAGATGATAAGCCTAAGAAGACTGCAAAGGGTGGCAAGGGGAGTGGAGAAGAAATAGAACAGTGAGAGGAAAAACAGGAGAGTGCCATGGGACACCTGACAGAGGAAGAGTTTTAAGGTGAAGGGAGGAGTCAGTGTCTTTAGCAGCCAGTTTTTATTAGATTTGTCCACTGGAAGTATATGGATGATCTCATCAACAACTTTTTTAAGTAATGAGTCTGAAACAAATTCAAATAATTTAAGAGTGTTAGTGAGAGAGAAAGAAGTGGACTGAAACTTCGACAGTACATAATGCTTCTTGATAATTTTTCCTGTGAGGGAGAAAAGAGGATTGTGTGCTGTGCATTAGAGGGTCTGTTTATTTACTTGTTTAATTTTTTTGAATGGGTCTATATATGCAGAAGAAAGATTTAGCTAAAAAATCAATGCCAAATATATAAAAGGAGAAAGTTGAATTCAAGATGCCCTAAATTATATGCTGTTAGATGTCTAGCAAAAATTTGTGACCCTCTAAGGTAAAACAACCATCTCTAAAGCAGTAAATCATTATAGATTCTGTGGGTAATCGCTGCATATGTCCTAAAGGCATTCAAATTTAAAAACTTACACTGTCCATCAAGTATTAAGAACTTTGGTGAGAGAATTGTTCTACATAGGAGACTAAATGATTCACCTGCCATAAAAGGAAGAGTTAAAAAATAAAAGGCAGGGTAGCTTAGGTAGAAAGAGTAGCAAGATTAGGCAGTCAAATAATTGATGACCTAGGGTATTCCCATGTCATTTATGATGTTATCCATGTTCACAGCAGGTGTTATAAGAGGGGTAAAATCTCTGAGAATTTCCATATTTCTTGATAAATGAGGGAAGTGAACAAGATCCAATCTTTGTAACATAAGCCATCCTCAACTATCCTTCTGCCTTGGACTCACAATCTTCTAAGCCAGGCTTTCCAAACAAATACCCTAGGTTCTCTGACTGCACCCTGAGCACCTCCCCCCACCTACATTTGCATATGTTAGTTGCTTCTTCTCCTTAATAATACCTATCCACTCTCTTGGGTGAACTAATGCTACTCATTCTTGAAGACACAGATCACATAATTTTCCCACTCTTACTACCTCCCTAGGCCTCTAAAGTCTAGGACTTTGTTGGTGCTCAATTAAGAGAAGAAATGATAAGATTGTTCAGTCCCATAATTTAGATGTGACTCTATTTTGAATTTGTTTCTGATGGCCTTGTTTAATTTTATAGTCCCATTGATTTTCCTCCAATAAGAATGCTAATGATCAGATTGAGAGACTTAAAAAAAAATTCTAGCATACAGGAGCTAATTTTGTTTTGTTGGTTGGTTGGTTTAACTTTTAACAGAGTAACAATCTTTTAAAGTTAATTTATTTTATTTTTAAAAAGAATTACAATTTGTATTTTAGATATGTATTAAGGGGCACCTGGGTGGCTCAGTTGGTTAAGCGTCCAACTTTGGCATAGGTCATGATCTCACTGTTCCCGAGGTCAAGTCCTGCGTCAGGCTCTGTGCTGACAGCTCAGATCCTGGAGCCTGCTTCAGATTCTGTGTCTCCTTCTTTCTCTACTCCTCTCCCACTAGCGCTCTCTCTCTCTCTCTCTTTCTCTCTCTCTCTCAAAAATAAGTAAAACATTTTTAAAAAGGTATGTATTAAAAGAATTAACTTTCTGAAACATTTAATTTGTCTTCAAACTTTCAGGTAATGAGCAAAATATAGTAGTGTATATTTAATTTCAATTAAATACTTTAAAGACAAAGTCTAAAAATCTTTAAGTGTTTTCTATTTATAGTAGTAGATCTCTTCTTATTGGACAAATGCAATTAACTTGCTTCAAAGAATAGTCTTTAAAATTTCATAAACCCATATGTGATAACAACACAAACAATCACATTCACTAAATTAGTTTTGCCCTGTTATATTCGTTACCTTTGGAAAAAATACCACGAGGAATAGATGTCCAGGCATTTAGAGAGGTGAATTCCATTTTGTATTGATAAATGTATATATTCAAGATGCTATATTAGTCATTAGGTTCTTTATTGCATTGGTTTGTTGACTGCCTGTTATATGCTGACTATATACAGTTAATGTGACTGTTATGTGTTAAGGCTTTCTCTAAGTCTTCAACATTTGTAATACCATTTTTAACCCAAGGGTAGGTGTTATCACCTTTATATTCCAGATGGTTAACGGTGTTTCAAGTGCATAGGCTTGAATTTGGACTCAGAACTGTGAGTCCTCACCTCACAATTTTAACCATTGTGCAAGACTGTCTTTTCAGAATGAAATCATTAAAGAGATTTCCAAATGCAAATAATCAGTGCTTGTTATTGTTAAAGTGCAATCTATTCACTAAATCAAATTTGAAAGTAGATATATATAAACTAAAAAGGGAAACTGCCTTTAATTCCAAACTTTCTTTTCTATTTTCCAGCCTTCTTTTGGTATAAAAGACCCACAAAACAACATAGATTGTCTCTGAGTATTGCAAAGTTAAAACAATTCATAATGCCCAGAGTTGGCAGTATTTGAGAGCACACCCCTATGGACTATCCCTAAGAGTATGAATTGGTACAAACTTTCACAATCTCAACCTGACAATGGATGTTAAATGTTGACACCGTGTATCCAGCAATTTCTGTTTCTAAGAATCTAAAGGAAATGATCAGAAAAAAATTACAAAGATGTATGAACAAGATACTCATTGCATTGCAGTGGTATTTATAACATGGGGGAAATTTTTTTAGACCACCAAAATATATATGCATTTAAAAAGAAATTTCCTGTGGGGCGCCTGGGTGGCGCAGTCGGTTAAGCGTCCGACTTCAGCCAGGTTACGATCTCACGGTCCGTGAGTTCGAGCCCCGTGTCAGGCTCTGAGCCCCGCGTCAGGCGCTGGGCTGATGGCTCGGAGCCTGGAGCCTGTTTCCGATTCTGTGTCTCCCTCTCTCTCTCTGCCCCTCCCCCGTTCATGCTCTGTCTCTCTCTGTCCCAAAAATAAATAAAAAACGTTGGAAAAAAAAAATTTAAAAAAAAAAAAAATAAATAAATAAATAAAAAGAAATTTCCTGAAAAAAATATTACTATTATAGATATAGGTATTTATAGTTTTGAAGATATAGAATATCCTTTATAAAAACAATGTATCACAATGACCCAAGAAAACATTTAATAAACATTTGAATAATTACATCATTGATATCTCAGGATAGCCACAGTGTTTGAGTTGAATCTTAGAAATTTTTCATTTGGACTTGTAGGGGGAAGTAGCCACCCATCTGGGGGAGTTTAACTTTGGGCTCTGATTTGAAATTTGGATAGAAATTAACCAGAAAAAGAGAGAGGTTTTAAGATCCCACTAGGCAGAAAGGAATGATCAATTAAACCTACAAAGATGAAAGAAAGCCTTGAATATTTGCAATTACATTTTGGTGTTTGTGGAATAGGTTGTGGAACCACAAAGATGTAGCTAGTGGGGCACCTGGGTGGCTCAGTTGTATGAGTGTCCGACCTTGGCTCACGCAGTGATCTCATGGGTTCCTGTGTTGGAGCCCCGCATCGGGCTCCCTGTTGTCAGCTTGGAGCCCACTTTGGATCCTCTGTCTTCCTCTCTCTCTGCTCCTCTCCCTCTCATGCTCTCTCTCCAAAATAAAATAAACATTAAAAAAAAAGAAAGATGCAGCTAGAAAAGTGTACAGGAGTCAAATCATTTATTTTCTTTCACTGTCATTAGTGGTACCAACATTTCCTATTGCCTTCTTTTTTTATAATTTGAAAATAGTGAAATTATTGGCAAAATAAATTATTTTTCCGATACTCTAATAATATTAATTGTTAATATTATATAATAATAATTTATTATCAGAATTAAGAGTTGACTGAGCTATGTTTATTAATGCTAGCCACAATCTTATCAGTCAAAATAATCTCTGTCATATTTAAAAATGTACAAAGAGTTGGAAAAGTGAAGAGAAAAAAGTTCTAGATGTTTTTAGAGAAAAGAACACGTGAAGCAGCCCCTCTATAGATTGTGTGTCTCTAAGTGTTTCTCTGTGTGATCGGTGGGTGGGTCTGTCCTCACTTTTCTTCAGTCTCACAGCCAAGGTTGCACTAGGACAGCAGTCATGATGACTGTAATCCAGCCATGTGTGTGATTAATTTCTAAATGCAGAAATCAATCTGTATATAGCTTTAATCACTTCCAAAGCTATATACAGATCCAACAGAAAACTAACTCCAAATTAAAGTCTGCACTTGAATATGGATTTTCTTTGAATAGTTGGACTTTCAAGGAATTCATGGAATTTTCTAGGTCGATGCTATATCTGCTTTTTGTGCTGCACAGTTTGAGCTTGGGATTCATACTCCTCTCCCCTGTGAGACAAAGTTTTTCAGGCACCAAGTATTACAGAGTGATCCCCACACTCAAATTAGGGGAAGTTTCCTCTTGTTTTTCTAATTTATTCTCATTTTTTCAAAAAACAAATAAATATAGTTAACAACAACAAAGTAAAACCATTTCTGTGAAAAAAAAATAATAGATTTTCCAAGGAAATACACAATTTGGGGATTTTTTGACTTGGCTCTACTATGACCATGTGACTTATATAAACACTTCACTTCACTTAATGAATATTCCCTCAAAGCCTGCCATGCACTACATTCTGAGGATGCAGTAGCAAACTAGAAAGTCAAATTCTTTGTTTTACAGCATTTATACTCAGTGAAGCAATGAACAAGTAAATATGTATTCTATCCGGTTATTATAAATACTATAAATAAAAATACAAGAGTAAGAGGATAGAAATGGATATGTGCCCGCGTGAGGTTCAGTGGCATGGAAGGGCTTTTCTGATCAGATGGCACTTGAGTCCAGATCTGAAGGAAGTAAAGGGACAAAGCATGAAGATATCCAGACAAAGGATCTTCCAGAGAAATATGGCCAGAGGCTAATGAGAGAAGCAGAGGGAGGGTGGTGGATTGTGAAGTTGAAGAGGTAGAAAACAGTGAGATCCTATGGGGACTCTTAGTTTGGGTTTTGCTCCTGGCAGAAAGGGAGTGCTATGTTCTGACTAAATGATTGCTTTGGCTTCCCTGTGGATGAGATTTGGTGTGATGAGAGGGAAGGTGAAAACAGAGAGACCAGATAGGATGACAGTCAAGGCAGAAAGTGATGATAACTTGGAGGAGGGTATCTGTAATGAAGAGAGGGACCCGCATGGCAGCACCAAGGAAATATTTGAGAGAGAAGCAACCAGACCGGCTGCTGGAATCGATAAGGAAGGAAAAAAAGGTTGGCATTCAGCATGTCTTCTAAGAAACTAAGTGGCTGCTCATTTGAGTGAGCAAGCCAGGAAGAAAGCAAAATAGGAGATAATGGAGTAAAGAATGCCGCTTAGCAAATGTCAAGATCCAAACACACTATTTCAAGGGTAAGAATGACTGTTTCCTAAAACATGTTGATTAAAATATTATATATTAATCAGTGAGAATTTACCTCAAAATATTTTCAAATGAAAACAAAAAAGGAAGAAAACAGTGAAGGAATTTATGTGGTCTTAAGTCTTTCATTTAGCATGAAATGTCAACCTTTTGTTGCTACATGTTAGATATAGGGCTGTCATCCTTTACTCTGGAGGCCACAGGCACACCACTAGCACTTTATGACGTGTGCATGCGTGTGCGTGCATAGAAGATTATTTGGGGACAGTATATAAACTGAAAAGTGGGATGTGATCCCCCAATCTCTCAGCAAACCACAGGTACGTGCTAAGATCAAGTACATCTGCGCTGTAATCACTGCAGGAAAGACTGGAGCAGAGGGTCCCCACTCTTGTAATGGTTTGCAGATATTTGTGGGGTGGGAGCAGAGCACTTAGGAGCTCTATCAAGATTTGTGCTTTCTGGTTGAGGAAGTGGCCCAGTTATAGGGAGAAGGCTCTGAGCTCTGCATCTGGTATCATGTTGCTGCTCCTTCAGGTAGTTCAGAAGAACTGAACCAGTTGCTTGCTAAATCACTGAAACGGTGAAGAAGACGCGTCCCTAGGGGCATGCAGATTTCTTTCCTGTTCTGATTAGACTTCATTCTCCCACTGGCGTTTTCGCTTCCCATTGAAATTTGACCTACATAGATGCAACTTCTATTAATTCCTTTTTTCAGAAGTGCCCCACTCAATTTATAAATCCTTAGCTGCATTTTCTTCAAAAATTAACTCCATATTCTCTTTAATTTTGTTATAAAAGTTTACTTTTTATTCCAATATTTAACAAAACTCAAACCTAGGAAATAAACAAATATATACATATTTTAGACTTTTCTCAGGTTTTCAAAATAGTTTTGATCCTAAACTTCTGCGTGCCTCCAGAATTTACCAGAATAACCTAATAGGCATAGGCGAAGCTACCAAGTTGTTACTTGTATTATGTATTACTTGTACATATTTTTTTTTCAAAATCTGACAGTGAATAAATTGTTCACCACTTATGTAGAAGGCAAATTTGGCTGTACATTATGTCTTTTTAATTGATGCTATTACATGTGATGGGTAGCAAAATATTGACAGTTGTTAAGCCACATATGAAAAGAGAGTCTATCCAGCCAAAAATAAAAATATTAGTTTATTTTATATATAAGTCACAAAGCCAAGGACTCTTGTCTTTTATATGAAATGTCTAATTGATTGAGACATGAAGTATTTATGTATTAAATAATGAGTAAGTTAGTACATATTTAATTAATATTTAGTTGAAATTTTCAATTTAACTCTAGGTAATTAGATATAACAATAACATTTATAGGGAGAAGGTAAGACTAATAAAGAAATTAAATAAAGCCATTAGAGCATTGAGATGGTTCCCAGTGTCTTTTATTCATAAATAGTGACATTTATTTTATAACTAATAAAATGTATGATATTTTATTAAAGCTTCTAGCTTTGCAAAGTGAGTTGATATTAGGTGCATATGTGGTTATGCATGTATAAAATATTTTTCATATTTTTTATTATTAGTGACCAAAGTGTGGGGATTCTTGTTAATTACAAGCCCACATTAATATAGCCTTCTTAAGTTTACTTTGGCTCAATCTTTACTTGTCCTCAAGACAAATGGTATTGACTAATTCCTGTGGCTTACTTAATAGAACAGGTAGAACTCCATTTATATTCATTATCGTCTGGATTAATCATCCCATTTCTTACCTAGAGCTATGTCAAAACAGATTTTCCAATTCATGATTTACATCTGATTTCTCACTAAATTCTAGACTTGCAGTTTTGGTAGAAAGGAAGACAGAACATAATTCTGGTCTCGACAAACTTTTGGAAATGCCATAGATCTTGAAATAATTAAATAAAAATGATTTTGTTATATAAATGTGTGCACAAAATATTAGGCACATAAAAATGCATATTTTTGCTCTAATAATAATTTTCTATTAAATCAAATGGAATTTTAAGTAAGACTTTTTTAGTAATTACAAGATACCAGATGCTTTCCTAGGTGCAGAAAGAATTACAAAGAAAACAGAGACTTCTGCGTATGTTTTGAACAATGTGATGAAGAAACCATAAAATTTAGTTGAAGTTTGAGCCCTTTTTAGTTTTGAATTTGTGATTAAACCTATTTTTAACTTCAACTTCCTCATCTACAGACTGAGGATAATATTAATTCTTTTTATTTATTTTTTTAATGTTTATTTTTGAGAGAGTGAGAGAGACAAAGCATGAGCGGGGAAGAGGCAGAGAGAAGAAAAGGGAGGTACAGAATCTGAAGCAGGCTCTAGACTCTGAGCTGTCAGCACAGAGCCCTACACAGGGTTTGAACTCACAAACTGTGAGATCATGACCTAAGCCGAAGTTGGATGCTCAACCGAATGAGCTACCCAGGTGCCCCTGTAGACCGAGGGTAATGTTAAGTCTTGACCAAACTCCTTTAAATATTTGGTGAAATTATATATATATATATATATATATATATATATATATATATATATATATATACATATATATATATATGTATATATATATATATATATATATATATATATATATATATATAATATTTTCAAATTGGTTTCCATACAACACCCAGTGCTCATCACAAGTGCCCTCCTAGAAGCCCATCACAAAATATATTTTGAAAGTATCTTGTGAATTGAAAATAATTAGACCAAAATTTCCATAATGTATTTCATAGAATGCTAGCCATGCTATAAGTTCAACAACAACCAAAAAAAAAAGTGATTCCTGGTCAAATATATTTGGGAAATGCAGCATGCTATATTCATTCCACTTGGAGTGGCATGTTGAGTATTAAATTTTATAGGCTTAACAATTTTGTTTAAAGTAGAATTCTCTAGATTTGTTTAGCTAGCATCCTTTATCATATGATACCTATTAGCATTGCAAAAAATTATTATACCATGGAAAATACTGAGGAAATTATACATTATGTAAATGTTAGTTGTGTCTTTATTTTTATAGTCTAGTAGGAGTAACAATATAGTTATATGAATAGCTATAGCACACGGCAGACTCTCAGTATAATAAAAGCAGTACAAATGATATCTTGCGATCTCATAGAAAGTAAATGCTGACCAATGTTGTCAAAATCAAGCAATTCTTTAAAATTAAAAGATTTCATATAACTATTGTAGAGGATTAGACTTAGAGTTCCCTAAAGTTCATTATAGCAGTAAGATACGTATGTATGTATGTAGGTACTTGTATACACACACATGCATCACTAAAACTCTGCTAAATAAAAACTGCAAAACCAAAATGTAAACTATATATTAGAGAGAGCAGAGCCTGGCAGTGAACAGAGTGGTTAGGTGTATTGTTTTGTTTTTTGGGGTGTGTGTTTGTGTGTGTGTGTGTGTGTGTGTGTGTGTGTGTGTGTGGTATGTTAAACTCCATGTGCTAGTATGTCATTCAGAAGAACGTACACATCAAACATAAATGTCATTGGGTCTGATTATTAAATCTTGGGTACTGTCTGCATTGAGCTTGAAGAGCGATGGATTTTAGAGTCATAGGATTAGGAGAAACTTTAGTTCAAGTCAGTGCCATAGGAATCTAATGAACAAAAAATTTCTGTCATTTTGTTATATAAAATGTGCATTGAGTTGTGTTTAAAATTAACAGCAGTTAAATATATTAATTCTCACATTAGGAATATCAAGTATTGGAAATAAAAAAGGAAGTATATTCAATAAAATATAAGGATAAAACCAAAGTCTACCCAATGGTCTACCCAATAGAAATCCCCCTTCTTCCTTTTTAAGAAAATGATAATGGTATTTATGAACCACATTCATTCATGAAACCACAGGATCCAAGGAAGGATAGGCAAGGCAACATGTGAAGAATATACAGGAGAAACATAGAAAGAATCTAGCTCTTTGATGATGATGTTGAGATAATGAATTGAAAATTAAATGAAATGACTTTATCTCTGGATTTCTTATTTTGAGAGATAATGTGTTTTATGGTATTAAACATATTATTTTGGAGTTTTATTTTTATTTACAGCCCAAATTATCCTAGATGATAAAATGTTACAGAAGAAAATCTCTATTCCTTTCCCAGATACTATAAAATAACTTCCTATAGCCTGTCTTTTTTTTTTTTTAACTGCATTTAAAAGCCTTGGAGCACCAAGATTACACTATTTTACCCAAAGAATAGGAAGTAAATAGCTTCACATAGAAAAGGAAGCTCAGGCTGTTTCATTGGGACCCCCACTCTTGCCTTCTTATACCTCAGTCCTTCTTTAAGTTTTTGTCTCTGGTGGCTCTTCCTGGACTAACCTTACATAGTTTCTCTTCAGTGGGATGGATGAGCAAATAGTACATAACCAAACTCTTCCCCTTTCTTGACCAATAAGTAAATAAATACAACATGGGTGTAAACATAAAGGGCATAGAGTATAATGGAGTGTTTAAGCATGGGTGGTCTGATGTGGTTTTTCCAAGGATTGTGTGTTGATTCTGCCACTCATTAGCTACATGTGTGGCTTTGGGAAAGTCATTTAAGTGTTAGTGTCCCAGATTCCTCATGTAAAACATTAATAAACAGCATCTACACACAGATTTACTGTAAAAACGATGTGCCTGTAAAAGTGCCTGGCTGAGAATCAGCACTATTACGCATGCAACTGAAAAGTGGTATAGAACGCTGCTATAGAATGAGTCTAAATATATTCCAAAGGATATATTTTTAAATCAACGTGTATTGTATTCATATTATCAGGGAGATAATTTTGCTCATAATCATGGAGCAGTCAGTCACTGATATTACACTGAAGCAACATCTTATAATAGCAATGCTTAATAGCCATATAGTACATTTATTCTAAGTAGCTGGAAGCACTTAACAGACATTATCCAATTAATCATTACAGATCCCTCTGTGGTAGGTCAGAGTTGTTATCTCAGTGTTAGAGATAACGATACTGATACACAGAGCTAGTGAGCTACTTGCAAAACCTGAATTATTGCTTCAGCATGTAGTCAGGAATAAATGCAAAGGTGAAGGATGCTGTTAACCTCACCGTGCTAGTTTTTGGAATGGACATTCTTAAATTATTTTCTTCCAAATAATACGTAATGGTATCTAATTTTAACTGTTAGAGCTGGCAAGAATACGTGTGTATGTACCTCTGACAGCACCTATTTCTAAGCATGTGTCTACTAACATTTTGATTTGAGATTCTCATGAAGTCTAACAACTTAGACTGCTGGTTAATTAAAAATTTAATTAACTGTGGCTACTGAGAATGAGTAAAATAAGATAAATGTTAATTTTATGATTCAATCTAATTGAAGGTTGGAAAACATCTCTTACTATTAAGGCTATTGTTATCATAAGGAATGTGCCACAAGTTCTCAGATTCAGTGTATTAGTGGTTCTGCTACCAGAGAGTAGATTATACAATTTTGAATGAGATATATCCCTTAAATGTAGAAAAGTCAGCCTAGGAGTATTTGGGAAGAATGATGATTTGGTGGAAAGTACTGATATCTATATCTATATCTATATCTATATCTATATCTATATCTATATCTATGTCTATATATGTCTATATCTATATCTATATCATCTATATGTCTATATCTATATCTATATCTATATCTATATGTCTATATCTATATCTATATATCTATATCTATTCATTCCTCATTTTACTTACCAACTCTCACCTCTCTAACTTTGAACACAAAACAGAGCCCTCGTAGCTCCAGTTAGTCGTCTATTTAATTGAGGTCAATTATATCTATAATCTAGGCTTAAAATTTTTCAAAGAATTACAATTGCCTAACAGAATCCAGCCATTAGATATTCAGCAAATGTCAGTTGAAATGGAATGTGGGGAGCCAGTTGTATCCTTCAACATATTCAATGCTCCAATACTGATATCCCTAAAAAATCAGAACCACTTAAAGTTTTTGATCACATTATTTTTTTTTCACTTTTGGGTATCAACGTCTTCAATGAAATGTCTTCAAGAGAAGCAAGGTTGACTATCACGATCCCTCCTTCCCCAACAAACAGTGACTTTACTATTTTTTGATGACCATATACATGTCATTAAGTTACACATGTCACTCATTCAGAATTTTCTATACGTGAGCTTTAGGGAAAAGATACTAATAAATTCATGGATCCAATGATTGTAATGGGAAATAAAAGCTTAGTAAGTTTTTCCAGTTTTAAGAATATTTTTGAATAAGCAGTAAAGTTACACAAAAACAAAAAAATGAAGCCCTTATAGAAATTTGGAATCACGGGGCTGGACTGACGAAAGAGATATTAACGGAGAAAAAGATGTATTTTTAGTACCCCTGGCTCTGGAGTTGAATCCCAAACATACTGTTTCCTAAATCTATGACATCAAGCAAGTTAATCTGCTTTCTTAAAACTCCAATTTACTAATGTATGAAACACAAATAAGTCAGAGAGATAAGCATGTGACACAGAAAATAAAATGATATATTACATATAATCAATATAGTGTTTAATCAGTAATATGAATTCAGCAACTCTTTCTTTTTCCTCATTTCCCCTACACAATATAATGTGGGCACAGATTAAGCTCTGAGAAAGACTGCGCATCGTGTGTATAACTCAGACTTTAAGGAATATTAGATGCAAATTATTTTGGTTTCAGGTGTTATTTTCTCAGAATCAGACTTCACTGTGAGATTTGTCAAGGTCATTGTGTTAAACAATTCTCTATGCATTCTTAAAGTCAGAGGTCTAAATGGGCTGTATAACAGTTTGACGGAAAAGGCACTATGCAAATCTAATGTACGCTGTCATCATTATGGATAAGACTTTTCATTTTCAGACTCTTAGGAGGTTTGTCGTCTGTAAGAAAGAACTTTGACTCAGTAAGCGGGTTAGTGTGATTGATATTTTACTCTTCAAGAGAGCAGATCAGTAATGAGTTTAACCTATAAAGTGTAAATTATATATCTCTCTATATTTATAAACATGAGAAGAAGGAAAAATATGAGGAAATATAAAGCAGAGTGTGTGTGTGTGTGTGTGTGTGTGTGTGTGTGTGTGTGTGGAGAGAGAGAGAGGGAGAGAGAGAAAAACAGATATAGATGCAAAGAGAAAAAACAGAAGTAGAGTGAGATTGAGAGCTAAAGAGAGACACAACAGAAAGTCACAGAGAGAGGCAGGATGGACAGGGAAAGGGGAAGGCAGACGGACATAAACATGAGGAAAGAGAAACAGATAGTCTGTGAATTAGACAAGAGAAATAGAGATTGGATGGGCAGATAGACAGGGGGTCAGAATAGAAAGAGGGAAGATAAAATGCATTCAAGGAAGTGCTAGTACTTTATTTTTGTCTGACATAAGAAAGGATCCTTATTCTTCCTTAGTGGAGTGTAGTTATTGTCAATGGGAGGTCACCAGGGAAGATGTGTGCCTCGCAGCAAGGACTACTGTCTCTTTGTGGTATTTATTTGCACAGTGTATGCCCCACACACACATTATTTACCTTGATTATTCTTTGAAGGAATGTATTAGACCCTTTATTTTTATATATGACATATATCAGACATTGTACTACATAACTCAAAACAGTGCTTGAATCATGTGCAACACAAACAATAAATGTCCATATTTGAGAGCTTCCAGAAGAGTCAGGATGGAACGAAGTGGAAAAGCAAAAAACATACAAACAAAAGCCAATTTTTGCTCATTTGTTTTTAATATTAAAGGAATGGAAAGGACACGGGAGAGAAATAAGCATTAATATTACCCTAAATCTGTATCCCTCTGTCTTTGATTCTGTCGTGCGTGCAGAATAAATTGTCTTAAAATTAAATGACCTCTTCATTCATGTAGCTCAAGATAGCTAAGTCTATCACTATATAATTAGTCAGAGAATTGAGCTCTAACTATGAAACAGAATTCAGAAAAAATGGACAGTATCAGTGCGTTAAGAGGAGACCTGTGGTGTGGTAATGAGGCATGAAGAGAAGAATCACAAAACTTTAATTTGCCATCCATTCAAAATTGCTGCATATTTATAGATACCATGTATGTATAAACACACATGTGTTTGTACAAATCGTGTATGTATACACATGTGCTCATCCATAGCATGCATGTATAAACATACAGCACTATCATCCCATAAAATTAAGAGTCATACTGAGTCAGAACAAAGATAATACTGGTGCAAAACCCACAATGAATACTTACAAAAAAGAAAAATGCATCCACTCTCCTCTGACAGTCCTCAGCTTCCCAACATAGTGCCATGAGAATTCTGTTCTTGGTCAGCTGCCATAAGGGGCAGTTATATGTGTTGGGAGGAAAATAATGACTGTTAGAAACAATGGGGAAGTGTCCATTTTAATAATGGTGTTGTGAGGAGAGATTGAGTAAAATCAATATGATTGAGAAAGTAAAGGTTGATGTCACCCTTTGGGTCAGATATATATTCATGTGCCAGGGGAAAGCTATTACAAATGGAATATGGATTTTTAAAGCTTAACTTTAATATCATTAATGAAACCAGACCCATAGGAGTCATATCAGAATACTTTATAAAAGAAAATATCCAAACCTATATAAAATGAGAAAATCTAGTTTTCATCATGATATCATTACATGTCTATAGCACTATGAATTCAGAGTATTTGTGTGTTCCCAAGTAGAATTAAAGATTTAAATTATGTCTTTTAAAAATATTGCTGTATTTTATTTTCTTATGGTTGATTCCAGACCTACAGAAGAGAAATGCAGCATGCCAGAGCCATTGAGTCCACATAGCTATAGATCTGAGGAACTTGTCATGATAAACAAAAATCAAAGCTTTTAAAATTATAACTCCCCAGAGTATGAACAAGCCAAGGACACCAATATCATTACCACTGTCAAAATCTGTCCATGGCATTAAACTTTTCAATCTGCTTTCGTTTGGCAGTGTAAGGTCATTCTAAGTCCCTTGGGTATCTTTCCTTCAGCAAGGCATTGGCTCCCCATGAGTAATTTACTTGATTGGCATTTATATATTCTGGTGCTTAAAATCATTCATGTGACCAGCAGCCCCAGAATATGAACAGAGATTCTAACACATTGTCCCACAAACTCATGTGTGTTTTCCCCTGCTGATTGAATGGGTCTGCCTGATATAAACATATTTAGGTCTCTATTTTCTCATCCAAATGTATGTCGCATGCCATTAAAAGTATAGGATTATATAAAGGGTGAATGATGATTTTTAGACTAGTTTATTATTCTCAGTTGGAAACATTTATTTTCTTTCCAAAATATTTCCATATAAAACATAAGAATTGAGGGTCAGTAATTCAAGTTTCTTCTGAACCTTAAGATATTTACACAATATTACTTATCAATTAAAAGATTTCTTAGGTTTGATTTAAATTTACTTTTGTGTTCATTTCTGACTTTTTAAAATTGATATGTGCAAGGTAAAGATCTAGCAATAAATCAACTCAAAGAGAAAGAAACTGTCAAATCACGCCATTCAATAACAAGGCTGGAGGAGAAGGAGGACAAGACAGGATATTTTGACAATGGTACATAAAGAGGAAGGAAAAAGATAAATAAAATATTGCTTTTCAATAGTAAATATGGTGAGTTATTATCTAACTACCTCCATGATGAGAATGATTAGTTTTCAATGATAAAAGTTATTAAGATAATGAGGATATACCTGTGATTAGATTGTGCTGAGAAAACTTCATTATTTGAATCAGAAAATGGTGCATGGGTTTAATTTTTTTGAAAATCAGTTTTTTCTTTAAGGTAGCAGCATTTCTTTTTCTCCATAGATATTAATCAAAGCCATATTATCTCCTTACACCTACCTCTCCTCCTCTATTTTCTCCCTCAAAATCACCACTGCTATAAAATCTACTCTGGGAAACCTGTGGACCTTTTAGAGCATTTATATGTTCAAAAGCTCAGGGAAACCAGTGACAGCAATATAACTGTGAACACATTTTTGAATAATGAAGTTGCATTTTATATGTAAACTTTGAAGTACTACAAGTAAAGCTATTAAGGGTCATGACGTTTCAAAACTGAGGGGCATCATTATAAATCTTGTCTTTATTATTTTTATGAAATAATAGTACACTAGACAACAAAACGATGATGAGGACTAGTTTGTCAATGTGTACTGCATCAAGCAGGTAAGTGTATCGGAACATACATGTGTGATTGTGTGCTTACATGTATACTTTTATTTTAACGTGCATTGTGAACACACAACCAAAAAAAAGCACACCTGGTAATTGTGATATTAACATTGGTTGTACAAGGGTTAGTGCTGGAAAATAATGGAAAACCAAGCCAGCACATGTAGTGTAGGAGACACTACATTTAGAAATACTCTCATTGAAGCCAGATTACCACCATATTTCTAAAGAATACACTCATTCTGCTTTTTTTTTGTTCCTGCGGGAAATTTCATCTTTCATTATGTGAATGTAAGGTCTTCATGGGTGTATCCTTCAATAAAGGGCATTGTAGTTATACCAACACCAGAAGGTGTTATACCAAGCTCAGAATGGCTTTCTGTAGACCATGTGTAGATACATGTGCCTCACTTAAAATGACATGGTGCTAAATGCTCACTAAATACTATTTATACTTTTATATGCAAAAATAATGAGGGAAGCATGCGCAAAAGAAATAGACAAAGCCATTTTCCTCTCCAAATGGTGCCTATGACCAATACAATACGAGAACACTGCAAAAGGTACCATGGGCTGCTTCCAAGGACCATGGCTTAAGCCAGAGTTATTAGTATTCAAGTTCAATTGTACTAAATACTTTCTAGGTTAATGTAGCTGCCTAAATAATGTGATTTTTTTAAAGGAAATTCATCCCAAATTGCAGAGGAAAACTATGAAATGGATATAAAAGAATCCATTGTGAACTTGTAGTTTCCCTCTATTTGATATATCAGGCTCAAAATATTAGTTTAAATACAATATAGTAAGTTGTAATAATGTATTTTATTTACACTTAGACATTAGTTTTCATGAATACAGAATAAACATCAGTGTATTTGAATCGCATTATACTATTTATCCTGGAGAGACAACATTGGAGTAGAGTGGATTTTAAACTCTGTGGTACATATTTATTTGGTTTGGTATCCAAATAAATTCACATTTAATTGTAGGTAAGATTCAAATAGTATACTAAGTACTTAATTGTAACTGCCCGGCTAGCTCATTCGGTAGAGCATGAGACTCTTAATCGTAATTAACTCCATTGAATTTATTTTTATTCAAAAGTATTTCATCATTGTTTTCTTGGCTTTATTTTTAAACTAAGCTATTGCACAAACCAGGAAAATATATTCTAAATATTTATTATCATATAATAATACAAACATTTATTTGACATTTTTACCTTATACATTTTAAAGTTTAGAATAAAATATGAGGGATTTTGTTCTTAGATTTAGGAACGGTAACCTAAATATGTTTCTCTCTTGTATATTTGTTGGCAAATGATCTGTATATCCATCTTAAGATCATATCTCACCAATGACCTTGATGGACAATTCAATTTTATTTGGTGAATGTCAGATCAAGTGCATCAAATATGCCTCAGTGTATGTTAGTTTCATTTTCCTGGTGTATGTTAAGTCTGAGGATCTGTGAGAAAATATTATCATTATGTGATATTCTTGAGCTCTAGGCACACCAACAAAATTACTCTTCTCAGTTGAGACATGATGAGCTCCTCTTTATGACCAGGCTCAATCCTCCTTCCAAATGGAACAGGTAAAACGAAAGAGAGGAATTGCTCAAGATGCAAATTATGCGGACTCCGGTGACCCAGGTGAACCAGACCTTACAAACTGCCTGTCAGGGAGATGTAAATTTCTCAGGAGCAACTAGATCACTTGACTCAAAGGAAGTTATTGATTTTCCTGCAGTGTCTCCCCTGCAGAAATGAAAGACGAGTTTGTGAGGTAGATACCTTCTAATCTTTGTTTTGTTAAACTGTGTCATTTTTCCCGATTAATTCTAGAGTTCATAGAGCATACCGACATATTAAAAATGTTTCCACCATTCAAAAAAAGGAAACAAACAAAAAAAAGGAGAGAGAGACATTCAGTAAGGTCATAATAGGGAAAATTCCAACATCCTGGTGTCTCCATCTATACTTTAATCGATACACATTAACGCAAGCTACATTATGCATATGTAAAAAACGCTTGCCATCCTAGTGAAAAATGGCACAGCAATTAAAATGTCAAAAGGCTAAGAAGACAGTGCGAGATTAAGCGCAGTTATAATTTTACTTTAAACCTTCTCAATTCTCTACTGCTCATTGACATGTTGTCTTTCTTTTTTTTTCTAATGATTTTAAATTTTGAAAGTTTTGCAAAATTCAGTCAGCTACTTGGTATCCTATGTAAAAATTACATACATTGGGGTCACCTTCTTCCACTAAATTATGTGATGCATGTGGCTTTTACATTTTTTTCTTCATGATTTAGATTAAAGGCATAAAATACTCCATTATTTATTTTTCTTCCTTCAACATAGGTAGGTGTGACCCCATAAGATAAAGTACTCAAAGCAGGATCCCCTAACATTTATCAGTTTTTCAAGTTGAATATGACTTCATAGGCAAATATCATTCAATAATAAAAGTCATGTTCACTCAATTGTATTTGAAAAGTCTCTGTCACTTCCTTCGCCACACTTTTTTTCCCACTAAGGTACAATTTAAATTTACCTTCCTTTTATTAGTTGAACCACTTAAGCTAAGCTTGTTTGATGGCGAACTCTGAGTAAGCTTAGGTGATGTTATGACAAAGAGGGAGCGTGCCCGTCCACTGAATACGATTGGGAACTAACTCTTGATGAGGCATGTAAGATAAAGAGCACAGTTCTTAGGCCATGCGACATAATCTCCACTTTCATTGTTCTTAGTGAATGCATAAGTGAAACCGGGAATTGAATATTTAATGTTATCTTTTTTCCCTTTTTTTTTTGTCAGTAAGTAAAGATACAAACCTGCACCGCTCCACCTCAGGGAACCCCAAGGGGTACATTTGTGCAGGAACTAAACCATCCACATCAAGCGCTGAGGAGGCAGGGTAATGAGACCTTGACATGCTACCGGCTGACATATAGGTTTTATTAGATTAAAAGCTCTGAAATGCCCATAAGGCAGAATGAGTCGTTGCATATTCTCCAATCCTAGAAGGCAGAAAAATGTTCTAGTCTATAAAACAAGTGCATGCAGCTCATGTCTGTAAATCTTTCTTTAACCAGTATTACCTTTGTTACCTGCTATTGTTTGGAACTATAGTTCCTTAAATACATTAATGATGCTTATGTAAATTTCTTATTCAATATCAGCTTCTTTCTGTAAAAGTTTTAACTTTAATTTTAGAGGTTTTTAAGTGCTTTAAAACATGTTGTCTTCAGTGATCTGTTCCCAGACCTGAAACCGGCATAAAATATATTGTTCCAAGAAAATCATTGTTTCTCTAAAATACTAAGGGTTTTTAATTGCTCTTTAATACTGTGATTATATGGTAAAAGATCTATATATCTACTTAAAACTGAATTTCTAACTATGCCTGTGTCCTAATATTTTGGATCAAGTTACATTTTTATCTTTTACTTGGGAATTAAGAGTTTTCAGCTCTTCAGTTATATAGTGGCCCTCTTTATGCTTGTGGTAATCAATAATCTGACCTAGCCCCCAAGATTTCCCTCCCACTGTGGTACACTTCTTGCATAACCCTGGGGACTGTGACTATGACAGATTTACCCCCATGATATGGCAAAATTGACCTTATAATAGGATGTGATTTAATCACAGAAGCCCTTTAAAAACAGAGAGTTTCTCTGGTTGGGAGCAAAAGGGGAATCAGAGAGACTTGATGTGTGGTAAAGGTTCAATATGAGAAAAGTTCTTTATTGTTGAGATGAGGGGGTGGTAGGGAACACATGGCAAATTTCTGAAACCAGATTCTAGAAGCTGTCAGTCCAGTTGACAGTTAGCAAGACAATGAGGAACTCAGTCCTACACCCACAAGAAAATGAATTCTGCCAACAGCCTGAGAAGAAGCAGATCTTTCCCTAGTCAAGCCTCCAGGTGATGATGTAGTTGGCCAACACTGATTTCAGCATTATGAGATCCTGACGGGAAGACCTAGTTAAATGTACCAGACTCCTGACTAAGAAAAATGGTCTGATTGCAAATTTGTGTTGTTTTATGGAGCGTCTGGGTAACTCAGTTGGTTTATTGTCTGACTCTTGATTTTGGCTCAGGTCATGATCTCAAGGTTGTGGGATCGAGACCCACGTTGGGTTTCCCGCTGAGCATAAATTGTGGAGCCCACTTGGGATTCTCTCTTTCCTTTGCTCTCTGCCCCTCCCCCTGCTCATACTCTCTCTCTCTCTCAAAATAAATAAATACACACTTAAAAATAAATTAATAAATAAAAGTAAATCTGTGTTGTTTTAAGTGGCTCCATTCATGGCAATGTTTCATATAACAATAGACAAATAATGCAATGTTATATAGATTGAGGAAGTTCTGTGAGGGGCTCTATTTCTTGAATTTTCTAAGCCATTTTTTAAATGAAAAATATCATTTAACATATATTGAGCATTTACTATGTGCCAGGCACTATGTCCCTATTTGTAATGGACATTCTGATTTGGTCTTTACAGCTGCAGTGGGAGATGGCTCTACTATAACTCCCACTGTACAGATGAAGAAGTGGAGGCTTGGAGGGTTTAAGTGATTTTCTGAAGGTCAGAATGGATACTAAGTGTCGAATCCAGAATGTAAAACTAAGCAGTTTGATGGCAGAATGCACATAATTACCTCTCCCTTCAGGGCTTCATAGAACCTTAGAGCCCAGAGCACCAGTTACATATTCTAATAGGAAAACAAGCAGCGGAACCTGTGATTGGAATAAGAACATCACCTCTTGTTGGAGATGCAGAATTTCAAACCTAAACCCAGACCTTCTAAATCAGCATCTTCACTTTGTCAAGAATTGTAGGTGACTCATCTGCACATTAAATTTAGAGGTGAATATGAGTTCCCTGTTTGACATTATGGCCCTAGGTGAGATACTTCATCCTGACATCCATATTGTTTCACATTTCTATAAAACAGAGATAGACTAATTTTTTTTTTTTTTAGAATTGAATTATAGTGATAGGGCACCTGGGTATCTAGGTCTGTTGACCGTCTGACTCTTGATTCCTGCTCAGGTCGTGATCTCAAGGTCATGGGGTCCAACCCCACATTGAGCTCCACACTGAGCCTGCTTGGGAGTTTGTCTCTCCCTCTCTCTGCCCCTTTCCCAGTCATTGTCTCTCTCTCTCTCTCTCTCTCTCTCTCTCTCTCTCAAATAAACATTTTTTTTAAAAAATAATTATGCTGAAATGTCCAGCATATTATCTGCCACATAATAGGTAATTAACAAACCAGAGATATTTTAACTTTTTCAAGGATGGAGGTAAACAAGGGAGGGTAGGCCTGAAAACTTCTTAGTGTGTTCTCTCTGGAGCCCATCAGTGAATCCATGAGCCATAGTTCTGCCATAGTTCTAGGCATCGAATCGCCTAGAAGGGTCAGGCAAGACAGGAACTCCAGAAAGAGATACGGAAAACTTGCAATCCTGATAGCCCACGCATTAGTGTTCTTATGGAATAGTAACATGGAGGTGTTCTGTGTCCTTGATTCTCTTTCTGAGGATGGAGTCATACTGACAAAATGAAATATTGTGCTCTTTTCCCAAAAATGCAAGAGCAATCTCTGTGTATTTTATAACCTTTTTGTATCATAACTATGTGTTTGCAAAAGTTGAGACTATCAGATCCGGTGCCATATAAACTGGAAACACATTATTTTTCAAGTCTTTTTATGTGGCTAAAAATATACAACAAAATCCTAATAATTAAATATATCGACTTCAACTGTTTTCACTTACACTCCATTAAAAGCTGTTGTTCCTTTATTTTTTAAATTAAATCGTAGTCTCTCTGCATATTTAATCTTCACTCTTGGAATGGTTTCTGAAGGGAAAATTACTTTTAAAATTGTTTTCTCTACAATTAGGAAAATTAGAGTCTACTAATGTTATGTATTTTAGCTAAGGTCTAACAAGCTTTTAATTTGGGAATTACTTGTTTCACTGCTTGGAAATCAAAATTATTGGCGGTGGAAAAAAGCAAAACAAAACAAAGGGCTAACCCTTTCTTTGATTTAAACTTTGGAGAGGGGCACCTGCGTGCCTCAGTTGGTTAATTAGCATCCGACTCTTGACTTCAGCTCATGTCATGATCTCATGGTTCCTGAGATAGAGCTCCATGTTGAGCCCTGTGTCAGGCTCTGCACTGACAATAACACGGAGACTGCTTGGGATTCCTTCTCTCCCTCTCTCTCTCTGCTCTCTGTCTCTGTCTCTCTCAAAATAAATAAATAAACTTTAAAAAAAAACTTTAGGGAGAAAAGATTTTAGCTTAATACAAAAACTGCTAAGATGGTTAAAACCCATGGAATAGTTTCTTATCTATCTATCTATATATATATATATATATATATATATACACACACACACATATATACATATATATGTATATATAATTTTTTATTTTATTTTTTAATTTTTTAAACTAAATATTTTACTTTATTTTTTCAATATATGAAATTTATTGTCCAATTGGTTATATATATATATATATTTTTTTAAATAAATCCTATCAAAAGCCTATGATGCTCTAAGCCATTATTTACCAAAGTGAGTTCCTTGACTTAATAATGTCTCTTACTATTGCTTCTTATCCGTTTTGTCAGTGGATCCAGGATCTTAAATTTATTTTACTTTCCTTCAACCGATTTCCTTCCATCAATTTAGAGACAGAACAGTGTTCATGAACAGGGTTTCGGTATCTGACTACATATATTTGAAACCAGAAAGGCTGTGTGACCTCTGGCAAGTCATGTAACCTATCTGTGCCTTGGTTCCCACATAAGTAACATATGTATGTGTATGTATAGATTCATATGGTAGGAATCAATACTAAATGGATTAGTTCTCATAGGGCACTAAAATACAGTAAGTGCTAAACACACATTAAGTACTTATGTGAAGTGTTAAAATCACATTTCCTTACTAGAGAACTTCATTCTTTGAGCCTAAACCAGGCCCACCCTGTATGGTTGTTCTGTGTGTGCATTGCACGCTGGCATCTTGTGGAAGGAGCCTTCGAGGTTAAAATGCCATCTCTGCTTCTGTCACCAAGCCACATGCTCTTGAGCTAGAGCCTACCAAAGCTGGTCTGTTTTTCTGACTTGACTATGTAGAGGGTACCACTTTTTTGCTACCCAAGGAACTAGCAAATGTGCAGCTCTCTTAGATCTAACTAGGCACTGCTCTGTCTGCCTTGTAACCCTTATGCCTGGAAAGGTTTTTATCTGTAATTTAGTAAATAAAAAAGACTAATTCAGTTTGTCTTGGCCACGCCACACCTAGAAGAGATTTTATTTTTCTTAAGTTCTTAAAAAATTACAGTTGCCTCTGATAACTAATAACAAACATAGCAATACATAAATTAAATGATATACTCATATATTTAAGTTATGCATATGAACAGCTATTGAGTACTAAATGCATAGTACGGTGGGACGAACAATCATAAGGATGTGATATTATGTACTTGACTCTGAAGGGCTTACTTTCTTTTCAGAAGGCAAGACTGATATGTGTAAAATAGTAAAACAAGTGAGTTTTAAAATATGTAGTATATATTACCTAACTTTGTGAGTAATTAATTATAGTTGTCAGGTAAGAAAGCCAGAGTAGACAGGGAAGTTAAGCATATCACAAAAGAATGGAGAGAACCGATTAAAAAAAATTTACAAACAGAAATAAATAGATATAAATATAAAGAGATAAAGATATCTCTAAGGTTTTAAGTCAAGGGTCATTGGTGTGTTTGCATGTATGTGTTGTATGTATTTCAAGGAAGGATTTATTGAAAAATGAATTTATAAATGAATTATTTGTTTAATGTTTATTTATTTTTGAGAGAAAGAGACACAGAGAGCAAGTGAGGGAGAAGCAGAGAGAGAGGGAGACACAGAATCCGAAGCAGGCTCCAGGCTCTGAGCTGTCGGCACAGAGCTGGACATGGGCCTCGAACTTAAGAACCATGAGCACATGACCTGAGCCACAGTTGGACACTTAACCAGCTGAGCCACCCAGGCATCCCTATAAATAAATTGTTTAAAAATTAATAAAAGTGGTTTTGTTTACTTACTGACTTACAGTCTATTGAGTTTGGAGATCATCAAATCAGATGTGTGGTAGCTTTGGACACTCTACTGAAAGTCAAGTCAGAGAGTTTCCTAGAAGTCACAAGGCAGAATGAAACAGAACTAGACAGTCATGGAAAACATTGCTTATTTTGAGTTAGCTGAATGATTGTATAATGTGAGATTTTTTTTTTCAAATTCTTATTAATGATGGCTTGAAGGCACATGAAATAAATATGGCAAAGCATTATGGTAGAGACCATGGCAGGACTTTAAAAAGGAGACATCCTGTACTATGGCACAGCGTACTATATAACTGAGTATGCAGTTTGAAATCAGACATTGCACTGGGTTGAATTTTGTCACCTCAAAAGGTATGTTCATGTCCTACTCCCTAATGCCTGTGAGGGTGAACTTACTTGGAAATAAGGTATTTGCAGATATAATCAAGTTAACATAAGGTCATAATGGATTAGGGGGAGCCCTCAATCTGATACTTAGTGTCTTTAAAAAAATAAAAGAGAAGCACATTTGGATACAGAGACAAGATGGAGCCATAGTAAGAAGAAGGCCATGTGATGACAGGTTAGGTATTGGAGTGACGTAGCTATAAACCCAGGAACACCAAGAATTGCTGGTAATCACCAGAAGCTAGGAGAAAGATATGAAACAGACTTTCCTTTAAGAGCCTCCAGAAGAAGCCAACTTTGCTGACACCTTGATTTTAGCCTTCTGGCTTACTCAACTGTGAGAAAATATATTTCTGTTATTGAAAGCCACCAAATTTGTGGCAATTTGTTATGGCAGTTCGAGGAAACTTATACAGACATCCTCAAATGCGTTTCTATCACTACTATATAGTAATAGTGATTTTCAAAATGTTAGTACTATGGTGGTAGTTACTTTGCCAAATCAACACACCGTACACCTTACACTTACACAATGTTATGTGTCAATTATACTTCAATAAAGCTGGAGAAAATTAAAATAAATAAAAGTAAGTGAAAATGAACCAAAATCCGTATAATTTCAGTGAAAGAATATAGACAGTGGCTATATATAGGGCACAAAAGTCATGAGCTTTAAATGAGACAATGTAAGTAGAGAACTTAAAGTGATGTCTGAAATATAGCAAATGCTTAATAAATCGTAGTTTTTAGTTATAGAAGTAGCAGTAGTGACGGATGAGGCTCAAAGGTGTAGGCAGTTGACATAACAAAATCCATGCAACCATCCGCTTCCAGCCACAAGACAAGTATTTAGTACTTGCTAGATTTGTAGGTGGTGGTGATGAAAAGGGAGCTGTATAGAAACAAAACCCCAGAGGAGCTGATGTACCAGTTAGGAAATGAAAGAACCGAGAAAAAGAACATGATTTGTGGATTTGAGGGTAGAAATTGGGGGTATAAGACAGCCAGGATGGAAAACCAGAAATCATGTATCTCTAAGATTGAACCAGGGATTATCCTTATTCATGCCTGATAGGTGCTATTCATAATAATCACTAAAAAGGATTACGCACTTTTTATTAATAACGAATTCCTGTTCCTAGTGATTTCTATTATTTTTTTCTTGATAGGGCAAATCCTGGTGATCGTATTTCCGCCATTCTGCTTGATAGGGCAGATCTGACTTATGAAAATCTACCTCATTAACAGTTTACCTTGGATTTTCACATTGAGTGGAGGACAGGTGAAGAGAAAACAAACATCATCAACCAGAAAATATTATCACTGGGATGAAAAGCTGTTGACACATGCCTAACCTGCAACTTGAGATTAAAAAAAAAAAAAAAAAGGCAATTGCTCATAAAATAGCAGTGGTTCACTAAGAAAATGGCCCTGGAATGAAATTTGACTGAAAGATCTTTTTGGAATAAAAATAGGGCACAAAATAATGAACAATAATGAGTATGGGAATAAGATATTACCTAATTTTTACAATAAATGAATTTCTGGGAAACTAAGACTTGGATGCAGGAAGTTAACTTTTCATAAGAAGACATTTGGAGAAATAATACTGTAAAAATGTATCTCTAGATACATTTATTATACATACCCATTTGCAGTTAAACATTATTTCTGGACCTCCCTGAGGTTATGGCTGAGCTAGCCTTATTTCATATGGTCATGGCTTGTTTATGTGTGTGTGTAAATAGAAAATTCACAGCCTCCCAGGAGGTTGTTGCTTTCAAGTGATCCAAAGTAGATGATCTAACTGTTCAAGGAAGGACCCATATCAGCACTGCTTTACTATAAGAGCAAAACCACAAATCTTCCCACTTTGAATATATAATTAGCTTTTAGCTATATAAAGAAATCTTAAAATCAAACTATGAACTTAGGGGCATTTTCAACATAACATAACATTTTGTTATCCAATGACTGTGACTATGCCTTCTTTTTTAAAACAATTATACAAGGGGTGCCTCGGTGCCTCAGTATGTTAAGCGTCCGACTTCAGCTCAGGTCATGATCTTGCAGTTTGTGAGTTTGAGTCCCACGTCGGGCTCTGGGCTGACAGCTCAGAGCCTGGAGCCTGCTTTGGATTCTGTGTCTCCTTTTCTCCATGCCCCTCCCCCACTCGCACTCTGTCTCTCTCCCTTTCAAAAATAAGTAATAAACAAAAAAATGTGTCTCCTTTTCTCCATGCCCCACACCCACTCACACTGTCTCTATCCCTTTCAAAAATAAATAATAAACATTAAAATTTTTTAAACAATTATACAAAATATGTACTCATTTTGTGTTAAACTCTCTAAGTCCTTTATTCAAGCTGTTGTTAAACTGTATGAAAAGTTGAAAATATAACACTGATTGAGATAAGGGAAAACATTAAAATACCTATCACAAGAATGCTTTTCTGGATTTCTCAATAGTAGATGAACATTTTTAAGGTGATGTTATATCCCTATTTAATATAAGGCACATCATATGTATTTCATTTACATTGCTGCAAGATTAAAAACTTAAATATATCATAAACAGGTAATAATGGCCACTAGGAGTATGTTTTTGGGTTGCTGCCTACTTCATTAACAAATATTGATTGGAATTCTAGTGTTAAAAATATACTGAGAGCTTTGCATGTCATTTATAAGTGTTTGCAGTCACTAGAATCATATTTGAGTGTGCCTGTATAATTCAGGCACATTTTCATGTTTGAAAAATGTATAAATGGCAAGAGGGTTTTTAAATTTTTTTTGTTTTGTTTTGTTTGTATGATGAAAGGAGGTTGGCAATCACTGTGTATCTATTGAAAGGCACTGAATTGGAATATATTCAGATTGAATTTCTGAGCTATGTTGTGCTTCAGAAATTTTATACTTATAGTCTCAACTCTTAGATCTTCTCCTTCCTGGCTCATCTGAGTTTGATAAGTAATTCCTTCAAATCAGTTGTTTCATTCTGTCAAAAAAAGTTTATTTCATCCCATTGTATCCCTACTATGTGACTGCCTCGACACTGTGGTGATTCAACAAAGTATTTTCTGCTGTCATTTATACTATTTTAGAAGTGAAATACGTACAGAATATTTTCATGTTCACTTTACCATTAGGCCCCATTCCCATCTCCTTCTTCCTTTGTCTCTATCCCTGTGCCTTCTGAGTGGTTTTAGAAATGGATACACAAGTGTATTTATTTTTAGGAGGAGTTAGAGAATAAGGATTTATAACAACACATCATGGGCAAAAGCATCACAATGGGAATAACTAATTTAGAGTTTTACTTGTTTATAGTCAGTGTGAATTTGTTCAGTACCTGTCAGAATCAAGGTGATAGTCTAGGTCGCCATCACTTATAGTATTTTAGTAAACAATTTCAAACCTCCTTCATGAAATAAGCTGAATAATATAATGGAAACAACAGAGACCTCCTGAAAGGACAATGTGATATCATCATAGCTCTGTAATAACTAGTTTATGGCCTTGGGTAAATTTTAATATCTTAATTTTGTACACCATATGTGTATATTTACACATATGTATACATAATTTTACTTAATTGTGTATATATGATTTTTAATATATGATTTTACCAAAAATAGTGTCAGCCATTTTCTCACAAAGGATGACTCTTTTGACATGGGATTAAAGAAAACTGAATTTAAATTACCATGTTCCTGGGATGCCTGGCTGGCTCAGTCAGTAGAGCATGTGACTCTTGATCTCAGGGTTGTGAGTTTGAGCCCCATGTTGTAAGTAGAGATTATGTAAAATAATAATAATAATAATAATAATAATAATAATAATAATAAGTAAAAAAAAATAAGTTGTTATGTTCCCAGAGTCCCTCAACTCTTTTTTTTTTAAATTTTTTTTAATGTTTATTTATTTTTGACAGAGAGAGAGAGAGAGAGAGGGCATGAGTGGGGGAGGGGCAGAGAGAGAGGAAGACACAGAATCTGAAACAGGCTCCAGGCTCTGAGTTGTCAGCTCAGAGCCCGACACGGGGCTCGAACTCACAGACTGTGAGATCATGACCTGAGCCGAAGTCGGACGCTCAAGTGACTGAGCCACCCAGGTGCCCCAGAGTCCCTCAACTCTTTAGGTAAGGAATTTGAAGCTTAGAGTTTTAGCATCTTCCTCCACGCTTCAAGCTAGCTATAGGATTTTACTCCTTTTTCTAGAATATAAACATAGCCTTCCTACCTGGAAATTCAGTTAAATTTTATAAGATTTCCATAATCTGGTTTGATTTGAAAAAATATATAGTTTATTTGACCAGATACTATTGAAAAATTACCTAAGTTGTAAATTTCATGAAATTTGAATAATGCAATAATTTCAATTGACACTCAATGCATACATAATAAGAAAAGTAAAAAAAATGATTACCATCTGAATTAAGGTGATTTGAATAAAAAGGATTACCATTTGAATAAGGTAATACCTGTTTCTAATTTTATATTTTACTTTGTAAAAATGTCCAAAATTATAGCTTAAAGTGTGAAAAGGTTGCCATTTTTTAAAATTGGAGAATAGTAGTAAGGGCTGTCCCAGGACAGAACAATCAGAAGTCTTTAATGATCAGAGTGCCTGGATGGCGTCCGACTTCTCAAGTCATGATCTTGAGGTTTGTAAGATCATGCTCTATGTGGCACTCTGTGCTGAAGGCCCAGAGCCTTGAACCTGCCACGGATTCCATGTCTCCATCTCTCTCTCTGCCCCTCCCCAGTCTGTGCTCTCAGTCTTATAAAAATAAATAAACTTTTTTTTTAAAGAAGTCTTTACTGATCTTTCATCATGTTGGGATGCATACAACAATAACAACAACAAAAAAAGTCTGATTTTAAGGAGCTTGCATTCCAGCAAGGGAGAGAATTCTTAGGATGGAAAATAGATCCGATATGATAGTAAGTACTGATAACAAAATGAAAACTAGAACAAGATGAGTGGCAGGCTCTTTGAAGAGGGTATTTGAGGAGAAGCCTTAATAAACTGATTTGAAAGAGGGTTTTTGGGGGGGGTTGTTTTCTTTTCCTTTTTTTTTTTTTTTTTTTTTTTTAGCAGAGGGCAGAGAAAAGTCACTGTCATGAGGCAGGAAGAGCCTGACCTGTTAAAGAAATAGGAAGAAGGTCAACAGAACTGGAGCACAGGAGGGAATTCAATTCAGAGACACAGGCAAAACCTGGATCTCATACTCCGTTAGCTACCATGAAAAATTGCTGAATCTCTCGTTACAAGTGTGAAAGGATGCTAATGGGGGGAGGCAAGCAGGGAGGACACAATCTGATTTACGTTTTTAAATAATTACTGGCTGTGGTTGGAAGAAATTAGTTTAAGGAGCAAGCGCAGTTGACAATTTAGGAAACCACTGTAGTAATTCAAGTGACAGAGGGTGGTGGCCTGCCCTAAGGTGGGTCCTAACGTGCAATGTGGGATGGGATGAGAGGCTGTCCCATATGTTTATAAGGGAAAGTCAACAGTTTGCCGATTCTTAGATTAGAAATAATGCACGAGTTCTATAAATTTTAAGGAAATAGAGAAGAAACCTCAGTATTTGTTCAACAGCTTGTGGTCATGACCTGGAAGAAAGAAATAAAATGGTGGCACAGTAGTGAGTGGATAATTGGAAGTGTATAATTGTGTGTGTGTGTGTGTGTGTGTGTGTATGTATATGTGTATATATCTATATATCTATATATATCTATATATATATATACACACACATATATATGTCTCTGGCATTTATGAAACATTGGAAGTTATGTGGTAAAATACAAGATGTAAGTTTTTAGGGTATTTCTTTTTCTTAGGGTATTTCTTTTTCTTAGCTGTGTTTGTGATTTCTTAGGGTATTTCTTTTTCTTAGCTATGTTTGTGACTAATTTTTCCAGGAATCTAGATAAAATATTAAATTATATGTTTAAAATTTTTACTTAAGCTAATATTTAATTTTTTATTTAATGCAGGTTTTTTGTTTTGTTTTGTTTTGAGAGAGAGAGAGAGAGAGAGAGAGCGTGCGCGAGCAAGTGGGGGAGGGGCAGAGAGAGAGGGAGACACAGAATCTGAAGCAGGCTCTAGGCTCTGAGCTGTCAGCACAGAGCCCAAATTGGGGCTTGAACCCACAAACCAAAAGATCATGACCTGAGCTGAAGTCAGACGCTTAACCAACTGAGCCACCCAGGTACTGCTACTTAAACTAACTTTAAAAATACTTCATAAGCACATCAAATATTTCAATAAAATTTCTCTGAAACTTTTTAATCACAAAAAAGATATTGACCCAGCTATTCCTGTATGTCTTCAAATGGAGGAACATTAGCTGAGGAGCAGCCGCGTTTCCCTGCATACATGTTCTATGTGCTCTTTGGGAGGTCAAGATAAAAAGATTAAAAATATTTTCAGGGAGGAATTTACAATCCCGTGAAGTGGCTATATCAGACAATCACATGTTTTTGATGTCGGGTAAATTTAACTCAATTCAAGTAGAATTGCAATGTATTTATTTACATTTTCCATAAAATCTACCTAACACCCCATTCTGAATCGATATGTTTAATTACATAAATTTAATTTTGGCTGTTTTTTGAGCTGTTTCTGTCATATAAATGCATACCTGATATCAGACTCTTGGTACCAATATGAAGTGGGCAGATTGCCACTTTCACCTTATAAAAATGTCGGGTGTTGAGAAAAAATATTCATATAATTCTTATTAATCCGAATAAGTAGAGCATTATAATTGGTTAAAATTGGATATAGGGCAGATACCTCTTTGTAACAAATAAAAAACACTGCACACTTGAATTCCAATTTTCAATTTTTCCATTAATGCAAAAATTTTAATTAAATTTTGGACTATGGGGCATTGACCATGAGGACAAAAATAATTGAAAGAGTTTATATCTGTGTCTCCATTATACTTGCATATAAAATTATAAATAATGTTATTACCATCAGTAGTAAATTAATTAAAATGGTGTAGCCTGCCGGTAATATAAATCAAAGATCCTTTTCAAATATTAGTTGGATAAGATTGACATTAAATTGAATCTGTTTATTTTTTGGAAATGTATTGGACTTCAACCAATGATTTTCAAGATTTATTGCTATTTATATCTTAGAAACCAAGTATATTTCTGAATCACTTAGCGGATGCAGAAGGAAAAGAACATATTATGTTTTTAGAGAAAATAATTTATTATTTTCTAAAACTGTGCTCTTACTAAGTTAGATAAAGGGACTGATATTTTATAGATCACGATCATAGATTTATGCATGAACAGAAGTGATCTGAGAACACTCTAGTAAAAGTATATATATATATATATATATATATATATGTATATATATATATATATACATATATATATATATATGTATATATATATATATATATACATATATATATATATATATATGTTCAAATGTAGCCTAATGAACAATCAATAACTCAGTAAGTATGCTTGGAACCTACAAGGTACCAGTGGGGGGTCCTTTTCTGGACAAAGGTCTTCTTTGGCTCTGTGACAGCCTTTTCCCATTTTTCTCTTTTCCTGCCACTCAGGAGGCAGTTCTTTGTAAGAGTCCTACGCCAGTCTCTCTTCCTTTATGCCGCACAGACTCAGACTTTCTCTTCTTATACTGCATGGTGTAACTCTGACACACCTAGTTTATCCCATGGCTTTAGAATGATACCTCCTGCTCACGTTCCACCTGACAATACCTACCACCTCCACATCACAGAAGGACCTCAGTGTCAGCATGCCCAAAATTCAAGCCTCATACTTTAAGCCAGATGCGCTCCATCAATGTTCCCTGCTTCCGTTTATGGCACTCCCATCCACTTGGTTTCTCATTCCATAAAACCTGGAGGCAGTGTTTAAGGGATACATTCTAGAGCCAAACCACTAGAATTTGAGTACCAGATCTACTAAATAGCAGAGTGACTAATGATACTTCGGGCAAGTTATTTCATATCTCTGCACTTCACTATCTGTGGTATTGGAGTAATGACAGTGCCACTTTGTATGGTTATTGCAAGACGTAAAAGAACTAATAAATGAGAAACCCTTCAAATACTGATAGGTATTAACAAGTGCTATATGAGTGTTACCTATTTCTGTTATTATTTTTCTTTTACTTTATCTTCTTCACCCAGGCCCTTCATATTCGACAGTCACTAACTACTCGTATTACCTAACATCAAAATATTTTCTATTTCTATTCTCTTCGTTTTCATCATATTGCCCGAATTCTCGGATAGTCCAGCTGCAGATATACTCATATCACTGACCTGCTTGATAGTGCTTAATAGCTTCCCAGTATTCTTAGGAAACATATGAAAATATTCAATAATGTAAGAACCTTGCTGTTCTCACTTTGGCAGCACGTGTACTAAAATTCGGGCAATACAGAGAAGATTAGCATGCAGGAGGATGATGTAAAGCCTTGCTGACCAGCCTTGCCTCAGTCTCTCGTTCCTCTTCAATATCTATCCATCACTTGTTGCTCACTAAGCTCTTTACTCAACACACCTTCCAATTCCACTAAGGAGCTAAGCGTCTCCTCATAAAGTCCTATTGACTCTTCAGGTCTCAACTGAAATGTGATCCTTCCTGGGCGCATCCCTAAATACCCCCCTCTTTCAGCAGACTTGCTGCCTATACTCACATGGACATTATATACTTTCCCTTCTAAGATGTTACCACTATTTTAATTAAGTATTTAATCGTGTGACGTTTTGTTCACATCTGCCTCAAAGGTAAGGCCAATGACAAAGCGAATCATGCCATTGGATATATCACTCTATCCTTACCAGCTGGCATGTTGCTTGCTTCACCATAGTAGATGTTCAATAAATATGTATTCTGTTAAGGAATACATGTCTGGCACTATGCCTTGCTCTCATGGAGATCATAGTTTAATGTAGGAGCACAGATTGAGCAAAAACAAGTCTGAGAAGCATTACGAAGTATACAAAGTGTCATGTTGCCTACTAGGGGGCAATCCCTAACTTCATGTGGGTTGATAAAGCCAAATAAGAAAGCTCTGTGCTTTCAAGCTGAGATTAAAGGTGAGAAAGACCTGGCTGGGTACAAGTGCTGGAGAGTGAGGAGGGCAGGCTGAAGGAACAGCACCTGCAAACTCTCTGCAGCAGGAGAAAGTACGACCTGGATAGGACAGGTGTCCATGAATTGGCAGCCAGTTCGTGGGATGATGTAAGTTTGCATGGAGAACATGTCCTTGATGACCTGTGTGTTCTAACCCTGGAAGGCTCTCCCAAAAACATTCTGTTCTGATCAAGACTTTTGGGACTTTTGTCAGTCAGAGAAAGACAGATGCCATACCATGTGATTTCACTCATATGTAGAATTTAAGAAAATAGATGAGCAAAGGGGAAAGAGAGAGAGAGAGCGAGGCAAACCAGAAACTGACTTGTAACTATAGGCAACAAACTGATGGATGCCAGAGGGGAGGTGGGCAGAGGGAATGAGTGAAGTAGGCAATGAGGATTAAGAGTACACTTACCATGATGAGCACGGAGTAATGCATCGAATTGTCAAATCACTGTATTGTCTACCTGAAACTAATATAATGCTGTATGTATGTTAACTACACTGAAATTAAAATTAACATTTTTAAAAAGACTTTTGTGACTTTCTGACTCCTCTGAGATAAGAAGTGAGAATTTAATTCACATAATGGCGTGTTGGGGACTTAAGATCTGATCCAATTTTAATAAAAATAATAACAGTAATAAAGAAATATGTTGATTTTTGCTGTAAATACGTAGAATAAGATTCTTAGCTTAAATATGCATACACATGCATGCACAAATACACATAGACACACACTCATATGCAGAGAATGATCTAAAAAATACATACCAAAATATGGTTGGACATATGTGAAACTAGACCGATAAGTCTTTCCTTTATATAACTCTTTACGCCTCTCTCTTGTTTGAAATTATCCATCCAGCATAACTTTTGGCATTATTTGTGTGATCAAAACTTTAAAAATTAATCAAATACTAAGCAGAAATATGTATTTAATTTAACATACATAGTGGGATTAGTGTGCTGGAGTGTGAAAAATATATCCGTAGCTGAGAAATCATCACATATTTATCTTGGATAAAGGTAATGTAGGACAAGAGCATGACACTAGAATTATGAGCAGAGAGTTGTATGATTTTAATCACTAATATTTAAGCCTTGATTTTCTACACCGATACCTATGTATGTTTCTCTGCTTCAAGCCATCTCCATTAGCCATGCAAAGGGGTGAAAGTTCCAGGGATTTGTTTGGCAACATGTTTCTGAAAGGCCATTTGGTGCAGCTGCCTTCCATTTGTTTCATCAAGAGACTAAGCAAAACTAAAGTAGTTCTTCATGATGAACTGGCAGGCAAGTGCCAAGATCATTTTATTGCTTAACGACTTGGCAGGAGGAAATGTTAAAATATTACAATGTCTCATATCTATGAACTGAAAGAGGCTTTCAACGGAGAGCTCTCAAGCTCATACGTGATTAAGATGCGGCCACATGGCCTTGGCTTATGTTTCGGACTGATGGGAGGAAGACAGAGAAGTTGGATACTTTTAAATATATTAACAGTAATTTCTTAGGAATCTTTTGCTGGTTTGAGCCAAATGCTAATCTGAGAAATTAAGCCGTCTCCATTTTGATGTTGATAAGCACTGCAGTCCCCACTGATCAATGGGATTTCCTTTGCATTTGGAAAAGAGGGCAACATTTATTGAGAAATTGTGTGCCAAGTAAAATCCTGAGATAAACAACTTTATAGAAGGCAAACTGACAGTTTACCATACATTTCCAGAACATAAAGAGCTGTTGTGGTTTGCTTTCTCTTCGTGCAAATTGTGGGATGGATGAAAGTGACACAGAGTGATGACACCAGCTAAATGGAATCATGATGTAGGCACTTACTGCAGATGCCTCATCACACAGTTGTGCAACACACACGCTTCCTGCAGACTTCCTACAGTGGAAACACCCAGGCTCTTCTTAACTATTGATGCTAATTTTGCCAATTACGTCATGGCTTTCTGCTTTGAATACTCACCTATAAAAGAGCATAGATTAACTGGTCAGTGCACTCCTTTCGTTGTAGTTTAATATGAAGATTACTTTGATAACTAAATAAATTGTAAGGATTGAATTAATAAATCACAGTGTTGTTCACCCTCCGCAATTATTATTAATAGTAGCATTAACCCTCTGGAATTATTAATAGTAGCATTATTGTTTATTATTATTATTATTATTATTGTTATTGTTATTATTATTTTAGTGAAGGGAAGTAATACTAGGGGAAAAATAGATGACACCAGATTTTGCCAAAACTTCAAATTGTTGAAAGAAAAGTTGTAAAAGAGTATCTGCTTACCTATTTTGTCTGTAGGATTTAGTTTATGATTGATATCAACATGAGCAACATTGGTTAATTGACAAGATTTCCATTTATATCTAGTCTCTCTGTGTGCATAGATGCATCTTACATATTTACGTTAATAATGGAAAATAAAAATAAGGGATCTGTCGTGTCAAAAATTGGAGAGGAATAAATTGACAGTGAAACAAGATACCAAATTGCAGCTTTTGTCTGCATGGATATTAAAATTAAGCTCTTGTTGAAATGGTTCAAAATCTGTTTGATCTTACTCATATTCAAACATGCTTTTGCTGTGTTAAAATTAAACTTAATTTTATTTATTTATTTATTTATTTTCAATATATGAAGTTTATTGTCAAATTGGTTTCCATACAACACCCAGTGCTCATCACAAAAAGTGCCCTCCTCAATACCCATCACCCACCCTCCCCTCCCTCCCATCCCCCATCAACCTTCAGTTTGTTCTCAGTTTTTAAGAGTCTCTTATGCTTTGGCTCTCTCCCTCTCCAACCTTTTTTTTTCCTTCCCCTCCCCCATGGTCTTCTGTTAAGTTTCTCAGGATCCACATAAGAGTGAAAACATATGGTATCTGTCTTTCTCTGTATGGCTTATTTCACTTAGCATCACACTCTCCAGTTCCATCCACGTTGCTACAAAGGGCCATATTTCATTCTTTCTCATTGCCACGTAGTACTCCATTGTGTATATAAATCACAATTTTTTTATCCATTCATCAGTTGATGGACATTTAGGCTCTTTCCATAATTTGGCAATTGTTGAGAGTGCTGCTATAAACATTGGGGTACAAGTGCCCCTATGCATCAGTACTCCTGTATCCCTTGGGTAAATTCCTAGCAGTGCTATGGCTGGGTCATAGGGTAGGTCTATTTTTAATTTTTTGAGGAACCTCCACACTTTTCCAGAATGGCTTCACCAATTTGCATTCCCACCAACAGTGCAAGAGGGTTCCCATTTCTCCACATCCTCGCCAGCATCTAGAGTCTCCTGATTTGTTCATTTTGGCCACTCTGACTGGCGTGAGGTGATATCTGAGTGTGGTTTTGATTTGTATTTCCCTGATGAGGAGCGACGTTGAGTATCTTTTCATGTGCCTGTTGGCCATCCGGATGTCTTCTTTAGAAAAGTTTCTATTCATGTTTTCTGCCCATTTCTTCACTGGGTTATTTGTTTTTCGGGTGTGGAGTTTGGTGAGCTCTTTATAGATTTTGGATACTAGCCCTTTGTCCGATATGTCATTTGCAAATATCTTTTCCCATTCCGTTGGTTGCCTTTTACTTTTGTTGGTTGTTTCCTTTGCTGTGCAGAAGCTTTTTATCTTCATAAGGTCCCAGTAGTTCATTTTTGCTTTTAATTCCCTTGCCTTTGGGGATGTGTCAAGTAAGAGATTGCTACGGCTGAGGTCAGAGAGGTCTTTTCCTGCTTTCTCCTCTAGGGTTTTGATGGTTTCCTGTCTCACATTCAGGTCCTTTATCCATTTTGAGTTTATTTTTGTGAATAGTGTGAGAAAGTGGTCTAGTTTCAACCTTCTGCATGTTGCTGTCCAGTTCTCCCAGCACCATTTGTTAAAGAGACTGTCTTTTTTCCATTGGATGTTCTTTCCTGCTTTGTCAAAGATGAGTTGGCCATACGTTTGTGGGTCTAGTTCTGGGGTTTCTATTCTATTCCATTGGTCTATGTGTCTGTTTTTGTGCCAATACCATGCTGTCTTGATGATGACAGCTTTGTAGTAGAGGCTAAAGTCTGGGATTGTGATGCCTCCTGCTTTGGTCTTCTTCAAAATTACTTTGGCTATTTGGGGCCTTTTGTGGTTCCATATGAATTTTAGGATTGCTTGTTCTAGTTTTGAGAAGAATGCTGGTGCAATTTTGATTGGGATTGCATTGAATGTGTAGATAGCTTTGGGTAGTATTGACATTTTGACAATATTTATTCTTCCAATCCATGAGCAGGGAATGTCTTTCCATTTCTTTATATCTTCTTCAATTACCTTCATAAGCTTTCTATAGTTTTCAGCATACAGATCTTTTACATCTTTGGGTAAAAGATGTAAGTTGGTAAAAGATGAGGGGTGGTTGTAATAATTCCATTTCATTCATGAATTTATCTATTTGGGTCATTTCCCTTTTCTTTTTGAGAAGCCTGGCTAGAGGTTTATCAATTTTGTTTATTTTTTCAAAAAACCAACTCTTGGTTTCGTTGATCTGCTCTACAGGTTTTTTTAGATTCTATATTGTTTACTTCTGCTCTGATCTTTATTATTTCTCTTCTTCTGCTGACTTTAGCCTGTCTTTGCTGTTCTGCTTCTATTTCCTTTAGGTGTGCTGTTAGATTTTATATTTGGGATTTTTCTTGTTTCTTGAGATAGGCCTGGATTGCAATGTATTTTCCTCTCAGGACTGCCTTCGCTGCATCCCAAAACGTTTGGATTGTTGTATTTTCATTTTTATTTGTTTCCATATATTTTTTAATTTCTTCTCTAATTGCCTGGTTGACCCATTCCTTGTTTAGTAGGGTGTTCTTTAACCTCCATGCTTTTGGAGGTTTTCCAGACTTTTTCCTGTGGTTGATTTCAAGCTTCATAGCATTGTGGTCTGAAAGTATGCATGGTATGATTTCAATTCTTGTATACTTATGAAGTGCTGTTTTGTGACCCAGTATGTGATCTATCTTGGAGAATGTTCCATGTGCACTCAAAAAGAAAGTATATTCTGTTGCTTTGGTGCAGAGTTCTAAATATATCTGTCAAGTGCATCTGATCCAATATATCATTCAGGGCCCTTGTTTCTTTATTGACCATGTGTCTAGATGACCTATCCATTTCTGTAAGTGGAGTGTTAAAGTCCCCTGCAATTACCACATTCTTATCAATAAGGTTGCTTATGTTTGTGATTGTTTTATATATTTGGGGGCTCCTGTATTCGGTGCATAGACATTTATAATTGTCAGCTCTTCCTGATGGATAGACCCTGTGATTATTATATAATGCCCTTCTTCATCTCTTCTTACAACCTTTAATTGAAAGTCTAGTTTGTCTGATATAAGTATGGCTACTCCAGCTTTCTTTGACTTCCAGTGGCATGAGAAATAGTTCTCCATCCCCTCACTCTCAATCTGAAGGTGTCCTCAGGTCTAAAATGAGTCTCTTGTAGACAGCAAATAGATGGGTCTTGCTTTTTTTATCCATTCTGATACCCTATGTCTTTTTGTTGGTGCATTTAGTCCATTTACATTCAGTGTTATTATAGAAAGATATGGGTTTAGAGTCATTGTGATGTCCGTAGGTTTCATGCTTGTACCGATGTCTCTGGTACATTGTCTCACAGGATCCCCCTTAGGATCTCTTGTAGGGCTGGTTTAGTGGTGACGAATTCCTTCAGTTTTTGTTTATTTGGGAAGACCTTTATCTCTCCTTCTATTCTAAATGACAGACTTGCTGGATAAAGGATTCTCAGCTGCATATTTTTTTCTGTTTATCACATTGAAGATCTCCTGCCATTTCTTTCTGGCCTGCCAAGTTTCAGTAGAGAGATCAGTCACGTGTCTTATAGGTCTCCCTTTATATGTTAGAGCGCGTTTATCTCTAGCTGCTTTCAGAATTTTCTCTTTATCCTTGTATTTTGCCAGTTTCACTATGATATGTCGTGCAGAAGATCGATTCAAGTTACGTCTGAAGGGAGTTCTCTGTGCCTCTTGGATTTCAATGCCTTTTTCCTTCCCCAGATCAGGGAAGTTCTCAGCTATGATTTGTTCAAGTACACCTTCAGCACCTTTCCCTCTGTCTTCCTCCTCTGGAATACCAATTATGCTTATATTATTTCTCTTTAGTGCATCACTTAGTTCTCTAATTTTCCCCTCATACTCCTGGATTTTTTTTATCTCTCTTTTTCTCAGCTTCTTCTTTTTCCATAATTTTATCTTCTAGTTCACCTATTCTCTCCTCTGCCTCTTCAATCCGAGCCGTAGTTGTCTCCATTTTAATTTGCAGCTCAGTGATAGCATTTTTTTACCTCCTCCTGGCTGTTCCTTAGTCCCTTGATCTTTGTAGCAATAGATTCTCTGCTGTCCTTTCTACTGTTTTCAAGCCCAGCGATTAATTTTATGACTATTATTCTAAATTCACTTTCTGTTATATTGTTTAAATCATTTTTGATCAGTTCGTTAGCTGTTGTTATTTCCTGGCCGTTTTTTCTGAGGGGACTTCTTCCGTTTCGTCATTTTGGCTAGTCCCTGGAGTGGTGCGGGACTATGGGGCACTTCCCCTGTGCTGTCTTGAATAACTTGCGTTGGTGGGCGGGGCCACAGTCCGACCTGATGTCTGCCCCCAGCCCACCACTGGGGCCACAGTCAGACTGGTGTGTGCCTTCTCTTCCCCTCTCCTAGGGGCAGGATTCACTGTGGGGTGGCGTGGCCCGTCTGGGCTACTTGCACACTGCCAGGCTTGTGGTGCTGGGGATCTGGCGTATTAGCTGGGGTGGGTAGGCAAGGTGCACGGGGGCAGGAGGAGCAGGCTTAGCTCGCTTCTCCTTAGGTGATCCACTTCAGGAGGGGCCCTATGGCAGCGGGAGGGAGTCAGACCTGCTGTTGGAGGGGTGGCTCCGCAGAAGCACAGCGTTGGGTGTTTGCAGGGAGCGAGCAAGTTCCCTGGCAGGAACTGGTTCTCTTTGGGATTTTGGCTGGGGGATGGGCGAGGGAGATGGCGCTGGCGAGCGCCTTTGTTCCCTGCCAAGCTGAGCTCTGCCGTCTGGGGGCTCAGCAGCTCTCCCTCCCTTTGCCCTCCAGCCTTCCCTCTTTCTGAGCAGAGGTGTTAACTTATGACCTCCCAGACGCTAAGTCGCGCTTGCTGTGGGAACACACTCCGTCCGGCCCCTCGGCTTTTGCCAGCCAGACTGGGGGGCTCTGCTTGGCCAGCGAGCCGCCCCTCCGCCCCGGCTCCCTCCCGCCAGTCCGTGGAGCGCACACCGCCTCTCCGCTCTTCCTACCCTCTTCCATGGGCCTCTCGTCTGCACTTGGCTCCGGAGACTCCGTTCTGCTAGTCTTCTGGCGGTTTTCTGGGTTCTTTAGGCAGGTGTGGGTGGAATCTAAGTGATCTGCAGGACCTGGTGAGCCCAGCGTCCTCCTACACCGCCATCTTCCCAGGATCCTCAAAACTTAATTTTAAAAAAGATTCCATTATTCAATAAATAAATAAATAAATAAATAAATAAATGGATTACTTTGAATTCAAAGATAATGAAGAACTTTTTGCTAAAGAAGAAATACATTTATTTTCATTTTATTTTAATTTCCCCAATTTTAATTTCTTTTAAAATATCAATATAGCCACTTTCAGAACAATTTTTAAGAAGGAAAAACAACTACAATTTTCATAACATAAAATTTAAATGAATTTACTTACAAAAAACATTTAAATTGTTCAGGATTGGTTGATAAGTATAATTGTTTTTAATCTCCCTATATTGTGTATTATAAAATTAAATATAATGAGGCTTCCATACTTTTCTTCATATTTCTCAAATTTTCATACTGCAGATGAGTTACATAAGCCCTTTTGTAAATGAGTAACCTTTAGAACTTATAATTCCTCAGCCAAGCTAAAACACCAAATTATTTTGTTTAAATGTGCATGGAAACAATACAAGACCACAAGCACTATTTTTAGTATTAGAGGACAGGGAAGGTGAAGTTGAATTTAAATAGCAAATAAAAGTTACCACAAAGGGAGTAAGCTTTTAAAACGTGAAACATCCCTAGCTCTACACCATTTTCATCAACACACATTTCTTTCTTTTTTTTTTTTTTTTTAATTTAAATCTTCAACTTAACAATATCCCTCAAGTACTGTGCTTCTTTAATTCTGTGTTTAAACAAAGTTGCTGGTATCTATCAAGATTATAATTTTATGAAATGAACAGCAGTACATCAAGAGAAATTAAAAAGGTTATTCAGAGAAATTACAGACACATCTCTAACCTAATCTTAATGCAAGTTCATTGCCTGTCCATTGGGCCCAGTTTTGTTCAAGCAATTATTAGACTGCTTTATTTATAGCACCCATGTGCCTGTTTTGGGCAATGGGTTCTCAATAAATTACCAAAATAAAATAACAGCACAAGAACAGACCTTACTTTAAAAATAGATACCACCAATTACAGTGGAAGGAGAATAGTTAGGTGAAGATTTAAATCGCACCAATTGCTCCTGGGAAATTGATGGGACAGACTGAGAGGAGCACACACCCATGAATGTGCATGGTTATTTTCCACAATTAAAATCACAAATGTTAAGGGAAACTTATAATAAAGGAGAATAGTCATTGAGTCTAATTGTCAGTAATCACTGAGAAATACACAGTAGTATATTTAGTAAATGTCCTGAAGCAACATGCAGACTGCTCAGAGTTGGGGGCTGGGTGGAGAGAGAGAAAGAGAGAAAGAGAGGAAGGGAGGGAGCCAGAGGGAGGGGGTGAGAGGAAGAGGGAGGGAGAGACGGAAGGAGGGGGAGAGGGAGAAAATATATGAATGAATATCAGTCCTAGGAGATTCAAAAAACCTACATAGAGATTCAGAATTAGATCAATTTTATGATCTTGTCTAATATAATTTGCATGCATAGTCATATACTTTGGACCATATAGAACTGTTTACTAAAATTTGAATGCCAATTAGTATACAAAATATGAAAACAAAGCCTATAATTCATAGGATTTGTATTGTTGTCAAGACTTAAAAAGTTGTAAAGCAAGTTCTGAGTTGGAAGAGGCTTTTAGAAAAGCAAGCAAATTATACTGGAAGGTCAGCTTAGGGAGAGTTTCATGTAGTAACATTCATAATTCAGATTAGCAAATGATAGTCGGTTGAGTGTCTGACTTCAGCTCAGGTTCATGATCTCAGAGTTCATGAGTTCTAGCCCTGCATCCAGCTTTCTGCTGTCAGCACAGAGCCCACTTTGGATTCTCTGTCCCCCTCTCCCTGCACCTCCCCTACTCACTCTCTCTCTCTCTCAAAAATAAGTAAACATTTTAAAAAATAAAGTAAAAATAAAAATAATTCATTAATATGCTACCACAACGGCAGAGAAATTCTTCTGTGATTACGAGTAAAGAAGTCATATTGACTGTGGGCGTATTAGCTTTATATATTGTTGAATGTTATGTATATATAATTGAACATTGACATAAGCATGTGCACAAACAGATAGAATCCTTTTTAATGATATTTTGGGTGCCAGATATAGGCCTTTAAAAGGGTGTTTGGGGAATGTAATTGTTGTAGAGTGGTGTGAGTAGTCTTTGATGAGCCTCGACCCACATAAGAAAGCTGCTTCAATGGGGAGACCACACAGCTAGCCACTCTTCTATTCTCCATGTTTACCAGGGTTTCTATTGAGTAAATCTGGGAGGTGCACTTTTTTTAGCAAATTCATTTTTTTTAAATGTTTATTATTTTTGAAAGAGAGCATGTGGGGGAGGGGGAGAGAGAGAGAGAGATAATCCCAAGCAGGCTCCAAGCTGTCAGCACAGAATCCAACATGGGGCCCAAACTCACGAATTGCAAGGTCACGAGCTGATCAGAAATCCAGATCCCAACACTTAACCAACTGAGCCACCCAGGCGCCCTGCAAATTCATTTTTTTAAATTGTTTTAATGTTTATTTTTGAGAGAGAGACAGAGACAGAGGCAGAGCTTGGGTGGGGGAGGGTCAGAGAGAGAGGGAGACACAGAATCCAAAGCAGGCTCCAGGCTCCAGGCTGTCAGCACAGAGCCTGATGAGGGGTGGGGGGGCTTGAACTCAAGAACCGTGAGGTCATGACTTGGGACGAAGTCGGATGCTTCACCAACTGAGCCACCCAGGTGCTCTCCAAATTCAAGTTTTGGAGCTTATAATTCCACTTGGAAAGCTCTTCTCCTTCCAAGTATCTAGATTGCCAACCCCCTCACTTACCAATGTGGTTGCTCACATCTTCCCTTCCAGTTGAACTTGTCCCCTCCTCTTCTAGCACCACACCTGCCCTCCCAGTTCCTCTTACCCAAGACTTTATTTTCCCTATTGTTTTCATCAGTTGTCACTTTCAGATACACCATTTAACTTACCTATGTATTATACATATTGGGTTTTTTTTGTTATTTCCCTCCTCCAGAAGAGGACTGTTTTCTGTTTAGTTCATGCTTGTGTGTTTAGTTTAGTTCATCCTCATATGTTTCATGTTTGGGGAGGAGGGGAGAAAAAAGCTGGACTATAATGGGTACTCAATAATATTGTTTGAATGGAAAAGATCAAAATCCATGTGCATTTTTAAAGTTTCTTGCTAGATGGCAAAGAAAACTACATGCTTAGATCTTTAACTTGATTTGTGTTCATCTTGAAATGTGCTTTCAAAACTTATGTTGTCTGTTATTAAAGCGTTAAGGAAAATACACTTTAAAAAAGTTGATTTGGTCATTTTTACTCACCAGTACCATATTATCTTAAAAACAAAACCGAAAAGCACTTTAGGGTGCTTTTGTACTTTTGTCTTGGTTTGCTTTTAATTTGTTTCTTTCCTGTGTGTTCAGCGCCTTTACTGTGAATAACCATTCTCAGTTAAACAATCCCACAGCCTCCTCTTACAGTCCCAGCGCTGCCCTAGCATTCTTTGTAGGAAGGAAGGCTCAGTTAAAGACACAACTTCCTTTTATGGTGCAATTTGTTTGCTCTTAGGCTGGATCATTCCCTTTGCCATTTGATTTCCTCAATTGAGCAATTTATGACAGACTTTTAAGGCCTACTGTCCATTACAGACAGCAGGTTTTAAAAACTCCATCATCATCATCAGCTTAATGAGTAAATGGCTGGAAGCTGTGCAGCTTGGTGGGGGAGTGTGTTGGGGTTTAACTCTGACAGCCAGCTTGCTGTTGCTGTAATTAATAATGAAATGTTACATCTCTTGCTTTTTATGTGGATCCAAGGAAAGTGACAGGGATTATGGAGAGAAATAAATTTACATTGTAGCTTTATAAAGCATCCATAGCTTGAGAGGCTCAATACATACAAAATTACTATAAGATGACAGTTTCCAAAGAAAGTAGCTACAAAAAGTATTTAAAGCTCTAGCTTGAAAAATCAGGACATTGTAAAAATTAAGAGAGAGGGAGAGAGGGAGAGACTGAAAAGACACTTTCTTTTATCTTGTCCCTCCTTTCCTGCTGCTTAATTTTTTTTCTATGTAGCTGCTTATAAAAAGATCAAAGATATATCTAACTTGTCTCCCTGAGTGAATCTATTTCAGTCAATGTCACAGCCCACTCAATGTCACAGCTCACTCACTTTCTAACAGTGACAAAAGTTCCTATCACACTCCCCTTCTCAGCAATTCTGATGGGTCTCCCAGCTGCACCCCCTTCATTATAGAAAACATTTCATTGCAACAAGGAAGAGCGGTGGGGTTCTCTGAATGAGTCTTGCACAGTGAAGCCAGTGCCATTGAATACTAGTCAATGATTATGGCAAGCTAATAGTCACGGGCCAACATTTCAAGCCTTGTTCTTCCTCCAAAGTAGTGCATCTGGGCATTTTGCCTTTTCTGTGTATTAGAAGCGGTATGTGGAAACCTGTCATCTTCCTGTTTATGAAATCCGAACGAGCCACAAAGTCAAATTGGTCATACCAGCCTTGTGAATTGTTGGAAAGTAAAGATAGACTCTCACAATGACACAAAGGGTTATCTGAAGTTGAGGATCTCAAATAATACTAACTCCACGTAATTATTTCTATGTTTGATTCTTCTTTCTTGGTTTTCCCTATATAAACTGTCACATTGTTGACATGGCTCTTCAAGAAGTGGTCGCCCTCATCTTAAACCATTCTTCCATTTCAAATTGATATGAAAACCTTGCCTGTGCATGTGAATAATTGAAATGAAATATATTAACAATTAGCAATTGGGAAAGAACAAATTTTAACATAATTAAATAATTAACATTTTAATATAACAAGATATTGTTAAAATAATTAACAATATTTTATGCTAAATTAAGTAATCTACTTGATTAGGCAGACTAGCATGCTTTATTTTACTTGCTTTTATATTGACATGAGTGTACATTTAGTTATGTATGTGCATAAATATTCATGTATAAGCCCTGCAATGGAGTGAGTGTTATTTTCCCCCAAAATTTGTATGTTGAAATCCTAATCCCTAATATGATGGTATTCGGAGGTGGGGCATTTGGGAAAGCATGAGGTCAACAAGGTAAAGTTTTCATGAATGATTCTTATATAGAAGGAGACACAAGAGTTCTCCCTTGTCCCATGTGAGGACAATGCCAAGAGATAGTGGTCTATAAATTAGGAAACCAGCCCTCACCAGATAACAAGTCTGCACGTGCCTTGATCTTAGACTTCCCAACTTCCACAGCTATGAGAAATAGGTGTTTATGTTTAAGCCACTCAGTCTTTTGAATTTTTGTTACAGCAGCCCAAACAGACTAAGACAATCCCATATAATATGAACAATGTAACCCTTTTATTAATTCAAATCAAACTATCTCTTTCGTAGTCAGGATTGTAATTGTAGGTAATTTCACATATAGGAATTGCCTTTGTTCTCAAATGGGATTTATACATTATTATTTTATTTAGGATTTACAGGTTAAAAGTCCATTAAAAAGTTAAAAACTAGCTTAGAATATATACCTGAAAATTCTTAATTTGGACTGAATTACAAATAAGAATCTGTTTTACCTCCTCTGCCTCATAGGCTTCAATTTATCTTAACTAGTTTCTAACGTGTCAAAAGTGCCAAGATTTTCCCATAAATTTCTGAAGTGGATTTAGGGCAATGAGTGAACTACAACTTGAAATTGATAGATGAATATTAGAATTCACTAATGATCACTCTCTACTGTCTGACTAACCCATACTTCCTAAGACAAACTTGCCAAGTTAAATGATCAAAGATACCTTCAAAAATTCTTTCCAAGACTGATACCTTCTAGTTACAAGAAACTAGTTAGAATGAAGACACCCCCTCAGAAACATTAAATATCAAAATCCTTTTACTCATTTCTTATGAATCTGCAGAACAACTTTATGCTGTGTATTGTCAAACTCTAACTCTTTATGCCCAATTTCAGTATGTGTTTGGATGATCACAGTATTCAAATGAATACAACTATTTCAGAGTTTTATAGATTATGAAAATGAGATAAAATATTTCCTATTTAGAATAATTATGAGGGTAGCTGGGTGGCTCAGTCACTTAAGCATCCAGCCTCGGCTCAGGTCATGATCTCCCAGTTCATGGGTTCGAGCCCCACATTGGGCTCTGTGCTGACAGCTCAGAGCCTAGAGCCTGCTTCAGATTCTGTGTCTCCCTCTCTCTCACTCTGCCCTTTCCCTACTCACACTCTGTCTCTCTCTGTCTCTCAAAAATGAATAAACATTAAAAAAAATTTAAAAAAGAATAATTGTTTTAAAATGAAACTTGTGATAAGTGAAAATAAAATACATTTAATCAATACTACCGCCTCTGAGCGAAACGTGAAACATTGCAACGTAGGCAGGCAATAGGAGTCTGTTCCAAATCCATGGAATTTGATTTAATTAATAACTGGAAGGAATCCAGCCGACTTGCATAGACAAGTTGTATGTCAACTACATGTAACCGTTTAAACTAAAAACCTGCCCCTCTCCCTCTTTTCCAATGGTCTCCTTCTTTCAAAGAATTTGAGGAAAAAGATCTTTGCTGGATCAAGGCCTGCTTTTTTCATTTTTCTTGTATCTGACTACACATGTCAATCCCCTCCTGACTTTCCTTCTTTGATCTGGTTGTAGTTGGGAACTTCTTCGCTATTATTCGCTTTAAGCAACTCCTGTCTGCTGCCTTCCTTCTGTTGTCCTAAATGAACGTGTTACTTTTCCTCCCCTGTTTATGTCCATACCTCTTGCACAAGACAGCTGTGTATCAGATGTCGCTGAAGTCTGTGATTAACTAAAGGGAAATAAAAATAAGGAGCTGGAGCCGAAATCAAAGCACCTTTAAAATGAAAAGAAAGATCACATAAACACAACACGAAAATCACCTCATGCCTGAACCCTACTTCCAAGGCTTAGCTCGCTGTTTGCAGGTCTGTCCGCCTAGCCCTCTTCTCTTTTCCACTTCAGAGAATTTTATCATCTGCCTTCAGAAGATCTCCCCTCTTTGTTCTCTCCTCACAACCAAACTGGCGGATGCCCCAAGTTGGGGCTTCGGTTCAGTGATCCAGTGGTGTTGTAGCTCTTCCGGTCCAGGCCTCCAATATGTGTGCGTGTGTCTTTCTATCTGCCCCTTCATCCATCCAGTTAACAATCTATCTACCCAGATGTGTTGATTGAAACACTGGTGTGAGGAAAGTTCCTGAAGACAACATACCCTATAAATATTTTATATTTATATATATAAATATATATATATATATATATATATATATATATATATATATATATTATATATCTCCTGCCCGCCATGGAGATACACCTTCTACATTTTTGTAAAGAATGGTTTCAAATCTCTTTTCCATAGCTTTTTTGCCCCTACTTATGCCCATCTATATTTAAGGAAAAGGGGCAGTTTACAATGCCTTCCAAAATAAGCCAGATTCCCCTCCACTGTAGAAGAGAACCAGTAAAGGATCCACAATTGCAGTATTTCTGTAGATTGGGCCAGATCTGATTCTCAGGCAGGACTTGCCACCCAACAAATATTTCTGTAAATTGAAAGGAATCAGTAGATGAATTCCTCTTTCCGAGGGTCTGGAAAATCTGAGGGTGCCTCTTTTAGTTACATGAAACAGATGGAAAAATACTCCCACATGCTGCCATAGAAATAGTCCCCTACAAATGAAATTTGGCTGCTGAAAGTATGTGCATGGATGAGAGAAAAGAGCCAGGCTCAAGATCTTTCTGTCTCACCAAGGAAGCAGATGACCTAGAATAGTAAGCGTAGAGCCATTTAATCACTCAGGGGAGGCATTTTGCCATTCAGGTTCTAAAACTCTACGATCATTTTGAGACAGGCATGCAGATGGTAAACTACGGATATTTGCAGCTAAAGCCAGTTTATCCTGTCCCATCAACTGTCTACTCAAGATGGGTCAGGGCTAGAGTCAGGGCCATGCAATTAATTGTCTGAAGAGCATACGTACCTAACTCTTGAAGAAATATTTTGTACGTATGTGAGTATGGTAGCGGCATCTAATAAATTGGGAAACTAATATCCCATCTAAATATAGTAGCCAATGCTGGACTCCAGATGCCTGCTTTTCCAGTTTTCTTTTTTTTTTTTTATTTATTTATTTATTTATTTTTTTAACATTTTTTATTTATTTTTGGGACAGAGAGAGACAGAGCATGAACGGGGGAGGGGCAGAGAGAGAGAGGGAGACACAGAATCGGAAACAGGCTCCAGGCTCCGAGCCATCAGCCCAGAGCCTGACGCGGGGCTCGAACTCACGGACCGCGAGATCGTGACCTGGCTGAAGTCGGACGCTTAACCGACTGCGCCACCCAGGCGCCCCATTCCAGTTTTCTAAGAGAGTGTTTTTTTTTTTAACTTTGATGTAAATGAGCTCTCAGTTAAAACATACATCTATACAGAAATGTGTGCAAGAATGTTCATAGTAGCTCTGTTAAAATTCCCCAAACTGGAAAACTCTCAAATACCCATCAACCATTGAATGGATAAATTGTCATTATTATTCCTACAATGAAATCCATTCAGAAATAATAAGGAAGTAATGATTCATAAACCCAGTGAGTGGATAAATTTCATGAGCATTATGCTGAAAAAAAGAAACCAGAAACAATGAATACTTATGCTATCACTTATATAAAATGTAGAAAAGATAAATCTTATCCATAGTAACAGAATCTTGGTGAGTGGTTGTCTGTGGTCAGGGGCTGGGGTAATGAGGGCACCAGAGGACTTTCAGGGGTAGAACTATTCTTTATCTTAATTGTGGAGCTGGTGTTTTTGAAACTTATGAAACTATATAATTAAATATAATGTTTAATGTATGTGAATTACACTATGATAAATTATTTTTTTTTTAATTTTGTAAATTTAAAAGATCATAGATTAACTTAAAGTTTTTAGAGACAAACAAGGTAGGTAATTATATTTCTATATGAATCTACTGAGCCTCAGCAATATCTTTTGGGATCTGGGATTAGAACCTAAATTGACTTCAGTTTATCTCTTTCTTTTTTGTACTCAGGTTTTCCCTTGGATGAAAAAATAAAAATCAACAAAAGCTTTATTTTTAAGCTCTCATCCTACATTTTTTCTTTTTCTATGTAAATTTCTGGAAATAATAATTAGCATTTATCGTCTCTCTTTCCAGAATTCATCCCTTCACTTGCATGCATTCTAACATCCATTTCTACTTATTTATTGAAACTTATTTCAAGAGAAAAGTCACTATTGAGCCAATGTCTCCAAAGAGCCTCAACATTTTCAGTAATTGTGCTTTTGTTGTTTTTGTTTTTAGTTTTTTTTTTTTTTTCTTTTTGTTTTGTTTTATTTTTGGTCTTCAGAATCTTTTCTACTCTACTGAAGATTTTTGGTTCAGAGCTTCAGATTTCTGGTTCCTTCAAATGTCTGAGATTGCCTTTTAATGATGCTTTTGTTTGACATTTTAAATGCCTCTCTGAATCCAGGATTCTACCAAAGGTTTCTTCCTCATGCTCTTTCCTTTTACTTCTGCACTAATGCTTTCTAACTATTTACCTCTAATCTTTTCTTGAGGTTCTCCAACTGGTAAAATGTTGTGTCTTGACGTTGTAACACAAACTCACCATATCTCAGATTTAATGTACCGTATCTTCTACCCAAGACACTTTGACCCTCAGACTTAATCTTCAGTGTATTACCCAATTCTTCCTCCCATGTATCCGTCACATGACTTATTTTAGTGAAATCTTAGAATATTTCTTGGAATATCTCTCTGATGTCCACCACAGATCTATAATTGTTCTGATAAACAGTTTACATTTACGATTAGCCTTAGTCATTATCACAGCACTCCACTTTTCTTTTCACTACTTTTTCCTACACATTGCTGCCAGGTGATAATATCACTAAAGCACAACTGAGTTTACATTTTTTATCTGCTTGCCAGTGTTCAGAGGCTACCAGAAAATTTCATTTGAATCAGACGAAAGCTACTACATAAAGAAAACACCATGCCTGCCCCCAAGGCCAGGCATGGATAGATAAAAGAGCATGCCCAGTGTCCTTATCCTAACGTTCAGAGATCTTCCAATTTTCATTTCAACCAGCCCTTTTGTCAATTTTATTGCCCACAGATAATTTCAAAGCACGCTTTGAAGTAAACTCATTGAGATAATTTTGCCCAGAGCTTGCTCAAGTTTGTATTTTTGCTAGGATTTTTGTCACTACCTGAAATGATGATAACATTCATCAGAAGCATAAAAATTATCTGCCATTGGTAGAGTGCTTCATGTAAGCCATTCTGCCCAGCATTTTGCACACATGATTGCATTTCACCTTCACGGCAATTCTGTGAGGTTGGATTTGTTATGTCCACTTTGCAGATGAAGATATGGAAGCTCAGAGATGTCAGATAAACTAGCTTCAGTCACACAAGTGCTAAAATCGAGCCAGTCTGGCACATGTGAAAACCTTACACTTGTCGCCTTGCTACGCTGCCTTGTATTCTTCCCTCCTTTCCAGCTCCGCTGTGTATCCATACATCTGAGTCATCCCTCATAGGGGTGTTGATTGAAACACTGGTGTAAGGAAAGTTCCTGAAGACAACATACCCTATAAATATTTTGTAGGCAGACCCGCCATGGAGATACACCTTCTACATTTTTGTAAAGAATTTTTTTGCCCCTAATTATGCCCATCTATATTTAAGGAAAAGGGGCAGTTTACAATGCCTTCCAAAATAATCCAGATTATTTCTAAAGTTCTCATAGAACTTTATTAACAATCTTTGCTCCCTCTGAGTTAGTAGTTATCATTCCTTGTCAGCTCAAGTAGGTTTTACAATGTAAACTTTTTTTGTCACTTGTCACTTAGAGCTTACATTCTACTCATTTGTACAGAAGTTGCTGTCTCTATAGCATGCCAGCTAAAAATGTAAGGACAAAAATGATGCCTCGTGTATCTTAAAATTCACCTTTGCATAGAGAAGATAATAATATTTATAAGATAAATGGATGTGCCAATGCGCATACTTCTGGCTTCCTAGAACATGATTTAGAAAACTTAGTTGAGAAAAAAGTAAACAGCAGTCTTAACTGCTTTTTTCAAAAGTAATTCTTATTTGTAAATACGAATGCCTCCTATAAATTTCAAGAACTGTGGTTCTCATTGAAATAGAAGGAGGAGTCAGGAAAATTTCTCAGTGAGAGGGTATCTTAGAAGAACAGGTATCATTTTTAAAAATACTACTCTATTCTTTTTCTCTTGTATATCTGTTACCCTAGTATTAAGTTTATGTTTATACTGAATGCTACTTATAGGAGGAAACGTATCCTGAGGGATGTGTTAAAAATGATTGGGTGACACCTTTTCCTTTTTGTTATTTGTATGGCATAAGAGAGATATTTTTTTAATGTATGAAATAATATCTGTATTTAACAGTAATAATTTCTGTCCTAAAAGTAGTAAAAAAAAAAAAAAAAAAGGAAAAGAAACCCGGGTGGCTTACATTTGTTTGGTAGACGATAATGAAAAGGCTCTTCGCTCTGTAAATTTGTCAATTTAAGAACAGAGTGCATTATTTTATTGAGTTTTAGCATGCACCATCAGCATGCATTAAAGTTCAACCTCCACCTTGGCCTTTCCCTCTTCTAATTGGCAGTGGGCAGATAATTTCTGGTCAAGATCAGGAGCTCATCTGCCCATCTAACCCTGAACATCAATCCAACAAAAGAGCAGATCCCATTAGCATCAGACTCGTGACTAATAAATGCAAAGGTCCAGCAAAGAGCAATAATGCGCTTTGGCTCCTTCCATCAGTCTCTGGTACCTCAGAAACTCAGTGTAATGAACAGTAGGTTACAACCTATAGCTTTCATCAAATGTTCCAGTTGGGGTAGCATATTATACCTACAGGATGGTGATGTCAGGTCATTATATTGGACATTTTTCAAGTCCGTGTCACTGCGTATTTAATTCTACTGGTAAACCAAGTTTCAGATGTATAATGACTGCTTATATTCTCTTCATAATATCTCATTTAAAGTTATCCCCAGGGCTGCATCTAATACTCCTGCCTTCTATGCAAAGAAAGATGATGTCTTACCAAACATATGACATCACCCTCAGATAATGTAAAATTTGCCAGTTCTAGGATTAATTTGCATAATCATGTATTCTGGAAGCATGTGAATGAATTTGAAGTTTTAGAGTACATGGGAATTGTGAAAGACATGAATATTGCTCAACTTCATGGTCCCAAGGGGAAGAAAAATAAGATTATGGTTAATATTCTGTGGTTCAAAATACATTAAAGTCACTCTTGGATTTCTTTATTGAATATCGTTTCTCCTGGAATACTCTTTTCCATTTAATTATTTCTTTCTCACCTACTTTCCTCTTTCATTTACTTCTTACATCTTTCTCCCTTTTTGTAGTGTCCCCTTTACATGTGCTTATTTGAAAAAGCACAATATAGTTGCTTTTGGTAAGCTTAGGAAGAGTCTCTATGGAGTGCTATGAATATGCAGTACTCCTACCCACATACACACATTTTGAGAATTTTTATGCTTCGCTGTAAAAATTAGCCAGAAGTCCCTCTTTTAACACATGTTCTTTTGTTCTTTCTTTGTTTGATTGAATTTTGTTTTTCCCTTGGCACATCTTTTAACGCTGGAATGAATCAATGTGTAGGAAACATTAGGCAACCTGTTTCATAGTCTTTTTATATTGCACTGGGGATAATAACAGAAAATGGTCATTTTCTTAAGATCTTGACAATTAGCAGTTTGGCACTTTCCAAGCCTGTACCCAGCCTTTTTGATGCATTTACCACTTCGCAAGTGGCTTGGGTGGAAGTAGGGATGGAGGCTGAAGAAGTGAGAGACCTGCAGCTGTGTTCACTGATAGAGTGATTGCCTACCTTACGGACAGGATGGATTCTGCAAGTGTTTCAAGCATACGCAACAAATACTCAATAGCAAAGAACCTGACATTTGTATGTGAAACAATTTTTGCTGATATTTATTGCTTTTTGTATTTTTCTCCAAATATATCCAAGCTATATGTATGCAAGATAAACTGATCATTGCAACACAGTTTGTGCAACCTTGAGAAATGTATACCGATGCCCTTCACGGAATGTATAGAATTTCTGCCATTCTTTTAATCTCAAACCAAAGAAAGATGGGACGCTGCCAGGAGCTTTTTCTTAGTGCCTCATAATACCTAATGGTAGAAAGTAGGTGAGTAGTGGAGCGCATTAGTTTTTATGTCTCTACAGGATGGAAGGACCACTTAGAGGGCTGATGGCTCTGGGTTGCCTGTAATGTAATCTAGTGTCCCTACAACCAGAATGGCTGAATGCATTTCCCTAAGCTTCACTTAGCTCCAAGGAGCAACTTGGAGTCTTTGAAGAATGAGATCCATTATTCTAATACGGATAAATAAGTGTCTACTTTTATATACTCCGTTCTGTGCATTAAAGTATGCATTCTATACGAGCTTCGCTAAAACCTTTGGTATACATTGCATAAAAAAAAAAAAATAAATAACGTGCATTCCAGGAAAAAAAAATGATAATATAAAAGCAGTTTGTAGAATTTGTTTCTCAAAAACTGAATGAAATGAGCAATAGCTGTGTTTTTGTTTTTAATTTTGTTTTTTGTTGGTAATTGCGATGAAAGCTGAAACTGGGGAAGGTTCCAAATTCTCATCCTAAAATTCAAGAAGTGTCTTCCAGAACCAGCATAATTTTGGGATAAATTCAAAGAAAATTCAATAAATCAATGCAGGGCTTCTCCTTGCAGAAAGGGGTTGTTTTGGCAGAAACTGAGAATCTCACAAACCTCACCGATGCTCTTGAACTGAGCACAGGGATGAGGGGTGCTGTCACGAAGGGACAGAAGGAGATAGTTTATCTGGAACTCAGTTCAGCACAGGGACAGAGGCGCCTCAGGCCCGAAACAGAGCGGTGGTGGAGTTTCCTCATAGAAATTGTTAGTAGAAATTGAGTCAAGTCTAAGATAAGCCCCTCACTCAGCTGGAACTAAGTAAAACCAACAAAGAAATGGCTGAACAAGGCAAAACCAAAGCAAACCAAACATAATAAAATTGTATGGCTCTATCAGAACTCAAGTCTTGAAAATATAAACACTTCAAAAAATTGACCCACACATCTGGAAGCAAGGAGAAATGTAAACCTCCCACAGAAACATTTCAGACACCCTTTTAAAGGTACTTTTACTTTCGTTTTGCTTTTTGTTGTTGTTTTTTTGTGGTTTTGTTTTGTTTTGTTTGTTTTGTTTTGCATTTGGAGAAGAGAAAACGTGGTAATAAAATTGCTAATGATGCCATCATGGGGCCACATCTCAGTTACCCTCTTTGCTGAAACTCAGAACCAATATCTCAGAGCAGGTTGCTCTGAGGGGAATAGTCCAACTGTGCCTACAGTGATGAGAAGGGAATGTAAAAAGAATGTCCCTCTATGAGCAAAGAACAGGCTTACGTAGGACTTCACCAAGGTGAAGATCACACCCAGGGGAAGATGACTTTTAAAAAGATCAATATTGAATGGGAAATATCTATTTACCAACTAAATAGAAACAAAGAAGAAAAGCAACATAATAATAAAAAAGAAGACAGAGTGTGTTTTTCAAGAACACATTCCAGGAAGCCAGAGAAAGTTAAATTGTGCCAATTTTTGCTTTCAATAACATCCAACAAAATATGAAAACCATGGATAAAGAGATAGATCAAAAGTTAGAAGGAAAGTGTAATGAGATGGCAAGGGTACGTATACATCTAAAGAGGTAAAGAGATGATAAATTACACATATTGTAAGAATTTTAAAAATTGGAGATATCAAGGAAAATGAATAACGTAGCTTATTGTTTAAATGTTTCAGTTTGGCGTAAGAGAACACTGGGTTCAGATACTAAGTCTGCCCTTTATTACAGGGATGACCTTGTCCAGATTATGAAGACCTTTTAAGTATTTATATCCTCATCTTTAAAATTAGGATAATAAGAGCACCTCATTCATTGGACACACAGAGGATTAATTTACTCTATGAGAATCACTTAGCACAGACGAAGGAATGAAAACAATGCTTTTTTTTTAATTAAAAGATTTTTCAGTTTTGCATTTAAATTAAGATTTTTCTCTTTTAAAAGCAGTTTTAGGCTCACATCAAAATTGAGGGGAAGGTCCAGAGATTTCCCATATAATCCCTGCCCCCACTCATGCGTGGCCTATCCTATTATCAACATCTCCAACCAGAGTGGTGTATTTGTTACAATTGATAAACCTACATTGACACATTGTTATCAGCCAAAGCCCATAGTTTACATTACAGTATGATCTTGATGTTGTGAGTCTGTGAATTTGGACAAATTGTATAATGACATGTATCCTTCATTAAAGTGTCATCCAGCATATTTTCACTACCCTAAAAAACCCTCTGTGTTCTGCCTGTTCATCCCTCCCTCCCACCCCACCCCCTTGTAACGACTGATCATTTTACTGTCTCCATAATTTTGCTTTTTTCCAGAATGTAATATAGTTGAAATCATATAGTAAGTAGCATTTTCAGATGGGAATCTTTTCCTTAGTAATATGAGTTTAGGTTTCCTTCATGGCTTTTCATGGCATGATAGTTCATTTCTTTTTAGTGCTGAATAATATTCCACTGTCTGGATGTGCCACTCGCCTACAGAATGATATCTGGGGTGCTTCCAAATTTGAGCAAGTATGAACCAAACTGCTATAAGCATCCATGAGTAGGTCTCTGTGTCAGTACAAATTTTTAAATCCTTTTGGGTAAACATCACGGAACACAGTTGTTGGAAGGTATGGTAAGAGTCAAGAAATTGGTTCATTTCATCTACATTATCAAATTTGTGGGATAAGAGTTGTTCATAGTATTTCTTTATTAGCTTACTAATGTCCATGAGATCTATAGCTATGTTTCCTCTTTGATTTCTGATACTAGTTATTTGTTTCCTCCCTTTTTTTCTCAGTTACCCTGGCTAGAGGCTTATTGGTTTTATTGATTTTTTTTTTTTTAAAGAACTACCTTTTTGTTTCATTGATCTTCTGTCTTGATTTCCTGCTTTCAAGTCATTGATTTCTTCTTTAATTTTTATTATTTATTCTGATCTACTTAATTTGGATTTAATTTGCTCTTTTTTTTTTTTTTCTAGTTTCCTGGGACAGAAGCATAGGTAATTGATTTTAGATCTTTCTTCTTTTATAATATAGGCCTTCAGTGCCATAAAATTTCTTCTAAGTACTGCTTTTACTGCACCCCACACATTTTAAAAAGTTGTCTTTATTAATTTTCATGTGTTTCAAAATATTTTCAAAATGTTTCTTGTGGTTGGGGCTCCTGGGTGGCTCAGTCGGTTAAGCGTCCGACTTCAGCTCAGGTCAGAATCTCACGGTTTGTGAGTTCGAGCCTCGCGTCGGGCTCTGTGCTGACAGCTCAGAGCCTGGAGCCTGCTTTGGATTCTGTATCTCCCTCTCTCTGCCCCTCCCCTGCTCATACTCTCTCTCTCTCTCGAAAACAAAATAAACATTTAAAAAATAAAAAATAAAATAAAAAATTAATTAATTAAATTAAAAAAAGAAATTAATCACAGGAGTGCTCCTGAGTGGCTTAGTTGGTTGAGCATCTGACTTTGGCTCCAGTCATGATCTTGTGGTTGAGGAGTTCCAGCCCCGCATCGGGCTCTGTGCTGACAGCTCAGAGCCTGGAGCCTGCTTCAGATTCTGTGATTCCCTCTCTCTCTCTGTCCCTCCCCTGCTCATGCTCTGTCTCTGTCTCTCAAAAAATAAATAAATGTTGAAGAAATTGTTCAAAAAATGTTTCTTACAGTTTTTTTCTCTGACCCATGTGTTATTTCGAAGTCTGTTCAATCTCCACTTATTTTTGGATTTTCCAGTTCTCATTCTGTTAGTGAATTCTAGTTTCATTACATTGTTGTCTCGGAACCGACATCGTATGATTTCTATTACTTTAAATTTACTAAGGTGATTCACGGCCCAGAAATATGGTCTGTCTTGGTAAGTGTTCCACGCAAGCTTAGGAAGAATGTGTATTCTGCTGTTCTTGATGAAAAAGTCTATAGATACCTGTTGTGTCCAGTGGATTGAAGCTGTTGTTGACATCAAGCACCTTATAATAATAAAATAAGTCTAATTTCTCCTTCCCATCTCTTGTATCATCATTGTCCTTCATTTCCGATGTGTACATAATATAATGCATCCTTGGTAATAGTATTTTGAACAAAGTGTTATCTGTTAGATCCATTAAGAAAAAGAAAAGTTCTTATTTACCTTCATGTCTCTGATGTTCTTTCTTACTTTATGTAGTTCTGAGTTTCTCACTGATAGATATTTGTTTTGTTTTGTTTTTTCCTTCTAAAGAACTTCTTTTAACATTTTTTTTTTTGGAGGGCAGGTCTACTGGCAACAAATCGCCTCAATTTTTTTTGTTCTAAGAAACTTCTTAATTTTTCTTTGCTTTTGAAAGTTAATTTTACAGGGTACAGAAGTTTAGGATGCAGGGTTATTTTCTCTTAACACTAAATATTTCACTTCACTCTTCCTCTTGCTCGCTTAGTGTTTCTCTGATCTTCCTGGATCTGATATTTGGTATCTGACATTTATTTAGGAAAATCTTTAGTCATTTATTGCTTCAAATATTTCTTCTGTTTCTTTCTCTCTTTCTACTCCTTTTGGTGTCCCCATTGCATGGATATTTACCTTTTATAGTTGTCCCACTGTCCTTGGATGTGTCTTCTGTTTATTCAGTCTTTCTTCTCTTTGCTTTTCAGTTGTTTTTTTTTTTTTTTTAAGTTTATTTATTTATTTTTGAGCGAGAGCACAAGCAGAGGAGGGACAGAGAGAGGGAGACACAGAATCTGAAGCAAGCTCCAGGCTCTGAGCTGTCAACAGGGCTCAACCTCAGGAGCAGTGAGATCATGACCTGACCCAAAGTTGGATGCTTAGCCAACTGAGCCACCTAGGCACCCCTTTGCTTTTCAATTCTAAGATTCTATTGATATATATATATATATATATATATATATATATATATATATATATCCGAACTCAGAGTTTCTTTCCTGAGCCAAGTCAAGTCTATTAAAGAACCCATCAAGGGCATTCCTCCTCTCTGCTATAGTGTTTTTTGTTTGTTTGTTTGTTTGTTTGTTTTTACCTTTAACATTTCTTTTTGTTCCTATTTTTTAGAATTTATGTCTCTCTGCTTACATTGCCCTTCTGTTCTTACATGCTGTTTACTTTATTCATTAGAGTCCTTAGTATATTAATCATTGTTTTTTTCTTTTTGGTTTTTTTGGTTTTTTTTTAACGTTTTATTTATTTTGAGACAGAGAGAGACAGAGCATGAACGGGGGAGGGTCAGAGAGAGAGGGAGACACAGAATCTGAAACAGGCTCCAGGCTCTGAGCAGTCAGCACAGAGCCCGACGCGGGGCTCGAACTCACGGATGGCGAGATCATGACCTGAGCCGAAGTCGGACGCTTAACCGACTGAGCCACCCAGGCGCACCTATTAATCATTGTTTTAAATTCCCATCCTGATAATTTCATCATCCTTCCTATATCTGGTTCTGGTACTTGCTCTGTCTCATCCAGTTGTGGTTTTTTTTTTTTTGCCATTTGGTCTGACTTGTCATTTTTTTTTTTTTTTTGTGATAGCCAGACCTGATATACTGGGTAGAAGGAACTGCTATAAATACTTCTGGTAGGTGGGAGTGTGGGGGAGAAGAAGCATTCTATTGTCCTCTGATTAGGTCTCTTTAGGGAGCCTATTTGTGGACTGCAATTCACAAGTGTATCTCAGTTCTTTTGTTTGTTTGTTTTGTTTTGTTTTGTTTTTTTGTTTTTCCTTCCTTTCCATGGGACTGGATGGCCAGAGTAGACTGGGATTGGCTCTTTTCCATTTCCCACTAGAAGACTAGAGCCAGCTGGAGTTGAGTAATTCCCTTTTCCAAGTAAGTTAGACTCTGATTAGGCTCTGGTTAACTAGTTTCCTGTGAGGGCAGGTTGTTAGGAAGAACAGAGTGTACTGGCAGATTTCAGAATCGTTCCTCTTGCCCTCCCTCTGCTGGAAGTGTGAGACGAGCTTTCTTAGATACCTTCTGTGGGAAACTGCTGATGCTTCTGAAGGCAAATGTCACAGTATTGTGTGGGGACTGTGTACCCTTTGGAGTTTTTAACTCTCAGGCTTGTCCACACTGAGGTGCAAAAGTAAGTCAATTACATGTCAGATTTTCCTACTCTGGCAGTTTCCTGGGGAGCTTTCTGCTCATGGTAAGCTGGGACTCCCTGTAATCACCTGTCTGTCTCTCCAGTCTTGGGGGCAGTACTGTGTTCTGTGTCCTCCAGTATTTTATGGATCCGAGAATAGTTGTGGATTTTTCAGTCTGTTCATTTCTGGTTGTTAGGACACAGTGGTGACTTCCCAGCTTCTTGCTTAACCAGAAACCAGAATTTTTTTTATTCCAAAGTTTAAATAAGGTAAAGGGAAATTGATCATTTTTATGTCCAATCAACACCCGATGCCTGAGATATTTCAGTGAATTTTTGTTTCATACATAAGTGGAAAGTGTGTGACAGGGGAGAGGTTGCCCATAACATACATAGAATTATAGTCTGAATTCTAAGTTTGGGATTAAGTGAAATGTAAACCCAGTGTTTGCTGTGACAATTTTATAATTTTGTGATAATTGCCACTTCAAATATATAATTATATATAATATTTTTGGTAGGTGGTCAATTAATGAAGTATTTCTAATGCAATTCTGTGTCCCTAAATACTTTTTCTTCCTTTACCTCTTTTGGGATTTCTTACAAAAAAAAATAAGTTTATGACTATAAAGTTATTGAATTTGATAAAAAAAAATAGAACCTGTGCATTTGGGATGTAGAAGTGGTGCGATCAATTGAATAAGGGGAATGACATTTAAGAAGTAGGAAAAAATACATTTCATCCCATTTGGATTCCAGATCCTCTTACAAAGTCAAAATTGTTGTCATTAAACAATCAATGAAAGAAACGTAAACAAAACCATGTAGGAAACAATTACATCTGATCACTCTTCATATAAATTATTTCCTTTTTACACTAATTTGTTCACATTTATGTATGTTAAAGAGCAAGTAATATATGCATATTCATTAAAATAATAAATCATATAAAATCCATTCATTCGTATTGTCCAAAAAAATATGTCAAGATAACATTTTATTAGAGTGGCTTATTTCTTTTTCACTTTTTGAAGTTTCTGCTTGTGAACTTGAATAACCAATTGCTTTAAGAACCTCAAATGTAATTTTCCTCATATGCAAAACACTTCGACCACTGATAGAATGTTGGCCATTTATTCTTGGGGACTTCAGCATGTGCCCGTGTTTTGACAAGCACCTGGCTAATTTAAGTTCCACTGAATATGTATATGTGCTTTGGCTGTCACGATATTCCTTTCAGTTCTCAATCCTGCTGTCAAGGCACAAATTAACTTTGTGTTTACATAGTCCAGCACAAGTATCATGATACTCAATAAAAAGATGTTTAACCTCTGAGAATTTGGATCCATAAGAAAATAGTATCACTGGGAGTTTCAGCTGCCAGGAAAGAAAGTGATGATTCAGTACTGTACAAAGCTGAAGGAAATAAACTCTCTGAGATTTTTTCCCCTTGATTTCCTAGGGGTGAAAAAATAATCAATAAGAGACAGCAAGGCAAGTTTGTTACATCTTAGCTTTGCTGTCAGAAAAGCAACCTTTGTCTTTGTGAAATAGAGTTTTCCTGTTCAGATGCAAATTGGTCTCCCCTTTAATGGAATTTTTATTAGCAACCTTTATTTTGAGAATAATACCAGTGTTTAACCATGAAAATCTGTAACCTCCAAGCAACCCAGAGACTCTGATATGTATTAGAAATTATAGCCATTTTAAAATTAGAACATATATCACATTTCTGTTTCCCCCCATAAATATTGGCTCTACTTTGTGTGAGTGAATAAAAAAGAAAATCACTGCATAAATACTTCCTAGAGATTGGTAGTCCTTTTGGCCGTAAAGACATAAAGACTGCAACAAGAACCTCTGATTTATTCAAAGTCAAGTCCTCCTTTCAATGCAACTTAAGAAATACAAGACCTAGCAGTGTCCAATATGACACTGTTCTTTGGTGATATGGGTGCCTTGAAGGCAAAAAGAACTTAAAGGCTCCCAACTTCATACCAAGAAGAAAAGGGGTTTGAAATTGAGTATGATTTAGTATTTGCCTTCCTCCTGACATCCAGATGTGCATCTGATACACATGGCCTTCACTCTCGCTGTGCTTACAGTATTTATTAGAAGCCAAGGGATGCACAAAAGAAGTGAAAAGGCAATGTTATTATAATTTTCTCATTCTGATTGTTCCTCTTCTCATCATTTTGACTGTCAGCACTCAACTTTATGACTTCAATTACAACAGATCATTTGGATGTGGCCTGCTAAACTAATTCATGCCCAGTCCTCCCTCCCCCCTCCACACACACACCAAACATGCATCTTCTCTTTGTTATAAGGGGAAAAGCAATTAGGATGACTGGAGTACTGCATTCCTCAAAGAAGCTGCATGGGACATGTTCTGAAATAACGATGTAAGACAGGGTAAAGAAGAGAAAAAGGAGGAATTAATACAAGGTAGATGAAAGTTTGTGGATAAGCCAGAAAAGGAGAAAGAGTAGTGTTTTGAAAGTCAGATGATGAGAGTCCCTTGACATTTTAGGATCCTAGAGAATAAGAAAAAGCAGAAATTTTAATTAAAAAAAAAAGTCTTGGGGCACCTGGGTGGCTCAGTTGGTTGAGCGACCGACTTTGGCTCAGGTCATGATCTCATGGTTTGTGAGTTCGAGCCCCGCGTCGGGCTCTGTGCTGACAGCTCAGAGCCTGGAGCCTGTTTCTGATTCTGTGTCTCCCTCTCTCTCTGCCCCTCCCCCACTCATGCTCTGTCTTTCTCTATCTCAGAAATAAACATTAAAAAAATTTTTAAAAAGTCTTATACTGTTTTATTTTTGAAAGGTAGATGAGTAAAGAGAGTAAATGCATAGTTAGAGGTTTTGAAGTCAGTCTTAAAATTTTCAGTTTTTGAGTGCATTTGTATCAGGAAGCCACTGCCGATGCTTTTATTGTGAGGTAGTATATCATAGTCCAGGCCAGAATCACAAGACATACTTGTGACTTTTAGTGAGATGGTGGTTGTAGAGATCAATTAATAAATGGACCTGAGGTATATAGAGGGTAAATAAACAGACTGGGTGATAGTTTGAAATTGTAATTTGGGGGCACCTGGGTGACTCAGTCAGTTAGGCATCTGACTTCATATTAAGTCATGATCTCACGGGTCGTGGGTTCGAGCCCTGCATCAGGCTCTGTGCTGCCAGAGCATAGCACGCTTCTAATCTTCTGTTCCCCTCTCTCTGTGACCCTCCCCCGCTCATTCATTCTTTTTCTTTCAGAAATAAATATTAAAAAAAATGGCATTTTGTGGGAGAGAAAGTGGTAAAGAATGATTCACTTAAGCTTAATTTAAGTGGTTGTGGTGAGTACAGCTTCTTAGATGGAGGTACCATCCACATGAATAGGAATCAGTAAAAGAGGGCTAAGTTCAGTTGAAAAATCATGATTTTGGTTTTGAAATATTTGTGGGTTTTATGACTTTGGGCACGAAGTACATATACTAAATAAATAGTTAAACATAGTTGACCTACGCTTCTTGGGAAAGAACTGAAGAAGCCATAGGACGATGCCTTGATTCAGCACGGTTCTGAGTTGGGGCCTTAACTATGATTCATTCTCTCCTCCCCCGCCCATTTCTAGATACATGACCCAAGACAGATTACTTACATTACTAGTGCTACTGTTGGCAGTAATCGCAGTAAGCATGGTATTTAAATGTATTGAATTATTAGAAAGTTAAATGATGTAATGTAGGTAAGTCTGGTATGCTGAAAGTACTCAGTAAAGAGAATTTGTGATTATTGGCATTAATGTTATTACTTTTACACTCATCAGTGTGCATACGTGTCTACCTTTCATGCTGTAGCCTCATCAAGATCAGGGGTTTTGCCTCATTTATCTTTGTTGTTCTTCTGTTGCCCAGCACTAAGTACTTCATTAACATTTATGGATTTAAAGTGAATAACATTTTTACTCATCGTTTCAGAACTGGGTTATGTCCAGCTTTTTAAATCAAGGGTCAACAACCCATAACAATGATATACTTTCTTTTTTTTTTTTTTTTTTTTTTTTTTTTTTTTTATAACAATGATATACTTTCTTAGGGAGTAGAACAGTCCTTGGATTCTAAGCACACATTCCAGAACTTGATTTTATGCTCTCATTCATTAAGGATTTTTATGTATTTATTTAGGTCACTTCAAATAAATAAACTATGTAGAAACTGGCTGTGTCTTCAGTTTCTTTCATATTCTTCAGAGCTACTAGAAATAATTTAGTATGTACAAGAAGCTCAATAGGGGCACCTGGGTGGCTCAGTCCGTTAAGCTTCCGACTTCAGCTCAGGTCATGATCACACGGTTCATGGGTTCGAGCCCCGCGTCAGGCTCTGTGCTGACAGCTCAGAGCCTGGAGCCTGCTTCGATTCTGTGTCTCCCTCTCTCTCTGCCCCTCGCCCGCTCACACTCTGTCTCTCTCTCTCTCTCACAGAAATAAATAAACATAAAAAAAAATTAAATAAAAAAAATTTAAAAAAAGAATCTCAATAAATATTTCATAGAATTGTAGCATGTCAACACTGACTTGAAAATTGGGGTGACCTTTTATTGTGTGCTAGTGATTAAATGGTGGCCCAGAGAGGCTACCTGACCGTGTGAGTTTATAGACAGAAGCAGGGCAGAGACCAGCCTGGAATCAGGCCCTGTCTCGCACTCCACCATATCATACTGCTTCTCTGTCCACTTCTTTCTTAATGAAAACAAGTAAAAGAAGGCAACAAAACAAAACAACAAAACAGAAAACAAGCATCAGTCGAATCTTCAAGAGCAGTAATGATGGGAATTTCCACCAGCATCAAAAATAGGCGTGGCCATCGCTCCAGCAGAGTCGAGCGGAGTTGGTGTGGGTCACTCTCTTAGTTCCTTGTTGCTGCTGGCACAAATTATCACAAGTGTCATGGCTCACAGCAGCACTCACGACCTCAGTTGTGTAGCACAGAAGCCTAGTGCGGTGTGGCTGGCCCTCTGCTTCAGGCATCACTGGGCTAGAATTCTCTTGGGCTCAAATTCTTTTCCTAAACTCATGGGTCGTTGGCAGAAGTTGGCCCCTTGCAGTTGTAGGACGGATGTCCCCATTTCCTTGACACGTGCCCCCTTTCCATTTACGTGGTGTCAACGGCATACGGTCTCCTGATGCTTTGAATCTCTCTTACTTCTCTGCCACATCTCTCAGACTAATATTTTTGCACTAAGGAAGTGGAAAGGTCTGCTGTTAAGGGTTTGTGTCATTAGATTGGCCCCCACTCATATATAATCCAAAACAATCTTCCTCTTCTAAAGGTAACTGATTAGTAACCTTGTATCTGCAAAATCCCTTTTGCCATGTAATATAACATGTTCTTGGCCATGACACCACAGGGTTAAAATCATGAGGGCCAAAGTTCTGCTTATCTCAGTCCCAACCCAAGATCACAATATTAATAAGAAGCAAATCGTACCAGGGGCGCCTGGGTGGCTCAGTCGGTTAAGCGGCCGACTTAGGCTCAGGTCATGATTTCACGGTCCGTGAGTTCGAGCCCCGCATCAGGCTCTGTGCCGACAGCTCAGAGCCTGGAGCCTGTTTCAGATTCTGTGTCTCCCTCTCTCTGACCCTCCCCCGTTCATGTTCTGTCTCTCTCTGTCTCAAAAATAAATAAACGTTAAAAAAAAATTTAAAGAAGCAAATAGTACCAGCTCTGATATCAAATTTGCTGCATTCCTAATCTGTTGATCAAAGGCAACTGTACATCATCCTAATACAATGTGTGTAAACTGAACTGACTATTTTATGAATGGAAGATACAAACAGAAATGGAACCAATACAAAACAAAAACAAAAACGAAATGGTATGAAGCAGTTGATGGCAAGATAACACCCTTTTAGCTACTATTTTTATAATGCAGGTACTGATCTTATCATTATAAATTTTTGAAGCTGAATAAAATACATTTTGGTAGCTCTGTGAATGTTCTAAAAATGTTCAAAATAAATGACAGTTTCTAAAATGAAATTAAATCATCCAAGAACAAAGCTGTATGCCATAAACATCACTGTTAGAAACAGACAGTGTGATCTTGTGGTTAAAATGCATAGCATTACAAAGTCTGTGTATAAACGGCAGTCCCAAGGGATAACTGAAAGTCATGTTGTCAATATTATCACGAGCATTAAGCCCTGATATTGTTTGAATGCTATCAAATAGCATCTATGTAAATAAAAAGAGTGTTTATCTGGGTGGTTAAAAGAGAATGTAGATTACCCTGGGATTTACAGGCTGAAACCATGATGTAAACTTTAAATCTCTTTGTTCCTGGATTGTTAGCCTCAAGATTGTTCTCCAGAGATTTGCAGTTGCCTCAGCAAGCAAGTAATGCTTCAAAATCTCCACCTTTTTGTTTTCAAATCCACTGGGTTGTCGGTCTCTGGGAATCATTTTATTTCTTATTCATTAAAGAAGGTGATTTGAACTTTTACTTGCTTTCTCCCTTTAAGAAAGAAGGGGTAAAAGGTGCTCCTGGGTGGCTCAGTCAGTTAAGTGTCTGACTTTGGCTCAGGTCATGATCTCATGGTTCATGAGTTTGAGCCCCTCATTGGGGGGGGGGGGGGCTAGGAGCTTGCTTCAGATTCTGTCTTCCTCTCTCTCTCTGCCCCTCCCCTGCTCCCACTGTCTCTCTCTCTCAAAAATAAACAAACATTAAAAAGAAAAAAGCTTTTAAGAAAGAGAGGGTAAACAGTTTCCTAATATCCTGTATTTTTTCTTCTGCGGACCAGTATGAAGAAAGAAACTGATACAATGTGCCTTCAAGTATCCTGCTGTTGTGCATACTAATCCATGTATGGAAACAGCAGCACCACTCTTCCCCCAAATTGAGCAACAACACACACACACACACACACACACACACACACACACACACACACAAACCTTTAACTGTTTTATTTTTTGAAACAAATATCAGAATGTTCATGGTAACAGTTGTTATATATGTTTTTTTTTCTTTTTCTTTGATGGTCACTATAGTAAGCAAACTGCTTCATAATCCAAGAAATCACCTTTATAGTTCTTTTCTTTAGACATCTAATCCCCTGTGACTATTTTCTATAATTAGACATGTTTTAAATCTTTTTATTTAATGTTAATTTTTGAGAGAGAGCGAGAGACAGCAAGTGAGTGGGGGAGGGGCACAGAGAGAGAGGAGACACAGAATCCAAAGCAGGCTCCAGGCTCTGAGCTGTCAGCGGAGAGCCCAACGCAGGGCTCGAACCCATGAACCATGAGATCATGCCCTCGTCCGAAGTTGGACGCTTAACCTACTGAGCCACCCAGGAGCCCCACAATTAGACATGTTTTATAGATATAAACAATCATCTAAAGCTCTAAAGCATGATCAAAGGCAAAATAGGTTATGTGTTGAACAAAGACTAAAGATAAGTTTTTAATATCACTAGGAGATGATTATATAGAAAATGATATATTTTATATCATGTAGAAATAACATAGAGAGGAAGATTTAAATTATATACTATATCATTCAAACTTAAAACAGGAAAACAAAAAGGTGCTCACAATATGCGAAAGAGGGTATTCAATGCAGACAGTTGATAACAAGAGACAGGGGAGCTGAGAAGCCAGTTGGATATAGTGAGAAACCTAACAAAAAGCTACTACTCCTGTGGCCTAAAGGGACAAAGAGAGTAGGGGATGTGCTATTTCCAAAGCTCTGGGGCCAGGTCACCCAGTGAGAGCTGGAACCGAGAGGCCTCACCTCGGACACTGGAGCCAACTGCTAGAGATTTGACTCAGCATTGAAGGGGAAGAAATATCCGGGATTTTCCTTCTTGCTCTCAGGACACCCTCCAAATGCCTCTGTCTGAAGCCAGGCAGAGGAGCTAATTGACTAGGTCCTTGCAAATCATCCTGCAGTGCATCACCAAATAAGCCAAACAAAGAGAGCCAGAGCTAGGTTATGAATGACGCTGAGGCTGAGAACCGAAAAATATATTTAATGGACCTGGCACCATACCGTCTACCAGCTACTTTGTCTTTGTTCTTTTTTAAAATATTTTTTTAATGTTTATTTATTGTTGAGAGAGAGAGAGAGAGAGAGAGAGAGAGAGAACGAGCAGGGGAGGGGCAGAGAGAGAGGAAGACACAGAATCCAGAGCAGGCTCCAGGCTCTAAGCTGTCAGCACAGAGCCTGATGCCTGGCTCGAACCCATGAACCGTGAGATCATGACTTGAGCCGAGGTCGGACCCTTAACCAACTGAGCCACCCAGGTGCCCCAGTCTTTGTTTATTCTTGATCGAAAACAGTATCTTTCTCTCTCTCCCTTCTCCCTCTCCCTTCTCCCTTCTCCCTTCTCCCTCTCCCTCTCCCTCTCCCTCTCCCTCTCCCTCTCCCTCTCCCTCTCTTTCTTTCTCTTTCTTTCTTGCCCTACTGCTCTCCGAGCTTAATGGAAATGGGGGAAGGAAAACCAGAATTCATAACTTTAAGATATTTTTTTTCCCCTCACAAGTTTCTATATCCATACCCTCAGATAGTATCTGTTAATCTCTTGGTGAGTCAATTGATTCAGCTATTAAAGAAAATAGTATCATAGAAAAATAACCGCTTTAATTTTTTAAATCCATAAAAATCCAGATTATAAATTTTTACCAAATTCTGCTCTGTTCAAAAATACTTTCTTCTAAGAAATGGTACACAAGTTAATCCAGGCTAACATACATAGGAGATTAAATTTAATAAAATGATAATACCTAAAAATCTAGAAGTATCACATACTGTGAAATGTTAGCATTGGTTTCTCTGGTTAGTGAGATTATAAGAGTGATTTATAGATTCACATGTTCTACTTTGTTGCTATGTTTCCAAAGTTTCTAAAATGAAAATGTATCATTTAATAGGGAAATAGAGGTAAAAAACATAATAACAATAACATTAGAGCTTAGTATTTACATTTTTGTGTACGTATTCTTGGTTTTATTGAAGTTTTCTTAAGATACAATATACAACACTTCATATAATAAGTATCGAGCAAAGGAGAGAGAGTGCTGAAAGCCAGTACTAAAAATCAAACAGCAATAAGTCGTGTATTTGTTCTTTTACACCAGGATCTTCTCACCTCAGGGAGAAATATGTAAGAAAGGAAAAGCTAATGAAAGGTTATTAAAGTAAGAATGACCCCTACGTGGTCTCAGAGGACATTACAATAAAGAAAAAAGAAAAAAAAACCTGAGAGAATATGAAATTATTCTGTTTTGAGGTCTATTCTTCTTTGGTCATAATTTAATTTTAATATTAAAATAACCACTAGTACCCTTTATTGAAAGCTCAGTATGCTAATCTCCTCCTGTGTATATTCTCTCATAACAACTATATGAGGTGAAAAGTTCTATAATGTTCCTTTAACAGAAATGAATGTTTAGAGAGATTTGCTGATAGAGAGTAGAGAACATGTATGAAGTCACACAGCCAGAAAGCTATGGAGCAAGTAATCAAATCCAGGTTTTAACGTCAAAACTTTGCTTTGTCCACTCAACTCTATGCTCCCTCGACACCATCGCTAGAAAACTTGGCAAATTATGTTGATGTATATTTTGATCAAGCTTTGCTGAGCTTGGAGATCTGTATCATCGTAGTATTTAAAGTTTTTCAGTGTAACTGGGAGTTGAGAGAAAAAAAAAAAGCACATGATACAATTAATCTAGATGATAAAATACTTACAGTAAATTTAAGGGTAAGGTTTGGATAACTCTATACCTTTTTGTTTAAGTTCGTTTCTTTTTTAGGTTGCCTACTGATATAATCATCCAATTAGATAATATGGCTGAGTCTATAGCTTCTTGTGTGTTGCAAAAGTAGTCATAACTGCTAAAATTAAGAAAGAAATATGCAAGTGTGGGTATGTACACATATGAATGTATCAAAAAGAATAGACCCGGGGCGCCTGGGTGGCTCAGTCAGTTAAGCGTCTGACTTCGGCTCAGATCATGATCTCGCGGTTCGTGAGTTCGAGCCCCGCGTCAGGCTCTGTGCTGAGGGCTCAGAGCCTGGAGCCTGTTTCAAATTCTGTGTCTCCCTCTCTCTCTGACCCTCCCCCATTCATGCTCTGTCTCTCTCTGTTTCAAAAATAAATAAACGTTAAAAAAAAATTAAAAAAAAAAAAAAAGAACAGACCCTTGTCCTGAGGGAAAATCCTCCTGGGCATATCAGAAATTCTCATATAAGAGTATCTGTTGGGAAAAACAACGCAAAGTACTTCAGTTGAGTTGAAGTCTACTTTTTTATTCTTTTTAAAGAATAAAAAAACTTTAACCTAACGTATATTTAATTTTCTTTTCACATTACCTAAAAAAATAGCAGAGATGCTTCATTTACCTGATACTCTTGAATGATCTCTAATACATTAATACTTTATAATCTCACAGAAAATGGCCTAAAGAAAAAAATAATAATAATATGAGCAACATTAAATTGTTTTACATCTCACAGTAACTTTAAAATTAAGTCTAGAATTGAAATCTGTGTAATCCTGTACTTAAATGTATGTTTACTTACACAAAGTCATTTATTCCAACCAGTTCTGTAACAATTATAGTACTTATGTGTATATTTACACATTTGAAGTTTGAAATATATTTGATGGCTTTGTAGGAACTTTCTCTTTGTTTCTGATGGGCGGATATAAAGCTTCCAAAGGTAGGTCATCTTTCATCCAGTAAGAGCCTAAAGTGTCTCACTGACAGCACATAAACAAGATGTGTATTAACAAAAATGACTTCTGGGGTGGCACAATTACAATGCAAAGTGTTGGAAAATATGAAGCATCTCTTGACCAAAATTGAAGACAGATGGTGAACAAGTATATTATATAAAAGTGCAACTGCACAGGGGATATTCGAGTGGGCAGAATGTGATTATGTAAATGAAAAATTCACTTGTAACCAAGAGTGCCAAATACATAGTGAAACTCAATTGAATTATTCAACAAAGTACAGAGAATGTTCCTGGATTTATGATCATAGCCTAAAGGGTTGATCTCTGGACAAATGGGAAGGTGGCTACATATGATCCATGTTCCTCTTACCTAACCTTTTTCTATTTCACTTAATGTAGCATAAAGGGTGATTTTTAAAGGTGTATCTCTCTTTTGTATAACTTCATTTGAATAGTGTTCTTATTTTGTCAGATCAGTAACTGTCATCTTAGAAACTAATTTGACAATTCAAGGCACATTTAGATGTAGCCTGGATGTTACCTCCACAGGGGTATGACTTGAAAAGGGATCACAGGAAAAGGACCCTGAGCAACTACCACCACCCGCTATGATGCTGTGAATTTTAGGGAATGTATCTTTGCTCATCTAGATGACCAAAACTTTGTCCACAGTTCCTACAGCTCTCAAAACCCTTGGAACTTCTTTGTGATGGGAGCCATAAAGGGGTCTCTTGTTATGCTAATGAGGTGATTGTTGGAATACACCTGAGGATGGGGGCTGGTTGCCAGGAGAACCAACCACTGGAGTAGAAGCTTGAAATTCTCAGTCCTCCCTCACCCCACCGCACTCCCCAACCTCCAGGGAGGGGATTAGGGCTGGACACTGAATAGATTGCCAATGGCCAATGGCTTAATCAATAATGCCTATGTAATGAAACGTTCATAAAATCCCCAAAGAAGAGGGCACTGAGAGCTTTCATGTTGGTTAACATGTGCAGATGTGGAAAGGAAGGTTTGCGTAGAGAGGGCACGGAAACTCTGAGCACCTTTCCACATACCTTGCCCTCTTCACCTCTTTCATCTGGCTCTTCCTGAATTATATCCTTTTGTAATAAACTGGTAATCTAGTAAGCAAGATGTTTCTTTGAGTTTGATGAGCTGCTCTTACAAGTTAAACAGACCCAAGAAGGAGGTCGTTGGAAATTTTGATCTAACAGCCAGTAGGTCAGAAGTACATGTGGTAACCTGGGCTAGTGACTGGTGTCCAAAGTGGGAGTGGAGGGTGGAAAATCTTGTAGGACTGAACCCTTAAGCTGTGGGATCTCATGCTATCTCTGGGTAGATAGTGCCTGGATTGAGTTGAATTGTGGGACAGTCCGCTAATGTCCAAGAATTCCTTGGTTATGTGTGGATGAATCCTGTCCCTCACCACCACCCCCCACGTGCTTTGAAACTAGTCTCAGAGCCATATCACCCAGCCATTTAAGAAAATAACAGGAATAGGATTTGAACATTTTGAGGTTCTCAGATCATATGCTATGGTTCAGTAGACATAGTTCAACTCTCTGTGACTGTGATGAATCCATGGTTGTATACCTTTGATAATCTGAGAAATCTCTTTTAACATCTTTTCTTTTTTAAGTTTATTTATTTATTTTGAGAGAGACAGAAACAGCGGGCATGTGGGAGGTTAGAGAGAGAGAGGGAAAGAGAGAATCCCAAGCAGGCTCCAAGCTGCCAACCGTGGAGCCTGATGGAAGGCTCGGACCTACAAACCATGGGATCATGACCTGAGCTAAAACCAAGAGTCAGACACTTAACTGACTGAGCCACCCACGTGCCCATCTTTTAACATCTTGAATAAAGAAAATATACTTGTTTGTGATCTCAGCACAGACTCAAACATTAGGGTTCCGCATGTCCATTCTTTTTTCTCTTGCTTACTGTTAAGAACTGTGTGAGATTTTAACCTGCTTTCAGGCTAAAAAGTCAGCCTGCCACAGTGCCATGGATGCAGGGACTAGGCATGAGACTCATGAGTCAGAGACAGTTGACTGTGTTACTCACAGTGACAGCAGTAGCCATTGTATCAGGTTTTTCTTGTGCCATTTCCTGAACCTTGAATCTCGTGAGGTGATGTGGAAAAGACCAAGTGACACCTGCACAGGCCGTGAGTTGAATTAGAAAACTGAATGCTTTATGATGGGCTATTAAGCATATTTGACTTTTGTTCTGGAGGGAGATATTATCTCTCTATCCCAAGACTATAAGTAGATACGACCATTGCGACAGGAAAATACCGCATGTTTACCTTCCATCCTTTATTTTTGTTAATGTTTATTTGTTTATTTTTGAGAGAGAGAGAGAGACAGCATGAGCAGGGGAGGGGCAGAGACAGAGAGACAGAATCCCAAGCAGGCTCCGCACTGTCAGTACAGAGCCAGATGCGGGGCTCAAACTCATGAACTGTGAGATCATGACATGAGCTGAAATCAAGAGTTGGAGGCTTGATCCACTGAGCCCCCCCAGTCACCCTTATCTTCCATTATTTAAAAGATGATCCAGAAAGGCAACCAGTGCCTCATTTGCACGATGTGCAGAAACACAAGAGAGGCACGAAGAATTGTCTTCCTTAAAAATATCATAAACAGTAATATGAAGTATGATAATCACCGCTTTCCAGAGCACGGAGTATTTTTACACACACGTTAATGATGCTTCTTTTTATCAAGGATTTGTCTCAAAATATCCTGTTAATTGCTTGGTAAAATTTATAAACCTTGTTCAAACGTTACATTTCACAATCTAAAAATAATTCTCTCAAGTCAGCGACGTGTTTATACTTTTTAAATTAATATAGTACTAATATATAAAACTTTAATTTTCTTTAGGGAATCACTGAAAAAAAAAAAACATTATCAGTGCTCCAAAGCCCTTTGAAATTCATTATGAGCCTAATATTGCATAAAGAGAAGCCTTTTCCAACCTGTTCACCATTTGTCGCCTGTGTTATCACTCAGGATGACATTTCTTGGACAATGAAATCTCTCCATCTCTAAGTGTTGGAGTTGCCCACATGATGAGTCTCTAGTTACTTTGTTCTCTCCATCAGACCCTGGGTGTACAAAACTGAGTTAACCATGTGCTTCAGGTCCTGATTCACTAACATCCTTACTTGATGTGGTACCTACCATTCTTCATATGATTTCCTGTCACCCCTCTTCCACACCTCCACGTGTGTAGAAAAAGTTATTCAAGAGAATGCGATGTGTGTCCTTACCAGTCCCCTTCCCGTACTTTGCCTTAGATACTGTCATAGAAACATTGGTGTCATTTTGATTGTTCTTGATTCTTACATTGTAGAAATTATTTTTGTTATTTTTTTTTCCCATTTCATGTTTTCCACTCAACATTACGGTTGTGAGATTGAGCTATGATGCTGCGTGTGAATCTAGTTCTTTACTTCTGATTTCTTTATAGTATCTTGTACCTGTAACAAATTTTATATCTCTGCTGCTGTGGTGATGAACAGCGATGTGCCTACCTCCATTTATGAACAACATAGTGATAAAAATCTTCCTGTTTATATCCTTATGGACCTATGGGAAAAACAAGTCATAGTTTATATACATTCACTAATTAAGACCAGCGTCCTTTACGTCACCAACTGCTCCCTTTGTTCCATATCTTCTTCTTGCTAATGAGTATGAATTTCTGGTGAATTATTATTATATATTAAGTTTTTTTAGTATAATTTTCCTTCATTTTACTGAGGTAACTTTTTCAAGTTTATTTATTTATTTATTTATTTATTTATTTATTTATTTAGAGAGAGACAGAGACAGAGAGAGAGAGACAGAGAGAGAGAGTACACAAATGAGGAAGGGGCAAAGAGAGAGGGAGGGAGTGAATCCCAAGCAGGCTCTGCATTCAGCACAGAGCCTGACACGAGGGTTGGTCTCACAACTGTGAGATCCCAACCTGAGCCGAAATCAAGAGTCTGATGCTTAACCGACTGAACACCCAGGCGCCCTTTACTGAGGTTATGAATCTTTCCATTTTGATACCACATAGAATTGAGGCTCTTTACTTTGAAAATAGCCCAGTACCTATCAATATACTCAAATTTTTAAGCCTGTAAAGTAGATCTGTTTCAAAACGAGTAGAAATGTGGTGTTGCAGCATGTCCTAGAGGCTAGTTTTAACACACTTAATGCACTTAAACTTGGCTCATCGCAGGTTGGGACTCCGTCCGATGGGCAGCTGAGAGAAAAGGAAAACACCAGGACCACACACGACGATGTGCAGGGCAAATAAACAAGAGAAACTCTCATGATTTCCTCTCCTACCATCTGAGTTTTGCCAAAAGTCTTGCCTATGAGACTTTAGCTCTCTCATTTCAGTATTTTTTTTTCTGTTAGAGCATATAGAGGTTCAAAAGTGATGCCTCTTGCACCATCCAGAGTTGGTGCCACTGTGCAGCGTGCCTGAAGCAGTAGGACAGCAAGAGATCTATAGATGCACAAAGTTATCTACCAGGTACAGAGTATTTTTTAGTGCAAACCGTAGAGGAATTCTTTTCTGGAACACAAAGAACTCAGATTTTTGGTTAACTCAGGCCAGTGGTGGTGTGGAGCCCCTAGGATAGGCAGGCTGAACCCCACTGTGTCTTAATTTCCTCATTTGTTAACTATGGATACTTAAAAAAGAAAAAGTATGATATTTGTAAGCATTAAATGACTAATCGCATAATGTTTTTAGAAGAGTGTCCAGAATATTGTCAAATGCAATAAACATTAACTCTTAGTATATTACAACATTATTACCTGTGTTAGTTATTAAAAGATATTAGGACAATTGGCATTCCAAAATGTAGCTAATTACTTACCCGATTCTATATGTTAAATTGGATTCCAAGAGAGTCGAAGATTTGCATAAGAAGAAAATGAGAGTACCAGCTAGATGAAACGTCAGAAAACAGACACCACACCCGGAATTCTTAATGGGAACAAAACAAATTCAACCACGAAATGTGAAGTTTCTGCTGTTATAATAATCCATAAACATTAAAACACACATTACAACCTAGAAATAGTCATCTGACCAACATTATGTAGTACCTGAAAAGCCTGGCGTTCAGCTCTGCCAGCTCAGAGAGCCTGGAGCCTGCTTCCGATTCTGTGTCTCCCTCTTTCTCTGCCCCTCTCCCACTCGTTCTCTCGCTCTCTCTCTTTCTCTCCCTCTCTGTCTCAAAAATAAGTAAGCATTAAAAACTTTATGTATTTTTTTTCATCTGTGATTAGCTTAAAGGTCAAAATTCTAGAAATAAGGATTTTAGAGGATAAGGAGCTATTGGTTCTCATATACTTCGGGCGGGAGTATAAATCAAAGTATTTACTTTGGAGGACAATTTGGCAATAAAGCTAATGTTTGAAATACACACATTTGTGGACCTATCAGGACAGATGTTGCTTGCAAGGACCTTCAGGGTATACTCTCCTTCTAGGGCAGTGCTGATAAAAATAAAGCTAACTTTAACTTCATTTTTTTCCTCTGTCCATCTCTCTCTCCTTCCTCATTTAAACAGACTCCAAATTAAACAATATCCCTTTCCTAATAAATACCTTACAAAGACTGGGTAACCTACAAAAATGAACATTCTCCAAACTTATATCCAGAACCATTTATGATACTCATTTCTTATGATCTAACTCAAACATCCACAAAGAAACTGGCAGTCATTGTTAGGCAGCCAAACTTTTAAAAAGTATTTTTTAATACATGTACAAAGATAACAAATAAATGCCTACTTTGTATGCTATACCTGGTATAAGGTGGTGCTGTATCTGTTTACTTGCAGGTTTCTAGTATTGATTGATTAGCTTCTCGATCTATAAAGCTGTAGGTTTACCATTAAATTTTCTCATAATATTCCATTGTGAGTTCACCTAGAGTGAGACTGTTTCTTTGTTTCATTTCAATGCATGCTACCCCTACAAATGCATTATTGATTTTTCTTCCAAACCATAATGATGCAAAGTGCAGCAGCTTGACAAATTTACGTTTATTACCAAATACCTGGCTTGACAAGCAGGTGGGACTTCCTTTACTTACATAGTACCATTGTTTCCTATACTTTTATGTTGCATTGATAAACATTCAGTTTGAAATGGTATATGAAATTAATGGAAACTATAACCTTCCAATTAAATAAGAAATGGAAATGCCTTTCTTTTTTACTGCTGTGTCTACATAACCTTCAATTCAGAATCAGTGATTTTGAAAGCCTAGAATTGCCCAGATTTTTGAGCTGGAAAGCCATCTAGCTTCTGGATTTTATTAATTGTTTAATAAGCAATAAACTCTGAACTGCATAAGAAGCGATAAGGACTCTGCTGGCAGCAGAGAGGGAATCCGATGCAATTTATGAAATTAAAGAAAAGCTCAGCACCTGTCCAAGTCAATATTCATCTACGTGTTCACACCAGCAAATCGAGGGCAGTTCGTTTATCATTTGAGAGAATCTGTGCTGAGAGCAGCTGCCTAACTGCTAAGATCCCCCCCGCCCTCATCATTCGGTTAGCAGAAAGAATGGAAACTACCTGCATCACACCCTAGAGTTCAGTGGTAACGTATTTTTCACCTATTTTAAGAGCATGACAAGTCCTAAGAGAGAAAGAGACAGGGTGAAAGAAGAAAAAGAATAATAAAGAGAGAGAGAGAAAAAAAAGATAGATAGAAATGTTGTTAGATCTGCTGCCTTGAGACCGGATGCATCAAGATCCAAGCTCAGAAGCTGTCACGGAATTATGGCTACTGTTTGTCTTTCTCTGTCACCCATCTGCTGTCTCTAAGTGCAGAAAGTGAGAGCAGGCATCTGCTGAAATACCGTATTCATTAATCATGAGAGCGGGGAGCATGCAGAAGTCACACTAGGGACATTACTTCAGAGCCTCTAATGATGTAGGTCAGTGCGGATTAGTGTCTATTCCTCATGCTGGGATGTGGTGTGTTTTCTACTGTATGTTGAAGGGTATCTATCCTTTCAAAGCAATCAAGGGACATTATCTGAAAGTTCATATCTCAATTAGAAAGAATACATGTTGGTTAGCGATGGACGAAGCTTTCTGGGCATCACAATGTCTTACTTAATACGTCTCTCGGTTCCATTTTTTTTTCCCACATATTTCACGTATTTGAAAGAGAATTAAGCACACGATGGTTTTATGGATGCGGAAGATCTGGCATTCATACCCACTTATCAGGAATACATTCCTGCTGTACTTCTTAAAAGGTTCTGTTTAAAAGATCTTCAGATTTTAGAGGTCAGCCAGCAAGCCATGGCCAAATCTTGCTCACTGCCTGATTTTGTAAACATAATCCTCTTGAAACACAGCCACACCCATTTGGTTCCATATTGTTGATAACTTCTCTTAGGCCACAGTGGCAGTTGGGTACTTATGACAGAATTTAAGGCCCACAAAGCCAAAAATCTTTCTTATCAGATGCTTTACAGAAAATATTTGCTAATCCCTGTATTATAACATTAGTATAAATCTGTCTGATACACAGATCTCAGTTGCCTCATCTACATTTTATATAATTCCATCATTTGTATGGAATTTTTTGGAAATAATATTTTACTGCTTCCTTAGATTTATGAGATTTAAAAAAAAAAAAAAACAAACAAAACTGAACAACTGTTCTCCCCCCCCAGGCTCCACCTTTTGACCATTTCTCTTTTATTCTATTTACTTTTATTTTTTCTGTTTCCTTTGGTATTTTTTAAAGTTTATTTATTTATTTTTGAGAGAGAGGACGAGTAGGGGAGAGGGGCCAAAGACAGAGGGAGAGAGAGAGAGAATCCCCAACAGGCCCCATACCGCCAGCACGGAGCCCGATATGTGGCTTGAACCAACAAAACTGTGAGATCAAGACCTGAGCCTAAACCAAGAGTTGGACGCTTAACTGAGTGAGCCATCCAGATGCCCCTCCATTTGTATATAATAATCTTTATAAAAGTGGAAAATCCTACTAGGCATATTTGAAGTTGAGATAGGTCTGACTGTTGTCCACAGGAACACTGGAAGCAATTACACCTTACATGTTCTAGGAAAATGAAATAGTCCGTGTGGCATTATACATTTTCTAAAAAGGTCTTGATTAAGAAATTAAAAAAGTTTGGAAGTCTGCAAATAAAAAAATAATAATAAAAACAGTCATGTTCTACAATCTTGCAAGTCAATTATAAATTTCTTAGAATAATACATAAACATACAACACATACACACAGAGTACATGATCAATGTTTTAAATATGGGAATTAAAATATTCAAGTAATTACATCAGCATCATTTGTATTATCTCCCTAGGGAAGGGACCATATGGATAGAAAATTGTCAGTTTTGTTCAGTGATAGACTGCAAGTGTTTAAAATTGTGCCTAGATAAATATAAATGGCTGCTGAATAAATATTTGTATGCTGAAGAAATAGCAAAAATCTGGGGGCCAATATAGGTCATTTAAATTTCCTTTTGATACAGTATTTACAAATTTTCATCAAAAGGACATATCTGACTGTCATAATACAAGTTAGTAATTTGAATAAATAATGCAATGATATAGTTTGGAAATGATACTCTAGTAAAATATTACAGCAGAAGAGATCAAGATCATTTCAGGGGTGCCTGGGTGGCTCACTTGGTCACCCTCTTACCTTGGCTTAGGTCATGATCTCATGGTCATGGGTTTGAGCCCCACATTGGACTCTCTACTATTAGCACCGAGCCCACTTAGGATCCTCTGTCCCCCCTCTGTCTGCACCTCCCCTGCTCCCTCGCTCTCTTTCTCTCAAAAAATAAATAAAACATTTAAAAAATTAAAAAAAAAAACATAAATTTCACATGGCACAGCTGATACCTTGATAAATAACATGCATCCCTTAACTGTTTGAATAATTGAGTAACAAATAAAATATATTTCAATGAGTAAAATGATAGAGTCGTGACCAAAAGAAGAAAAAACATTCATGTTCCCTGTGCTACAAGAAAGTCAGGAGAGCCATGACATACAGGGATATTTTAATCAATCAACAGTGTAATATAGTAATTTGTAATTTAAATACATATTTTTTTAAAGGTAGTGTGGGTTCTCTAAATTAAAAGTTATCATAATAATGTGGCATACACTAGATAAAGCAGCCATAGCAATGCTTGTAAGACTTTATAGAGAGTTCCAGAATTTTTTTTGGAGATTTACAATTGAAACTTCGCAATGAGAAACATCAAGAGTTAAATAGATAATTCTAAGGAAAAATAGTATCTTTTTAGCCTTGTGTGATCTCAGTATCGCCTGTCTGGTGTTAGACTTTGAGAATGTTTGCTGCTTACTGTTTCTCTTCTGTAATAGCTCTCCTTCCTTTCCTCCCCAGTCCCCATATTTTTCTCCTTGAAAACTACAATCCAATCCCTATTTATGGTTCTGAATGTATGCCTTATTATGTCTAAGCTGCAAGAAAAATGTGTTATTTAAGGTTTAAAAATCATAAAATCATTTAAGAAAATGGTTAGTCATGTTACTCATAGCTCTTTACCCAAGAAAAGTGAGAGCATGTATCCATACAGACTTGGATGCATAAGTTCTTAGCAGCTTTATTTGTAATAGTCAAAAACTGGCAACAACTGAAATGTCCATCAACAATTAAATGGGTAAACAACTTTTGGCATATCCATACAGTGTAGTAGTGTAAAATAAATTCTACTCAGACGTAACAAGGAAAAAATGAATAATAAATATAAGTATTTTTTGAGAGCAACATTTTTTGGGGGGGAAGCTGTTGATTTAGTGTTGGATCTTTATTATTTTCAAGAGTTAATGAGGAGCGCCTGGGTGGCTCAGTTGGTTGAGCATCTGACTTCAGCTCAGGTCATTATCTCAGGGTTCCTGGGTTTGAGCCTTCCATTGGGCTCTGCACTGACAGCCTGGAGTCTGCTTCAGATTCTCTCTCTCTCTCTCTCTCTCTCTCTCTCTCTCTCTCTCTCTCTGTCAAAAATAAATGAATAAACAAACAAACAAACAAACGTTTCAGAAAAAAAAAAATTCTGAATCGTGAATGCCTCCTAGCATTCCTGTGGCTCAGGACTAGAAAGGTGATATCCTGGACCCCAGTGTATAAGTGTCTGTAGATCACAGAGGCAATTTGTTCTAGTTATCTTTGCCTTGTGCCCCTTTCTTTGTACAATATGACACAAAGTTTGGGGTTGTTAATCAGAGACAGGGAAGTGGACTACGAGGTCTCTGGGATCATGGACAGGTCAGTTTTTTTTTTTTTTATGACAAATCCAGATGTCTGAAAGGTTGCCACCCTGCTCCCCATTGCTATGGCCTCAGAAATGCAAATGATGGTGCTATCCTTCCAGGCCATTGCCAGAGTAAAGGAAAGAAAAGAAGAAAGGATTTCATAAATAGTCAAGGTAGTTTTGTCTTGATCCATCCTCTTGGGAGGAAGCAGGGCATCTTGATGTCAGTTACTCCTCTTCCTCTCCTTCAGTTTGGTCCAGAGGTCTCCAGCATCTGCACAGAACTAGATATCAGGCAGAACCTTCTTTCGCTGTGAGATACATACTCAAGGCCTGAGGTTTTGGCTGTCATCTGGGTAGTGAAGAGGATCTGGTGTAGTCCCTTCCCAGGAGACTCAAAGGCAATCTTCGTTCTTAGTGATTCCCACATCTGAAGGGTGGGAGAAAGTTGGAAATGTCAGTTTGGAGATTTGCAGACAGATATTTGAGGAAACTAGAACAGTTCAGGATCCAGTCCAGTTTACAGGCATATAACAAAACCTCTAAGACAATTAACAGGATTATAATCTAAAGTAGCCAAAGGTGCAAATAATTTTCTCTTTATAGTTACCCCCCATTTTTTACCAAAGATAATCAGAGTAAAACTAATTTGTTTGTATTAAACTCAGCCTGACTATTTCCATAACTGTAGCAAGAATAGCGATTAACCATACAAGTTCTTTTTAAGACTGCTTTGTTGGAACTTTTCATAAGGAGTCCCAGATTGAATTCTCAAAAGTCTCGGAGGCCAGAAAGCCAAACCAAGGACTGGCCATTAGATTTACCTGTAATATCCTTTCAGTCAAAGTTTTAGTAATATACTCAATCTTTTCAATTGTGTCCTGTTATAAGAATAACAGATTCTTATTGAACTTAGGCAGATAGCTAACTATATTGCCATGAAAAGAATACTCAAGAGTTGCTAAATTCTGAAAGGATCAAGTAGGGAGAAACAGTAAATGGTTTCACCTTTGTTTACAAAGGTATACTTTACTAACTTGCAGTAAGTCATAGCATAAGTATAGCATCTCCTTAAATCTGCAAGAACAAAGTATCAAGGAACTAGCAGTGTTTCAAAGAGTCATAAGTAATCATGATGATTGTCTTAGTTAATCAACCCCATCTAATTTAATATTTGTTCTGCTTGAATCCAGTTTTTCCACTAGTTTTGGAAAATCTTACCCAGTTCAGTTTTATAATCTTAACGTTTTCAGAAGTTTGTACTTGTCAAAAGTCCATGAGCTTTCTTGAAGTGAGACATTCTTGCAGGAATATTTTTGTAGAAGCATCAGAGTAAAACAGTATCTCGATGAGTAACAAAAGATTTACAAATGACCATGATTTTTTTTTTTAACGTTTATTTATTTTTTGAGACAGAGAGAGACAGACATGAACAGGGGAGGGGCAGAGAGAGAGGGAGATACAGAATCGGAAGCAGGCTCCAGGCTCTGAGCCATCAGCCCAGAGCCCGGCGCGGGGCTCGAACTCGCGGACCGCGAGATCGTGACCTGAGCCGAAGTCGGACGCTTAACCGACTGAGCCACCCAGGCGCCCCCAACTGACCATGATTAAAGACCTGATGAGAGTTCACTATAATGCAGTTGATAAGGAAATTTGGTTATTTCTGTGAAATACAACACTTTAAGATAGTACCTAGAATGACATTATATCAGGATATATCATAATTTTAAGAATTTCATATAATTTTTGGAGTGCTGATATTAATATATACCTATTTAAATATAAGGTAAACAAGGTTTGGCATACTTCTCATTTGCCAATGATTTACATGTAACTTAATGTATCAAATACACCTAATTCACTTAATCTCTTTTTTATAAAAATAATTTTTATTTTTTTTTTGAATTTTTTAGTTCAAATATAATAAACCAATAGACTTCTAGTAGTTTCACATGTGCAATATAATGTTTCAACAATTCTATACATTTCTCAGTGCTCATGAAAATAAGTATACTCAATTTCTCTTATCTATTTCACCCATCCCCCTCCTCACCGCCTCTCTGGCAACCACCAGTTTGTTCTCTGTATTTGAGAGTCTATTTTTTGGTTTGTCTCTTTTTTTTCTTTGTTCATTGCTTTGTTTCTTAAATTCCATATACGGATGAAATCCTATGTTATTTTTCTTTCTCTGACTTATCTCACTTAGCATTATGCACTCTAGGTCCATCCATTTTGTTGTACATGGCAAGATTTCATATTTTTTATGGCTGAATAATATTCCATTATACATCCCATCTGCTTTATCCATTCATCTGTCATTGGACACTTGGGTTGCTTCCATATCTTGGCTATTGTAAATAACATTGCAATAAAGAAAGGAGTACTCATATCCAAATTCATTTTTGTTTTTGTTTTCATTTTCTTGGGGTAAATACCCATTCCATTAGTGGAATTACTGGGTCAGATATAATTCCATTTTTAATTTTTTGAGGAACCTTCATACTATTTTCCACAGTGGCTGCGCTAATTTGCATTCCTACCAACAGTGCACAAAGGTTCCTTTTTCTCCACATCCTCACCAGCACTTATATTATGTCTTTTCAATTTTAGCCCTTCTGACAGGTGTAAACTGATATCCCATTGTGTTTTTAATTTGCATTTCCCTGAAAATTAGTGATGTTGAGCATCTTTTCATGTGTCTTAGCTATCTGTATGTCTTCCTTGGAAAAATGTCTATTCAGGTCCTCCAACCATTTGAATAGGATTATTTGTTTCCTTGGTGTTGAGCTGTATAAGTGTTTCATATATTTTGGATATTAGCCCCTTATCAGATGTATCATTTGCAAACATCTTCTGCCATTCAGTAGGTTGCCTTTTTTTGTTTTGCTGATGGTTTCCTTTGCTGTGCAAAAGCTTTTTATTTTGGTGTATTTTCAATATTTACTTTTGTTCCTCTTGCCTGTGGAGACATCAAGAAAAATGTTTCTATGTCCTATGTCAGAGAAAATACTGCCTATGTTTTCCTCTAGGAATATTATTGTTTCAAGGTCTCACATTTATGTTCATGTTGAGTTTATTTTTGTATATGGTGTAAGAAAGGGGTCCCATTTCATTCTCTTGCATGTAGCTGTCCAGTTTTTCCAACACCTTTGTTTCAGAGACTGTCTTTTCCACATTGTATGTTCCTGCCTTTTTTCTCTCGGTTAGTTGACCCTGTAATCCTGGGTTTATTTCTGGGCTCTCTGTTCTGTTCTACTGATCTATGTGTCTATCTTTGCACCAGTATCATATTGTTTCGATCAATATGCTTTGTAATTGTCTTGAAATTGGGATTGTGATATCTCTAGCTTTGCTCTTCTTTTTCAAGACTGCTTTGGTCATTTGGGCTCTGTTGTAGCTACATACAAATTTTAAGATTGGTCTGTTCTGGTTCTGTGAAATTTTTGTCAGTATCTTGATAAGGATTGCATTAATCTGTAGATTGCTTTCGGTAGTGTGGAATTTTTAACAATATTGGTTCTTCTCATCTATGAGCATGGAGTATCTTTCCATTTGTTTGTGCCATCTTCAATTTCTTTCATCAGTGTTTCATAGCTTTTGGAGTACAGGTCTTTCACCAACTTGGTTAGGTTTATTTCTAAGTATTTTATTATTCTAGGTAAAATTATAAATGGGATTGTTTTCTTAATTCTGTTTCATATCAAAATTTCCAGCTGTTCCAGGGACCTATTGAATGTCTCTTATCTCAAAGTTAGTTTTAAGTCAAAAAGACATTATTTAGAATGTGAAGTTTAGGAAGTTTGTCAAAAATACAAAAAAAAAGTTTGAACATTTAACTAAATAAGATCATGGATTATTATGAAATAATACTTAATTATCTATTTAACCAAAGTGACAAAAAAAAGATTTTAAGACAATATAGGAGGTTACATAGTTGTTAGCAAAAATTAGCTTGTAATACTGAGAAATTTCAATTTTATTAAGTAATCAAAGAGGTGATTAAGACAATATAAAGCATAGGATATTATTTTGATAAAATATGAAATTCTTGTGAAATTCTTGTTTTCTAGGCAGATTACTTTAAAGGTGAAGAAAACCCTTCATAATCTCTTATTACAAAGAACAGAACAGTAATTCAAGAAAACTTTGTCATGTTAACAGAGAACACCAAAGTTTAATTTTGTACCAGCTTACTTTTGATATTAAAGCTCATTCACTTAATTAAAATTATTCCAATTTTAGACAGCCCAGATCACACACATAGATTCCTTCCCAAAGATTTATTTTCCACAAGCCTTCTAAGACGTTTTCCTCATTAAAGCACACATTTTATTTTGCTTACATGTGGAGATATTTCCCTTATTATTTCTAGTAGCTTTAATCACATACATTAATTAGAATTCTTAACCCTTAGAAACCTTACTTCCTAGGAAAACTAAGAAGTAAACAATTGTGAACTGTTTGTTATAACACCTTTCTTTAGATTGGCAAATTCAAGAACATATATATTTAATAATTTCTAGAAGCATATTTCTTCCTCAATTTTCCAGTGTAACACTAACACCTCCAGATATCTTATAGATAAACCTATGTTCAGTAATAAATATTTCAGTATTTTATCTTATTTGCAAATGATATAAGTATTTAATAACTACCCATCATCTAATTTAACTTAGCAAAACTCTAAGGAGTTAAGTCACCAAAAAGATTTGGGAAAATTATTTGATTAGACACAAATATTGCTGAAAGTTCATTATACACTGATTATCTTATGTCTATTAACTTTTTCTTAACAATTATATTTAAATTAGTCATGAAAATTTCACAAGAGCTAACCATCTTTAAATTATCGTTTTTGCTGACAAACTGTAAGAGGTAACATGAATCCATTTGACCATTAGTTAGTGGAGGTAGAATAAAAGTATTATACTTAATGCTGATAGCGCTAAAGACATGCTAGTTTTACTTAAACCGACAACTTAAACTAGCTTTCGTACTGAATAGGTTTCTAGATCATGGGAACCCAAAATTCATTTGGATTAAGTTCCTGTCATATTTCTGAGTCTTAATTTTATAGAAGCACTTAATTTTCTTTAAGCTAATTAAATCAAGCTCTTTTGCCAATTAATTTTGACAGCATCATTCAGAGGTAGAAAATACCATGTATCTACAACATAAATACATATACAGACACATGAACATACAGACACAAAAAGAGACCATATAGCTTCCATTTTAAAATTGCTGCCATAAATTAGGTACAATAATACAAAATTTATTAGGTATTAAAAGAAGTTGGACCTATTCAAATAACCTCTCTCCTTTCCTGCTCCTTCAGGTAAGAATTATCTACCAGAAGTTTGCATGTCAAAGAGATGGTCTGCATAAGAGTTCTGGAGAAGTCCCTTCTCCAGAAGGGTGATATGGGCATAACAATTACTTCTCAAAGGCAGAGGGGAAAAAAATGAAAACTCTTCCTGGAAAGACTTTTGTTCCCCCATAGCAAGAAATTTTGCAATTCTTACAAGTTTTTTGAAATAAACAGGATGTTTTGGTGTTGGTAAAAAAAGATTAGTGGACTTTGAATTGTTTGTGGAGCTACATCTCTGATCTTGTATAGACTAGATTTGTAAAACAAGGACAGCTATTTTTAATTCCTCAAAAGTTGAGTTGCCACCTACATGATATCAAGGGCTAACACACCCATCCCTCTAGGTTGGAACGTTTTCCCTCTGGGTGCATTGAGCTTAGGAGAGAGGCCTAAAAATTTCCTATCAGAGTTTGAATATTCCCCTCCAATTGATCAAACTTCTGATCATAAAGTTATTTTTTTTCCCCCAAATATCTTGTCAGCTTTCCACTGGGACAAATAATAAATATTTCTGGCAGTACTGAAAAACCCCATTAATTTTAGTTTCCCCTTGGTTGTTTAGGAGAATAATATAGCAGTTTATCAGAAAATCTCTCAGAATTCTATCAGCTTTGAGAGTGCCCCATGTAGGTGGGAGTCCTCATTCTGGAGTAGATATGGGGGCATTCAAAAGGATGTTGAAGAATTTGCATAGGGTCTTTGAGGACAATGTCTTTTCCAGTGGCCCAGTTGATTATAACTGAGACTTCAATCCTTGAGGCCACATTTTGATGATGGACCCCTAGAAGCATGCAATGTGGGAGCTGAGGTGTTTCAGAATTTTTTTATGCCTTTAATATTTCATTAGTTTTTTGCAATGCATCTTTCATTGAGGTTATTTTGGAATCTTAAAGCCCTTAGGAAACTTTTACATGACAATTAAAATAGGTAGCTCATTCTATTTGTTTAATGTGAGAACCCTTACTTTCAAGTTCACTTTAAATTTTTTTTAATGTTTATTCATTTTTTGAGAGAGAGAGAGATAGATAAGAGCATTAGTGGGGGAGGGGCAGAGAGAGAGGGAGACACAGAATCCAACATAGGCTCCAGGCTCTGAGCTGTCAGCACAAAGCCTGATGCAGGGTTCAAACTCAGAAACCTTGAGAGATCATGACCTGAGCCAAAATCAGATGCTTAACAAACTGAGCCACCCAGGTGCCCCTCAAGTTCACTTTTTAAAGAGAAGGTCTTGTCTAATTGGAATGTGCCCCATAATAGCCACTGTAATTATAGGCGGTCTTTGTTAAAACTTTGCCTTTTTTTTTTTTTATTTTTCATTTTTAAATATCTTCAGCTTCCATGGGCCACAGTTCCTTAAAACAAAATGAGCTAGTACACTCAACTCTTTGGGTATAAAGGGTTGCATTTCTTTTAGTTAGGCCTTTGGATTCCTCAGAGCCAAACTAATACCTGAGAGGGATATGCCACAGGTTTGGGAATTGTGGGGTGTTTTACAGTACCTCAGAATTGCATGTAAATTTCCTTGAGGTTGGTGGTCAACCTAGTGTCAATCTGACCCATTTTCTGACCAAATTACCTCCTCACAGGAATCTTTTTGAAGTAGCTAGCACTAATAGCTTTTAAATGCTGGACTTATGCCCACTATTTTTTGCAGCTTTCTTGCTTCTGAGTTCCCCATTAGCAGTAGCCATTACTAGACCCAGTCCAGTTCAAACTGGTCCCTAGTCCAACCGTGGACCTAGTTTGGTTTTTAAATTGGGCTCTGTCCAATACTGGCCGGGAACTACCAAACAATTCCCGTAGAACTTTGGACTGGTGAAAAGGATTGAACCAGCAGTTATCAACAAAGGGGAACTGTGGACTAATTTCAAACAAAAGAAGAAGCGTAGTTGTCACCAACAGTTACCAAAGTGGAATCTGGGCAAGGATTCCAGACTAAACCACCAACAGTTCCCAACATGGAATCTGTGGACAGAAGCAAGGGCTGGGATATTCCGCTCAAAATCCTGGGAATCATAATTTGAAATACTGTTAGTTTTCAGTGTGGAATCTGGGGACTGGGGAGAGCACTTAACTAGCAGACTCCAAAATGGGGATTTCAATACTGATTCCAAATAAATAGGAAGCTGCAGCTACCACCACCAGTTCCCAGTGTGGAATCTGGGAATCTGGGGATGAAACCAAGGGCTGGGTTTCTGATCAAATGGGGAACTGATTGGAAAGTCAATTAGGTCAAGAGCTCAACACAAAGAGGGTAGAGTTCAGAACAGAGAAGAGCTTTCCCATGGTTTTTAGAAAGTGTTAGTAGGATACCTACCTGAGTTTCTAATGTCCTCAGAAGTTCACTTCATATCCTGTGCCTGCCAACATATCAGTTAAAAGACAAAATTCAGCTGAGTACATTTAAGTATCCAGTTGGCTTACTCAACCATTCATGTGTAGGGCAATCCTATCTAACAAGTTGAAATGAGTTCTATCAAATGGAACGATTTTATAGGCAGAAATGGGACAGGACAAGGTTATTGGTAAAAGAAATGAAAGGATTATTTTAGGCAAGGTTACCTTCCATTAGGAAAAAGCAGGGGCAGGGGGCGGTTATGGGACCGATTACCTCACCCATGCTGGCCAGGAAATTTAAGCAAGTTTGATTTAAATTTCCACTTCTGAGAGAGGTTGAAACTGCAGTTTAGTCTTGGTTGGCTGTCGTGGAGGGAAGTTTTTTCTTTTCTTTTCTCGTTTTCTTTCCTTTTTCCTTTACTTTCTCTTTTCTTTTCTTTTCTTTTTTCTTTTCTTTTCTTTTCTCTTTTCTTTTTTCCCCTCTATTTCTTTTCTTCTCTTTCTTTTCTTGTCTTTCTTTTCTTTTCTTTTTTTTTTTTTTAACAGTGTAGCATCTGTACAAGTCAGAGAGCAAGGATAAATGAACTCCACAAATTAAGCTCATAGAGAGTAATTATCACCTTGAGACATCTTTGTTACATTCCCAAAAAGCAACGGAAATTGGTTTGCTGTCTCTACTTCCCAGTGTCAAATTCATGAATGACAAGAGTTGGGATTAAGGTTTGCTGCATCAGAGAAGGTAAATTTCCTTTTGGTGTGGGTTTAGTAACCTAGAGCCTGCTTCAGATTTTATGTCTCCTTCTCTCTCTGACCCTCCCCTGCTCGAACTCTGTTTCTCTCTCTCTCTCTCTTTCTCTCTCTCTCTCAAAAATAAACATTAAAAAATCAAACAAAAAAAATAAAACCTTCAGAAAATTTTTCTAGAGTCAAATTCTTGAACTATCAGATTTGCTTAGAATCTTTAAATAATTATGGATGATAATGAAATTTATACAATATGAAACAAAATTTTAAATATAAAGTTAAATAAACCACATTTAAAAAGTTATGTTTTTGAGGTAAAGAGTTACATGAGGACAAGTATGAGTTTATTGTTGATATTTTTATAATTTCCAGATTACATAAATTATTTTCTTTTTCTTTGTAATATGGAAAACAAGACCTTCCTCTGTATTATTTGAAATTAAAAGACCATTTATATAGAAGTTGGGATGGGGGGCAGTAAAGTTTCTTCCCTTCTTTTCTTTCTTTCTTTCTTTCTTTCTTTCTTTCTTTCTTTCTTTCTTTCTTTCAACTTTAAGATGTGTCCTTGTAAAATTACAGGCCACAGACACAGTCACCACTAAAGATTTCCAAGATTCAGGTAGCCTTAGAGTGATACTCATAATAAAGAATCATTTGTAATAACTAACATATCTGTCAGCCTAATAAAATATCTTCCAACATAGACCCTTTCAGTATAATTTGCAGGAAGTAGACCTTTTATCTGGAGTTATTCTTCAAGGCACACACAGCCGAGATTATGTAAATAACTGTGGAAACCACAGCCTTTGGATATCTCTCAGCTTTGGAGACTCACATAATGGGTATTTCACATACAAGTATCCCCTCCTTTGATATATGATCATTTAAAAAAAGCTCTCTTTTGCTCAAAGGAATGTTTGACTCCAGAGACCCATTGTCAGGTCTGAAAAGTCTTCAGAAAGCCACTCTGGCTCTACAAAAGTTTAGGAATAATGGCGAAATATAAATTTTTAAACACTACGCCCGAAATCCAGTATATGGAATAGCACACACCTCTGGTGATGTCCTTTGTAACAAATACATCTTCTTTAAAGGTTCACATGTTTCCATAGGGTGCTGACACCTCAGAATAAGTCTGCTATTCTCGCTCTGATAACAACACCACTGGTGCCGGGGCAAGTGGTCCCAGTTTGATGGCTCAGGATAGTTTTTCCTTGTGATTTAGGCTTTGTTTCATGCCTGGGGGGAGTTGTTTCTCTTTCACTTAAGAACCAGAGTCCTACAATCTCCTTACATTACTTTCCTTGTGATATAGCACTTTAAAAGCTCCCTGGCTGACAACTGTGGCCGGAGGCTGGGATCTGCTGGGAGCAGCATCATGCACTGAAAATAATATCAGTTCATCTGTTCACCAAGGGACCACAGTATATAGAGTCCTGGAACGGCTTTTAGGACTACACTGCAACAGCATGAGTTAGGAGATGCACAGGGACACACGTTCTAATTTAGTGAGGAGTTTAAAAAACGCTTGATTTCATCATGTATATAGGCCACAGACATGAGAACGTTGTTGATTGTGTCCTCACATTTCCAATGCTGCTCGGCAGATCGTTACTTAGCGTAAAACTATGCAATGAACAGATCTGTTTTGTTCCAAAACCCGTCTTTTTATTCACCTATTTTATTAAGATTTGACTAAGTATACCAAGGCTGGAAGCAACCCCCAAATTCAGAGTTGTCAAGTCGGTCTAACAGGCCGCCCTCTCCTCTGGCTGAACCCGGCAGGCATCCCCACATCAAACTGTCTGCAAAGAAGCCTGCACAGCTGGAATCCACCTTACCTGCATCTCTGTAGGACACTGCTTCGGGTCATCTGGCCTGTCTAACGCTTTACTGGGTGGATTTGCTGGGCTGTGGTGTGGTTTCTTAATTCTCAGGCACCATCCAATTCTGTCAGCACACTGGCCCTGTCAATTTTTGCAATTCTCCACCAACCCCCGTCTCTGCCGAGAATTATGTGTCTCTTTTCACATCCCGGTCGGTGAATGCAGGGAGTCCCCAGTCTCCTGACTGAAAGGGAACTAAGTTGACCTGATAGCTTCAATTCACTAACTTTACAAAAGATCTAAAGGAGTCTAAGGAAACTTAAGCTGCCCTAATATTATTGAAATAGTTACTTAGCTTTGGAAAAGAGAATGTATTTGGAAGTCAAGTCTTTAGGCTCATATTCCTTGTCTTGTTAGGATTTGAAACCCTCAAGGTTTTCATCTATTTATGCATTCACTAATATAGGGGCGGCATAGAAGAGCATCCAAGAGGATGAACTCTGAAGTCAAATTGCCCAGATTCAGACCTTCTTACTACGTATTCATTTGTGGACCAGGACCGTGTCGTTTTTCTGTTACTCCATTTCCTTTGTGAAATGAGCGTTAATATTAGCACCTTCTTCACAAAGGTGCAAATGCACATGCATCTGTAATATAAATTATTACTACTGTTATTAATAAAAACTAAAGGGTTTGAAGTCAGGAGAGGGGGTAGAAGGCAAGGCTGGTGCAGAGGTAGATCATGCAAGTCCTCTTAAGCTCATGTGTGTGGTATTAAAAATCCTAACTTCAAGATGTACTCTCTTCGTGACTTTCAAATGTATAACATTCTGTTGTTAACTATCGTCTCCATGCTGTACATTACGTCTTCAATTCGCACTGAGACAGCTTTAAGTTGTTAATTACAGATGTTTCTACTACACTATGATATGTGAGTTTCTACAAAGCTTTGCATTCCGTAGAATTTATATTAAAACAGCAGGATTCATGGGCAAAAAAAAGAAAAAAATAATAAGATTTTGTGCAAATCCCTAAAACTTTTGAAGTTACCCCTCGCAATCATCATCCTAAGGGAAATATGAGCATCAAGGGACTGCTAATAAGTAAATATCCCTTTAAATATAAAATTGTATCTTAAGGAGAAAGAAAAAAAAAGTTTGAGGTACATAAAAGTGGAAGAATAAAACATGTGTCCGAACAGAGCCAGAGGAAAGACCATGTGAACATGAGAAAAATGGGGATATGAGTCCACACTGTTCTCCCCCATAGTGCCAGTTAACTTCAGCCTTACTACAATATTTTGTGTTTGTGTTTGGCTATTATTTTTTTGTGAGCTAAATTTTTAATGGGTTGAGGAATTAGCTTATGAAACAACATAATTTTCATGTTATAATCAAATTCTTCTCTACTTAACTAATCATTTATAAGCCGATCTCCTCAGGTTACAGACACACATTTTAGTGTAACAGAAGGGGAATGATGTAAACAGATGAGAAGTTCTAAAAGATTACTCTATCGAGGATCAACACTCAGACTTTGGATACTTCAACTCCAAAGGAGAAAGGGTAGCTGGAACCAGACTGGTTGCTGTGATGACGAATATACCCAGGTGCCCAACGTCAAAAATCCCTGATATAAAAAACAAAACAAAAGAAAACAAAGAACCCACGTGCTTAAAGAAATAACCCTAGGTGTCGCTGCTGTCTAACTGAGTTTTGATATCGTAGATCCCCTAAAACGTGGAGGTGAAAAATTGCATGTAACAGAAAAATAAAAATGCAGCCTAATTACATATATTAGACTAGGTTTGGGAAGTCAGAGTTCCTGCCACTCATCTTTTCTATTCATGTTTATCGCCCCTGCTGCCCTGTGTACATGTGGGCTAGGATTGACCTGAGTGTGGGGAGACACATGGAAGAAAGGGAAAGACTAAGAAATTAGAACACTTTGGATGTTGATGTTAGTTAGCAATGTCAACTTGAGTACAGATGAAGAAAGTATGTGCACTGTGCCTGCTCAGACTTATTGAAAACCGTTGCAAATATTTTCTGACGTCTTCAGCATATTGTCAACATAGACATAACCAGTTCATGCTCGGTATTTGGTTTTGAATATTGTGAACGAATTACTGAAGTGGCAACCGTAGTTTGTGATTTAAATTCTTGCTGTCCAATAAAAAAATAATGCAAACCACATATATAATTTTAACTTTCTAGTAAACACATTAAAAAAGGAAAAAGAAATAGGCGAGGTTAATTTTAATATTTTTTTTTTAACCAAACATATCCAAAATGTTATCATGTCAACAAGTAATAAACATAGAAATTGAAATAGTCTACATTCTTCCTTATTTGTATTAATTCTCTGAAATTTGCTACCTAAATTAAAAATCTCAAATTGCCACATTTCAGCTAAATAGCCACATATGGCTACTGGTTACTGTATTGGACAATGTACATCTAAGTTGACTTTTTATGAACATGATTTTGCCAGAATAAAAAGCTACAATTAAACATATACCTACTTATGTCTTTGTCAGTATCTAACAGTCTCACCCCTTCAAACAAAAGAAAAATTATCATATCTTGTTTTATTTCTTTTTGGGGAGAGTATTCTTATAGAATGCTTTCAAATTAAAATTTTTGGATGTCTCCCATCTCGTATGTTATTTCAAGCATGGTTCCCACATTAAATGTTTAAATTTGAATATCTGTGAGGATTGCATTATCATGTTGGTTATGTTGTAGATAACTGAATAAGCATGGAGCTGAATTGCAGCTGACAAGTTGCCATGTTTTAGAGACGTTTAATTAAACATATATTGATTTTGATTTTAGTTCTCTTGTTTTGGAAGCATTCTATATAATTTCTAGCCTCCAACATTTTTGGCTCTTGAAAAGCTTCCAATTTTAGTCTGTAGGCAGTGAGTGTGTAGTGCCAAGTGTATAAAACCGTGCTGGCTTGAACTGCATTTTCCCCATCCCTGCTCCCAGGGTGTATAGGGTTGTTCTTGTCCATTTCGTTCTCAGTGCAATTGTCATGTAAAGCTGGCTTTTGCTGCCGTAAGTTCTGCCATCAGGATATTCTGTCTGTTGTGTTTTTGTTTGTGTTTCAGTTTGTTTGTTTGTTTTTTCCTCCCCCGGGCATTAGTAAATTTGCTCTCATTTATTTTTCTTTACATTTATTTTCTGCTTCTGATTTAAGAAAGGCAAGGATTGTGTATGTTTTCTCACTGACTGTACCATAAAAGATTTTGTAGACACTCGATAAGCCTTAAATAAGTGAATGAAAAAAAAAAAAAAAAAAAAAAAAGAGTTGCTTGTTGTAAGGAAGAGGTCAAAACTCCCTTTACCTAAATTCAGAAGAGAGGTTATCTGTGTGGTGGGGATCCAAGTTTACTCCAAGTGCACACCTTATACAAAATAATTTCCACATATCCAGGCTAGAGAAGCAATTCTTTAAAGCTAAAGCTTATACAGGCTTATAAAACCATCTGACATTATCATTCAGTGATATCATTGAATTACATTTAGTAATTTATCTTGTTCTTTCCTGGAAGGTCTGATTCTTCCTATTCTCCAACTTTAGGGATTTTCTTTCGCTTTTTAATTTTTTTGTTCCTAAGTGTATGGTTCTCGATCTTGGCATATTTTGCTTCTTGGAGATATTTGGTAATGCCTGGAGAGAATGTTGGTTGTCACGATTGGGAGTAAGTGGGGTGGAAGCTCCTGTCATTTACTGAGCAGAGGAAAGAAATGTGGCTAAAAGTCAAATGCACATAATAGCTCCCCAGTAACAACTATCCCACCCCAAATATCAGAGGGTGGCTTTGTGAAGCCCTACTTTAACCTAGTTCACATTAAAAATAGTGATCTGTGTTTTAGCCTTAAAATGATTATCGAATTTTAGAAATTGCTTCTGTTAATGGTGCACCCTTTGCTTCATTACAACTAAAGCTTTTGAAGACTGCAAACAACTTAGTTTATCCAAATTTCCAAGTTGAATAGCAGTGTCCATTTAGCAGTGTAATTATTTTACAGTCTATCCTCTCTGCTTTTGTTTTCTTTTTTTTCTTTTTTCTTTGTTAAGTTCATTTATTTATTTTCAAGAGAAACAGAGACAGCTTGAGTGGGGAAAGGGCAGAGAGAGAGAGAACGAGAGAGAGAGAGAGAGAGAGAGAGAGAGAGGGAATCCTAAGTAAACTCCTTGCCGTCAGCACAGAGCCCAATGCAGGGCTCGAACTCACAAAACTGTGAGATCATGACCTGAGCAGAAACCAAGAGTAGGACGTTTAACCCACTGAGCCACCCAGGTGCACTTCTGTTTCTTTAAGTGTTGGCAGACATAATGAGAGTTTTGATGATTATCATCATGTAATTCTGTCAATTTAATGTATCTTTGTTAATCTGTTTTATAGGTCCCTTTAGATGGAATGTGATACGGCAGAAACCTTTTCATCCAAAGGATTGATGCCTGCATTATCATTTCTGCAATAAGACAGAAAAGTTAAGTGGTGGAGGCCACAGACACCTCAAACCTGGATTCCACAATTCCACGTTAAGTGCTGGAATTTTTATTACTCTGCTGCAGGAAAGCCTTTGCCAATGCTCACAAGGAACTGCTTATCCCTGCTTCTCTGGGTCCTGTTTGATGGAGGTCTCCTAACACCACTTCAGCCACAGCCACAACAGACTTTAGCCACAGAACCAACAGAAAATGTTCTCCACCTGCCAGGGAGGCGATCACATTTCCAGCGAGTTAAACGTGGCTGGGTATGGAATCAATTTTTTGTGCTGGAGGAATACATGGGCTCCGAGCCTCAGTATGTGGGAAAGGTAATGGCGTGTTTCTTTTGACAACCACTTAATTGCAAGGGGGAGTATGCATTGTGTATTGTGTATGGATGTTTTGCACAGGAGCTGAACAAACCAGTGACTAGAACACTGGAATTGAAATCCGAGAGACCTGGTTTCTCTTCCTGACCCAGTGGCCCGGGTAAGCTTTGGAATATCATTTAATTGCTCTTTATCACAATTCTCCCTGGTTATTTTACTGAAGTGAATATATATATTATATATTTATTTATTATTTATTTATTTATTATTTATTATTATATATATATATATTTTCTTATTTTTAAACTTTTGTTTTTAAGTTCTGTTCCTATTTTTTATTTATTTATTTTTTAATTTTAACACTCTTTACTAAAGACATACAGTTAAAATATTAAACCTCATTAAAAGCGTTGTCGCAGCACATTATTGCTCACGGACATTCTGGAATTGCTTACCAAGAAGAGACACAGAAAACAATAACCAGCCTGGATATTCTAACCTGCTATTGATATCCTTGAATGGCCAGGATGTCAAACTACTTGGAACATGGTTTTGAAGTATTTTACACGGCTTGCTCATACTTTAGAAATAATTTATTTATTATATGTTTTGCAAGCTATTTATGAAGCTACTGGTGGCCAAAGTAATACATTTTGGAAGCCAAATACATACGCCTCAATCTTCAACACAGCATGCCATTTTTCAGTCTGATTGTAAGTTCATAGAAATTTATTTTATTTTTTCACAAATAGATAATGGCACCTTTTTGTTTCAGCACAATTATGCTTTACTGCTGTTTCCCTTACCTAACATTTTTGACCCATGTCTACAGTAGATAGAACTTATCAATGCTACCACAAAAACTATTGTTTCCAGAAAAATATTTTGTTTTATTTATATTTCGCTAATTAACTGTTTTTAAATGTTCTAAAGGATTTTACCATGGTTTTCATAAAAACACATATGCTTAAAAAGAGTTTAAAATAAATCCAAAGACAGAAATAGAAAACGGTGGTAAGAGGAGTACTAGGAAGCTGATATAGAAGATTATGTCTGTTGCACATTAAAGTTCTCAGAGATTTCTGGAAGGCTAAACTTATGAGAAATATGATGAGTCTTATGATTCCAATGTTAGGTCCAAGGAAGCAAATCCAGTCCAGATTTAAATTATTTGCACGATATTTTTGGAATTTACCTTTTAGAAATCTATTTAAAGAATATTGAATACGAAAGTGGAAAAGGTCTTCAAATAGAACCTTTGTTGAAAATGAACACACAGCTAGGGTTTCTCTGAGGTATATGGGGCCTCGGGCCAATATTTTCTGTGGGCTACCTATCTCTATATAAAATTTGAGTCACACCAAATCTGTCTTTGAGTACCATTTTGGAAGTCCAATTTTTAGCGATTTTGTAAAATATATTCAATGCCATTAGCAGAAGTAATCTCCTTGACACACTACCTCGTAGGAATAGGGCCTGGTCATGTGGCCCTGGGACAACTCCACAGGTGTTGGTTCTGAACTTTCACAGGGGGTCTGATAAACCCAAAATTAAGTAGAAAGAGAGCACCTTCAAGGGGAGAAATGGTCGCTAAAGCCCAAGCAGTTGCAGTTCAGCCCATGACACCCTGACCCAGATGGCATTGATGCCCACAAATAGACCCGGGGAAAGAGGAGTCTCAGAAAATTTGAGGGAAAGCATTCCAACACATGGAAGCCCCCTGATGTTACTGTAAATTGCTTTTGCTCATATGATTCCTCTATATGATCATGAAAAGTAATAATCATTATGGTGAGATAGTTTCCTGTTGCTCTAGTACACTTGTTTCTTATGAGTAAATGTAATATAAAGATCAAGTTTTGAAATCTGAGACAAATGGACAGGTAGCATAGCTCTAAAACGGTCTCATGGGTCTCCATATTCTCAACTCTGCTTATGATGGAAACTAGACTTCACGTTGAGGTTCCTGGCAAGTACCTGATGAGAAAGTATTCTCTCTGGGTTTGATTGAAGCAGATTCATAGCCTTTAGTTGCCCGAATCTGAAGTGAGAGGATTGTTTGTTGAAAACTGAATGAAACTGACTTTTACTCTATCTTAAGTAGAGTAGCATTTCACCTAGGAATTGTATTTCCAAGTTTGTATTTGCAAGTTTGATTTGATAGTCTGGAATCACACCTTTGTAATTGCTACTATGGTATAGAATTCATGCAATTCATTTAAAAGATGAATTAGTGTTTATAATTAGATTTTTAAAGTAGTGGGTCCAAGATCTAACCTGCTATTAAATTAAAACAACATTATTTTCAGTCACACCTTTGTAACATGTGGTGAAAAGCCGTGGTTCTCTCGTAATGTATGTTCCCAATGCAGATGAAACAAGAGTTGCCAAGGTTTCCTTTCCACATGGAAACGAATTAAAGTTTAATTACCTCTGTCTTGATGAGTCTAGATGTGGGAATAGTAATATAATAACATCGGGACCATTTCAAGTCATTATCTGTATGTGTGTAAACATATATTAATATATTTATGCTTCTGCTCTTTTTAGAAAGGCCTTGAGACAGTTCACAGAAAAATAGAATATTATAAATAATATAGAATTCAAGGCCAGGGAAGGAGGCAAATGCCAAAAATGCCAAGCACAGTGGTCAACTGAACTACTATAATTGAGCCTCAAATTTAACTTTATGTTTTTTGCAACACTGGCATCTATGAAAACATTAACTTGTACAGTTCTCATTATCGAAAGCTCCACTTGTTGAGAAGAAAAATCTATGTCCCTAGCTTCAATTATAAAAAATGTATTCATGTGGAAATTTATAGTTAGTATCCTGAATAGCTTAGTGGACATTAGCCTCAACAATTGTTATATTTAAAAGGAGCAGATATTAATGTTGACATTCTTTCAAGAAAGACCAAACTGTGACATTGCTTGTAATGAATACTTTTTATACAAAGAAATCACAAGGGTGTCCAGAGGTAAAACCAAGGATTTCCTCAAATAGACATTTTAGATGTACTACAATACTTGGATGAGTGCAAGATACTATAATGCAGAGTAACATAGAAATGAATTTGATCAGCAAAATATTTTAATTCGGATGCTGTCAATTGCTCAAAGTCCTCATCAAACAAAACAAAACAAAAACAGATATTACTAAAAGCATGCACACACACAATGCACACACACACACACTCACAGAGTGAGTATGATGCTTGCACCAACATGTATAACTGAGTGCCTATGTCTGTGTAATACTAAGTTATATTATAGCCTCAAAGCTATGTACCAAGAAAATGCCGCTCAATTGTCCTCAAAGAATTATTTAGGAAATTTAGTTGTCATTGCACATGATCTTTGTTAGCAGTGATTCTTAGATTTAAATTGTTTAAAATGGCAAAAATATTAAAAATTGAAACAGAGATAAACTCTAATTTTGGAGGCATCTGTTTACTCAATATGTTGTTTATTGAGAATGCATTGCAATTTGAAAAAGTGTTAAACCTTGTAGGGATCAATTTATATATGAAGTCCTTCGATTACAATTATATTCAGTAAACCTTACTGAGTGCTACTTTGGTCACTGTTTTAGTTGCCTTGCATACATAAAATTATGCAGTCTTCAAAATAGCACTATGAAAAAGATTTCTAGTAGCCCCATTTTACATATCAGAAAACTGAGGTGCAGAAAAGTCAGGTAACTTTCCCGTGGCCCAACAGGCAATAAATGTTGAAACTAGGATTTTAAGTCAGGTAGTTTAGCTCCATTGCACCAGAAAATACCACAGTTCGTTATCTTATGGTAGCAATAATTTCAATCCTCTGTTGAAAGTACTGTAATGAAAACCCTTTTATGGATGGTGGAGACAAAAGCAAGTCTATGGGTCTGTTTAGAAGACAGAGGAATTTGAGAAAGCCTTCACAGATAAGGGAGCATCTGAGATGTGTCTTTTTTTTTTTTTTTTAACGTTCGTTTATTTATTTTGAGAGAGTGAGAGTGAGCAGGGGAGGTGCAGAGAGTGGGGGAGAGAGAATCCCAAGCAGCCTCTGTGCTGTCAGTGTAGAGCCCACTTTGGGGCTCAGACCCACAAAACGTGAGATCGTTACCTCAGCCAAAACCAAGAGTCAGACACTTAACCGACTAAACCACCCAGGCGCCCCTGAGATGTGTCTTGAAGGATGGCTCATTTTTTCAGAAGACAGAATCTGAGGGAAAACTTTATAAGCACTGAGGCTTGAAAATTCAAAGTGAGCTTTAGATAACCATATTTCAATATAATCAGAGAATGTAAAGCCAGTTGTTAAGGGTAGGTAACTACAGAAAGTATCACAGAGGCTCAATTCTGACACCAAGATTAGTAACATTTTCTCTATCTATCTATCTATCTATCTATCTATCTATCTATCTCTATCATCTATCTAAATTGAGGTGTAGTTGGAATATAACATTATAGTAGTTTCAGGTGTACAACATAGTGATTCAATATTTGCACACATTGCAAGATGATCACTACAATAAGTCTCGTTAACATCTGTCACCATGCATCATTACAATTGTTTCCTTGTGTTTTTTTTTTACAATTTTTTCTTGTAAATTAGGACTTTTAAAATTTACTCTCTTAGTAACTTTCCAATATTCAATAGAATATTAATAACTATAGTCCCATGTTGTATATTACATACAGTATAATTTGTTCTTCAAGGTGTCATGATCCATGAATATGTCTTGGTTGAGGATTCACATGGACAGAGTTGCAGTTATAGAATGAGCACCCAGTATCGCTTCTCGGCCTTTTGGCTAAGATCAAGTGTAGCATCTGTTCTTATCAGTTTAACAGAATGAGCACCCAGAGTGCCGTTTAAGACTCATTGCAGATGGGGGAACAGGCATGGAGACAGGGAGAACAAGTAGGAGAAGGTTACAGTGGGCTTGTCTAGGAAGTAACGAGGGAATGGGATGTTAGAGTTGAAGATTTGACCCGTGGACAGATTATAAAATATTTCAAGATCTGTCGGTCATGGGAATAAAAAGGATGAGACAGAACATTAGTGGATAATTGCATGTAGAGAATGAAAGAGGAGAAGTAAACTAAGTGACTCATATTTCTGGCTTTGTTTCTCTAGTATCCAGCCTAGGGTTGAGACGCAAGTAAGAAGCAAAATGATCGCTGTTAGACTTTATACAGCCATAGTTACTTAGACATACCCAGGTAAAGTATCTCATATATATTTAGGATATTAATCTGGAGTTCACAAAAGAGGCCTATGGTAGATACAGATATAGGGGTAACTGGTCACAGATGATCGTCAAAATCAGTACCTAGAGCGGGCAACACACTCTAGGAAAAATTACAAGCAGGTATATGAACCCTGACTTTTAACTGAGAAACAAGGGAAGAAGAATTTGGTAGATCTATTTAATAAAAAGCAAAAACACAAATATTAAATAGTGTGATGGAAAATAAACTGAAAGTTGAGGAGTGCGAAATGACGAATAAATGTTGCAATTCATAGATCAAATTAAATAATGACTGAAAAAGCCTCTACTGGTTTTGTCAGTGAGCCAGAGGTGACCTTTGTCAAAATAGTTTAATGATTTTCTTTAGAGCTTAAAGAAAGGCAAAAGGAATAGGTACAGTGAATAGATTTCAAAAGTGTAGTTGAAAGAGATTGATCTATGCCCTCTGTATATGCCTGGTTTGATCTGCCAGGCATTCTATTAGGTAGGGTTCTGCAGATAAACAAAACCAACAGGATACATGTGTGTATATATATATGTATATACATATGTATATATATATATATATATATATGTGTATGTGTATGTGTATGTGTATGTCTATGTCTCTATATATAAGGAGAGAGCAAAAGAGAGAGAATTTGATTTTAAGGAATTGGCCCACATGATTGTGGAGATTCAAGTCCAAAAATCTTCAGGGTAGGCCAGCAAGCTGGAGATTCAGGGAAGAGTTGCAGATATAATTCAAGGCCATGGCAATAGAATTTTTTCTTTTTTTCTTTTTCTTTTTCTTTTTCTTTTTCTTTTTCTTTTTCTTTTTCTTTTTCTTCTCTTCTCTTCTCTTCTCTTTCCCTTTCTTTTTTCTTTTTTTCTTTTTGTAATTATATGTAGGATTTGGTTTTGGATTAGCAAAGAAATAAAAAAATAAAAAAGAAAAGATAGCACAATAGCTTATTAAAATGGCTCTAATTGGGGGTGTCCAGGTGGCTCAGTCAGTTAAGCATCCGACTTCAGCTCAGGTCATAATTTCACAGTTTGTGAGTCTGAGCCTCACGTCAGGCTCTGTGCTGACAGTTCAGAGCCTGGAACCTACTTCAGATTCCTGTGTCCCTCTCTCTTTGCCCCTCCCCACTCATGCTCTGTCTCCGTCTCTCTCTGTCTCTCTGAAAAATAAACATTTAAAAAATTTAAACATGTAATAAAATAGCTCTAATTGCATTACAAAAAATAATTTGTCTATCCAAAATTTCTTCTAAAATAACACAATGTTAGGATGATATTTTTATTCATGTACATAACTCTCTGCACCCAATAAAAATGTAAATTATATCATAAAGTTAAACTAACACATTTAAAAAGATGTTTTCATGGCTCAGCATTTTATCTATCTATCTCTCTATCTATCTACCTATCTATTATCCATCTATCTGGTTCATGAGTCATATAGCTTTTTGAGAAGCCTATAATGTGGTTTTCGTGGTGCAATTTACTGCTTAAATTTGAACTTTCATATCAGAGTAATTCCTGTTCATCTGAGAGTCCATGTTCATAATATCAACTCAATCTTCATACAAAACTGTATGGGTGCTCTTGACTCCTGCCTAACTCATGTACCTGGGAACCTTGCAGTGTATTCAAGTATCTGAAATCAGATCTTATATCTAATCCATCTTGCTGTCAAATGGCTTAACCTTGATGCTGATAAAAGCATCTTTACCTACCGACTCTTTCTGTAGCAAAACACCAGAAGGAGCCATTTTAGCTCTTTTTTTTAAAGGCTTTTTAGGTAAACTTGATATTTTATTGTACACCTTCGTTCTTAAACAGATCCCTTGTTTTATAGTTTCTCTCAAAAAATGAAGCTGTATATGAAATAATCATCTTAGATTCCATTAGATAGCAATATAGTTAAAAGAACAATTGATATGGAATCTGAACACATAACACAGTATACTAAAGTTCTTGTCAAATAGTGTCCACTGTAGGTCAGTTTTTCTCTTCTCCTTTACAATTTGTTTCTTGTTTCTAGCATACTAGTCATTACATAATAGCTGTACCACAAAGGTTTAATATGTTTAATTGAATTGGCAGGACCTTGAATGAAATTCAGCTATCTTTTCTTTTCTTTCTTTTTTTTTTTAAAGATTTATTTCTAAATTTGAAAGAGAGAGAATGCAGAGGGAGAGAAAGAATCCTCAAGCAGACTCCCCACTGAACATGGAGCCTGACACAGGGCTCGATCTCAGGACCCTGAGACCATGATCTGAGACAAAACCTCAGTCAACAGACTGAGCCACCTAGCCACCCCATTAACTATCTTTAAATCAATATATGAATCCCTAGAAACATCATTTCAAAAATAGCACTGGACAGCATTAAGATTTTAGATTCACTCATTGTTTTTTTTCTCCTTTCTTCTCCTCTCCACCTCCTTCTGGTGCTGTTTTTCCACCCTACCTCTAATTATCTTTTCATCTGTACATTTCTTCTAACCATTTCTTTGTATTAAATGTGCATGTTGACTAATGATAGTTACTTAACAGCTAGGATAAAGAGTTAGGAGACTTTGATTCTAATTCCAGGTTTTTATAATAATGATCCACATGAAACTACTTAAGCACATGTATGTCTATCCATGGCTAATAATAGTGTAATATCACATATGATTATATTTTCATCAGAAATATCTTAAATGCATTTGTCACAAACTTCACAATACAGTTCATTGTGTGTGCACATATGTATATGCATGCATATGTTTAGAATTTTTTTCTATAAAATATTATTTGGATTTTTTGAGAAACCGTGCTCTCTGTGGCTAACAGAGATTCTAAAAGGTTCTTGATAAACCAATACAACTTGCATATTTTATCAGGTGATAAGAGTTAGGACACAATGGGATGATTGGAGAAGTATCTGGAAATGTCACCTATATGAAAAGATAACAGAAAAATAGGGACTACAGAGTGATCTGAATAATAAAGATTTCAAATTTAATGTTCTCCTCTTCTAAAAACATTGAGTTTGTGAATATATGTCACAGTTATGACACTCAAGCATATACTTGATATATAAGTGGATTATTTTGGTACCTTTAACATAATATATATGTATGTGAGAATCATTCCTTTTCCCTAACTCTGAAAAAGGAGAAACCACTGTCATAAAAAGTACCATTTATATATATTTCATTGTTCACGAAGCACCACATAATTCATTTCTACTGACGTTTCATCAATATAAATAACCCTATGAAATTACTATGATAAAAGTGGATTTTTTCTACCCCTGAATTTCCCATCAAGATTGCATAAAGGAGATTTTTTATATAGCATATATCAGTGTAACACTTTAGAGTAGACTTTTTTTTTTTTTTTAAGTTGGTTTCATGCCCAACATGGAACCCAGTGTGGAGCTTGAATTCAGGACCCTAAGCTCAAGACCTGAGCTGGGATCAAGAGTTGGGGCTTAACCAACTCAGCCATTCAGGCACCCCTAGAGTAGACTTTTAATGCATGCTTACACTCATTACTAAAGCATGCTGTTGCTTTTTGTTGTTGTTGTTGCTTTATGTCAGCCATCAAGAACTATTAGTCCCCCACAGTTTCATGAATGTTGGAAGAAAACTTGAGATGACTGGGTCAGAGAAAAGGGACATCGTTGCTCCCAGCACAGCAAGCAGCCTGAGCATCTTCATAATTGACTCAGTTCCCATTGCCCCATGTACCATATGGGCAAAAAGAGACCCAGATGGATGCCAGCATATTCAGCGGGTTACATTTATAGAGAGGAAGTCTGATAACGCCTGCATCTTGTTTGAGAGGGAGACATCATCTATATTTTATGGGGTAGTAAACATGTCTGTCCTTTGCTTTGGAAGAAGACACTATCTCAAATTCTCAAAATTATTAGCTATATAAAAATTCTTGAAAATATAGTCTTGAAAAAAAGGACATTTAGTGCTTTCTGTGCAAGACCTAAAAGGCTGAGAGATGATGGAGATTTGTCTCCCAATGCTATATGGCGTGTTGACTTACTAAAGCAACACCATGTAATGTGGTGACTCAGTAAAGTTAGAAACAATTTAAAATGCTTTCTTCAGCAAGCTGACTGAATTGCTTTACCAGTAGTCAAATGATGGCTCCTTCCCTTTCTCCCTTTTTTTCAAGCAACTTAAAAAAAAAAAAAATTCTTCTCCAGGCACACACTCTCTTTCATTCTGAATCTGGACTTAGAATTATAAATATAAGTGAGAGGTGGAACTCAAGTCTACTTCAGGCCCTTCATGATGTTGATCTCACAAATTAACTATCTTCTAAATAAGTATAACCTTTGCAGTATACCTACATATTTTTTCTTTTCTAAATGATAGAAGGTAATGTATTTTTTACCCACTGATATCAATAATTGTTTGGGAGACAGCCTTATAACTATCCTGATAGTCTCACTCCTTAATTACAACATCTGAATTGCTTTTTCCATCACAAAGAGTGATTTATTATGATAAAAAGTGGATAGTTATATCGAATTAAATTTCTCTTTATTTTACAAAGTATTCAGTGCTACTGAATTTTTAAATGACCTCATATAGTTTGGAACCATTTATGGGATGTTATGGTATTTTCAGCTAGTTATTATAAAGAATATAAGTTTGTAATTCATAAGGTTATTTTCAAAGCTCTGGGTATTGAAAGAAGAATGATAATTTCCCATGATATGGAAAATATTCAAGATACAACTCTCTGGTGAGTAGACTTAGACACTAAACAAGGAATTGGTATATGGAAAAATGGAATTGCGGCTGTATTGACCATATCAGCCACTGTTGTAACTTTTGAAGCCATCCCCAAAGGACCAGGATTGTAACTTTAGAAAGCATAAATTACTTAATTAATTAAAATGAAAGGAAAGCTGTACTTTAAAAATAAAGGCAGATAATAAGAAATGGTTTTGAAAACACAGCCCTCCAATATTTTGTTTTTGGCTTTGATTAAAATATTTTGACATCATATAGGAAAATATTTAAAATACATTTTTTTATCCACTATGTGATTGCGATGAGAAATTTAAAAAAAAAATCTCTAGGCCCATCATAGGGCTCGAACTCACAACCACAAAATCAAGAGTCCTGAACTCCAGCTGCGCTGACTGAGCCAGCTAGGGACCCAGAAATTTTTTTCTTTGTTTCATGACTGTGTACAAATTAGAGCACTAAATGTTTTCCTTCAAGCTGCAGTTACACTCACCTTGTGCCAAAGAAACACAGGGAAACTAGCAGTAGTTGTTGTTGTTGTTGTTTCAAATACATGGAAAAATATTATTTTTGTTTAACAATTGGAGCTTCTTAGCCCATTTACAAATAAAGCCTAGCTTTAAAACTGCAGTTGAAAATAAAAGTGAGACAAAGATAACATAAGGTAAATACAATTCTTTTTCCCCTCACCCAGTCTCTCTTCTCCTTTTCTTCCCTCCCTCCCTCCCTCCTGCCCTTCCTTCCTTCCTTCCTTCCTTCCTTCCTTCCTTCCTTCCTTCCTTCCTCTTTTTCTTTCTTTCTAGATTAGAATAGGTCTTAAAAAACCCAAAAAGAGAATTTAGGGAAAATTTAGAGCTATTCTTTCTTTTTAAAATTGTTTTTATTGAAGCGTAGTTGACACACCATGGTTCGTTAGTTTCAGGCATACAACATGGTGATTCAACATCTCTATACATGTGCCATGTTCACCACAAGTGTAACTGCCATTGTCGCCATCCAATGCTATTGCAATATCATTGACCAAATCCACTATGTTGTGCCTTTTATCATCATGCCTTACTCATTCCATAACTGAAAGCCTATGTCTCCCACTCCCCTTAACCCATTTTGCCCATAGCCTATCCTCCTTTCGTCTGGCAACCGTCAGTTTCTTATCTATATTTATAGGTCTGGTCCTGCCTTTTTGGTTTTATTCATTTGTTTTGATTTTTAGATTCCACCTGTAAGTGAAATCATATGGTATTTGTCTTTGTCTGACTTATTTCATTTAGCATAATATCTTCTCTGTCCATCCATGCTGTTGTAAATGGCAAGATCTCATTCTTTTTATGTCTACTTAATATTCCCTTTCTCTCTCTCTCTCCATATATACCACACCTTTATTCATTCACCTATCGATGGGCACTTAGGGTATTTCCATATGTTCCATAGTTTCCATATGTTAATATAAAGAATAATAAATGTATGTGCAAAAATACGGTAAACTTCCTTTTAGATAATGCCATTAAAGACTTCCAAGATTTTCTACGTATCTTTTCAAGTGTCAAGAATTACTGCCAGGAACATATTTTATTATGAATTTTCTCATGTCCCTTGATTCCTTAGAGGAAGAAGAGCTGTCAATGACATATTTGACCACTTCCCTGCCTGTAAACAAATGGAATTTCATTATCACACCATGAAAGCTTGCACAAACACTCTGTGTGGTACCAGTTAAGTGGATGTTTATAAATATTTAGCTCTTAGGGATTACAAATCCGCAAGGCTCTGTCCACATAGTTTGGGGGTGGGAGTAATGGAAATGAAGAGAGTATGGAAGAAAGACACGTTAGTGTCCAGTGACGGCTGAAGAAATCCATGTCCCCAATTTTTCGTTGTCTGAATTGACAAGTTCCTCAGAATCCACCCCCTTTCCTGATTCCATTGCTTTATTTTTCCTGAAAAAAAAAAAGGAGTTTTGATACTATATCTGGTTAAAAAAATCATAATTACACCTTTTCTCCCCCTCTAATGTTGACGAGCATCTAAGCACTTTTGAAAATGCTTCTTGGGGGTGCCTGGGTGGCTCAGTGGGTTGAGCATCCCACTTCAGCTCAGATCATGATCTCACAGCTTGTGGTCGGATGGAATCTGTGCTGGCAGCTTAGAGCCTGGAGCCTGCTTTGGATTCTGTGTCTCCCTCTCTCTCTCTCTGCCCTTTCCCCGCTCATGTTCTGTCCCTCTTCTCAAAAATAAATAAACATTAAAAAAAAGATTAAAAAGGGGCACCTGGGTGGCTCAGTTGGTTAAGCATCCAATTTTGGCTCAGGTCATGATCTCACAGTTCATAGGTTCAAACCCTACGTCGGGCTCTGTGCTGACAGCTTGGAGCCTGAAACCTGCTTAGGATTCTGTGTCTCCCTCTCTGTCTGCCTCGCTCTCTCTCTCTCTCTCTCAAAAATAAACATTAAAAACATTCAAAAAAAGAAAGAAAGTGCTTTTCTATTTAATACCTATCTGTATTCCTGTGATCCTTTATTTCAAGGTCAGGGAGTTCCAGAGAAATATTCTGTGCAATAAGGAAAACGTATACATTAACAGGAACTTTTCATATGTGAGTTTAGATCTGGGATTGACAAACTATAGCTTCCAGAGAAAATTCAACATATTGCCTATTTTTTTAAGTAAAGTTTGAGTGGAGCACAGCTATGCTCATTTGTTTGCATATTACCTGTAGCTTCTTTCCCCCATAATAGCAAGGTTGAAAAGTTAGGACAAAAACTGTATAGCTCTCAAAACCTAAAATACTTCCTATCTGGCCCTTAACAGAAAGATGTATTGACCCTTATTTAGGTAATTACAAGAACACTGTATGGAGTCAGGCCTTTCATTAGTGGCCACTCAGACCTGCTCTCCCAGTCCTGGCTCTGTCTTTTTTTTTTTTTTTTTTTTTTTTTCCTGGCTCTGTCTTAAAGATTCCACATTCTCAGGCACAAAGGCTAGTTGGTAGAGATGGGTCTCCTGGGAGACAATCAGCAGGTGCAGTGAAAATATCGTGGGCTCTTTTGGCTTTAAACAACCTTACTACCTTAGTATTCTCATCTCTAATATATGAATGATACAGAAAGAAAATAATAAAGTTATGTCTAGCTTACTTAATCCACATATGGAACAGCATATGTAGGTTCTCAGCCAAGTGTCATTAATGTTTACTATGCTACCCCTCACTCCACAGTTTGTTTTTCTCAGCACAGAAATTAGAATATTTCTGCATGGAGAGTGGGGATTTGGGCTTCACAAAAAAGTATCTAGAATACTCAGAATCTACTTTTCACTCCTTGGAACAAGAGAATCTTGTAGGAGGAATCTTTCATTTTTTTATGGAGTAAGATCTAGATTCCCGTTTCCTCTGTAACTCCTTAGTTTCCCCCAAATTTCTCAGCACCCAATAACTATGCCCAAGTCCCAAGCTCTTGTTCCTTTATCTAAGTGTAACCATACGACCAGCACAACAGTATAACATAATCTTGGATACGTAGTCACAATAAGTGGGGAAATTATCACTGAAATTCATTAAGCTCACATTGTCCAGAGTGCAATGAGCCTTTTCCGAATGCACAGATGAAGCAGTTTATTCAGAACTGTGGCCTTAACAACAACTGGGAAAGTCAGATTAAAACCAAATATTTTCATGAGAACAAATGAATAAAATCAAGGCCACAGAGACTGATAGCACACTAAAGATCAAATAAATGTGAATAATCATAGTGGAGAAAAGTAATTTAAAAACTTATTTAAAATAAGGGTCTGTTTTATTTTCTCTGGTTAGTTTAAACATTTATTAGGTATAATGTCTGCTCCCTTTCTATTCATTACAATAAATAATGACAAGTGAATTTTATAATTTTATGTAAATTTTAAAATTGTGCATTTCATGGAAGAAATCTAGATTTCATATTTTAGAATGTCAGTGTTTATTTTAGTTTTTTTTTTAATGTTCACTTATTTTTGAGGCAGAGTATGAGTGGGGAAGGGCAGAGAGAGAGGGAGACACAGAATCCGAAGCAGGTTCCAGGCTCTGAACTGTCTGCACAGAGCCCGATGCAGGGCTCGAACTCACAAACCACGAGATCATGACCTGAGCCGAAGTTGGGCACTTAACTGACTGAGCCACCCAGGCACCTCTAGAATGCCAGTGTTTAAATTCAATTCAGAAGTATTAGTTACGACATATATTTTTATCAATATGTACAAATATTCTCTCTTTAGTTTTTCAAGAATATTTCTAATTTTGCCTCTACTGATTCGATTTTTCTGTAACATGCAATCTTTGATTAAGTATCCAACTTCACTTATTATATGGGGCATTGACTATATTTAAGAAATAATTATTTAATTTTATCATTCCATCTATTCTGAAGTATGGTCTTATTCGTCTTTGAAAAGTGATGCCTTTATTCATTGCTATGAACACATACTGCTAAGTGAAATGTTTTGGATCAAACAGTAATCAAGAGTAGTTATTAAGTTAATAATTAAGTAACCAAGTAGGGAAATATTCCAGTTCAATTACGTAAAATAATTACAAAAATTAATTATCTATATTCTCAATACACTGTGCTTCCTGGGTGAGAATTTTGAAGAACAAAGAAGATACAGATAAATGGATAAGATCCAGGATCCTGAGAATTTTAGGATGAATAAAAGGTGAGCTTGGAGAGAAGGGCAGGCGGAATATTGTCCAGAGTAGAAATATAAGTTTCAATATGCTCCCATTAAGTCCTAGGTTTCAAATATCTAGACCTATGAAATCAGATAGTCTTCCTTGCCATTTTGAGATTATAAGAAACCAAGTCTCCATGGACCAATTGAATGGATGTTTAGTCCTTTCCCATGTGGCTTCCGCATGTCACGAGACAGTCTCTCTTGGAGCTGCTTCTGCAGCGAGTGGCCAGCAGGCTGCAACAATGTCGTGGTCCAGCACTGCCGGGCCTTGCAGTGCAGGTCTCCGCTGACTCTCTAAGGCGGGCTTCTCCTTGTGATGCAGAGCAATAATCCAGTTGGGTTTAAGGTTACTACCGCCTGATGTCAGAATAAAATTATTAATAGCACCCATTTTTACTTTCAAAAGTGTTCCTGTTGGATGACAAATTATATGGCTACCTTAGTGTGTACATCATTTAGAAAACTACCTGGGCCTCCAAGGCTATGACCACATTGTTATGGCTCTATTAAATCACACACATGCACACAGCTATTTTGCTCGGGGCATGCCCACCGCAGTTGATTGGCAGAACGTCTAAAATCAGCTGCATTCTAGGCTGAAAATAACATCATTCTCCCTTGGCCTGCTATTGGTTTTGACATGGAATTTTCCTGATCATTATGTTGATTTTTCTCTTAGAGGCACCTGTTATTTGTCTGACCATTTGGCCCCAATCAGGGACTCTTGATACATTGGACAGACTTAATCACATTAATGGTCTCCACATTACTTCCAGGAAATTATTCTGTTCTTTCATAAACTTTCAGAGGAAGTAGATAACTAGAAGAAAAGTTCAATCTAATTTTAATAATCAATATCAGCAAAGGTTTGGGTAGCCCCTTGCCAAGCCAAGATTTCTTGTGAGAAAACTTTGCCCTCACATGAGTGGGGAGGTTCTATACCATACATCTGCATAACTAAACTGCACCATCCAATTAAGTCTGTGTAGAAGTAAGAAAAAAGTTGGGTCTAAAGGTAAATCCTCATCTTCTTCTGGAAAGGAAGAAACCAATTTGAAAGTTTCTAGTGGAGAATTTTCCAGCTTAAAGTATATAAAGATCAAAAATCTGCCAGATACCTAGTAAGATTATGGGGGGAGATAATTTACCTATAAGTTCATTGTTTTCTCCAACTCTATGGATTATCTCCGATTTTTATAGAATTTGAGTGGATGAAGAGTGTTGGAACAGGAGATGATGGAATGGGGACGGCAATTCTAGAAAAGTTTTTTGAAAGGGTAAAATTTCTAGTATTTTAGCTTTGAGGGAAAGTAAAAAGGAAGACTAAAAAGTGTCCTTGACCAAAGTAGATAGTTTTGCAGAAACTACTGTATGATAGATGAGCATGATGAAGTAAAGGACAAGAATTTTTATTTTTTTAAGTTTATTTATTTATTTTGAGAGAAGGGGAGGGAGAGAGAGAGAAAGAGAGAGAGAGAGCAAGTGGTGGAGGAACAGAGAGAGAGAGAGGGAAAGAGAATCCCAAGCAGGCTCCACACTGTCAGCACAAAGCCTGATGCAGGGCTTGAACTGACCAACCATGAGATTATGACCTGAGCAGAAATCAAGAGGGGATTGCTTAACTGACTGAGCCACTCAGGCATCCGAGGACAAGAATTTTTAAAATGAGAAGTTTAAGTCCTCCAAGTTCTAGCCCAATTTGACTATCCTGATACTCTTGGAAGCTACTCCAGCTTCTGAGAAATGGCTCAAGATCATTTTCAGGAGCAGTAGAAGATGATTCCTACTGGCTATAAAATAACTTTTGTGTTAAAAAGATAAGGAGTTAGGCACTGAAACTGTGGCTTTGGTTCAAAGGTTAGGAATGGTAAGAATAGATGCATTTGAGAACTCAAGTGAGGTATAGGATGACAGAGTAAATGTAGGAGGCGAGATACAATTGTAACAATAGTTACCCTCATTATTTAGTATTTTATGGTTTCTATGTGGAGAGTATTCAGGAATTATTCATCATTAATTCTCTCAGTACACCCAAGAGAGGAGTACTGTTGTTTTCTGCATATTAAGGACAAGAAAGTAGAAGTGAAGTTCAGTCATTTGTCACAGGTAACTCATAAAATTGGGGAGTTGTAAGGAACATCCAAGGGAGTGTCTGTTTCAGTAGCAATGAAGACCTTTGGAGCAAGACACCACTCATTTTTTTCCAGACAAATCAGGAATGCAAAGTGGTACTTCAGATATTCTCTTTCGTTTATCTGGGATGACTTTTTTTTTTTTAAATAAGAGTGATTCTCGTATTTCTTAAATGAAAAACAAACTGAAAAGTATATCATTAAATAAATAAATGTATTAGAGTTAAGAAAACCTTCAAGTATTTATTTTAAATCAATGTAAGTGTAAAACATTTTGCTACATAAATATTAGATGGCAAATTATACAATGATATATTTTTTTAAAAAAAATTAACATTTATTCATTTTTGAGAGAGAGAGAGAGAGAGAGAGAGAGCAAGCAGGGGAAGGGGCAGAGAGAGAGGGAGACCCCCAAAGCACTCTCCAGGCTCTACACTGTCAGCACAGAGCCTGATGAAGGGCTGGAACCCACAAACCATGAGATCATCACCTGAACCAAAGCCTGAGGGTAACCAACTGAGCCACCCAGGCGCCCCATGCAATGATATATTCTAAGAGGTTTTGAGCTTTGTTTGAATCATCCCTGGTTGGAACTTATGCTGTTAATTTGTTGTTTGTTTTTGCTTACCTATATGATAGAATGTTTAAAAACTAATCCTCATGGTGCAACAAACTTTAAGATAATTTTAACAAATGTAATAAATATTTATTAAGAGATTCCACAAAGCTTGACACGAAAAGTTATGTGGAAAACAACAAATGTATATACCACTTGTCAAAACGAGCTTCGAATACAATTTACTGGTTTTTCAGCAAAAAAAATCTTGCAAATCAAGACAAAATGAGGAAAATTCGTTATTTTCTTATCTCCCTAGAAAACAAAGTGGTGACACAGGCTAGCGAAAATGTCGCCTCAATGTGTGTGCGCAAAAAAGGTCAAAATTAAATTTCAGTTCTCCACGTCTACACGACGGGTTATGTGGCTCTGTGAGTAGACGGAAGGCCAGAGGGAGGCAGGGTGGGCTGTACAGATGAAGGATTCCCCAGAAAATATTCACAAACACTGGCTGAAAGAAGATAATCAAACATAGTTTTAGGTTGGCAGTTATATTTATTGAAGTGAAACCAATGAATTGTAAAAAAACAGAAAAACAAAAAAAAAACAAACGAAACTCCTATTCCTTCATTGTTGTGAGTATATGTGGGACTGAGGTAGCAGAAGTATACTTTAAACAACAGTATGGGAGATAAAAAAAAATCAAGGAAGAAGAAAATTAACAGATAGTGTTGCTGAATTTTACTTGTGCTTTGCCTGTGAAGAGCGAGGTGCTGAAGATGTTTCATGCATCGCTTCCTCACAAGCGTTTTAAGCAAAGGGTTAGGAAATGTACGAAGCCGTGATCCTCTTGTTTAAATCCCAGACAAGAACTGCATTCAAAGAAAATATTCCATGTGATAAGAGAAATTTCATATTATTCGATTCCTTTACTTTTTGTTCTTGGAGACAATGAATGAGCCCCCAAAGTAATATATTTTTTTTAATTTATAAATTCTTCTCTAAAAGCATCTATGTCCCTCTCCCAAAACATCTCTTTTCAAACCACACTCTCCCCAGTCTCTGAGATGTTTTCCAGTTCTTGTTCTTTTCCACTATTTCCTCTCACCCTCTTTTTGTCTGATCAGGCATCACAAATGGGCAAGAAAGGGTTTTCTGCTTTGGGATCAAACATAAAGATCAAGGGAAGAGAAATTAGCGAAGTGATCCGGACCAGCATGATCTTTGGATGGTAATAGAGGAGAAGATTATAAGCTCTTTTACTATAATAATTTACATCTTGTCACCTGTGTATTATTATCAGAGATGACAACACAATACTTAGAGAAGTGATGTAGGGTAGGCAAGGTTGCTGCTCCTGTGAGTGGAGTAGAGGATCCAGGGTTAAACTCCCGCCTCTTTGGAATTATGTGGTCTAATAGCAACAGTAAAATAGTTACCGTAGAATCATCTGTGTTCCCAATTGTATATTCCTTATAGCATACTGTGTATAGCAATAGTGGATAGTTATTTATAGAATAAAAATACCACATTTTATTGGAAATGGTAACTCAATCGATGTTTGTTTGTTTGTTTACCAAAAAAAAAATGTATTGCATAGAATCTAGGTGAGTTTTTCCTGGAAGTGACTTTGTCATAGGAAAGAAAAAATAGTAACTACAGCCTAAGTTATTAAGTGTCTCCTATGAAACAAGTTCAGAGAGTTCAAGTAATACCATGAGTAGGACAATGGGAGGGTCCCTCTTCAGGTGGATCCATCTTTGGGAGGATTCATCCACGTCTCTGCAATAGCTGCCAGATTTTATTTTGTCTCTTCTTTACCTACAGCAGAAGTTACTTGGGGTTTCTCACAATTATGTGGGCAAACTGTTACAAGAATAAGAAAAGCAGCCTTTCCGATTCCTGCTCTGACACGGTATGGGTAGGTGTTGGGTTAGGATATGGGCTTCTATATTTTTTATTAGAAACCCTCATGAATCAGACTTAGATGTCATGTTAATCACACTTTGAGAAACTGGTGATTCAATTGTTAATTGTATCTTACGTGTTAATTATAAGATCAGTGTACATGGGGCCGATAAGGAGCTCACAATACTTGTTGGTTTCATGGTTGAAGTCTCAACTGGAAATTTTAGTATCCAAATTGTCATTTTTTTTTTCAGAAATTCCCCATGGGAAACAAAGTATTGAGAGCAGACTGTAATTTCTCAGCTGCTCATAATGTACTGCAGAAGAGCTTGAAATTGTCACAGTAATCCAATATTGAATTAATTCCAGGTGTGTGCAGCTTAAAAGGGTGAAAATTCGATAGCAGATATAGTAAATAGACATAGTAAATAGAAAACTGACATAGTAAATAGGCACAGTAAATAGAAAACACATGGAACGGTTGTTTAGAAGTATGTAACTGCTGAGATGCACAATAGAAAGTTTAACTCAATCATTCTATTAGAAAATCACAACACCACTAGCCAGTAGATTACTAAATTTGTGTGATTTATCTCAGTAAATATGTGTGAACCTGTGTGTGTATGCACAAAACTGTGTGTCAGGTTGTATTTTAGACATTGGATACCATAAGGTGTTCATACTCAAAACATACTTGAAATTACATAAGCACAATACAAAGCATTGAAGATGATAATGCAAACTTAGGATACAGATGTGAGTGGTTACAGAAATGAGTGGTTACTTCCAATACAGTGGTGAGGTGGACAAGGGAGTTGGGAAGGCAGGTGAGGAAGCAGAGGTTGGACAGAACCCAGGGAGGCTTTATGTAGCAGGCAATAACTGACCTTAATTTTTAGTTAATAGGAACTCAGTATCTAAATCAACCTGCGAGGGACAGGAAGAATGCAGATACTGTAGAGGCAGAGGCACCTACAAAGCACGCATCAATATGGAGCTCTCGTGAAACTCTATGATGCATCTGAAGAAGCATAAATAAAGAGTTTAGGAGAGGAAGAAATGATGCGAAAGTGTTCCAAATGAGCCACCTCATGAGGGATATTCTATGCATGGTAAGGCGCTTGGTTTGTGTTGTGAGAAAAACAGAGTGCATTTTCTAGAGGGTTTCAGGCAAAGAAGGGAAACGATCACATTTTCGTCTTGATAGACCTCTTGGATGGCAACAGAGAAGTGCATTGTCTGCATTGCCCGAGAGGAAGGGAGCCCAGGAGGAGATTGGCACAGATTTCAATCATTGAACTAGGGCGGCAGCAGTTAACATGCAGAGAAAAGGACAAATTCGAGATGTGTTTTAGAGTTGCAAGCAGCTGAACTTGGGCAAAGAAGAAGGACTCATAATTACTGGATGCCATGATTGGCTGTGTAGTGACATAAAGCTCAATCAATAGAAATAATTACAAAAATCGTTTTATGGGAGTTATTAAATCTTAGGCCCCAGACTTGTGTCAGTAATACATATGGGCTACTAATTCTCAGCGTATGTGTATATCAAGTCCAGAATATGTATGTACCAATAGCAGCCAGGGATATTTAATTCATAAATTTACTAAACCAACCTAAGAATTTGTTGACAATGATTGAATCCATACTCTGCAATGAGGATTATATGCAAATTACTTGCGTTAATTCAAGCATAAATACAAGCAACAAACTATAAATTGTATACTTCATGATGCATTGCTCATAAATAATGGAAAATTATTATAGTTTCTGTTTAGAATATTAATAGATTTATCTTTTCCCTGGATGTGCAGATCTTCATGGTTGCACAGACTACTGGTACCACAGTTTATGCTGGGTTGTCGTTTCCTTTTTTCATGGTCCTTACTGTTATTTGCAGAATGTTCTTACTAATTCTGAGAGTGGTCCTATAACTTCTATCGATACTGTCTATCAAGGCTTTTTATTTTATTTGTTTTTTATGTTTTGCAAAATTCAGGCTAGATGTTTTCCATATTAACCTAAATGCTTCATATGGTAATATGTGCATTCTCTTATATCTCCCTTCTGTTTCTTCCTGTGTCTCTATATCTCTCCCTCCCTCCCTTCCCCTTCCATCCCTCCCTTTCTCCTGCCTCTTCAATTCCATATCTTAGGTATTCAATTTTTCCCCTCGCTCACTCCTTTACCAAGAAAAATTATGACTAGATTTTAAACTGAAAACACATTTCCTATTACAAAAGCACCATTATAATCTTCATATGTTTTAGTGCCTTTTAGTTTCAAACTCCCAGTACATAGCTCAAATCCCCCCTTCCCAAAAAAGGAATATATTGTGCCCAAACCATGAGCTATTAAGGATGTACTAGGGTGCCTGAGTGGCTCAGTCGGTTAAGCATCCGACTTCAGTTCGTGTCATGACCTAACCATTCCCTAGTTTGAGCCCCCATCGGGCTCTGTGCTGACAGCTTGGATCCTGGAGCCTGCTTTGGATTCTGTGTCTCCCTTTGTCTCTGCCCCTCCCCCGCTCATGCTCTGCCTCTCTCTCTCTTTCTGTCTCAAAAATAAATAAACATTAAAAAAATATTTTTTAGGAATGTACTAAAACAGTTTAAACATCATCAGTAATCTCTTGACTTCTTTTTGAATCTTTCACCTTTTCTTTCCCTGGTTCTGTTTTGTTTTTAGTACGTGACTTCATTTTGTCACATCTTGGTCTCTACAAGTTGAAAACAATGACCACAGTTGGTTCATCACATATTTATTTTTACAGCCTTATGATGAGAAAGAGAGAAAGAGAGCCTTCCTTGCCAGATCTAGGTTCTCTCTCATACCCAATTAATGGCCAATGTGTGTCCAGGGAGAATGGGGTATAATAATTTATGTGGCCTGTGCCATATGATTACCCCCCGAAAACAAGGGCATCCCAAGTGGCAACCCTCCCCATAATGATATTTATAAAGAGAGGCAAATTTGAAGTCTCTGAGAGGAAGGAAATGAAATAGTTGAACTCTAAAGCAAAATATCTATTATATGCTACAACATTGTTTGCCACACTAGTTATAGCTCAGAGGCATTCACTGTGACCACTGCACACACATTACCCTGCCATCAATAAAAAGAAACAATGCTAGAAGGATATTGAGTTGTTAAAATATGAATGAGATGATGAGAATAATTTTAGATACATTGGGCTTGACATAGTGACCCATTAGAAGTTGAACGTGTTAACTGGACTTTGGAATTTGGTGAGACTTAGACATATGCATTTGGAAGTCAGCGGCACAAAGAGGGCAGTTAAAAACTGGAGTAGATACAAGCATCTGCAAATGGCAGAGATTCAGCTTTGAATGTCTTTTACCTGGCTGAGTGCTTGACACAAGACTGTGCTGAATAAATGTTTGGTGAATAGCTGGAGCAAAGTGTGTGAGGACTCAGCTTTCAAATTGTCACTGATATTTGCATGTAATATATAGACATACAGACTTGGAACAGGTTGCTGAAATGTTGGACATCATTGAGCAGAAAAATCTGTGACTGTGCCTGAGTAGTATACATTTTCAGGATTTAGGCTTAAGATTGTTGGGGAGATGCCAGGCAATAGTTAAGAAGGGGCTGCAGGGAGCAGCTGTTCCGAAAGGGACTCTCAAACATCAGTTTTTCTTTGCTTACGCATCTGAGCAGGTGGGATTTCAACATTGAACCAAGTGGATTGCTAGCACCTTTTTGAATGAGAACTTTTGGAAGATATTTCCAAGGTGAAAGTACTTTTCCAAAAGGAAAACGAAAAGCAAACGGGAGTAAACCATAAGGAATAATTTTCTTTGAATGCAGATAATTTTTTAAATCAGATGCAGTGTAAAAATGGCTTGCAATATGGTGGTTAATATCTTTCAAACATATGCACTGCGCTATGCTCTTTTTGTTTTAATGTGTGTGTGTGTTTTTTTTTTTTTTTTTTTTTTTTTTTTTTTGAGAGAGGGAGACAGAGCCTGAGTGGGGGTAGGGCAGAGAGAGATTGGGGGAGGGGCAGAAGAGAAGTGGGGGAGGGGCAGAGACAGAGAGGGAGGCACAGAATCCGAAGCAGGCTCCAGGCTCCCAGCTGTCAGCACAGAGCCAGACTTGGGGCTTGAACTCACAGACCGCGAGATCCATGACCTGAGCTGAACTTGGACACAACCGACTGAGCCACCCAGGCGCCCCGTTTGCTCTTTTTCATACACATTTTAGCTTTTGATTCCTCAGGGTACTCCAGCCACATTACAGATTAAACAAAAACAAAAACAAACAAAGAAACAAAAAATCAGAGCTAAGAAAGTCAAATGACCTTCCCAAGTTTATAAAGCTAGTAACTATTAGTCAAGATGAGGATGGAAATCTTTGGATTCGGGGTTCGAGCTCTTTCCAACTACATCAGAACTGCTTTATTGCTTGGCTACTTCAGAGTAACTATTGCTAAATAGCCATGGGGCTGTAAAGTAAATATTTTTCTTAAGCAGATAATGTATTTAGCTATAAGACTTGTCAAACCATTCAAATGATCATTTGTTTTTTATAATTGTCCAATATGATAATGTAGGGCAATCTTCCTGTCTCAAAATACTTAATTTAATCGTATCTGCAAAATCCCCTTTATCACGAAAGGTAACATATTCACAAATTCCAGTCATTAGGATGTGGGCTTCCTTAGAAGGGAGAATGTATACTGTACTGCATTTGACCTCCCAAGCATTTTCATATTTTATGTCTGTGCTAATATATGACGTATTTGTGCTGATCCTACTTGCTATGTTTAGTTCTTTTTGTGTTCTCAGTTCTCTCAATTCTGTTTTAGAGTTTGTCCACAAACATTACAGATGAGGGACATAATTATTTTTTTTTCTCACATATACCCGAAAATCAATATTCATTTCCCAAGTAATCAAAAATAAAATTATCTTAGATTGGGAAAAATAACTTTATTGAATCAAGACAATGAGTTATCTCAAAGCTGTCCTTTGATGTCTTTGGCTGGGAGATACTAGTTTACAAGAATCTATTAGTAAAAAATTCTCATGTGAAATCTTGATTAAGGGAAATTTTATAGGGCCTTAAAACATCAATTAAAACTTGATTAAATTTTACAGCCCCCCAAAGGCTAGTAATATTTTTTTTTTCCATTTAGATGACTAACAAATATGCCCTGTATCCATAAGGCTCATTAACAATGTCACAGCTCTAAAAATCTGCATGTAGTGATTATTTCAAAATAACTCTCAGAAAATAAAACAACAGCAACAACAACAACAACAACAACAAAAACCCTCTTAAACTGAGCCCAACAACAGAACTCCAGCTCCCTGTCTTTCCATGAATTCATTAGGGAAAATATTTTCCAACTTAAGACTTTCTGAAACGGTCTCCATTTCCTGATTTTGACAAGGTTCTTTCTTGGATCAACTCATCTTATGGTTATTTTCACACCGTATTGTAAATGAATCATGGTATTCTTCAGGAGTTGTACCTATAGTCCTCAGAACAGGAATCTGCACTTCTCCAACGCTTTCATCTTCAATATGTTGCATGTATTCAAATCAAAGCATTCAATCACTATGAGCAGTAGGTATAGTATGGAGTAGTAAGCCCAGGCTCAAAAAATTGATATTTCCTCCTGCAAGAGCACATGCATCAATTGATAAACAGTAAGACAGAGGAAAAAGCGTTTCCATTATTAGTTCAGTGCACCAATCATACCATCTAAGGTACTTTTTTTTTCACAAATGCGTAATAGAAGTCAGTTAATAGCCCCTATATGTCAATGCCAGCTGCCTCTATCCAAGAGTAGGTAGTTGCTTCTCGTTTAACCTTAATTGATAGGAGTGGTAGATGCTCAGAATCAATCGATGGATTTCTGTGTATTCAAAAGGAGATTCTCATATAATCCTAATGAGTCCTGGCAGCTGGCATTTGTATAGCTTAACAGCTGTCATAAATATATTGAAGAGTTGAAACAGTGGTCAAGCTTCCATTTAGAATTTCTGAAAGGTTTTAGTTTTTCATGTTATATCAAGACCAGATTTTTTAAAGAATCTTCTGAGGTTGTGTGTGTGTGTGTGTCTGTATGTGTGTGTGCGCGCGCACGCTATAAATGTGAAAACAAACAAAAAAAAGAATACTTTTTATTGAAAAAAACCTTTGTTTCCATCAATATTCAATTCTAAATGGAGGTCAGATCTAGAATGCTTCATGATTGATTATCTAATTTTCTGATTTTCTGTTGGTAATTGAGTTTTTAGATACGTTTTAGCCCTATTACATTTGCTGTTCTCATTGTATTAAATAATAAACCAATAAATATTATATCGTTCTTTACAGTTTTCACAGCATGTTAGCATACCTCATGTTCATTTACTACTTTCCGTAAGATTGGATGTTGGTAAGGCAGTTAATATTATGTCATATAATATGGCTAAAGCCAGAAAAATTAACTTACATTCTCAAGGTTAATGCTTCAAATAATTTATATAAATTATACCTTTCCCCTTGATCTGCTGATGACTAAGAACATTCTCATCACTTTCCCCTTTATCCTGCCACTTGAACTAGGTCTTTATGTGCCAGAGGGGAAAACACTGCAATTCCAAGTCATTCCAATTTTCCATTCCACTCCAGTTTTCCCAGAAGATAGAGAATGGGACCTAATCTTATCAGCACTCAGGATGCTGCCTAACCGGATACTGGAATACTAGTGAATAATTATACAGGAACAGATACGGGAAGTTTATATGAACTATCTGGTATCATTTGCCTATTTAAAACACTGAGAAGTTTCAGGTTATTAAAGTTATCTCTAAAAGGAGTGACATTCTAGACTCCAATATAATTTTAATAATTTGTTTTTATTCTTCACCACCCATTTTTCTTACTTATTTGGAAAATTGACAATTGACCTATTTGTTTGTTTCCTGAACAGTTCCACCAAACTAAAATATCTTTTCAACTGTGAAAGTTTGGTTTTATATCGGGCTTAGCCAGAATGTGAAGAATGTCTTTTCTATGTAACAGAATGAGACCAGAAAATTATGTTTTATAAGTTAATGTCTTTGCTGTAGTTTAAGGCCAGAGAGAACAGGAATCTTAATCTCATCATGGGGTCTCTACTATACGTCATGCGTCTGCAAACACCCTACTATGGAATTTTCTTTCCTTCCACAGGCAATGGATCCACACCACATAACACATGATTTTAACATCCAACATAAAACAAATGAGTCATTTTAACTCTAGGCAAGTAATCACAATTCTATTACGAATGAAATCATTTTCTAGTATTTCATTCAATAACTTTATTGAAATGTATATTGAGGACTTACAATGTGCCAGGCACAGAAAAATATTCATGCTCCATTGATAGGAGCTAGGAAGGACAGTGTTATAAATGAAAGTATCACACATGTTTATAATTACAAATTGTGTTAAGTGCTACAAAGGGAATATCAGAGCTCTATGAGAAGGAATAGCCTGGGCACAACGAGGCTGTCATTCTGAGTGGGAAGCTGAGTGTGGTTCTTGCCACTTTATTAACTTATAAAGACTGTTTTATCTGAATGCAAGTATTTTCCCTCTTCCTTCATTCTCAGGTTGCAAAATCCATCTTGTTATTTTTGCCTGCTGGAGAATGTTATACTTAATAACACTGGAATAGTACTAGTATTCTAATTGCCATAATAATAATAATAATAACAACAACATAATGATAAATAACAATAGTAATAAGTAATAACATATTAATAAATAATAATGATAATATTATTATTGAATTAAAATTCTTGCAGAGGCATTTTTAAAAATATTTTTAGATAACCATCAACATCATAGTAGATATTTCTTTTCAGGGCAGATCCAAATTGGTGTTTATAGAGAACCCATCATTCTGAAATTGATACAGAAATAAGAGATTTCATATAAATGCCTCTGCATGAATAATACTGTTCCGCAATACTTTGGAAGATTTTAAGTCTTTAGTAATTCTCACAAAATGGAGATAATAGAAAACCATGGGCTAAATAGTTGCTGTGAAAGAGTTCGAACATGAATCTAATAATTGTGGTGAAACCACATTTGGGACAATACACTTGCTTCCAACCTTGCTTGTTTCACTCTTACAATGCTGAGACTATATCATGAGAAAATTTCCTGGAGCATATGATTTACAGCTATATCTTCACTCACAGAATTTAGGTAATGCAGTGCATTTGGCAAACAACAACAACAACAACAACAACAACAACAAAAATACATTTCTATGTTTTCACTCATATGTGGATCTTGAGAAACTTAACAGAAGAACATAGGGGAAGGGAAGGGGAAAAAATAGTTACAAACACAGAGGAAGGGAAGCAAACCATAAGAGACTCTTAAATGCAGAGAACAAACTGAGGGTGGATGGGGGATGGGGGGAGAGGGGAAAATGGGTGATGGGCATTGAGGAGGGCACTTGTTGGGATGAGCACTGGGTGTTGTATGGAAGTGATGAATCATGGGAATCTATCCCCAAATACGAGAGCACCTTTACACACTGTATGTTAGCCAATTTGACAATAAATTCTATTGAAATGTTTTTTATTTTATTTTCGAGAGAGACAGAGACATTGCAGGGGTGGGTCAGAGGGAGAGGAAGACACAGAATCTGAAACAGGCTCCAGACATTGAGCATGTCTGCACAGAACCCAACGTGGGGCTGGACCCACGAACCATGAGATCATGACCTGAGCCGAAGTTGGACGTTTAACCAACTGAGCCACCCAGGTGCCCTGACAATAAATTTTATTTAAAAAATAAACAAACAAACTAAAATTTCCACATTTATACTCATTATAGAATTCTATCTCTTGTGACTGAAAATGTAAAATAATAGTCTAAGCCCTGAGCTTTTGTTTTGTTTAAGAAATAAGATATTTATATAGTCTTTCACTTTGCAGTAAAAATATTTATTTTAACAATAGAAAGATTTTGCGGAAACTGTCCCTATTTTCCTGATTGTTTTGTTCTCTTATGAGCCAATATGGTATGTCTACACACCTGTCCTGTGTGTCCCAATGCACCTTGAACTTCTACTCTCAGCACTGAAATTTCTTCCTCTTTGTATGTTGTGATCTCTTCCTGGAGATGCAAAGTCCTGATAGGCAAGAGACAGGATCACCTTTCTCAACACTGAATCCCTTGCACTTAACATACAATAGGAGTGGAGAGGTGCTCCCTGTAGTAACACCATCCTTTCATTTCCTTAGGCTATAGAAATTTCTTTCATGTTCCATAACAGTAATTCTAAGATGCACTTTTTATAGAGATATATATAAATGTTATTATTATATATAAAATATTATTTATGTTTATCTACCTTTTAAGGAGATTTATCCATTCACAAATATGGAGTCCAGAAAGAAAATTCCTTTGGTTAATAAATTTATATTCTCTGTTAGCCAAGGTTAGTAATGTGTTATTAATTCCGTAAATTCTTGATTCTGAGAATTCCAAATGCAAAGAAATGAAAACCTTAAAATTGATGGTGATTTTTTTCTCCCCCTTTTCATATATGTATGATTAGTCAGGACTATTGTGGTGGTGTTTTGGTTTTGTTTCTGTTTTATTCTCAGTCTTCATAGATAAGTCAGTGGGTTATTTGTTTGTTGATTGGGAATCAATTCAATTGGCAGAACTGTTGAAAAGTATTTACTGAGTACACACATGCTTCTTTCCATTTTCATAAGAACAACATAAAATAATTGATATAAATGTCCGATAAAAAGTTCAAAAAACTCCATCTAGAATAATATATGGCACATGGCAGTGCTTGCATTTGGATTTTCTGCGTTCTAATATACATACACATATATTCACAATGGAGTTTTAAAGTCATATTATTGAAGACGAGTAGTTTTATTTTCACTAGATTTTTAAAAAGCATTTTGTGTCCTTTTAAGTGAGAAAATGCAAATGATTTCTTAAACTGAAGATTATAGTCTGCTATTTTTTATCTAAAGTGGAGCCAAAGAGTCATAAGCAGTTTTATACTGCAGGCCTAAAGGATTATTGTGATGTATTAGGTGAAACAATCTGGAAGAAAAAGGGACAAAACACTATAATGTACAATGCAAGGAAAGTGGGTAATTATCTTCTGTATCTGCAGCGACCGCATAATGTAGTTCTGAGGATAGTTAACACTGTATTTTCAATTTACAAAAATCTTAATCACCATTGACCCTCCCTTTAGTAATAAATTTGCATCTCCCCAGTACTCAAAGATTACCTCCCCACACTGGCTGGAACGTTTACACATCATGGGCCATCCGTGCGCTCCCACCAAATCCCAGACCCTTTGCAGTCAGGTGGGATCACATGACTACTTCTGGCCGATGAGCCAGGAGTAGGAGCGATACATTTGAGAACTGTCCAGTGATTGTCCACTTATTTTTTTCCCTGCATCAGTTACCCGGAAGGCCTGTGTTGAGAGAGCAGAGCCAAAATTGGTTCCATTTGGAATCACTGCATGGAAGATTCCCCTCCTACAATGCCCCAGACACCCTGCCAATTCAGTATGAGTTAAACCTTTGTTGTATTTAACCTCTCATATTTATGAGTTAATTTATCAGCACAGATTAACCAAGCCTGATTTTAATATGCTTCTGAAAACATGTTTTATCTTCATGGTACCTTTAATTTCTTCTCCATCTCTCCTTCCATAGCAATATGCTTTTTCTATGGTGTTTAGTTTATTCCACCGAGCTTTGTAGAAAGCTGCTTATACATATCATAGAGAATGAGAGATTCATGAGTCCAGAGATCCTGTTCTAATCTTTGGAATTAATAACAAAACTAGCAAACTTTTTCCTTGTTCATTCAACGCATATTTTTGAGCACTTCTGTGTGCTAACTACTAAGTAAAGTGTGTAATTAAAAATGAACAGAGTATTGAAAAGGATAGTACCCAAGTGAAGTGCATCCTTTAGAAAGGGCATTAGTGTGAGGAAGGAAGCAGTTCTACAAAATAGAAAAGCATATGCAAAGGGCCTGATTCCTACAGGATCTTGATTTTGACAGGAAATGAATGCCCAGAGTGGTCGGTAAGTTTTAGGGATAATGGAACAAGATGGAATCAGAAGTCAAGAGTAGATCAGGCATGCATGGCCTTGCAGCACAAGGAATTTGGATGCTATGCAATATATAGTTAAAAGCTAGTGAAGGGATTGAATGGGGGTGCAGTCTATCTTGACTAGTATTTTTTAAAGTTCCTCTAGCTGCTGCTTGAAATTATTATTTGAAGATTGGTTAGACTGGAAGGAAGGAGGCCAGATGGATTGTTTCAGAGTACTTTGGACACAACATAAATGAGCCTCTGTTTATCGTGGGAATGGAACTAAAGACAAAAATGTCAAGTTCATATATTATTTGGATGCAAATCAAACAGTATGTACTGACAGTAGTTTACAGTTGGGAAATCAAATAAAGAGGAAAATCAAAGGTTTGGCTTTCAGATTAAATCAAAGTTATGTGATGTCACCAAGAAAACTATGGGAAGGAAAGGAGCTCTATAAGCTTTAATATTTAGAGATTATTTAGAATAGAAAAATAACCATATCCAATACCTTGCTCTATCAATTTCATTCATGATTTAATAAGCTAATAGTATATTCATAATAGGATGTATAAGTGAAGAGCACATACCTACTGTAACTGCTTGCTCCAATGACAGAGCCCAACTGTCCAGCTGCCCTTAGGATTGAACAAGCCAAGACGATCGACAGAATTTTTTCACTCATCTGAGACCACTGACTCCTTTATTCAGTTTGAGTGACATTTTTATTTCCTGGTCTCCAGTGTATTGCTCTTTTTACTCACATTTTTCCCTTGGCATGTGATTTGCTCTCTTGATAAAATGAGATCCTGAAAAGGATCACTGAGACGTCCTTGGTCACAGCTCTCTGGGCCATTAGTTTAGCGGCTTTACATGGTGGCTTCTGTAGCAGACAGGCTTCCGAGGCCTGCATCAGCAATTCTGAGCAGGTTAGAGGAACAAAGTGGCCGTCCATGGGTAACATGTTTCAATTTCCTCTTACTAATTCCATATCTGATATAAGGGTGACTCTTTTCCTACCTATAGATCAAGGAAAGATGTATGTAAACCATTCTTAAAAGCTTCGGTGTAGTCGCATTTCCAAAAATGTATACCATGTAATATCAGTCTGCACATTTCCATCTTTTCAGGTGGTCCCATTGCCTCAGTTCTTCCCTGCAGTCATCTGCTTTGCTTACACCTTTGACTGCTTGATTCATATTCCTGCCTCTGAAAGATCACATTTCCTCTCTACTTTCCTCAAGAATAATACTACCCCCCCAGCCCACTATACTGAAATAACGCTTAAAATAGACACAGTAATAGTACCTGCCACATAGAAACGTTAAATTTGTTTTTTTCAATTTTTGAGAGACGTGGGGGGAGGGGCAGCGGGAGAAGGAGAGAGAATCTCAAGCAGGTCACATACCCATCATGAAGCCTAATGCATGCCTCCATCTCATGACCGTGAGATCATGACCTGAGCTGAAATCAAGAGTCAGATACTTAACTGAGCCACCCAAGCGCCCTTTTAAGATTCTTTAAATAAATACTTTATGTAAGGACCTTACCAGAATCCTTGTGCTATGGATTGAATCGTATGCTCCCCACAATTCATATGTTGAAGCCCTACCCTAACCTCTACAGCATATAACTGGATTTGGAGATAGGACTTTTAGGAGGTAATTGGGATTAAATGAGGTTGTAAGGATAGGGCCCTAATCCCATAAGATTGGTGGTTTATAAGAAGAGAGAGAGAGAAAAAGAGAGAGAGAGAGAGAGTGAGAGAGAGAAAGAAAGAGCTCTCTGAGCACACACACACTGAGAAAAGACCATGTGAAAACGTAGCAAGATGGCAGCCATAAGTAAGGCAGAAAGAGAGTTCTTACTCTCTTCAGTTTCATCAGAAATGAATCTGATGCCACCTTGATCTTGACTTTTGAACCCATGGAACTGTTAGAAATAGATTTGTTATATATGCCATTTAGCCTGTGGTATTTTGTTAAGGCAGCCTGAGCGGATTTTACCCTTTGTTGTATACTAGTTACTCCGTAGTTTATTATTATTAGTTTTCTTAGTCTTCTATCTCTAAATTTATCTTAAACTCATGTCAGATCAAATTATTTTGTGCTCCCAGAAGATCATTCCAGTGTTTCTATTCTAAGTGCTCATGTGTGGGTTTTGTTGTTGTTGTTTTGTTTTGTTTTGTTTTGTTTTTGTATGAAATGCTATGCATTCTCTTCTCAGCTCAATAAATGGTACAGTTCTAATTACCAAACCCATGGGTCAAGGACACACACTTTGAATCTCAGCACAAATATTTCTTAATGATGCTTTAAATTTATTAAATATACTCTTTAGTACATGCAATTATTTACTTCTCTATCCCCCAACTAAACAGAAGGTATATGAAGGCAAAGATATCATCATAATTGTAGGTCTTTCTCCAACATACCAAACAGAACCTGTGGCAAGGTGGGACAGGATATATGTGATATATTGTATGATTTTATATATATATATAGCTTATATATATATATATATATATATATATATATAGCTTATATATATAAGTATAGCTTAATACTACCAATATCCCTAGTCTCCAGTAGATCATATTTGGATAAATGTTACCACTGATTCACTGGTATTCTAGGATTTGAAAGTGCTAATTGTGTGGAGGATACATTAATATATGTACTTAATATTTCGATGATTTCCATGTAACTGACCACAAACAAAGCTCCTTCCCTATTTATACAAGGTCTAACAAGAAACACAGTCTCACTTCAATTCAGACAGTTTAGTTTCTAATATGAAGAATTTTATGCACATCCTGGGGTGCCTGGGTGGCTCAGTCAGTTAAGTGTCTGTCTCTTGATTTCCACTCAGGTCATGATCTCATGGTTGTGGGATCGAGCCCCACATCGGGCTCTGTGCTGAGTGTGGAGCCTGCTTAAGACGATCTCTCCCTCTCTCTTTGTTCCTCTCCCCCGCTTGTGCTCTCTCTCTCTCTCTCAAAATAAATAAACATTAAAAACATGTTTATACATACCCTTGTATATTTGTTAATTTATTCATTTATTCAGCAACTATTATTAAGTCCCAACCTGTGCTCAATTCACAGTGATCCAAATAGGGAATATCACTGTCATCACAGAACTCCTTGTGTTTTCAGTTACATTTACCCAGTTGATCCTCATCAATGCAACTGAGATCACATAACTTTTCTTACAGGTTGCGTTAAGATTTATTAACAGTAAGTGATTTGAAATGATAAAGCAATTCACATGTGTGTAATAGTCTTTTTGGAGTGAGCTCTCGTAAGACATTTTAGGGTACGTTGTCATCAACCTTTATCATAGAGAGGAAAGGAAGCGATTTGTGTTTTCAAAACTGTGTGCTAAGTTGCTTTTGGGTTTACAAATGGAAGCACTTCGAACTAGCCTAATCAAGGAAAGCAAAGATATTTATTGAAATAACACTATACTTTATTAATATCAAAGAAAAGCAGATAACCTGGACTAAATAATGATAAAAGGCAAAGCAAAAAAAAAAATCAAAACCAACCTTGATAATCCCTGCATCTGCTCATTCTCAATCTCCTCCTCTCTCTAGCTCTTTCCTTTTATTTGCTTCTCTGTGTAACATTCTTCACCCCAAAATTTACATCTACTCCATTCAATGGGACATTTGCTGAGATTAGTCTCTTTTTTTTAATTTTTTTTTTTTTTTTGAGTGAGAGAGAGCTTGAGTGGGGGAGAGGGGCAGAAGGAGAGAGAGAGATTGAGAGAGCGAGAGCGAGAGCAAGAGCGAGAGAGAGAGAGAGAGAGAGAGATTCCTAAGCAGGCTCCATGCTCAGCATAGTGCCCAACACAGAGCCTGATCTCATGGTCATGGGATCATGACCTAAGCTGAAGTCATGAGTCAGCCACTTAACTGACTGAGTCACCCAAGGCACCTCCTGTCCAAAATTCACAGAAAATAGAATTATTTTGAAAATTTTAAAAACAACAAGTTATTACTCAAATAGAGATTAAAGACTTTATTCAGCTGATGCACAATGATAATTATCTGGAGACCACATAATTCCCTCAGCAGCTGGATATGGGTTTTCACTGAGTGAAGAGAGAGAGGTATGTGGCTTCGTGGTCTAGGGAGGGTTCCAGTTTTCTTCATCTTTAACTGATACTAAAGTTATGGTTGGCACAATTTGATTTTCCTAGTTTTTGATGTCCCTTGTTTCGGATCATTGGTCCAAAATCCTTTTCCATACACTCTCAGGACAGTTATTTTTAAAGCTGTTTCTGTAAGCCTTCAGGGTTATCCATAAGTCAAGGTTCAAGAGGAAAAGCACTATAAAAAGGTGGGGTTCAGGGAAAAAGAGGAGAGAAAATAAGAAAGGAGGCGAGGGCCAAAGCAAGGCAACCTAGGTCAAAGTTATCCACTCTTGACCCAATCAGATTCAATTGATGATAGAGGGTCACAGAGTGGAAACAGATTTTGGGGATTCCTTTGGATGGGACACAGGCAGTTTTCATGAAAACTGAAAGGAGCTGGCAGAGGAGTCTAGCAGAGAAAGTAACAAGATTGATAAATGTAGTTTTGATAAGTCTAGTTACTGAAGGAAAATATGGACTTCTTTGGCTAACACAATGACATGTCAGTCAGAGTTGTCTATAAGTGCAAAGGTTTACTTCAAAGAAGAGTAAAAATCACTGGATAAATGTAAGTATTGCTGTGTAAGATATCCCTACACTGAGTGAAGGTTCAACCAGAGAACTTTTAATGTCTCATACAAATGATTCTATAAAGGGGGGGAAACAAAAATTACAAACAAATATTTGACTTATACAAGCCTCTATGCACCTGACTATAATCACTCAAAGAGGATTAGCAAGTATCACAAAAGTGGCCTGCATTTTTAAACAAGGACATCTCCATTATTATTGGCCACCTAGAAAGATCATGTACTGCAATCTGAGGAAACTATCATGGCTTCCATTTTGGCTTCCAGATTCAGTGACCCCAAAATATCGGTGAACAAATTTCAAAACAATGACAGTCATAATTAATCTGATTCAGTCTAGCTATTATCAAAGGCCATAACTTAATAACAAATTATATATGTGTGTGTGTGTGTGTGTGTGTGTTTACACACATGCACAGATACAATTCTAAAGAGAATATTATATATAACTGTGATGTTGTCTTGCATATTCAGATAATAATTGATTTCTACCCAGTATGTTGATGTTAAACAAATCCCTCAGTCCACTTATCTTAAAAAATGAATTATATATTATAAGCATATGGTAGGAAATAAAATATCCTTTTCAACTAAGTTTGTCAGCTTTTCTTTTTTTGACCATCTTTGAGCATTCAAGATGATATTGTAAGCTGAATGAATATATACCGTTTATTTGCTTCAGGAATCGCTCGTGTAACTATCTGCCACATTGCTTCACTGTAAAAGAAAAAAGTAAGTCAAAAAGAAGAATATATACAGCATTATTCTGGAACTCTATAAAGCCATGGATGTTATATCATGATTATGTATTTAAGTAGCTGAAAGTCATTTGTAGTCTTAATATGCATGGATGATATAATAAAGGACATGATGAACATGGGCCTCAAACCATGTCTGAGCAAGAGATAATGGTGACATTTGTCTAAATGGTGCATATATTCAACACATTTTGACAGATTTTATTAATGCAAATGATTTTCAGAGAATCAGTGTTCAGTTTCAGAGATAAAAAATGTAAATTTTCATTTCTCTAGTTGAATTACATTGCTCTCATGCTATGTTAGCACTAATTTTAAAAGGAATTGGTGCAATATGTATATCTCTACTTTGTGATAAGCTATTGTATTCTGAAATTTGAAAGTATTACTTTCAAAACAAAAGTATACAACATAAAAATGTGTGTCAAACATGCACTGAGTAAATATTTTTTTTTTAATAGGAAAACCTCAGTAAGTCAAAGACCCTTTGTTCTCTTTGCAATGATGTTTAACTGCAAAGTTAGATAACGTCAGCTCCCAATTAAATAAAATCAACTGTGAGAAAGTAAGACAGATTGATTCACAATTAATGGTTGAGCAAACATTCCTTCAGTTTATTTCCTGCTTTAAGTCTTTGGGAAATATTCCATTATTTTTGCTTCCTTACATTTATGAGGAAAGTTATCAGGATATTCATGAATAAGCTTATATTTATAAGATTTCTGCTTCAGCTACATCATTTAGGTCTTATATATGCAAATTTAAAATTTGAAATATTCTGCATAAATATGAAATATTGTGAAGTGCATGTCTCTGACACATTTTTTTCCTGCTGAAATTCAATACTATCAAACATAGACATACTTTGGGAGCCGTACCATAAGAATCTGAAAATGATCATCATATGATGACTATATTTTTTTTAAGTTAAAGGATTTGTGGCAGCCCAAATAGCACAGGAAACTTGGAAGGCAAATGAAGGAGGTTATTAATGATTTACTTTTCTTTTTATCTATGCTTTTGTTTACATAGTAGGATGACTCTATTACATATTGCCATTTAACACTGATTCATTAGCAGCTAGCACAAGTGAAATCTGACCTACCTTAAGTGAGTCAGTTATTCCTTTTTATTTTTAAGTTTATTTATTTTGAGAGAGAGAGTTTGGAGGAGGGAAATGGCTGAGGGAGAGAGGGAGAGAGAGAATCCCAAGCAGGCTCTGTGCTGTCATCGCAGAGCCTGATGCAGGGCTCAAACTCACTCATGAACTGTGAGATCATGACTTGAGCCAAAATCAAGAGTCAGAGAATTAACTGACCAAGTCACCCAGGTGCCCCATGAGTCAGTTATTCTTAACCTGTTCCATCAATGGATTTACTTATCAACCTTTATTATATACTCATAGAATAAATGTGCACATGCATGCATACATATATACATCCTATATAAATTCTAGATATATAAAGTCATGTGATATACCTGAGACAGGTTATGTGTGTATATACATAAGTGCATTTTGAAAATCTATATATTTTAATGAACATGTACTCGGTGAGCTTTCATTATTAACCAAAAATAAATGGTATTATATTCCAAGCAAATATGCAACCAGAGTTCTTCCCTTATTTTATTTGCACATGATTAAGGCAGTTCCTTTCTCAAGATATAGAGTCCCTTCTCTTTTCCTCCTTCATGATTCTTTCTGGAAACCAATGCTGTAAAAAGTTAAAAATTCAAGTCACAGAAGGCATCTGGATCACACACAAAAACTTTATTACTTTAATATAAAAATCAGTCAGTCTTTGAAAAAAATCAATGAAACCTCAAAAGCCTTCTCTCAGAGGATCTTACAACTGGATTGTTTGTTTGTTTGTTTGTATTTTGATGCTTTATCCTAAAAATAGCTAATAAATGGGAAGCTAACCTGCATTCCTTTTATGAATGATGTATCATAGTCAATATGAGCAGACATAATACTAGAGATTCTTAAGCATCTTGTGTTATAGAATATTGCATGGATATTTATTGGGATTTATATCCTATCCATTATTTATTCATCTATAGTTTTATCATTTAAGAAGAGGCATGCATGATCTTTTGGATCTAATATAAGCTTTTTTTAAAAAAATATTTTAATGCTTATTTTTGAGAGAGTAAGAGAGAGAGAGAGATTGGGAGAGACAGAGAAAGAGAGAGACAGAGATACAGACAGAGACAGAGTCTGAAGCAGGTTCTAGGCTCTGAGCTGTCAGCACAGAACCCAACATAGAGCTCAAACTCATGCGAACCTTGAGATTATGACCAGAGCCGAAATCTTAAGTTTAACGAACTGAGCCATCCAGGCGCCCCAAGGATCGGATATAAGCCCTTAAACACTTGGATCCTTCACTGTATGTTTTGACATATCCACATAATGTGTCCACCTGTCTGACATCTGGTAACTTGGTATAAATTGTAGCAGAATTTCCAAGTGAATACATCTCTACCAAATAAGGACATGAAATTTGTTACACTTCTATAGGATCAAGTTGCATACAGTAAATAGTTTTAGAAATAACTTAAAGCCAAGTTACAGTTAAACTTTCTTATTTATTTATGTATGTATTTATTTATTTATTTAGAATCCATGCAGCATGGAGTCTGATGCGAGGCTCGAACCCAAGAACCACAGTCTATGACCTAAATAGAAATCAAGAGTCAGATACTCAACCAACTGAGCCATCCAGGTGCCCCTACGGTTAAACTTTCATGTACATTATTTCATTTTGGTCTTACAATAATTCACGTGAAAGAAAGGTGAATATTGTTATGTTCATGCTACACAGAGAAAACACAGTTTGGCAGTAATGAAATAACCTACTCCAGGTCATATACCCCGTAAGCAGCAGAGGCTAAACTGAGACCACGGCTTTCAGTCTCCCCATTCTCTGTTGGTGATTGTTATAGAACCCCACCACGTAAATAGTATGTATTAAAGGTGCAGAAACATCTTTCATACTTTTATCCTACCAAAGTCCATCTACGATGTCTGCAGAATTGCACATGGACATTTCAGGATTTCTGGAAATCATCAGGATGAAAGCTTTGCATGTATACCTAGCTATCAACTGAAAGTCAAACAGATTTGACTCTTAAAAATAAAAGAAATTTAATCTGTAAGTTGGAGAGACAATGATAAGCTATTTCATCCTGCTTAATGAATTCAATTGAAATTAAAAATATATTGACTCACTGTTTTCACTTTCATATCAGAAATCATTTATTCTCCTTGTCACTACTGTAATGCGAGCTTTCTATTCTACCAACTTTTTAAATGATTTGAAGACTATGTGACGGTAAAATGCTAAAAACTTTCCATCTTTGTCTTTGTCTCTCTCTCTTCAAGTTTAAACAGTACAAACAATGGGAAAGGGAATTTACATGTCATTATAAACCCTCTAGGTGTGTGGACCTATTTTTAAAAATTAAAGTAACAATTCAAAAATATAATATGCATTTTAATTATATAAATACATTATGTAAATTTTGAATGAATTAACTTTAAACCAATAATTTAGGGGTGCCTGGGTGACTCAGTCGGTTTAGCATCTGACTTCAGTTCAAGTCATGATCTCACCGTTCGTGGGTTCAAGCCCTGTGTCAGGTTCTGTGCTGACAGCTCAGAGCCTGGAGCCTGCTTCAGATTCTGTGTCTCCCTCTCTCTCTGCCCCTCCCCTGCTCACACTCTATCTCTCTGTTAAAAATAAATAAATATTTAAAAAGATTAAAAAAATAAACCTTTAATCTGTTGTTTGATAATAGAATTGACTTTATTGAGATAAAAAACAGCCAGGGCTATAATCTCTGGTAGTTCTTTAAAGTAAAACATATTTGAAGAAACGGGTGTGTTTTCCAAACTCTAGCTTTTTTAATTTGTGAAGCAAACATATGGTAAGCATTTATATAATGGCAAATATTGCATTCTCATTGATAGTATGTGAAAGAATGAGATTTAAATTATATATTGAATATTAATCTTTTTAGGCATATTTGCTTATTTTCTGATTTTTTCCAGGAATGGATCACATGTCTTATAATTACATATATTTTTAAGAGAAAGAAATAAAATAAAATTAATTGGGTGAGGACATCAGAATGGAGGGAAAATTAGATTAAGAGAAATTCTATGAAGCCAGGAACTGTTAGTATACAAAATTCAAGCCAAGAAGAATTATTTTCTAGAAGTTGCTGTACACGAAGCTCTAAATTTTCTATGTATCTGCATATGCAAAATATAGTTACATGGTAAGACTTTGCAGAAGTTAAATGTACACACAGATACACACACACACATACACACATATACTTGTTTTTGCTGAGTAGAAAGACAAACTGTTCCTTTCAGATGGATAAAAAAAATATCCCCCATTAAGCTTTTTGAAGAGGGTACCCAGTAATGAAAAGAATGTCCATCAACAATATCCTTACAGTTAAAAAAGTCCTTACAGTAAAAAATCTGATAAGTTTTAAAGAGCATTTTCTTGTAATGTTTTTTCCTTTAGGTCTTTGTAAAAGCATTTTGCAAAAGCATGTCTATAGGATTTTGATTTTTTCGTGTTAGAGGATTAATGCCTTAGGCTGGTCTGGCTTAATCTAAGGAAGAATTTCCAATATCCAGAGGAAACGGTGCGCCTGCTGTTCTTCCGGAAATCCTTCTTAAATGCTGCTTATCTTCACTAACCTTTCTATATGTAGTGAATGGGAGCATGCTTGTGGTTCTTTCCCCTGAAAAGGAACTAGAATTCAGCGAGTATTGTTGAGTTAATTATAAATCATACGCTTAAAAGATACTCCAGGACCTGGTGAGTACACATTTATGAATCAAAGGTCATTTCACTTCTGCTCAGAGTGAGGCTTCAAAAATCCCTCAAAGCGAACATTCCCTTAAAAGCTGGTTGTCTTTGGTTGTTTTGGGTTGTCAAATGATCCTTTATTAAAATATTTTCCTTTACAGTTCTTAACTAACTGGACATTCCACTGCACCATTGTTGATGTCATCTATGATGTCATGAGGGTTGTGGCCATCAACATTGTGGTCCCCAGGATCTCTTTAATGGTTCCAGAGAGTTGTCTGGCTAAAGATCAGTGCTACATCTGCTGGACAATGTTGGCAGTCTCATCAAAAGTGCTATTTCCACTGTGCTTAATGTTTTTCTGTTTCTGTCTCTTGGAAGTTCATTGAGGGCTTTGACAATCAGGACAGATGCAGAAGGTACCATGTCAGTCTGGGCCTGTCTGTTCTGAGTGGTCAGTTTCACTGTAATCTCAGATCCTTCCCATCTCCAGTTGCTTTGCGATGTCGTTACCAATCTTTTTTGGAGACAGACCCGGGGGGGTTATCTCCGCAGCAAAGGCAGACATGGCACTGACTTCCTCACTGGTGCACCTTAGGTGTAAGACTTTATCCCGTCGGGGTCAAACCTTAGTGGCATGGTGGAAGCGGCATGGTGGAGACAGCTGGCGTCAGATAAACCTGGATTTGGGACGACTGAAGATAGTTACACCTTCACCTCCTCCCATCCAAAAGCCGAAAACCCCTCAAAGGCTTTTAGCACATGAAGGAATAGGGATTAGACCTCAAAATTCTGAAGCAAAAGACACAATATTTTATATTTCTCCTATGGAGAAGTGGACAAACATTTATACCTACACATATAGAAATGATATACATATAATTTTAAACAGTACATTAAGAGGGGCGCCTGGGTGGCTCGGTTGAGCGTCCGACTTCGGCTCAGGTCATGATCTCATGGTCTGTGGGTTCGAGCCCCGCGTCAGGCTCTGTGCTGACAGCTCGGAGCCTGGAGCCTGCTTCCAATTCTGTGTCTCCCTCTATCTCTTCCCCTTCCCCACTCATGCTCTGTCTCTGTCTCTCAAAAATAAATAAACGTTAAAAAAAAATTAAAAAAAAAATAAACAGTACATTAAGAGAGAACTACAGTTAAACAATAGTTAAATAAGAATAGAATATAGTTAAATAATAATAAATAATAGTAATGCAGTTAAATAATATTAAATAATAAATAATAGACTGAGAGCATTGCTGATCCAGGGCAAGGGAAATTTTTTTTTTTTGTTGGGCACAATTGAGAATAGTGAATTTGTAAAAAGCTGGAGATAAACAATGCTGGATCTTTACCTATGAATGGGAAAACCGGAAAGGGGAAGTAATCACGCATGAGCAGTTTGCACATTTTATTAGGAAAACTATCAAGGAGAATTTAAGGGGCAAGAGATTAGCTAAGATATAATTGGTTTTGGGAACAAAAGCAATGGAGTTCCATGAAGCAAAAAGCACTCATGATTTGGGTGATGTAGGGCACTCACCCAGAATAAAAGCCTTGCTAAGTCAACCCTGGTTAAATCCCAAACTCATGAAACAGACGTTGTTAAAAGGTTAACGGCTGTCAATACTTAGTCCAACCTTCTTATGGTCAGAGGAAAAAGGAGAAAAATATCTTCACGTTTATGTGAAAACTGACATGGAAAAGGCTGAAGAGGAGGAGAGAATTTTACAATTTTATTAGCTTAGGATGTAGTCACATATACACATCACTGAAATTTCAGAAAATGTTAGGCCAATACTGCACACCCTCCAATATGATGATAAAGTAATAGTTTAAAATTATGAAAAAGAAATATTTAGGATAAAAAAAGAACTTAACATGTAAACTTTCTCATGAATACATTTAATGTTCCTAGGCAGAGAGCCTACTTAATTATATTTAATCAATAAGGAAAATACAGGGCTAATCTTCTGGCAATTCGCACTTCTGGCAATATGGAAAACAAAAACCTTCCTTCTAGAAAGCCTACTGTTAAAAGTAAAATATTTTTACTATTTATTTCTTACTACACACTTGTTGAGTTGATGCTGCTGTCAGGTAAATGCTTGGAAAGAAAGTCAACAAATAATGTTGCTCTAGAGAATTATGCTTGTTCTAGAATAGGGTTTGCCACTTGTGTCCGTTCTAATCACCAAGATGTGCTTACACATGCAAGATGTTTTTGGGGAAAATGCATGTGAGGGATCAAACAGTAGGTGCTGGAAAAGACAGGGAGAGCCTTTGGATTGTGAAGCAGGTCTGACAGCTGTGATGGAAGAAGCATGTGTAGGAAGAACCTTCTAGGACAGCATAGTTCTAGAAAAAGTATCATTGTTTAGGCAGCTGGGGAGTTCTTTAGCCAAACTCATAGGTGCTTGCGTTCTGCAAGAATGGGCTGGCACTAGAAGTTCTATCTTGCTTAGTTATTAGCTGGGACCAGCCTGGGGGGGGGGGGGGTGTATGGCTTAGGCAGTGTGGCATCAAGGACACAAGTACAGGGTCACTCAGTCAGCTCAGCTCCCTGCATCAGATTCTGTTGAAGGAGACCCAAATGGTGCACTTCCATGGCCACCATGCCCATGTCGCCTAGAACCTGATTCAAAGACATGCACACAGGTATGAAATAGAACCTGTGGTCATCACATCCGTGGTTCCAGCAAGGTCAGAGCTCAGGTCAGTATCCCAGAATCAGGGTAAGACTTCCAAAAATTAAGGAAGTTCTACCCCATAGAAGAAATGCAAAAAGTAAAATGAAAACATTTTTTAAAAAAACCCTCGGGGCGCCTGGGTGGTTCAGTGAGTTGAGCGTCCGACTTCGGCTCAGGTCATGATCTCGCGGTCCCTGAGTTCAAGCCCCGCGTCGGGCTCTGTGCTGACAGCTCAGAGCCCGGAGCCTGTTTCGGATTCTGTGTCTCCCTTTCTCTCTGACCCTCCCCCGTTCATGCTCTGTCTCTCTCTGTCTCAAAAATAAATAAACATTAAAAAAAATTAAAAAAAATAAAAATAAATAAAAATTAAAAAACCCTCATTTTAAAGAGCTTGCATATTACATAATGGGTAGAGTTCTAAACGCTTTAATAACTAATTCTTCCCATTATCATTTCCACCGCAGAGTCAACACTATATGTTGTGCCAGGGAACACTATAGAAAATGCCAGGGAATAGTGGGAACATAGCAATGTTGAGAACACAGCAGTGAAGAAAGACAGTAACTTCAGCCTTCATGGGGCTTGTCTTCTAGTGAATACAGAGTCCATATTGGTCCTTATTTTATCACTCTGTGAGTTCCTGTCTCTTTCTGTCTCTCTCTTCACCAGGCACATACACACACATAAACATTTCCTTGGCAACTGAACATAAATATACAGAGAACAAGAACAACGATAAAAATCTAGACAAGCCACAATATGACATCACAATATGTCCAGCAGGCATTGCAAAGGAACCAGCTCATAGTCTATAGCCTAGCTGCTGTGGGATCCTGTATAAATGAAAGAAATCGAGGAAGAATTTCTCACTTCACTGGTCACTTTCTCCCAGCTAGCTTCCTGCTTAGTCCTCAGTATTTTCAATTTGTAGCTCCATAAAGACATGTTTTAAAGATTCTCAACCTACCAGTGACAGTGGAATTAAGAAAAACCAGAAAGTATTTATGATTCAGACAAGATAGTTTCCTTAGCTCTAGATCCTGCATACCAGCTGGTGCAAACATGAAAATGTCTTATTTTTCCAAAGGAGGGATAGCAGAGGAAACAGTGATTACTTTGTGATCAGTGTGTATCATCTTCGTTTTTAATGCCTGAAAAGACTGAATCCAGGCTTTGTCTTTTGTTACCATTATGGCTCTCCTTATCTATCTCTATATACTTCATCTTATTAGATTTTTCCTCATTGATCTAAGAATAGAGATTTTTCTGAAATACTAAATTCTGTGATTTTGAGTGCAACAAATTGTTGAGGCTATTTCTGTTTTCAAAATAAGTTTATGATTCATAGGCCAGTTTTTCCTAATATTAAATAATGCAAGAGAATAAAACAGATAATGATACTAATATCAGTAATAATAACAGTATACTTTACTGAGGGATTAATGCAAGCTCGTTACTGTGCAAACCTTTTGTATGAATTATCTGTTTAAAAACCCTATGTGCTAGTTCCTGTTAGTGATCACAGTATACAGATGAGGACACTGAGGAAGAGAAAAGATAAGAAAACTAATGAAGATAATAAAGGATAGAGCCTTAAGCCAATATCTGACTCAGAGCCCAAGACCTCTTTCCTTAGTTTGTAAATACTACATCTATAGGTCAACTTACTAAAGCCTTGAGATATGGGATGCCTGGGTGGTTCAGTCGGTTGTGTCCGACTTCGGCTCAGGTCATGATCTCACAGTTCGTGAGTTTGAGCCCCTCGTTGGGCTCTGTGCTGACGGTTCAGATCTTGGAGACTGTTTTGGATTCTGTGCCACCCTCTCTCTCGTACTCTGTCTCTCAAAAATGAATACATGTTAAAAAATTTAAAAAAATGCATAAAGCCTTGAGACATCAGATTCAACACTTCAGTGTTCAGTTGTCACATGTAAATTATGAGTAATATTTATGTTCAACAGATTGGAACTTAAAAGCAGAAGTTGAGGTGAGAAGGTTATTTTAGTGTATTAATAAGGATCGAAGCCCTGAAAATGAATGACATCCCGAGAAAGCATTTTTTTTCCACCATCATTCATTTGTTTAATAAACATTCATTTAGTACCACAGGTTCTGATGGTGATTGAGCATAATAAAGAAAATAAAACATAGCCCCTGTCCTCAGGAAACTCACAGCAATTATTACTAAAACTACATAATTGTTAAACAAAAGTAATTATTAATCAAGGTGTTAAATGATTGTAATTGTTTCCTATTTCTATGTAAAAAATGACCACAAATCTAGCAACTTATGCCACATCCATTCCTTACTTCTCAGTTTGGTAAGTCAGATTTGAAAGTCAGAAGTCCAATCACAAGTTAGCTAGGTCCTCTGATCAGGGATTCACCAGGCTGGCATCAAGGTGTTGGTTGAACTGTTTTAATCTGGAGCTTAGGATCCTTTTCAAAGAACATTTAGGTTGCTGGAAAAGTTAAATTAATTTCCACTGCAGAACAGAGATCTGTTTTCCTGCTGGCTATCAGCCAGCCACTGTCAGCTCTCTTTCAGCGACTCCTTACCTACTAGAGGCCACTCCAGGCTCCTTGAGAGGTGTCATCTTCTATAGGCTTTCTCACACTCTTACACTTCAAAACTCCGATTTCAGGAAAAGCTCAGTACTTTTTTTTTCCTTTTTGTTTCAGGAGTAGAATTTAGTGATTCATCACTTATATTTATATACAACACCCAGTGGTCATCCCAAATGCCCTCTTTAATACCCATCACCAATCGAACCCATCCCTCCTAGTTCTCTGTAGTGAAGAGTCTCATGGTTTACCTCCGTCTCTGTTTTTATCTTAGTTTGTTTCCCCTTCCCTTACCTTATATTCATCTGTTTTGTTTCTTAACTCCCACATATGAGTGAAATCATAAGGTATTCGTCTTTCTCTGACTGGCTTAGAGAAAGCATCTCTATTAAGAAGAAAAGGTGGGCTAAAATACAGACATGAGTTATCCAGTAGGTGGAAAAGTAGGATAAGCCTGCAAAGGGAACTGATGAGAACATCAGATGGGTAGAAGGAAAATCATGTCAGTGTAGTTTCTCAGAAGCCAAGGAAAGAAGACCGTTTCAAGGAGAAAATTGTTAACAGCATCAAAGGGATGGTGTAGAGGACTGAAAACTTTTCCTTTGGGTTAAACCAAGCTGAGCACATGGGCAACCTTATCAAGGTACTCAGATCAAGGGATGGGACTGGAGGTTATAAGTGAGCTGAAAGGTTTAAAATAACCACTGCAGAAAGTAGGAGAGCAAATTGACTAGAGGTACAATTTCAGGTAATTTAGAAAAAAACTTGGAGTAGTGATCATAAGTTTATTCATTACTTCAACAAGTATTAAATAGTCCCAGCGAACAAAGCACTGTTCTGGGTTTGGGGGTACATTTGGGTATAAAAGCAGACAACATCTTCTGTTCTCTTAGAAATTAAGATCTACAAGGGTGATAAAGAAACCACGAACACCATGTTAACATGTAAAAAAAAATGTTACACGATACGTTGGAAAGGGACCAATGTTATTTAAGAAACAAGTAGGCCAGAGTTAGATCAGGAGTGTTCTAAGAGAAAGTGTGTTACGAATGAACATAGGATTGGCAAATATATTTAATTTTTGTGATATTTGAGCAATGATATTGACTGGGGGAAGTGAGAATTAGCCATGTGGATATCCAGCAATAACACTCTAGCAAGGGAACAGCCAATGCTTGTTCCGTGAGGTATTGGGCAGTGCGCTTGGAGTCCTGTAAGGGGAGAGTAATAGGAGTTAAGGTTAAGGGAACAGTGGGAATGGGCTGTGAGGGTCCTAAAACAGAGGGAAATGCAGGCCCTTGCAAGGATTTCGCTTTTACTAGGTGAAGTAGGAGCCACTTATATTGCCGACAATGTGCACAGTCCCTCACTTCCTCCTGTAGTGTTCTGTTTGCGGATTGTACCCACCGAGAGTTGGCTTCACGATTCGTTTTGACAGTTACCACAAAAACAGTGACAGAAGGATTAACTTTTGACAGATGTCTTATGAAAATGCAGGACCATATGTTCTCAGCTTGATATTAAACAGAGGGAAGAAAAGAATAGGTGGCTGTATTGGAAGAAAGGGGGGAAAAATGGACTGGCAATTTGATGAGGATGTTTGTAGTTTTCATTCACCGATAAAAGATAAATATGTTGAATCCGGATCTGGCATTTGAGTTTTCTCTCAGCACTGAACCATCCTGGTTCTTCTTAGTGAATCACCGTGATTTCCAGAACTAAAATATTACTTCAAGATTCTGGGAAAAAGAGGTTCTGAGAAAAAAAAGATAATTCTGAACGCAAAACGTTTCCCGTTTCTTTAAATAATATATTTTAAAAATAGACTAGGGGCGCCTTGGGTGGCTCAGTCAGTTAAGCGTCCGCCTTCAGCTCAGGTCACGATCTCGCGGTCCGTGAGTTCGAGCCCCGCGTCAGGCTCTGGGCTGATGGCTCAGAGCCTGGAGCCTGCTTCCGATTCTGTGTCTCCCTCTCTCTCTGCCCCTCCCCTGTTCATGCTCTGTCTCTCTCCGTCTCAAAAATAAATAAACATTAAAAAAAAAAATAGACTAAATATACTTTTGGAGTTTGGTTTAGATTAAGACTAAATCTCCCCCCCCCCCCCCCCTTACTGGCCATTCATTCATTCACCCATTTACTCATAAAACTAAACAAAGAAAACAAACGTTTATACACAGAATTAAGATAAATATTGGGAAATATTTTCTTTAAGAAGAAGCTTTAAGAGGCTCACAGTCGAGTGATAAGAATGTTTTGTGTATGAATAGTGGAGGTATAATATGATATGTAGTAAAAAGACAAACAGCAAAGACATGAGGGTGCCATAGAAGTATTGGGGAGAGCTTCTAACAGGACATAATATTGGATGAAGATGGCTTACCAGGTAATGTAAGATTGCTTAGAATATGTTGATTAGGAACCCGTCTTTCAGGATGATACTCCAAAGGCAAATCAATATGGTGGCCAATTCATTGTTCTTAATTTTGTTCTGAGTAAATATGAACTAAAGGAGAGAAGCGATAACGATGATGATGTGTTACTTATATGGAAATACACAGACACGGCATTTCTTAAGAATAAAATCAAACATCTACAGAATTCAGTAGGGGTAAACTCTTATTAGAAATAAAATAAATTTAAATATGTTCTCATATACCTTGTGCAGATAAGGAAAATTGGTGTTTCTTTGAACTTAGAGAGGAACTAAAATTGCCGTGTCCTTGATCTACTGCTCTGACATTGAGCCGGTTGGACAATACTTCTAGAAAGTTAAGTCCTGATTCTATGACTTACTATTCAAATTATTTCTTCATTTATTATCTCCACACTTATTTTCCAGTTATAGTAAAGTAGTTTTTCTCATTGAAGTGTTTGTCAATTACCCACTTTGTGAGCCCTGCCAATGCAACACTGAGATTATTCAATGAAATGATTCTTTCCTGGAGGGTTCAGAAGGATGACCCACTGTGAATGCAATTGAAGCCATTTCAAAACTTGAATCCCAATAATAATGTTTATTCTGATATTTTCTCCTTAGTTTTCCTTATGTAATAGAGCCATGATTGAATGAAATTGTTAGCTTCCAGCTATAAATGAAGTATTGACTTTGAGTGTTGGTGATTGGCTTTGCCGATTATTTCAGTTACTTTGTTAATGGGACAGCAATGCAAGAAAAATAATCACATTTTAATTAACAATGAAAGCTGACTGCATTTCCTAATTCCAATTAACTAACCTCTGCTTCTCTCCCCAACTCAAATATTATTCACATGAGTACTTGGATTACATATGTAATATACATGCATCATCCTGAAAATGTTATATAAGGCAAGGGTTATTCATAAATTTATAGAAACAAATTCCATTTTCTGACTGGCAGTAATGCCCCTTAATACTCATGTATAGTAACCACACAGGTATCATTAAAATGAAAAAATATTCACTTTTTAGGCATGTATACACTAAATCAAAAGCTTATTTTTGTTTAAGTATTTTTCTTCAGCTGTATTATTTTTGAAAGTACAACTTATAATGTTCAAAACAAGGCCAATTAGGCCAATATTGACAAGTTATAAATGCATTCCAAACTTTTTCTTGGAGTACTCAATAAACAAGTACTTCTATTTGTATTCATTTTGAGACTGTTTTCAGTGAATCATACTTTAATCAGGAAATCTGAGCTTATAAAAATGTTCATTATATTGATTTTTCCAGTATTACTGTGCACACCGAATCCTCTGCAGGCTACTGAAATACTTTATTTCATGATGTTTTGCCAGGCTAATGAAGATATGTACAAAGTTATGGCCAAATTTTATATAATATTACATACTAAAAGAGTCTCCATATTTGTACTTTTCTAAAATATTACTTTTGCTGGTGTTTAAACATACAATTTAAAAATAGACAGTTGGTAGGTGCCTGGGTCGCTCAGTGGCTTAAGCACCCAACTCTTGATTTTGGCTCAGGTCATGATCCCAGGGTCGTGGGATTAAGCCCCAAGTTGGACTCTGTGCTGAGCATGGGTCCTGCTTAATATTCTCTCTCTCCCTCTCCCTCTATCACTCCTTCCCTCTGTCTCTTGAAAGAAAGAAAGAAAGAAAGAAAGAAAGAAAGAAAGAAAGAAAGAAAGAATGAAAGAAAGAAAAAAGATAGACAATTGGTAATTTGATTGGATTTTAACTATATCATGGAACAGATATAGGAATAAATCCAATAAGGAACTACTTATTGCTTAAAATATATATATCTTATATTTTGTTAGAAAATATAGTTAATGAAAATGGCATTATTCAAACACAAACTTCAAGTCTTCTCTGATTTGCAACAAAGAGGGTATCCCGTGTTTTAAATGCAGACAGCTCTCCTTAAGTTTTCTTGTTTTTTAAAATTCTTTACAAGATAGTTGTTTCAGTATTTATTAGAGAGTTCATGATAATGTTTCCTTTGCATAAGGTATTTATTTAGGGAAAATTACAACATAAAGTAGCTCAATAGAAAATGTTTAAAGTATTTTTCATGATATGTTTATTAATTAAATATTTACAGAGTAATTAAATTAGTTTAAGAATCTCTTACATATGTTTTACATAGATGTGATTCAGACTAAAAATTGTAAATAATTTTTACAAATATAAATGCTGTTGCATGAAGAAAAATATGTACTAAGTCCTAATTGGATTCAGCTGCATGGGATAGAAATCCAACTATAATCTCTTAAATAAGTAGAGATTTATTTTTCTTGTGTAAAAAGAAGTCCAGAATTGGACATCCAGGGTCTGGTACAGCAACTCCAAGATAACATCAAAAATTGCTTTTTGATTTTCCAATTCATCATCTTAAGCTTTCTGCTTTCTTCTCTATGCTCATAAAGTAGCTTCTGTATGTCTAGTCTTTGTGTCAGCAAGACATGGGAAAGATGAAAAAAAATAGGAAAGATGAAAGAAAAACAGCAAAAGTATATACCGATGAGTCTGTCCATTTAAAAAAGTTTTCCTGAAAGCCCTGAACGTTTCTTCCATGTTTATCTCATTAGCCAAGGTGGAATCCCACGTCTACCCCAGCTCCAAGTTATTATGGGCAGGTGGGCATTTTAATTAGACATACTGCTATTCAAGACACAGCCCATTGATAATAGATTCTATTAATATGCAAGGTTTTTATTAATAAGAAGAAAGGAAAAATGGATATCGGAGAGACCACTGGCGATGACTGCCATACTCATTATCAACTTTGCGATCAGATCCCAAAAGGCTAAGATGTCATTAAAGAGATTGCTAAAAATAGCAGTTCATGTAGCTTCAGGGGCAGCAAAGATAGCACATTTCACTGCCTTTTATGATTTAATCATTTACTGCAGTGATTACTGGAGTAATCATTTACTGAATGCCGTGGCGATTAAAGGTGGAGAATTTAAAGTGTGGAGTCATTTACACCTGCATTTTTACTTCCTATCTTCCAGCTATGTAGGATTGGCCAAGTTATTGAACATCTGTTGACATTTGTTTTCCAATTTATGAAATAGGAGACTTTTTAGAGTGAGCACAGTATTTTGCATGAGGTAGATTCAAAATTATTAGATGACTTCCCATTTTCCTCAAAATTCATGTAATCAATGATGATTTTCAATGACGGAGTAAGATACTCAGGAGAAAGAAAACTGAGTGTCAATGAAATTTTGATTACTTCTCTTTTCTGGCTCTGTAAGTAAACAAGTCTGAGTAAACCATCTGTTGATTTTAAGAACTATGGCAGGCTTTGTTTTAAGCTGAGTAGGTATTCAGTAGAATGTAAATGTACTTTAAAGCTGAAGAACATAGTAAAATGAATTGCACATTGACTGTGTTTCTACGTATGACAAGAGAAACAGTTTTGTATTATTCTGGCCATCACTTGAAGATTAAAGGTGATTATCTTTGCTTCTACATGGCAGAGAGTTGAGAGTCCCCCCTGGTTGCTGCAATATTTCCAGCCAGTAGGAACAGGCACATTGTGACTGGAGATTGAATCGTACCAATAATGTCACCTTACACTTAGAAAAAGTTATGGTGACAGACTGATTCTGGGTTGCTACAGCAAGAATCAAGAATCAGCCCTTGCTTTTTGGTCTAAGTTAACCAGGTAAAGTGCCCGCCTGTGTCTAATCCTCCTGTTCTCTTTGAGACTTACACATACCCTTTGATTTATTTTGTCTGCAGAAATAACTTCGTTATCAGGCAGATTCAGTCTCAGTATTCCATGTGGCATTTATGGAGTGCACATAGATGTTGGCTCAGGCTATCAAATGTGAGCATAAAAGAACAGAAGAACACTAGGCATAAGAAGAAACAGAAGGCAAGAATTTAACCATGACCAAATCTTAGTAATAGCAGCAAACTAGCAGAATGACTCAAATAACAATGGAGACAAGAATGCAGGCACAGTGGTCGGAAGGAAATAAGAGCTAATGCTTAATAGTGCTTAGTTTTCGCTCCGTACTGAACTCTGTGCTTTTTACTACCTTATTTAATCATCATAGCTGCCAGTATTAGTTTACACGAAAGAAGTTAACTACGGTGTTTAAGGTCATAGCACCAAATTCAGGCAGTTTAATTCCGAAGTCTGTACTTTTAAATGATCTTCTATGTTATATCTACATAAAAATAACAAATAAATTAAAAATAAATTGAAAAGGAAGCCTTACTCTTGCTGAGTTCAGTGCTTTGGAAAAAAAAGAAAACCTTGATAGATTGACCCATCCACGTTTATAACTGGAAAATTCCATAGCAGGTGGGCACCTGTAGGCTAGACTAGCAGTTCCAAAGAGATGCCTTTAACTGATATTGTTCACTAATAGCAAGATTTATCACAGACATTATGGAAGTCGTTTAATGGCTATAGTACTCATGGAGACACGTTCTGGGAATATATGTTTCAGGCTGCTGCAGTTCTTTTCAGATCAAATCATATTTCTTGTGGAAACAGTGTAGTGTTGACTGATGGATCATCGAACCTGAAGGGATAGTTCAATGGGTTTGTATTCTGAAACTGAAAAAAAAAAGTCAAGTTTTATTTGCTCTTAGACTCATGTTTTGAATCAAATAATATCAGATGCAATGGGAATGTTAGAGAAAACTGCCTCAAGTTTGCTTGTTAAATATCCATGCTTCATTTTTAAGACCAGGATAAAAGTATGTGACAAAAAAGCATGTAGACATTATTGAACAATGATTTTCTCATGAGGGACCAATATGTCTACATTAATTGATTCTTGAATAAGAAATGGTGGGTCTCAGCTAAGAAAATATAGTAAATAAAAGTTACTTTGTTAAAAAAGAAAGAGAGAAAGAAAAAATCAATAACTACTCTTGTTTTAATAAAGGAATCCCCGCAAGTGTCTTGTTGAAAATTATAAATGGGAGAAGCATTGTGAATAGAACTGGAGGGCTATTACGACTGCTTTTAAGATTACTTAAGTATTTAATTTATTATATGTGATGTTTTAAAACAATGTTTTAGGTGTGTGTAAAATACAGTGGATGTAATATTTTTCTTTCTTTGTATAATATTGTCCCATTTTAAAGGAAGAAGTCTTTTGACTTCCCATCAGAAAGGAAAGAACAAAGAAAGGCAGAGAGTTTTGTGCCGGGTAATGTACTAAAGGGTGAATTAACTTCTCAGCAGACCAAATGTGGTTCACCAGGAATGTTCATTCCAGTAATATAAAAGAATAGATTCTCCCTATGTCTTTACTGTTTTTTTTTTTAATGTCAGAAACTATTTGTTTGATATTATTATTCTTGAAATGCTAGCCCTGGAAATATTTTTAAAGATTTAATATCAATGAGCTCTTACACAGACAATTCCAAAAAGTAGGCTGATTTCCCATTAATTTGGAGGAAAAAGTTTTTTTTTTTAAATTTTAGTGTATGATTGCATGCTACAATTACTAATGACAAAAGTATTAAGTCTTATTTCAAGCAGGAAATGATTTTTGTCCTCTGTACCACATAAAATCAACTTGGAATATAATATGAAAGGGAAAATTAATGTTGATATCATAGTAAAAACTGTACATGATTTATGGGGGGATTTAGAATTGCATTACCATTTGTGTGTGTGTGTGTGTGTGTGTGTGTGTGTGTGTGTGTAGATAATACTCATTCTAATTAAATACACAAGGTTAGGAAAGAGGAAAATTAATAGTTATACAGGACAGTGGTGAGAAAGTAGGAATAAAAACAATTTATACTCCAATATTAAACGTATTTTCTCCTTCACTCAGACGTCTTGTATTATAACCTCAATCTACCTGACTGAGAGAATTCAAAACAAGAACAGTCTTTCTTTCTTTCTTTCTTTCTTTCTTTCTTTCTTTCTTTCTTTCTTTCTTTCTTTCTTCTCTCTCTCTTTCTCTTTCTTTCTTTCTTTCTCTCTCTTTCTCTTTCTTTCTTTCTTTCTCTCTTTCTCTTTCTTTCTTTCTTTCTTTCTTTCTTTCTTTCTTTCTTTCTTTCTTCTTTCTTTCTCCTTCCTTCCTTCCTTCCTTCCTTCCTTCCTTCTCTTTCTTTCTTTCTTTCTTTCTTTCTTTCTTTCTCTCTTTCTTTCTTTTTAAACATTTTATTTTTAACTAATCTCTCTACCCAGCGTTGGGCTCGAAACCACAACCCCTAGATCAAGAGTTGCACACTCCACTGACTGAGCCTGCCAGTGCCCCAAGAACAGCTTTTTGAAAACTTCCTTTTCATAGAATGTTTTCCTGCTAAGAAAATGTATCCACATTACTCAAATCATTTATATAATATAATAACTTTTAAAAATTTTATCCCCAATTGAAAACAATATCATGATGTGTGAAATCATTGTAGATTTTATAAATATTCATATATAATCAGGTGTATTACTTTATTTATAATCTTGGGAATTTATATATTTTTTTTGGCTTACCTATTTATAGTATAAAGATAAATGACTATAAAAGTATATGTGTTATTTGGCATTTTGATATCTATTGAGAGAGAGAGAGAGAGAGAGAGACTTGTGTCCCCATAAAAAGGGGAAATTGCACTCATTGAACCAACCATATACAACTATTTATTGTGTGTAATAGTAGGGAGCTGAGAATTCTTTTTATATTCAAGTGGCATAATTCCAGTTATATCATGGTATTTCTAGCAATTTATCACATAGTTTCCCATGGGGAAACATCACTTTTAGTCTTATCTATCATTGTTTACTTCAAAACTGTGTAGTGTATAGGTGACTATTTATAGGCAAGATAAATTACGTTGCAGCTTTAATTTTTCAGGTTTACAACTCTCACTCGTGACATGGAAAATGAAAAGATTTAAAATCCATTTCAAGCATGTAACTATAATTTCATAAAATTTTATGTTCCACAATATATAATGTGTGATAAATAATGTGAAGTACAGAAAATATTCACCAATACTGCCTTTTCGTGACTGTAAGTTTGGTGCCTTTTAAATAGGGCTGAATGATCAGGCCTGAAAGGTTCCCTTTTCTTCGTTGAAAAATGTACAAAATAGTTTGCAGTGAAATTAAAAATGAAATAAGAGAGGAAGTGCATTATTTAGAGTAGGTCAGGACAATTGAGTTTCGTTTCCAAGGCTCTCAACTTTTGAGCTATAATATATCAGAGAAATATTCTGATATCCCAAGCCCCAGGCTCCTCATTCTCAGTGCTAAGGAGAAAAGGAATATTAATGATGTCAAAAAGAGAATACTTATAAAAATAATTAGTACATTTATATAAATTATTCAAATGGAAAATCTTAGTATAATTAGTAATAATCAAATGATCCCATTTTAGTTTATTTATATTGTTCTCTCCACACATACCCAAGTCTGATCATAAAGCTTATGCCTACTACTTTTACTCCATGTTATTTTCCCCGTGTTCAGGGAAAGCTAATGGAGCTTGAAATTGATGGAGTCCTTTCTAATCCTGGCATCAATCTATATTCTCAGTCCCTGATGCCTTTTCATGCTACTGACTTTTCCCTCGTTGAAGTGCTGTAACACATTTACATATGAAATCTTGATGAAATATGGTTGATGGAATTTATCTTATCTGAAAGAATCAGAAAGCTAAGGTTTGTTTTGATCATTGTTTGTTTTGTTTTGTTTTTTACTCTTAAATGTTTTTAAGTGTATAGGCACATACCATTTTGATTTATTAAACATTATAAGGTGGCTTTCTTGAGCCAAATGGCCCCCAAATAGCAGCAGATATTTTCAATGCACATAATGGAAAGAACTCTGGGCAGAGTTGGATAACCCAGTTTCTATTCTGACTTTTCTGTAATTAACTAGCTCTATGATATTGAGGAAATCACTTAGCCTTTCTGATTCTCAATTTCCTCATTTGTGGAATGAAATAATTAAAACCATGTTCTCCAAGGTACTTTCTAGTTTCAAAGGCCTGATTTTACTCCACGACAGGAGCTGTGTATGAAAACCATTTCTTCTTCTTTTTTTTTTTAAATCTCCTTCTCAGCAATGCAAAATACATTAACAATGTTTTTAGAATATCCGATCCCAAGTATATTTGGGTTTAATTCTTGCCTAATGATCAACAACCAGAGTGGTCAGTCTCTTTAGTCAAGGATTTATGCAATGGTCTGGACTGGCCAATTCAAGAGTCATGGTACAAATAGTTCTACAACACAAAAGATACACTTAAACCTTAGATAGACAGCTTTTTTTTTTTTTTTTTTTTTTTTTTTTGGTATGTGAACTGATCTATATCTGAGCTGACTATTCAAATGCCTTATTATTTTCCTTCCTATGAAGAGGACCAATAAATTCCAAGCATCATTAGCAGCAAGTGTGTGCTCAAAACCAACAAATGACATGCTAACTTCTCAGAGAAGGCTTCAAGATATAAAATGAGTGAAAACCTTGTTATTTCTGTGAGCAGAGATAGATCATAGGAGCAAAAGTACTCAACATTTTATAAGGCAATATAAATGCAGCCTGTTTTAAACTAAAATATAACATTATTTGTGTGTGTATGTGTGTGTGTGTGTGTGTGTTTATGTGAGAGGAATCAAAACTTGGAATTAAAGAAAAATTATGTTCAGCCCAAAGTGTTTCCCCTCTAAAAATGCTAGGGGATTGGGCTTAGGCAACAGTTAAATTGTAGAATCATAAAGACTCAAGCAGAGAATTTCAAAAGCATTCTGTGGATTACTACTAGTTTTCCAGTGTGTACCCATGATTCTGAATTGAAGAAGAGGACTGGGAAGGGAGTGTGAACCATGGCCCTGCCTCATTCCTTCTATATTCTGCACAATGCATAGCAGCTAAGCTTTCATTTTAAGACATTATATGTTAAACATAAATCCTTAGAATGGCTGGCTTAGAGAACACTGGTATGGAACACAATAAAATGAATGTATCTGTGCATTTGGTTTAAGTTTAATGAACTGTCACTCTTTGAGCTGCAGGAGCAGAGACCTTTACCACAATTTAAGTGTCTGTACAGAATGAGACAACGCATCTCATTTGACTTCCCACAGCAATTTACTTGATGAAAGCTCTTTCCTGGATCCTGAGTTCAGCATAACTACATCAATTGGCCAGGTTTCCTTGATTCCAAAGTTAAGATTCACAGGTATTTCACTTTAACAAAAAAACAAAAAACAAAAAAAAAAAGCATTGTTTCAAATTGTATAAAGGATGAAGAAGTAGCAATAGTAAAATCTGCTGTGCTTTTTTAAAATTTTTATTTTTAATGATTTTAGGTGAAGAAAACAGATTCTCTACCTATGTTGATCTTTGAGGACTTACGTTGGATTTGTCCCCAAATCTGTGACACTTGAATACAATCAGTATTCAATAAATGCTTATTGCATGCAAAAAGAACATGGATGGTTTTGTTCTGGATTTTTTTTTTTTGACTGGCAAAACCAAGTTCAGAGTAGGAGATTTATGAGTTCATTCTATGAGGAAAAGTCCAGACAATTTCAGTAATTGATTTGATATCAGAAAGACTCCCTCTCTCCTGTCCTTATTTTTCTCATTCTGCTTTTGTATGCAGACTAAATTTTCTTTTATTTTCAAGACACCTTCATTATGTTGTCCAGGGTACAGGGTGAGGTGGAGACTATCTTGGTAGTAGTCAGCTATTTCTTTGACTGGAAAGGCATATGTGAACATTGGCCAGACCTACGATCTCTTCCTATGGTATGGTCAAAGGGACAAAGTGCAGTGAATAACAATATTACTAGATTCACAGGGTGAATTTGTACAGGATCACTTATACAAAGGAGGGAGCAGATGTATGTGCTAGAAATACTAGAGTATGGATACAGGCAGGGAAAAATTAAACAAGCAAACAAATAAAATAATATGTCAGAAAATTGAGGCACTGTGACATAATGATTTATGAGAAATATATATTTGGCCACTCAGATGATCAAATATATACTTCTCAGATATATATGGTCTTCATTCACAGTTCCTGAAAATGCTTGGCAGCCGTAAAACTGTCATGGGTATCTTGTTATTAATGAAGGTGACTTTTGGACCCCACTATGGGGAAAGGGCTGGTTGCAATGGGGGCCAACCATTTGATTAAAGGTTGACCTTCAATCCTACCCCCTGCCCTCAAGGAAGAGGAGAGGGGCTGGACACTGAATCAGTCAATGGCCTATGACTTAGTCAATCCTGACTATAAAATCAATGATAGCTCCATAAAAAAAACAAAAAGACTGAGTCTAGAGAGATTCTAGGTGGGTGAACATATGGAGACTGGGGAGAATGGCACCCCAAAGAAAGCATGAAATCTCTGTGCTCCTCTATGTATCTCTTTATCTGGCCATTGATTCATATCCTTTATCATATCACTTAATAGACTAGTAAATGTAAATATTTCCCTGATATCTGTGAGCCACTCAAAAATTAAAACAACCTAAAGAGTGGACTGTTGGAACCTCTAGTCTGTAGCTGATCAGTCAGAAGCACAGGTGTCATAGCCTCAACATGGCAACTGGAGTCTGATGTGACAGGGGCGGGGGGGGGGGGAAGTGTTAGTATAGGACTGCGCCCTTAACCTGTGGAATCTGATGCTGTTTCTAGGTAGATAGTGTCAGAATTGAGTTGAATTCTTGGACAGCCTGTTGCTATTTGAGAATTGCTTGGACTTGTGTGTGGGGAACACTACTCCACACATAGGAATTGGGTTCAGGAATCCTAAAAGAGTTGGTGTGAGTAAAGGCACATAACCAAGAAATCAAAATTGTCTCTTTAATCAAGTAATGATTATGTTTTTTAAATGAAGTATTAATAATATTAGATTTCTGTAAGTACCTACAAGTATTAGTTTTCCATTGCTGAATAACAAATTCCCACAAATTGAGCAGCTTAAGGCTCACAGTTCTGCAGGCAGAAATTCAGCACAGAATAAAGGATTTCTTTGTTCAAGGCCTCACAAGATTGAAACCAAGGTGTCAGCAGGGCTATTTTTCTCTCTTGAGGGTGAGAAAATCAGCTTTCAAGCTCATTCAGACTGTTGGCAGAATTTTTCTTTGCTATTTTAGGCCTCAGGTCCCCTTTATACTGCTAGTGGGGATGTGGGACCGCCCTCAGCTCCTAAAGATTGCCCCTTTGTATCCAAGCAAGTTGGAGCATGGGTTTCTAATTTCCTCTTTTTACACCTGGAAAAGAATTCTTAAGCTTTTAAAGGTCACATGTGATTAGGTCTGGCCCACCCAGCATAACATAACTATAAGAATTAAATCCATAGTCTTCACAGTCCTGGGGAATATGCAGGGAATGTACATTAAATCTTGGGATATATGCAATATGGCAGAATACTGACCACCCCACCATATTTTGGAGTTCAACCACAATTGATAATTAAGGCTTGATTTGGATTCAAGACTATATTTAATAAATACAAGTTTTATTATCTAAAATAATACAATGAAGTATAATTGGACCCAGATTAGTCTTAGAAATTTTGTATATAGCTTCTCTTAATCAGCAACCAATGGTATATGGAGAGAGTAGAAAATTATTAAACGCAGGGAAAGGTGATAAGTAAACAAACCTTTTGTTTTTTTTTTTTAGATTTTGGGAATAATGCAAGTATAAATCTGTAACATTCATGTCCGTTTTAGGAAAATGAGGTACACACACATATACACACACAATTCTATGGATTGCATGCATTATTAGGAAAATTTAATAACAAAGCAATTCAATATCTTCTGAAAAGCAATTAAACTTTGAGAGATTTATTCATCATTTTAGGTCTCAGTCAATCTCAAATTAAGCATCTGCTTTTATAATTCTGAATTCCTTAAAAAAAAAACTTTGACCTTTAAAAATGAAATAGCTTGAAATCGATTTATTTCACTACACATCCAATAATATATATTTGCAGAAAGCAGTCAAAATTGAGGTTCCTGCATCTGTGAGAGCTGTTTGCATTTTTTTTCTTTATATCTTTCTTTTTTATTCATTACTTTATTTTCCTTTTAAAGTCAAAGTCAGTGAAATTACTATCTCTTTGGAAGTTTCTTGGGAATCTTGTTATCCCTAGTGGGAAACAAGTGAACCCTGAGAATGATTCCTTCCTTAATATGCTTATAATGAGAGATTTTAGAGAAACATCTCTGATTAACCTGTATTTAGAAATAAGATGCATTTTACTGCGTTTCTTACACAGAAGAGTTACTGTTTCTATCTCTCATTAACACATTGCAATTTAGCATTAAGAGTACTCATTTTCATATTATTAGGCAAAAAAATGAATATTTAATGTATACTTTATCATGCAAATAAGATAATATTTATGACACTGTTATAGGATATAAGACTGAGAGATATGAATTCTTAACAGTAAATTTGACATGAAACTGCTTGACTCACAATACAAAGAAAGCAACCTGGTTAAGTACTTGGATTTATTTTTTTCTGCTTTTGTGATATTATACTTTCAAAATCCATTTAAAGTAGTTATTGTAAAGTGAGGAAAGGAAATAAAAGACTTCAGTGAGGTGGCTTTGTCCTTTAACACATAAAGCAATCCCCACAGTAATGCATGCTACAGAAAATAGGTCACCTTCAAACCACCTTTGAAATAAGCAGATAATGTGATTTTCAGATTGTGTTCTTAACAGTGTTGTTTTATAGAATGTGTATCTATTTAGCCTTTTATTTATTTTGCAAAAATGTGCATGTGTGAGCACATGAAAACACATACAAATATTCTGTCTTTCTCTTTTATCTCTGACATATATATATATACACATATCTAAATATTCCCACACACATACATATGCCTGTTTATTTGGTTATTAGTTCATTGTGAGAAAGTACATGTGCTAATGACTTTTTCTCTAATGAAATGTAGTGATTCAGTTAAGTTTTTAATATTATGGATTTCTATATGCTTCAAAGAAAATTATGATATACACAATGTGCAGAACCTTAGAAAAATTTTCATTGGAATATTTTATTGATATAGTAGTAAATTATATTTTCTTTAACATAAATGCTGTTCACTCTTTTCTAGTTGACTATTAATTGTTCCAAATACATGATTGGCACTATATTATTGAGGTGATTTCTAACTATAAATGTGATATCACTTTGTATTTTAAATAAAAACACAAATATAACATGCTTTTTAATTATATAGTAAATGCATATGAAAACTTCTATAGAAAAATGTGATTTGGGAGACAAGAAATTGTAAAAAGACACAGTGTTTTGAGTGAGTATCTTTTTTGCTATGACCCATATTGTTCCCCACTGGACTCCTGTCACCTTGATAACAAGTTGTAACTTATGTTCTCTATTCCAGTGGCTAGTGCAATAACTAATGGGCAATCCAAAGCATTCTTGAATACAACTATTCTCATTAATGTGTCCATTATAATGCAGCCTGGTTTTGCTCAAACGAACTGATGTATATTACAAAACCGATACTTGGGTAGCTTGTGGCTAATCTAATCCCCTGGCCAAAAATTCAGTGTTTGTTTGTCTTTTCCTCTTAAGAGAGACCCATTTTTGAGAGTTAAGAAAAAAAATGACTTTACATGCATCAAATTAAAAGAGAACTGATTTAGTTGAAGAGCTAGACTCAGAGATACACAGAGTTAGACTACTTGATTTGAATCTTAGCTTTGTGTCTTTCCATTTGTGTGTCTTGGGCCAACTCAGCTTCTCTGTGCCTCAATTTATGCATCTGCAAAGTGAGACTGTTAATAGTAGGGTTGTCCTTATAGGGTTATTCTAACTATTAAAGTGGCTTCAGACACATAAAACCTTTAGAAAATTGCCTGGAAAAAGTAGAAGCTTGATAGTGTTTTCTATCATTATTTTGTATCCAATTAGTTTTCTTGTATCTATGAATATAAATTAATGTAAATGGAAACAAATATCGCTATACTGGGCTCATTTGGATGTAAATGCAGATAAATGAAGGGAAATAGACATTCGGAAGTTAAATTCTCTAGGGTATTTTCCAAATTTTATGATGTAAGTATTAGAATCCACATTTTATATATGATGATTCTGACATCCAAAGAAACTTAGTAACTTCTACAATAACATCCAGCTAAGAAGTAATGGGTTTGGGATTTTTAACCCCAAATGTTTGAGGCTTGTGATCATGGATTTTAGACCATTCCATATTTTAAATCAGAGTTAATATTTGAGTCTGTCTGATTTATTACAGTTCTTAAATGCATATACAAAGAAGTTGGGATAAAACATAGAGCTTTTGAAAATTAAATTTTACATTTTGAAATATTAGAATTTCATTAGAAAGAGTTCACTTATCATATTTGTCATGCTAGCACATCACTGATTAGTTTGAGAACTAAATAAAGCTTATAAGATGTGTAACACGGTGTCCAGTATTCAGTAAGGGCTAATTACTTTTATTATAAGTAATAATATGGAAAAATAGTAATGAGTAGCAATAAATTAGTGAATGATATCTAACTACAATAATGTGTAATTATTATTTAAAGCTCACTTTTATCTAGAATAAATCATCCTCTGAAAAATAATCACATTTGAAATCATACAGAAATTCACTTTCATTTCAAATAGAGATTCCATTACTGAACATTTGATAAGAACAGTTTATTGTCAGGGAATGTTTTGTTACCTAAAACCTGGCTTTGTGAAAAGTGCTTTACAGCTTTGGAAATGTAGGTAAGAAATTATTTTAACCTTCTCCCATATTTTTTCCCCCAAATCCAGGCACCACGCCAATGACCTCTCAAACTTCTCCAGAACTACTTATTAATATGTTGTGACACTCTCAAATGATATAATGTAATCTGGGTGAGCTGAAGTTGTAAAATATGACAATCTAGAAGACGAGTTAGGATACCCCTCATATGTAACCACACGTGCAATATTCAAGGAGAAAAAGAAAATGAAAGAAAGCATCGGGTGAATAGCATATTTGTTTTCTTTAACAGGATATAAAATATATCCTAGCACATCAGATTTTGTTACTCCCAAGAATTGCAAACAGTCTTTGTTCTTCTTTGCCCTGCCTTGGCATACCTCTGGGGAGGTGCGGGCCTTTTTGAAATGCATTTCTACTTCCTTACATAGAAGGTGAAATATTTCCAGATGATAAATAGCTTTGGGTCTGTAACCCAGGCAGGGGAGTCCTCAACTCACTTTGGGCTGTTAAAGGGAATTTCCAACCTTGTAAAGTGGTATTCCTCTTGCTCAAATGGCAGCAATCATTTGAGGAAGAACAAATGAGTCCCATCAGGGAGTAGGATGGCATAGAATGTCAAATATTCTTGAACCTTAAGTGGCGTCAGAAATTTTGCATTATAACTTATTCAGGCAGAACTACAGATCATCTTTGGGTCTAGTCTTCTTTTGTCAATAAGCAATGGCTTAAACATAATCCAATGGCTTTGTAGCCAATGCAATGGCCGCTGTGATGGTTCTGAGAACAGAATAAGCATGAATTGGAAAGTGAGCAACTATAAAAAATGGCATACGAATATTTTATAAGTATACCAAGAAGCATATCAAAAAAGTAGGTTTTTTTGGTTTCTTGGTGCAAAATGAAATTATTTCAACCAAAGAAACTTGCATAAAATTTTCTCCTTCTAGTTTTGACTGGTTTATCCGAGGGATCCTGTATGTAAATAAGACAGTTATAATATTATTTCAGATCACATGCACCAACTGTTGAACCATAATATTAAAGCATTCCACAGGTTTTGTGATCATTTGAAAACTGAAAAGGAGTACCACAACTTATATGCCATTACTACACCAAAATTTACTGAGGCATATCCTGTACAAGGAGCGTTTCCCTCACATTGAGTGTGTTTATGGAGATGACTGGAAGGAGATGCCATAACTCAAGGATCTCTACATTAAGTAGGGCATACTTTTATGCTGCTATATTTGCTCATATATATTTTGAGACTAAAGAACTATTCTAAGACAGAATAGTAAACACTTAAAGACATGTCAGGAAGTTTCGTTTTCCAGCAGACAAATTCAGAATGGAGTCTGGTTCCCTGAAAAAAGATGATGATAAGTACATATTAAGATGCATGATCCAGGGCACCTGGGTGGCTCAGTCTATTAAGCGTCCGACTTCGACTCATGTCACGAACTCGCGGTTTGTGGGTTTGAGCCCCGCGTGGGGCTCTGTGCTGACAGCTCAGAGCCTGAATCTTCCTTCAGATTCTGTGTCTCCCTGTCTTTCTGTTCTTCCCCGTTCTGTCTCTCGAAAATAAACATTAAAAAATTTTTAAATGCATGATCCTTCTAAAGTTAACAGAAATTAAAGACACAAAATCCAAATGCAGTGTTTGAAAGTTGCTTTGATCTATGCTCAAAATATAAAGAAAGAGCCAAGAAAGATATTTGAAGAGACAAGTGGGGAAAATGGAATATGGGCTGGTTATAAGGTGGTGATAGGTATTTTAAGTAATTTTCTTAAATGAGATTTTGACATTATGATTACATAGGAAAGGGCCTTATTTTCATGAAGTTGGTGTTTCAGTATCATGTAGGTAATTGTTTTGATGTTCACAATTTTAAAAAGTATATATATATATATATATATATATATATATATATATATATGTGTGTGTGTGTATATACACACATATATATATATATATATATATATATATATATATATATAAGATACAGGAAATGTTAATAATTATTTAATCTAGATAGTGATAATATAGGCCTTCCTTGTATCATTCTTTTAATTTTTCTGTTGGTTTGAAGTTCTTTTTAAAACAGTTTTGGTAAAGGAAGATGGTAGAGTGCCCACACATTTTCATCCCTCTCCTGAGACCGTCAGTAATCTACAATATAGGAACAAAAGTATTAATGCATAATCTTGATGAGAATGATGTGGAGGGCAGGTTTTAAAACAGTATGTGAGGTACCATAGTACCTTATGGGCACATGGTTAATAATTTGCAAGAACATACACCAAATCCAGTATTCGCTGAACACAAATTTTGGTTCTCAGGCAGAAACGAAATCAAAAGTTTTGGTTTTTTTTTTTCAAAAATCAAAATCAAAAGTTTCTCCTTCCAACATAACTCCTATGCTCCCCAGGCCTAGTAACCACCCCCTATCCTGGCAAATAGCAAATGAAAAGAAAATCACTGCTGGACACAGTAATATAAAAAACATTTTCTATTTTATGTGTATTTTCAACCCAGAGAAAAATAAGACTAAATCCCTTATTTTGTGCAGCAGTTCCTAAAATATAATCAAAGAGATGCTAGTAAACATTTAACTTTAAATTAGCTTTCTCAAACTTTTAGACACTGGAATCCAGATTTGCTTATGCTCCGAAGCTCGTTAAAGCCTTTCTCAGCATCATATTTTCATGTTCCATCTGAGATGACTTGGAAAACGTCAGAAAACACCACCACCACTTCCACAAAACAACTGCTCGGACAGGGCGGATTTCTACATCTAGTGTTTATAGAACTCTGTTTCCGGGAGAAATTTTAAATGTCAATACTAAAAAATAATATTTTTGAAATTGGCTGCTTTAGTCAGTAAATACAGTCAGCACCTACTCAGAAACAGCTTTTGAAAAAAATAATTGGAGGGGCGCCTGGGTAGCTCAGTCAGTTAAGTGTCTGACTCTTGCTTTCAGCTCAGGTCAGGATCTCACGGTTTGAGAGATCGAGCCCCATGTCAGGATCTGTACTGACAGCGCAGATCCTGCTTGGGAATCTCTCTCTCCTTTAACCCCCTGTCGGTGCTGTCTCTCGAAATAAATAAATAAACATTTAAAAACATAATTGGAATAAGAAACCTTTCTTGCTGCCATTTTTAAATTGCTGTAAATGAAAATAATTTCATCCTTGTGGAATCATTAGCTTTCTGTATGTGTGTGGCTTAAAGCCCCGTGTAAAACGACATCATGTGCTTTGTCATAGTTAATTAACACAGCCCAAAGATGAGGCAAGTCACGAAAATCCTTCTTCTGAAACCCTCCCTCCTTCTTTATGCAAATGACACTAAAAAGTAGCTTCACAGTATAAGCTAAGCCTGAATTTCATTCCTGAAAGATTTAAGAAACAAATTCCAGGGGCGCCTGGGTGGCTCAGTCGGTTGAGCGTCTGACTTCGGCTCAGGTCATGATCTCCGGGTCTGTGAGTTCGAGTTTGAGCTCCGCTTCGGGCTCTGTGCTGACAGCTCAGAGCCTGGAGCCTGCTTCAGATTCTGTGTCTCCCTCTCTTTCCGCCCCTCCGCCACTCACACTCTGTCTCTCTCTCCTTCAAAACTAAATAAAAATTAAAAAAAAAAAAAAAAAAAGAAACAAATTCCATCTACAGAGATCAACATCTGGAATCACTGAAGTTTCACATTTTTGATTCATAAAAATTATGTTTTTGGTCTTCATAATTACCTCTAAAGGAGCTAAACAGAAGAACACACACACATGTACATTCATCTTACTATTTATGAAAAAAATAGGCAATGCTCATTAAATCATTCAACTTCCTTGAATGAATAATGTGCACGTCAAAAATTATTCTGTAGGGGGGTACCAGCCTGGCTCAGTTGGTACAGTATGTGACTCTCAGTCTTGGGGTCCTGAGTTTGAGCCCCACATTGGAGATAGAGTTTACTTAAAAAAATTTTTTGAAGAATTTCAAGTGATACTGAAAAATAGTCATGGTATTTTGTTATTGAAAGTGTTAAAAAAAAAAAGAAAGTGTTGATTTTTTTTATATCATGTTATATGTGTATATAGTCAGAATAATAAATATAAAAGTACATATAGATATATATCTATATGTATACTTTTTCAGGTATATGTATTTTTATTTATAGCAATTTATATACACTGAATATAACAAAGTGTACAGAAATGATAAAAGAAGCTATCTATCTACAATACCCACATCAGGCAGTCACTTATTTAATATTAGAAATGATGCTGGAAAGACACCTATACTTTAAGCTAGTTACTCATGCCAGTTCAATCACCACTGAATAACTAATTTTAAATATTGCCCATCAGGGGTCGTCTTTATGGCTCAGTTGGGTAAGTGTCCCACTCTTGGTTTTGGCTCAGGTCATGATCTCCTGGTTCCTGAGTTCGAACCCAGTGTCGGGCTCCTTGCTGACGGTACAGAGCCTGCTTGGGATTCTCTGTCTCAACCTGTCTCTCTGCCCCTCCCTCACTTGCACTCTCTGTCTCTCTCTCTCTAAATAAATAAATAAACTTAAAAAAATAAAGACAAAAAAAGTTAAAAAATATATTGCCTGTCAGTGCAAGATATCTCAGGTGGTCCCCTATGAGGTATTGTCATGTAATGAACTGCCATAAAAATTCTGATCCTCTCAAGAGTTTTACATTAATCAACTTCATTCCCAGTTCAAAGTTTTAATGTATATTCACATATTTCTTCTGAAGTTTTAACCCCTACAAAATTCAGCTTTAAATTAGAAGGGAAAAGTAGAAGAGTGAGGAAGAACAGCAACTGAATTTAATTTCGATCTTGGATAGAGCCGCAAACACATTTGCTTTTCTATTCTTGTGTCTGTTAGAAAAGAAAACAGTTCTGATTTTAGCTAAATGTGAATTTTTTTTTTGTAACTCTTCTTGGATCCCATTGTAAAAACCTTCTTGGAATTTTCACTCGCTTCCCACAATATTACCACATATTCTTTGGAGCCATTGGCAAAATGGATGCAGTTTATAGAGTCTTTGCTTTTGCATTGAGCTTTTGCCCGGCTCATATCTTTAGATACATTTAAAAGAGAAAGCAATACCCACTGTGTTGAATATCTTTCATAGTATGGGTGAAATATGTAATTTGAAATTCCCAAGTTCAAAGTACATTTATCTACAGCTTGATTTTACACTTGAAATTTCCTCTGCTTCATAAGAGTTTGTAAAAAATTAGGAGGAAAAAAATCTTCCTCCTGTCATTTATCACAATTTTCCTTAGACTTGAGTAAAATATACAGGAACTTGAAAAAACTAAAATCATGTGCTCTCTTTCTATTTTCCATTACTTCAATTGTAACACTTGTCCATGTATCAATCCTTTGCATATGTTATTATACAAGTATATTTTCAGAGAAAAATTTGAAATAAATACAAATTCACAGAATGAATACATTAATTTTAATAACATTAAATTGGAAAGATGATGCTATTTTATTGAACTTAAAACCAGAATGTTGAGTTTAAGAGCAAAGATATAGCCACTGTTATCTTTATTTTGTGTATGTTTTGATTTTACTAATACTAATACACAGAGCTTATTTGCAAAAAGATATTTATATGATTTAAGGTATTTCAAACCTTTTTTTGTGGGGTTTGAAACATTAAAAAAACCAGAACTCATTCTTCCCCAAATTATGCAAGAATGGTGGGCTTGTAGGCAAATTTTGAGGCACAGTCCAAATGACTGTGAACACTAAAAGAATGTTTTCCTTTGGTTGATCCATTGACTGAAATGAGCTTTTATTTATTTTTTTAAATTTTATTTTATTTTAGAGAAAGAGAGAGAGACAGCACAAGTGGGGAGCAGGGCAGAGGAAGAGAGACTCTAAAGCAGGCTCCATGCTCAACACTGAGCCCGATGATAGGCTTGATCCCAAAACCCTGGGATCATGACCTGGGCTGAAATCAAGAGTCAGATGCTCAACCCACCAAGCCTCCCAGGTGCTCCTGGAATGAGCTCTTAAATCTAAAAATGTGGACTCTGAAATCAGATGGCCTTATACAAATGATTAGGCATAGGCTAAAACATTTTAGATCACCATCTGAATAAAAAAATGATAGTTATAAGAATATACATGCTGTATAACTTAAATAGTGAGTATATTACTTATAAATATATATATGAGTATGCATATTCTTAGAGAAGTATAAATGATGTAATACTTACATTGTATGTATACATTATTGGATAATTTATAGATCTCCAAGTCTATGTTCCTCTTCTATCAACTCTTGGACTCCAGTTTGAAAAACATTGACTTAAAGTGTTGCAATGAAAATGTATCGTCTTTTTTAGTCCTCCCCTGTTATTTATGTGTATCTTGTTACATACTATAATAGAGTGAATTGTACATGTGTTGAAGAAATTATCAGCGGTTCAAAAATTTTCTACATTACAAGATTTCAAATATATAGAAGGAATTAGAGCAAGCTATTTGTCTGCAAATCTGAAAGGATAATCAGTGATCCTATCCAACATTTAGCTGAGTAATACTGAATAACTCATTGAAAATCAGTCTGTTAAAATGAGATACTCTACTACACATAACTGTAACCATCTGGTGTGCCAAAACTCTCCTCTGCTTTCAAATAAGAAGGCACAATGATGATCAAATACAGTTGATCCTTGAAAAACACGGATTTGAACTTCATGGAGGTTAAACCTCACATGTATTTTTTTTCACGAATACATAAACTTATAGTATAGATAAATACAATATAATGTTGTAAATGTATTTTCTCTTCCTTGTGTTTTCTTAATAATGTTTTCTTTTCTCTACCTCACTTTATTGTAAGAATACAGTATATAATACATAAACAGAGAAAATATGTGTTAATACACCTATTTTTGTTGTTGCTAAGGCTCTGGTCTACAGTAGACTATTAGTAGTTAAGTGTTGTGGGTATTAAAAGTCATACACATATGTTCAACTGCTAAAGGGGTCGGCCACTCTAACCCCTGCATAATTAAAGGGTCAACTGTGGATTAAAAGGTAAATGATGGAATCTCTGGGATATATACATGTATATATAAATATTTAGCATGGATTTTTCTAATTTTTTGTGTATTTAAAATGTTTATAATCAAAGAGTTGGAAGGAAGGAAGGAAGGAAGGAAGGAAGGAAGGAAGGAAGGAAAGGAAGGAGGGAGGGAGGAAAGAAAGAAGGAGATGAAAATGAAAAAAGAACCATAAGATTTTTCTTTAACTTTTCTGATGAAAAGTTACGCCGCAAGTATTTTTAACACGGGGCCATCCCTTTAATGGTGTTTTCTGTCTCTGTCTCTGTCTCTCTTTCTCCCCCCAAAAGCTCCATTCTGACTTAGATAAAGGAGAGGGCACTGTTAAATACACCCTCTCAGGAGACGGCGCGGGCACTGTTTTTACCATTGATGAAACTACAGGGGACATTCATGCAATAAGGAGCCTGGATAGAGAAGAGAAACCTTTCTACACACTTCGTGCTCAGGCTGTGGACATAGAAACCAGGAAGCCCCTGGAGCCTGAATCGGAATTCATCATCAAAGTACAGGACATTAATGATAATGAGCCAAAGTTCTTGGATGGACCTTACGTTGCTAGTGTCCCAGAAATGTCTCCTGTGGGTGAGTAGGCAAATCAAAATTTTGTCAGATGCTATGAGGCCTTTTCAACATTTATTTTTTGCAGTTTGGTGTAAACATCTTATTTGTAAGCCAGAAGATTATTCTTCCACTGTAAAGGATGCAATTATTTTCATTTTTCCCATTTTTTTTCTGGCTCCATCTAAATATATAAATAGATTCATAAACATGTAGGATATATAGCATTTACCCTATTTTCCAGTCCTTGCATTCACTTGAGCTCAAAGAATTCCTTGTAATTAAGTACAAAACTCACTTTGTACTAAAATTCATTATCATTGCAATTCCAGATCCCTACACAGGTACCTACCGTACCTACCAAATAGCAGATAGTAATTCATGGTTCACAGTAAATCATCCAAAGCATGTGTTCTATATTTGTCTGGAGTGGTCCAGAAAGGAGCATGCTATAGATGGAGATTCCAGAAGGATGATATTGTTTCGTTTTGACTATAAGTAACCCATAGTAATTACATCATCAAACCAGGAAGCAAGTATTATCGTGAACTCATTAGAATAAATTTACAATTCAGCTACCGTGTATATAAATTCATGGTATTAATTTATAGAATATAAATTCACATTTCAATATCAAGCTAAATTCAGAAGTTCTAAGATAATGTATTTTTGAGGTCAATGAATTAAGGATTATGGTTTTAATGATGATTTTAAATAACTTTTATTCCTCAGTCACCACTGCCAATCCCTTATTCTATTTCAAAGTAACTTCTGGTATCTAGCACATTAGTAAGATAAAGCTACCCACCGCTCCCAGGTTACAACTTGAAACTCTTGTGGGGAGCCATTGCTAAGTTTCCTGTCTGACATTCCTCAGAAGGCTTCTGCTGGCCCTACAACCATCCCATTTTAAATATTAGTGTACAACCACAGGGCTGCAAATCTGTTATTCAGTTTTTGCTACATTTTTGAGCTGTTGCTTTTATATCGTGCTGATTGCTAGAGATTTAGAAGTACAATCGAGAAGAAGTAGATTTTATTAGAAAGTGTCCCTGAAAATTGGAATATTACTGGGAGAGAAAAAAAAAAACAAAAAACGAAGGCACTATTTTGAGCAAAAGTAAGGTTTTTAAGAAGACATTGTTTTTTTTTTTTTGTTCCTAAATGGTTTAACCCAGGGCTTACTTCGTGTGAATTTGACACATTTATAAGAATTTATGACCCTCAGTGACTATTATAGAAACAACATCCCTTTTTAAAAAAATTTTTACTGTTTATTTTTTGATGGAGGGAGGGGCAGAGAGAGAAAGGGAGACAAAGAAATCGAAAGCAGGCAGCACAGAGCCCTACATGGGGCTCGAACCCACAAACTGTGAGATCATGACCTGAGCCAAAGTTGCTGATTGAGCCACCCAGGCACCCCTATAGAAACAACATCCTTAAAGCAAACATACACATCCCTCTACATTATTAGAAAATTCTGTCTTATTAGATAGATAATTAGTTCTTTTGTTGTGCCAATTTGGATAAAGGGAAGGACTGCAGAGTCTGAACTTTATATAAAGAAGTTCACACCTGGAACCTGAAGAGAGAAATAAATCTGGAAAATCAGGGTAGGTAAGTGAGAAAACAAAGTGGTCCCAGCTTTTCCAGTATTGGGGTGGGACACAATTTGCTGTAGTGCCTTGAGGTATCAGAAAGATCTAGGGAAGAATGGGTTTTTAAAAATGGTTTGCCGTATGACATTACTGAAGTTTCTCATTGTTTATTCAAGAAATTCCAGTAAATTCTTAAACTGAATTTCAACACACCCTCCCTGTTTTCATTTTTTTTTAAACAATAATAAAGGAGTATTTCTTTTGAAGGTGACACCACACTGAATGCTATGGGTTCACCCAGGTATTATTGGACTACATTTACATAATGTGCTGTTTTCAAAGATATACGAAGAAGTTTAAACAACACTTATGAATTAAATATTAGAAATTAAGTATCTACCACGTACTGCTTTTGCCATTCCCCACAATCCTGTCTATACACATAACAAAACAACATAAGAGACCCAGTGGGGCTTGTGGCATTTGCTGTTTCTGCTTTTACATGACCAACCCAAAGCTAAGGAGAAATTTCCGCACCATCCATCCAGATGTCACATGTACGTTCCTAGATCTCTGGAGCTCATTCCGCAAGCACACCCTTCTTACCACATGGAAATGGTCACTGGTGTAAATCACTTGTGATAACTCTTCGTTCTATTTTCTTTAACCGCCTCCCTTCTGGCAAATTCCTGCTTCTGCGTCATTTTCCTTGGGATATCAAAATTATTTTTGTTCAACACCAAATGGAGTTCACCATGATTTGTTAGACAGAATAACTATTGTCACAGCAAATCTTGCTGTCAGTTTGACAAATCTGTGTTTGAATATTCTCTAGGAAATAATTGTCCTTTCCCGATAACAGGCGACGTTGTTATTACAGTGTTGGAGAAGAATCAACCAATTTAAAAATAGATACAGTAAAATAGCTTATTTTGTAATACAAAAGATCAAGAAATATTGGCACATCAAAACAATTTATTATACAAATGTCATTAGCAATCATAGATTGTGCATCAGAAAATATGATGAACAATTAAACATGGAATGGAAATGAACTCAAGTGAAAATTACAAAGACTGTAACTATGCAAAGGGGAGTGGTGGTGAGCGAGGTGAGCAGAGATTTCAGAGCAAAATTAATATTTAAGACATCAGACTAGAGAATATATTTGGTTCCTGAAAGTTGAAGAAAATTCTAGTGAATATATTAATTGCTTAAGAGAAAGGTCACTTTGTTACCAACTTGTGCTCCATCCAGTATGCCACGGAAGTAATATTCACAGATAAAGTGCTTTTACTCTGACCCAAGGAAATTACTTAATGATCCAGATATTCCCCAACTCAGACTTTCTCCTTGGAGACAGATTTGGATGTTATGAATGTGGTCTTAATTCTTTAAGATCGCTAGAGTAACAATGAATTACAGTAATGTTCTTCTGTAATACCAGTGGTCATGCATGGGTATGGTATACAGTTTAAGTAACTTTTCCTAGAGAGCTGACAGGTGTAACATCTTTAAACCCTTATTCATACTTGTATCATCATCCTCTGCCTGAGCTAAGCCAAGCCATCTTGAGGCAGCTGATTGAGTTATTCATAACCCGGTCTCTATGACACGTTTGATAAATGCCAATTGTGAATCATAATTTATGCAATACGATCAGCCATTTCCTGAGCAGTAGTCAGCGACCAGGTGATCCAACTCAAGATTTGTATTCCCTGTTTTAGTATGTAACCATTACAGGAATTTTGTGCAGTATTGTTTACTATTCGATCTTCATTTTTATACAAAAAATTAACTCCAATATCAGAAAGTAACTATGACTCTCGGACTCTTCAGAAACAAAGTTGATTGCAATCAGTTATACCCTTTGCTGGATTCTAAAATGTCTTTGGGACTTACATTTAGCTTTCAATCTTGGATGAGCTGGTTAAGACTTTGGAATGATTGTTTTATTCATTTTATTTTATTTTATGTTATTTTATTTTTTATTTTTTATTTTATACCTGAGAATAGGGGACCCTGCTTAAAACAAAATCTAAGGAATAGTATTTCTTATTCAGTGACTTAAAAGAAAAACAAAAAGTAGTATAAGTATAACCAAAACAAGGTACATCTAAAGAGAATTACACTGCTGGCTTAATTTAAAAATTAACATGTACTCTTTTTTTTCCCTATGAACTTTATTTTGTTTTACATGAAGTTTGGAGATATGTGCTATGAGTGAATTTTTGGTGGAGGTTTTTGAAGGCTTTTAAACAGAATATTTTGTACATGGCCATACTTAAACAGTCCAACACCGAGAAGGAAATAGTGAAAAAGGAGCCTATCCCTAATATTAATTTATTATACCATTATTATAATTTAGAAACATATAAATCTCCATAGTTTCTTTTTATCAAGAAATGATAAAGCAAATATATTATTTTACCGTATGAGCCATCCATGGCCACAGAGAACAGTCCTAAGTAGGAGTAAACTATCATTAGTGTCTGTGCCCAATAAGCAGAATTTTTGTCAGAAAGTTGGAGACAGAATGTTAGCTATTTTCTATGAATAAAGACATTCTCCATGTATAACCAAAATGTGATTATTAAAATCAGGAAATTAACATTAATGCATTATTGCAATGTGATCTTTAGGCCCCATTCAAGCTTCCTAAGTTGTTTCAATATCTTACATTACAAAACTTTCTCTCTTTTTTTAAGTTTATTTGTTTTGAGAGCAAAAGAGAGAGGGAAAGCAGGAGAGAGTGTGTCTAAGTGGGGGAGGGGCAGAGAGAATGAGGGAGAAAGAATCCCAAGCAAGTTTCATACCGCCAGAGTGGAGCCAGACATGTGGCTCAAACTCACAAACCATGAGATCATGACCTGCCTGAGCAGAAATCAAGTGTCAGAAACTTTACCAACTGAGACACCCAGGTTCCCCAAATAACAAAACTTTCAAGATGAAAATCCCATATTGTATTCCAATGCCATATCTCTTTAGTTTCCTTCAATCTGGAGCAATTCCTTACTCTTTCTTGATTTAGGGACATGTTTGAGTATTTCTGGCCAGTTATTATTTAGCATGTCCTTCATATTGGGTTTGCCTAATGTTTCCTCATGTACAAATTCAGGATATGCTTCTTTGTTAGGTACATCATAGACATGATGCTGTATTCTTGTTGTATCCCGTCAGATAGAACAGGGTTTTGATTTGTCTCATTACTAATAATGTTAATTTTTATTATTTGATTAATGTTGTGTATTAGCTATGCAGTGTGATCAGCCAACATAAACATTAGCCGGAAATTTATCAGTATGAAACAACAAACACTTATTATCTCACAGAAGCATGGATATCCAGAAGTGACTTGGGTGGGTACCTTCGGCTCAAGGTCTCCCTTGAGGTTGTAACCAAGCTGTTGGCTGGGGCCACGGATGGATCTAATGGCTTAATTGGGAGGAGGTGGGAATTTGCTTCCAAACTTACTCATGTGGCGATTGGTGGACTTCAGGCTCTTGCTAGGTAGACCTTTCTCCAGGGCTACCTCACAACACAGCCACTGCCTGGCCTCAGGAAGAGCTATCTGAGAGAGCTAGAGAGAAGGGCATCTCTGATCAAAGCCACGGTCTATATTTATAACTAATATTTAAAGTGATATGCTATCATTTCTGCCATATTCCAATTGTTAGAAGTAAGTCCAATGCACATTCTGGAAATGGGATTACCCAAGAGAATGAATACAAAGAAGCTGGGATCATTGAAGGCCCTCTTACAGAATGCCTACCACAGTTTACCCTCTGGACCCCACTGATTCATGTTGTATTATGCAGTATATACTCAGCCCTTTTTAGGACCCCAAAATCTTTTCCCCTCATTGCATGAGCTCAAAGTCCAGAAACTCATCATAGAATCAAGTGCAAGCATAAATGAGGTTCCTTTCATTCATTTCTCCTTGATCTGAAGACTTGTGATGCCAGAGAAACCAGTTATTTAGCCCCATCCCTGCACCTAACGCACAATGGTGAGATAAGAATGAAAATATTTCTATAGACATTTCTGTTTCAAAAAAAAAGAAAATGGGGTGCCTGGGTGGCTCAGTCGGTTAAGCATCCAACTCTGGATTTCAGCTCAGGTCATGATTTCATGGTCTTGAGATAGACCCCCTTCAGGCTGTGTGTGGACCCTGCTGGGATTCTCTCTCCCCCCCACCCCCTGCCCTTTCCCTGCGCTCTCTCTCTCTCTCAAAATAAATAAATAAATAATTTTTAAAAAGAAGGAAAATGAACAAAATAAAGGTGCTACTGGCCCATCAAATTCCTGAAGTCTAGCTGGTAAATAGTAAAAGCTCTTTGATTAGGTTCAAGGCCCGACAATATCTGTCCATGGCTCTCACTTATACCACCTCAGCTCTTGGCTCTACCTTCTGAGCTGGCCTTCCTTTCTCGTGAAATGTAGCCAGATTTGCAAACACACAGCTCTCTTGGCTGGCTTCCTGCCAATAGAATTCAAAGGGTTCAAAGGCTTAATCTTACTGTACAGTCTCTGACTCTTTTTCTTCAGTTCACACTTTTGATGTATCTACATGCAGAACTCTATTTTGTCAGTAGTATGGGTATCCCATGAATCTTTTGGGGGCTCACTGAATTAGACAAAAAGTCTCTTCAAGACAAATTCTCTCTACCTTGGACCCTACTGAGGTGCCTGAGTGACAAAGTCTTTACGTGAATTAGAATCCTTATTGTTAGCTAGAAAGGATCTTTGAGTCATACTTACCCATTAATCTCTAAGGAGGGGAGATTTGTCTGACTAGATAGTAAGCCAACGGACCATCCTTGATCTATCTAAGGTCTTAACAAAAAGTTTCACAGTCACTCCATGACTTTCCTGTGTGCCCCGGATTTGATTTTTGCTTAGAGACCATTTCTTAATTTTAGCATCATTTGCCATCTGAGAAGACTAGGAACCTTCAAAACCAGCAAGACCTGGATCCCTTTTGTTTAAAAGTCACTGGGTCCATTTCTGTTGTTACATAAATGCAGGGAACAGTTTTGCTGCAAAAGTTTTCTGTCTTAGCTGCTATGCAGTGACCCTCTAGTTTCCCATATAATATTCTCATTTTCCTGCAAGCCTCACATGCAGCACCTCCCAAGTCCAACATTCAATAGAGGGTGTGTTTGAGGCATTTTATACCGACCTCCTCCTCAAAGCCCACTGCCTAACTGTAAACAATTACCCCCTTTTAAGTGTTTGTTAGAACACATCCCACTACCATGTACAAATTGCTATTATCTACTACTGTATAACAAATTACCCCTGGATTTAGAGACTTGAGACTGAAAGTATGTATTATCTCTTGGTTTATCTGGGTCATGAATTTGGGTTCAGCTTAGCTGGATGTCTCTGCATCAAAGTGTCTTGTGGATTTAGGGTCAAAGTGGGGGCAAGGAATATGGTTTTTCTGAAGATTCACCTGAATGGGGGATGTACTTCCAAGCCCAGTCACGTGGCTGTTGTCTTAGAATTGGTATCCTGTCTCTTCTGCTATATTTTATTTTATTTTTTTTAGGATCTGCTTGATAAAAGCCCATTTTACTCTCCGGGGAAAGGAATTAGCCAGAGGTGTGAATGTTGGAGGCAGGCATAACTGAGGTCCATCTTAGAGGCTATCTACGTTAGACGATGATTCTACTGTAATGTCACTCTTTATCTTTTTGTAATTATTACATATTTTGTTGAGAGATATTTTGAAACATGAAAGATAACCTTGTCCTCATCGCACTTTCAAATGATCCATCTATTAGTTTATGTCAGTATGGTCTCGAGGTCTTTCTTACTGTATTAAATTCGTTCAGATGTATTAGCACCATTATTGATTTTAATATTGCAATGTTAAAATATAACATGAATTAAACATAAAATATAACATGCACTGAAATGTAAAGTAAAAGTGAAGACACTTTAAGCTGATATTTGTGTCTTTTCAACATTACCTCTTAATTATTTGAATATTCCCTTCCTTTCTGGCCCAAAAACATATGTGGGACTTGTCTTCAATTTTCCTTCCTCAGCTCTGGGAAGAGTGACTTCTCCAAGAAGCTTTCCCCCCATGCTCATAGAGAGTAATATTTAGGAGCCCAAATCTGGTTGTCATGCGTGTTCTTTGCTATTAGAAAAATCATTGCTCCCAGGCCCTCTCAGTGGGTACAGCTAAAGAATATATCTATATGCATATATGTGCAAAATATTTATTTCTGTATCATCCTAAATATATTGAGAACCTTGATTTTATACCAATACTTCTTATTCTAATCTAACACCATGATTTATTTCATTTTTTTAACCCTCTAATAACTTACAGCTCTCTTTTGCAAGAGTGAGAAATCTGGCTGTCGTTATCCTTAATACATGTATTTTGTTCTTTGACCAAGCCCCCTGTAGGCCACCAATCTTTCACTGCCACTCAGCCTCCCAACACCTTGCAGATTCTCCAGTGACTCCACTTTGACTTTGAAAATCTGCACTGGCTGTTTCCGCTACCTTCTCTACCCCACCGTGGAGGTTTTGTGCATCTCACCAGGACTTCGAATTCCCATACCAGGCCATATTTCCCACATATAACATGCCTTCTTCATGCCAGCGGATCTCTGTGTGGACACCTTTCTCACTCTGCTCGAGTTTCAATACCTTGTTCAGGTCTATTGTAGCTTTTGTCCAATTCTTCCACCCCGATATCCCTGCCAGTACAAAAATCTCTCTGCTCACCCTAGCTAGGCCTTAAGACTGAATTATTCTAGAAGATAAGCAAAGAGCAAGGGCTCTCTTTGATTCTTAAAGGAACTTAACATGTTTCTAGAAGTGATTATCTCTGGGTTGTATTTCCCATACGCATTAAACTGTGTTTAAATGAAGGGTCATTCATTTGATTTTAAGTTCCTTCGTAATTTACTCAGCTGAGTCCAAATTTTGCTATGAGAGGCCAAATATGACCTAGGAAGTAGTTGATAAGCCATGTTTGCGAAAATACTATTTTTTAAATTCCTTTTCCACATTGGAAAAATTTTCTATTCTTATATTCAATAAAATATATGTATATATATTTTGGGGGGGGTGGCTCAGTCGTTAAGCATCTCATGGGTTCAGGTCATGATCTAATGCGGTTTGTGGGTTCGAGCCTCACTTGGGCTCCGTGCTGATAGCTCAGAGCCTCGAGCCTCCTTCGGATTCTGTGTCTCCCGTTATCGCTGCCACTCCCAAGCACATGCTCTGTCTCTCTCTGTCTTTCAAAAATAAAGAAATGTTTAAAAAAAAAGAAATATGTGTATATATATATATATATATATATATTAAAATAAATATATATTTATTTATATATATTTCTGTATATATATATTAGAAGGCATGTCATATATATATATATATATATATATATATATATATACATATATATATATATATGCATATCTACAGAGAGACAGAGGACAAAACTCTGTTGTAACACATTCTATTGCAACATGTGGGTGTTAAACTTAAGAGTACAAATTCCTGCTCCACTCTTTCCATGGTTGTGAGTGCTTGCTCAGGTTATTTGTCCTCATTGTGCTTTGGTTTCATTACCTGCAAATGAGGAATAAAAAGACCTAATTCCTAGAGTTACTGCAAGTAGTAAAAGAGAGAACTTACATGTAACATTCGCTACAACGCCTGGATAAACACAATCAATATACAGGGATGGATCCTGTTAATAATTTGATGATCATTCTCAGGAAACGAGCAGGAGAATGTGTAACGTGTAGCAGTCCTAGCTAATTATCCCTCCCCCTTTTTTTCAGGTAGTGCCCCCCTCTGACACATGAGCTCAATATTTACTATCATTTTTGAAACAAGCTATATACCAAGTCTGCTTAAAAGCCTAATAGTTTTTCTATCCCGATTTACATTTTCTTAAGTGTAGAGTAGTCTTTTGTCTTAATCTGTGGAGACAAGATGTTGATTTGTAAGAAACACCAATTATCACCTTACACTTGTGCTTTCCAATCTGCCGAGCCGCTGTAACACATTTGATGAAATTGAGCAAGGCCTGGCGATCCCTCTGGTGTCAGCAGCGAAGTGTCCACAGGGCACAGCATGGCAGGACTATTTTCAGGGCCATAGGATGTTACGACTGTGTGTTCAGGGAGCATTTTATTCCTCCGTTTGATTCCTATGTTTTTATTAGCGGTACAATTGCAAAGGTAATGCTATTGACAGTTTTTGTGTGGCCTTGAGAGAAGTGTATGAATTGTTTTAGTAGCAGCCCAGTGACTCCCTAAACATAAACCATGCTGCATTGATAGTTGCTGTAGCAGCCACTGATCAGCAATAAATGTTAAAAATTAACAAGAAGTTCCTTTTTTTCCTAACCACCAAATGACTCTAAGCATTAAATATATGTTAGCAGGAGTTGCTTCTTGGCCACTGAGTGGTTCAAAACATTAAACATATTTTTAAAGTATTACTCTTTCCCCAGCCTCCAAGTGGTTGTAAACATTAAATATGTTTTATAAAAACTGCTTTGCCAGCTACTGGCAGGATAGCTATGAACATCATTTTTCTTTAAAGTTGCCTTCCAGCTGCAGGACTGTTTTTTTTTGTTTCTTTCTTTTCTTATTTGCTCTATTCTATTTATTTTTTTCTACACAAAAGCAGGCAAGAGGGAATCTTGGCCCAATTGTCTCTTGCTTTATGATAAGTGATCACGGGAGCACGGTGACACCTATATAAAACCATGCCGGCATTAGGAGTTCTCGGAGGTTCAATTGCTTGGACTGGGTATTCCACATAGGTATCAGCTACATTTTCCAAACTAATTTTTGTGTCTGCTTTCCATTGTGCAAAGCATTGAGGTCTGAAGATGGGTATAAACTCAGCGTAGCATTAAGGAAAATAAATTCAAGCAACCAGACATGGATGGATTCTGCGCATTGATCAAGGTGAAAATATTCCATCAAGAGAACAGGCTCAAAGACAGGCAAAATGGCAGGACCAGGAAGTTAATGAGATCTTTAGCCCAAACATGATGAAGGACTTGAAATCTATGTCTGCAAATAATTCAATGTGACAACTGCAAGCAATTCACACAGTGAAGCTCATGTCACTCTATGAAAGTCTATGCAGGACTTAGCCAGGAAATTGGTTTATTTTAACCACATTCACAATGAAAATCAAGTGTGGCACCTGAGTCAATTAGAAACATGAATCTGCTCTGCCGATCACCGGCACAATAATTCATCATCAAGCCAGATAATTACCCAGTAAAGGTCTTATTTCTACAGGATCCAAGTGTTTACCAAGTCATATAAAATTGTATTTTGCCAAATGTTCTATTCTAGGTATGTGTGCAACAGATTTAAATATTTAGGGATTACCCATTATGTACAGGCACTTTTGGGTACAGGGGTTAGAACAATGAGGAAAACAGACAAAACTCCTGCCCTCAGAAAGTTTCTTTCCGACGATCCAGTGAAAGGGCAGCAAACTATGTTCTATGGGCTAGTCTGACACATCAGCTGTTTTAGTGGAATGCAGTCACACTTCATTTACATATTGTCGGTGCCATTTCACACCACAGTGACAGTGCTGGCAAAAAACCATATGACCTGCAAAGACTAAAATATTTACTTTCTGGTTCCTTACAACAAGTTTGTTGAGCCATGAAATAGTGGATGGTGTATCAGAGGGAGTTAAGGTTAAAATTTTAAATAAATGTATGAGAAAGAAGAGTGTTTACCTTAGAAAATGCCTCCTCAAGGGGCGCCTGGGTGGCTCAGTCGGTTGAGCATCCGACTTCTTCTTCGGCTTAGGTCATGATCTCGAGGTCTGTGAGTTCGAGCCCCACGTCGGGCTCTGTACTGACAGCTCAGAGCCTGGAGCCTGCTTCGGATTCCGTGTTTCCCTCTCTCTCTCTGCCCCTCCCCCGCTCATGCTCTGTCTCTCTCCTGTCAAAAATAAATAAAACATTAAAAAAAAAAAGAAAATGCCTCCTCAAAAAGAAATAAAAATGAAAGAAAGAAAGAAAGAAAGAAAGAAAGAAAGAAAGAAAGAAAGAAAGAAAGAAAGAAATGGCAGGACCATAGGTAAAATGAAGAGTAGAAGCAAGTCCCATTTAGTTTGTGCTAAAAGAAATGGTTTGACTTGATTCTAGTCACTTACGCACTGTCTCCAAATATTAAAGGTGCACAATATAGTATTTTTTATTTCCCTGCGGAAGTAATTCTTCTCTCCATTATGTAACCATATATATGTATATTTTTTTTAATTAAAAGAAAAATTTTAAAATGAAACTAAGAAGGTCGAAGAGAATAACCTCTAGATTGGGTTGAACCAATCCTTCTTTATATGATTTCTCAGGTTTTGTTAAGTTCTTTGCCTCACTGGAATTTACTGGAAGCAAATGTAAACACAACATCCAGTATTAACGGCTGTTGCCCAATAAGTGTTACAGGAGACTTTCTCAGAAAGCCAGGTCCCAGTGAGTTCATCAAGGTTGGCACTATTTTCAGTCCTGACCAAGAAACTGAAACTTGTAGAAAAAAAAAATTCGTGGCTACAATTTTACAAATAATTAGCAAAAATGAATATGAAAATATGGTACAATTTGTTTAATTGGCAACAGTACTTGAAGAAGAAACATGTCAATTGAATTGTCGTCTGTGTTAATTTTGCCTCTGAGAAAAACATTGTAATGGGATAATTTCATGAAATGCTTTGATGGCAAGAAAGTGCCAAAATATGATTAGCTACTGCACAATTCAAATTAGACAAGAAAGCAATTGGTGGCAGCCTGAATATGGAGAGGTTTTGTTTCATGCCTTTTTCTTCTCTTTTTCCATGTGTTTAATCAAGGACATTTTGTTTGACAGTGAAATGATTTATACTGAAAACATTGTTATCACAAGAATTTAGTAGAAACTTCACTATAGAAGGAGAAGACACACTTCCATTTTCTCAAATCTCTTAAAAAAATATAATTGCCATCTGAAAGAATGTGTCATCTTCATAGAAGTAATACTTTTTATAACTGGTATTAAGTCCCTATTTAGCTAAAGGCCGAATGAGAAGCAACTCACCCATACGATTATGTTTATATTTCTACTGTCAAATATATTCAGTTAGTATTTAAACTGGGTTATCTTTCATTATTTTTTATTTCTACTCAGTTATTCAGAATGGATATTCTAGAATTTTAAAAGGTCGTTTAAATTTTGCTACCTATATTTCATATCCCCGGTTCTTTTAAAAAATAATCTGGTATATGCCTAAACTAATAAAGGGGATTATGCACTCATTTTCTAGCAGATCTTAGCTTTGTACCAAAGGTTGCTTAAACACAATGTATAGAGATTCTCTTTTGTATTTTTTTAAAATAGGATTTATGTGTCACCTGAACCATAACAGATCCTTATGGCATATCACCAAGAACACTGTCTTCCTATGTTAATTCCTCATAACAGAAGCAGGTTTAGAGATTTTAAATGTGGGACAGCTATTAAACAGTTTTGAATGTTTTCTTATGATAATAAGATTCTTTTATTTGTTAAATAGCAGGAGAAAGGACTTTTCAAGATTATTTTTTCCGTGCATACATTTACTTCTCAAGAGGGTGGCTTATGGAAAGTATCTTAAAAAGAACTAGTACAACTGAAAAAAAGGAAGTTGAAAGAGTGTTCACTGAACACTGGGAAGAAATAATTGTCTTAATTGCAGAAAAGCAGAATATTATAGTGAAAACAAAATAGGCTTTGGAGTACCAAAGGTCTGGATTCAAGCTTTGCTCAAGTACGGGGGAATATTTAGATAAGTGTTTCCTTTTGGTAAAGCTCAGATGGGGAGCACTGTTTTTATAAGGATGGAAAGAGACACCATTTGTCAACAAAAAAACAACCAAACAAAACCAAAAAACCAAACCTGAGAAGGGTTTCAATAAATACTAGTCACTGACTCCTCCTTTCCTTCAGCAGCTTTTTCTATGGGGTTTTCGATTTGGAGCAGATAAGAGCCTTTGATTACTTTTCTCTCTTCATCTTTGTAATTACTCTTAGCAAATCACATAAGGATGTTTCCAAAAAAACATCTCCTTTCAGTATTTATATATTTCAAAAACCACTCATCCAAAATATATGAATAGTGACGCAGCACATAGGAAATAACATACAATTTGTATAAAATATCAGGAAATACTGTGCATAAATATGTCTCCTGGATGTTAAAAGCAATGTCTTTTGGTTCAAATTCATGAAAATAGACTGAAGAAACACATTTATTTCTTCTTTGTTCCAAAGCACTGCTGAAATAACAGAATGCAATGTTTAAAAATATAACTATAGGAAGCATGGAAATGTTGTACTAGCAGACCAAAGAGGAAGGAATTTTTGAAGAATAAAGGTTATGTCAGAGGGACTTCTGGTTTGGGCCACAATAGAATTGTTGGTCTTAGGCTTGGATTTTCACCATAAACATGATAAAACTGAACAACATATACGACGCAACAGTTTTTATGTATGTGACAAAAAATATAAATTTGTCAACCTTGAGAGAAGGGAAAGCCATGAAATAAGCCTACATTTAGCTGAATTCTGATTGGGGCACTTTTGCTACCATGACACTACGTGGAGTCTAAGAATAATAAGCCAAGACATAGAGATTACAGCCTGGAGTTGCTCAAGTGACTGCAATTTGAGACCTGCTGAAGTGGTTGGAATTAGTGTAGGGAAGTAAGGAGAAGCTCAAAGAAACACTGCAAAAGCCAGAGTGAGGTTTTAACCTGGGTTTTCACCAAGGGCTGATCTGTGCCGAAACAGAATCAGTGTCTGGGGGGCTGCAGGGCCAAGATACCAATGGTAACACAAGGCAGGGAGAAGTTGAAGTTACTGACTAGTCACAGGGAAGATTTCATTGAACATCTCGGACACTTACACGAGACACCAGAAAGGCTATGCATTTTTAGGAGCACAATCATGTGTCCTTCAATAAAGGCTGTGCCCTATGCGTTTTAAAAAATATTTTAATGTTTATTTATTTTTAAGAGGTGGGGGCAGAGAGAGAGAGGGAGACACAGAATCTGAAAGCAGTCAGCACAAACACCAAATCTGAGTTGTCAGCACAGAGCCTCACACGGGGCTGGAACTCCTGCACTGCGAGATCATGACTTGAGCCGAAGTTGGGTGCTTAACCAGCTGAGCCACCCAGATGCCCCTACCCTAAGTCTAAGAACAAAAATGAAAGAGACTTTTCTTAAAAAAGAGTTAAACTAGGACTGACAAATTCAAAAATATTTGCCAGTAGTTTAACTGCCCTCAACGGATTATCTTAAGTCTTTTTGTAAGAAGATAATATACAGATTTTCTACAGTGGTTTATTTAAAACTTTCAGCATGAAATAAAAACAAATATAATTTATTCAAAGAAGCAGAAAAATGTGATCAATAATCCAAGAAAAAAGTCAATAATATTAGACATCATGATGACTCAGGTGTTAAAATGAATAGATAGATATCTATTATAAATATATTTTGAGACCGATGGAAAAGATGGTCATGATGATAGAATAGCAAATAGTAAATTATGAAAATAGACATTCTGGAAATAACAAGTGCAATAATATATGAATTAATAGTAATATGAATAATAATATGAATTAATAATTCATAGGCAGGGCTTAATATCAAATTGCAGCTACTAGGAAAACTACAAATAACATTGAATTCAGAGTCTGTGAAATTACACACTCTGAAATAAAAGGGAAAAATTGTTGAGATAAATAAGAAACTAACATGGATAATATCAAACCATTAAACATATGTATAATTGGAGTCCATGAAAGATGAGAGATAGAATGGGGAAGAAGCAATATATTTGAATAAATAATTACCAATGCTTACAAGTTTTGACTAAAAATTTCCATGCAAACATCCAAGAACTTCAAACAGCAATATACACAAAAAGGCTAAAATAAACCAAAAAATAATCAAAAATATCCATTTAGCCTATGGTAAAACTGGAAAGGAAAGAAAAAGGAGTAACAGCAACTGGAAATAAATAAATAAATAGATAGATAGATAGATAGATAGATAGATAAATAAATAAATAGGTAAATAAATGCCTCAAACAGACAGTAACCAAATAATCACACGGTAGACTTAAACACATTCACATTGGTGATAAATGTAAATGTAGTAAATGCTTGGATCAGTTTACTAAGGCAACTGTAGCCACGTACCACAAACTCAGTAGTTTAAAAAACAAAGTTATTGTCTCACATTTCTCAAGGCTAGAAGTCTAAAATCAAGGTTTCGATTTCTTTGGCAGGCCGAGGCACAATCTGTTCTAGACTTCTCTCCTTCCTTGGCTTATAGATGGCTCTCTTCATGCTCACATGTTAGCCGCTTAACTGATTGAACCACCCAGGTGCCCCCAAAGGTTTCCTTTTTATAAGTACACCCATCATATTAGATTGGGATCCTAATGACCTCATTTTAACTCAATTACCTCTGTAAAGATCTTTCCTCCAAATAAGGCCATATCCTAAAGTAATGAGGGTTAGAATCCCTACATATTCTTTTAGGACTAAATAATTCAATGCATAACACACTAAAATTAAGAGGCAGTAATCTGCAGGCTATATAAGAAAGATTAAACTATGTGCTGTCTACTATGAACGCACTTTAGATATAGAGATAAAAATAGGTTAAAAATGAAACGAAGAAAGATATACTATAAAAACAATAAGCATAATAAAGCTGATGTGGCTTTTTAACACCAGACAAAAATATTCAAAACAAGATGAATTATCAGAATTAAAATGAGATATACGAAGTGCAAATTCCTCATGGATGTATATACACCTAGTTACAAAGCTTCAAAATGCATGGAGTAAAAACTGAACTAGATGGAGACATAGAAAAACATTTACTTATAATCAGAGATTTTAACCCTAATATTTCAATAATATATACAAATGGAAGGTTTCACTACTATCATTCAATGCAGTCTATTTTCATTTATAGAACATTGCACACAAACCTGTGACAACATTTTAATCAAATTTACATGGAATATTTATGAAGGACTATGTGTTCTAGTCCCTAAAACTGTATAAATCTTCTGAGATGAAGCAATGATGTCTACATTGTTTGGGATATTGGTTAAATGAATGCATACATTTGTGAAAAGTCAAGAAATCGAACACTTAAGTTTGATGCATTTTACTGTATCTAAATTCTAATAAATAACAAGTACATAGGTAGGTAGGTAGACAGACAGATAAGTGAATAAAAAAATAAGAAAGTCAATCAATCAATCAACCAATCAGTAAATATTATATAAAAATACTTTGTAAAAAAGTTAATCCCTATAAAGGTGAGTAATCCATATCCTTTACTGGCAAAAATGAAGACTTTATGCAAGTGTTACTTTTTGTTTAAACCCCAAAATAACCCCCAAATCAGTAGAAATAATGGAATTTTGTTCATACTGTAAGAGTTGGTCAGGAAATTTATTACAGATGATCTTGCCTCCTATTCATGGGAAATGTTTGTCTGAAGTCTTTGCTTTTAGAAGAAAGCACTCAGTTTAGCGATCTAAATTATGAGTTGCAAAATAGGTGTTTCCAAGCATTAGAGATCAGTAAGAACACGATGCTGAACATGGTGACAATATGAAGGATGGAGATGCCCCCACTTTAAGAAGACTTGTATACCGAGCACTGAAAGGAAAGCTCACACCTATAAACGTAGTTGTTTCTCTGTAATTATTTTAAGTGCTCTCTAAATTTTTTTAGCAGTAAAATACTTATCATCATCTAATATTGTTCAATACTCAGTCTTTGTGGGTTTATTTGGTTTGATATTGGTTCTGTTGGTTCTAGCTTATTATGCCTTGTATCGTATTCTATGAGAATATTGTAAGATTAGATTGAAATTATCATTACAAAGCATTTGAAGTTGAAATTGCTTCTACCTGGTCACTGCGCGAGTGGCTCTACCTTACGCAGTGTTCAAGTCTTTAGATTGGCTGGGTCACACAAACTCAGGCTGTGAGATCCAGGATGGGACTGGTTGACATCTGGGTCATTTTACTCTGAGAGTGTAGGCTTTCGTGATATTAATCTCTTGGAAGACAACTCTTCTGGACTTCTAACATACGTTAGATTTGGGCTTGTGTTTCTTTCTCATTCACTGTGAGATTTTCAAATAAATATTTATATTTGTAGAAATTTGCTGCTGGAAACATAATATCCATATTTGTTTGGATTCCTCTTTTCTCTCCTAATTTGGCCCCATAATTTACTAAACTCATATAAACTCTCAAGGTTTTTAAAAAGTGTTTTAAAATGTATTGTGACAAGTAATTTTGGTTATTTTCATGGGAGTTATAGTCCAAATAACATTCCTGCATTCCTGGAGAGTGAAATCTTTGCTTATTTGTATATGCAGTACATTTTATATTTTGGACCATTTGTCATTTTTCTGATTAATTTTAATTTAGAACTCATTTTTGCAACCTCTATGTTATGTGAAAAGAGATTGGTGTTTCATTAAGACAACACTATCTCCACTAATTTCCACCTGAATGACCGTAGGCAAGTGAGTTGATATTGGCAAGCAACTATTTTCTCATTGTAAAATGGACATACATAACCAGGCTCTGTATGGATTAAAGAAATTAATGTGTAAACATCTAACGTAATACCTGAAAATAATAAAAACAGAATAATTAACTCCTCAGCCATCCTATCTGCCAGTAAAGTTCTTGGATATGAATATCACAAGGAAACACATTACATAACCACCTACCCAATAACGTGGATTGCATTGTCTTCTGGGACAAGTACTTCTTCCAAACAAATCAGACCACGTCACTCATATAACTTCCTTCTGTATTTTATAAATTCCTGATATTATCCTGTTTGCATTGAATACAAGGTAAACTCTTTGCTCACAATCATAACCAAATAGTATCTAGAGAATAAAAGCTACTAAGACAGGCCAAGAGTCAATTCAATTAATAGTTTATCTCTCCCTCTTTCAGAAATGCATCCTTTCTTACTCCAGTAGTAAAATCTCTTGTTTTACGACAATAAAGCAAGTGCTCTGACAGTTATAAGCAGCATACAGAGTTCCAGAATGTAGTCTCACATCTGAATTTTAGCTTAGGGACATTATCATTATTATATTTTGCAGATCATTTAATTTACTAATAAAGTTACACTAACTCGGTACTGTGAAGCCATGTATTTTCCCACCCAGTGTGGTATAGCAGAATGGTCTGGCAATTAGTGGTCCTCATTTCTGAATAATGATTCAACATTTAGATATACAACACAACACACACACACTACTCAGGGGAGGGAAGATGGGGAAACAAAGGACACATTTTCAGACACACAGAAGAAATAGGTAACATCTACTTTTGACTTCAAGAACAGGAGGGAGAGGAGTCTCAATAATCTAAACAAATATTCTAAGTGTTCTTGATTAGCTAACCTGTGTAGTTAAGTAGGTATTTTGTTGCCAATCAATATGCCAGAATCAAAATTACAGCAATAAAAATAATTATTATCATCAGGTTATAAAAAATAACATTTGTGTGCTCAACAGCATTATCTACGTATTCTGGTTAAAGAATATGCTGCTGAAAGAAGGAAAGGGGTTGAGCTTATTTTCACATCTTAGAAATATATATTTTTTTAATCTATGTCGACCTATGGGATGAGTGCTATACCATTCCAATGTTATCAATTAATTTGTGATTGGTGTCTATTTGCTTGTAATTTTTTCCCATGGCTCTATTCTGATAAATGCCATATTATGACTTTTACAAACTCTATGAGAGTTTCAGTAATGCCTAATTTTTAGTCTTAAATTTAAAAAATATAATGTGAATCTGTTCGTGCATACATCAAACCATGTATGTTCATACATATTCCAAACCCTAAGAGGGTTAATAGAAATTTTAAAATATTATGTATAATTTTAAATTACATATATACACAGTGTTTAAAAACATAGACTCTGTCCAGTCCCTACCCTTATATGTATGTATAAACATATATGTAATAACAAATAATACAAACACTAAATAATATAAATCTCTTTAAAAGCGTTATTATGCTCTAACAGAATAGCTATGAATTGAAGCATCTTTTCCACCACTCTCCTACCACAGAGCCCTATTTCTACAAACCTTTCTCCACTTTCACATGACACAGCCAAAATTATAAATTGGAAAACTCAGCCACTCCTTATTTATCTTTTCCTTCATTATCTTTTCCTGCCAGTTCATCCTAAACGAAGATAAACCAGTCCACTCCCAAAGGTTTTCACACTTTCACTGAGGTAGACTGGGGCCGATGTTGAGTATCTTTCCCTGCTAAAGTCTGCCATCTGTTTCTGGGCTTAAGCAGTTGGTCTGCTCCCACTATTTGAGGGAAAGGTTCTTCCTTTTCTTCTGCAAGGGAGCTGAAGCACCTTCATTTACATGATTAACATAATGCAAGGAAGTGCTTTCTTTCCTTATCAAAGACAGCTGCTTCAAAGAGACTTTCTTTTAGTATAGAATAATAACTGGCATGCTTTTCTGTTTATTTTTGTTTTGCATATAAATATAAATTTATTTCAGTTTCCCCAAGTAGGGTAGAATTGGAAGGGGAAGTTTTGAAGTCTTTTCAGAAGGAAGGTAGTTGACAATGTTTATAAACATTAACGCTGTTAAAAAATAATCGTGGCTATGTCAAAACTAATGTACTCCTTTTATCATATTGAAAACCATGTTATTTTTGTGAATGACCATGCATTCTAAAATATTTAGGAACAAAATTTTACTTTTTAATTTAAAAAAAATTATGTTGCTGATTTGATATTAACATAGCCTTGCCTGGATGTTTAAAATCAATATTTGCCTGATATATCTTTATCTTTTTACTGTCAGCCAACCTAGGTTCCATTTGAAGTTTCTTTTCATGTAGATAGCATATTGTTGGCTGTTTTTGTTTTTGTTTGTTTCTTATCTACTCTGTCAACCTGTATCTTTTCGTTGGTTTATTTAGACCATTTACATTTAACTTTAACTTAACTATTGATATGTTGTGGCATAAGTCTGCCATTTGTTATTTGCTTTTTAAGTTTACTAAGTTTCTCATTCCCCTGTTTCTCTTTTTTTTGCCTTCCTATGGGGTATAAAAACACTTTAGGATACCACCTTTATTTTAGTGTTTTTGTAAGTATATAATTTGCTTAGTTTTCTTAGTGGCTCTAGTTAACACAATATACATGTGTAAATTATCACAGTTTATTATTATTAATGTTTCACCATTTTGCATGAAGCATAGGAAGCTTATTACCATGTAAGTCCTTTCACCCTTTCTACTTCTAAAATATAATCATCTTAAATATTTCCTCAACATTCATTGAGGACATCATCAGAGAGTATAGTCATTTTCATTTCAACTATTGTATATGATTTAATAAATTCATAAAAATATATCATATTTATTCCTGTATTTGCCCATTTAGAAAGATTTTTTTTGAAGTTCCAAGTCTTTGTCTTTCATCATTCCTTTTCTTTGTAGAGAACGTTCATTAGACATTCTTTAAGAGTAGAACAGCTTCTTTCAGCTTTTTTTTCTTTCATTTTGCAATTTCTCTCTTTCCCTTTTTTATCTGAAAGATGTGAATATTGGATCTAGAATTCATAGTCCATAGTTCTCTGTGGTACTTCAAAAATCTTGTCCACTTCCTCCCACCTTTATGGTTTGAGATGAGAAATCTGCTATCACTTAAATTATTGTTCTCCTCTAAGAAATGTGCCATTTTTCTTTGTCTACTTTCAACATTTCAATCTGTTGATCACTTTCAGAAGTTTAATTATTGGGGCACCTGGGTGGCTCTGCCAGTTAAACATCCGACTTTGACTCAGGTCGTTAATATCATGGCTCTTGGGTTCAAGCCCCATGTTGGGCTCAAGCCCCATGTTTGGCTCAATGCTGACAACTCAGAGCCTGGAGCCTACTTTGGATTCTGTCTCTCTCTCTCTCTCTCTCTCTCTCTGCCCCTCCCCTGCTTGCACTGTCTCTCTGTCTCTCAAAAATAAATAGGTAAACATTTTAAAAAGTTAAAAAAATAAATTTAATTATTATCAGTCTTGTCATGAATTCTTCAGATTTATCCTATTCAGGTTTATTCAGTTTCTTGAATGTTTATTTTTATGTCTTCTGCCAAATTTGGAAAGTTTTCAGTCATTATTTTTTGAATGCCTCTTCAGTCCACACTATGTTTTCTTTTCTTCTGGAACTCTGATGATAGTGAATATAAATTTTTTTGTTATTGTCCCATAGGTCCCTGAGATTCTGTTTTTTGTGAGTCAATTTTCTGTTTGTTGTTCAGGCCAGATAAGTTATATTTTTACATCTTCAAGTTCATTGGCTTTGTCCTTTATCTCCACTCTACTATTGTGCCTATCCACTGAGTGTATCATTTCTATTATTACATTTTTCAGTTCTATCACTTCCTTTTTTTCTATAACTTCTAAATCACTATTGGAATTTTTATTTGTATTTGCTTGAAGAGAATGCAAAATTGTTCATTTAAACATTTTTCATGATGTCTGCTTGAAAATGCTTGTAAGATGATTTCAATCTCTGCATCGTTTTGCTGTTGGTATCTGTTGATTGTCTTTTCTCGTTTAAGTTATGAAATTCTTAGTTCCTATCTCCAATTTGGGGCTCGACATCAGGACCACAAGATCAAGAGTTGCATGCTCTATCAACTGAGCCAGCCAGGCCCCCCTCTACTTAATCTTTTTTTTAAAGCATTTAAAAACTATTTCTGTTGATGCATGGCATGAAGGCTGGGAAGACGTGTATGTTCAGCTTCCTGTTGGGCCCTATTAATATCACCCTACCAGAAGGGGGTGCTGACTCATATTGCTCTATTGCAGATTGTGAGGTGGAAGTTCAGCCACCCCCTCTACCACCAGCAACTTCCTGGTGAAAGCAGGGCAGTGACTCATGCATCTTTGTTGCTTTTAACTGGGTATATATACTCAGTTCCCTAATTCAGTCCACTGCCATAAGGGAGGGGAAGTGGGAGCTGAATCACAACACTTGTTGCTTCCAAGGAGAAGGGAGGGTGCTCAGGCTATGCCAAAACTGGGTCTGATAGGTGGAGAGCCTATGGAAAGTTCTTGCTTTTCACACTACTCAAATTCATGCCTCAAATAATGCATGCCAGCTTATCACCATGGAATATGTGAGAGATAGTACTGCCTATTTGTTCACGATGTGAACTTTGGGGCAGGGCTTCAGTCCCAACTTCACATTTAAATATGAATAATGTATGCGTATGAAAAATCTTCAGATGCAAAACTAGACACCCATCTGTGTCTCAATTTTCTTGTCTTTAAAGTGGGAGCACTGAGGGGCGTCTGGGTGGCTCAGTCGGTTGATAAGCGTCAGACTTGGCCTTAGGTCATGATCTCACAGTTCGTGAGTTCGAACACCACCTCGGGCTCTGCGCTGACAGCTTGGAGCCTGGAGCCTGCTTCGGATTCTGTGTCTCCTCTCTCTCTGCCTCTCCACTGCTCACGCTTTGCCTCTCTCTTTCAAAAATAAATAAACATTAAAATAACGAAAAATTTAAAATGAGAGAACTGAGAGCTCATAGTGAGGTTCTGACAAAACAGGAACAGAATGTCAAGCAAAGCATTTAGAACAAATGTGCAAGTTGTTAAATTTCTTTAGAGCTTAGCTTTAGTTACATGGAGGGTATCCAGTTTTACTCAAGACAGTACTATTTTCATTGTCGTCTTAACATAATTATTAATAGCACCCTTGTTAACTCTCAAAAGTATCCCAGTTTCTCAGTTTAGACAATAAATTATATAATTCCTCTACTTATATTTTGTTCTTTATTACATAACAATCATCGATTCACTCAGTCCCTCAAAATTCTTGAACTCTCTTTATGTCATCGGTATTCTTTATTCTGCTGAGCACAGTATAAAACATTCTATTCAAGGGCTATTTCAAACAGTGAATTAGAGCTGAAATATGCAGTTCAATTTCCTAGTGATATAAACCATGGAGGTCTTTTGCCACAGTAGAAAGAGCAGTAAACTGGCAGTCAGGAAAAATACATAAATGTGTTGAAAATAATGTAGCATTTTTTTTTTTTCTAATCTCAACTACCGATGTAATTAAGGCCCTCTGTGGCTCAGTTTCTTCTTTGTAAGAGGATAAGTTGGACTAGATAACTTTCTTTTGTTTTTTTATTTTTATTTTTGAAATTTCTTGAGAGAGAGAAAAAGCATGCAAGTTGAGGAGAGGGGCAGAGGGAGAGGGAATCTTAAGCAGGCTCTACGCTCAGAGTGGAGCCTGATGTGGTGCTCGGTCTCATGACTGTGAGAACATGATCCTGAGATCATGACATGAGCCAAAATCAAGAGTGGACACTCAACCAACTGAGCTACCTAGGTGCTCCAAGGACTAGATAACTTGTAAGGATCCTTCTAAAATATGATTCTGAAATTGTATGTAGACATAGCTATTGATACAGGTTTATAGATACAGATGTGGATTCTGTTATGGATAAAAATATAGATACGAGCCCTAGCCTCCTTTTATAGGGCTGGGCTTATAGGTATGTGACCCATGCATGCACACGGTGCTCTGTGCTCTAAGGGCCTTGCATTTGGTTAATTTCTGCTGTCACCATCATGAAGTTTTTAATAATTTTTGAACAAGGTGTCCCATATTTTAATTTTGCACCGGGCCTTCCGACATTAGAAGCTTGTGCTATTAGTTTGTTGATGAAACTTCTCTTTAGAATACTACCACATTAATAAGGCCGTAGTTAAGAAAATAATTTCTGCAGTTAAATATTCAATTCTAGATCATTTTATACAGCCACACTAGCAATATTGACTCCCATTTTCCATTTCTTTAATTGTGTTTGGTTAAGTCACATCTTTAATTGATTATATTGTTAAGTTTATATTTTCTTTCTAACTCCGACATTAGGGAGAATTACAACACACAAATAATTACTGTCCGGAAAAAAATATTTTATTTTTGTATTTTAAACATCCATCAGCAATTGGTTGTGTAAGCATTTTAAAATAAATTAAATATTGTGTAAAGATACCAATTTAAATGTTTGCTATTTTATTTATTTATTTATTATTTTTTTTTAATTTATTTTTTTTTTTAGTTAACTCTAAAGAGAAAATATATATATATATATACATTATATAGTTAAACGTCTGGGTTTTCTGTACCCTGCTCGTATACTGTTCACATTTGTCAATGTTAACTCACTAATGGGTCATTGGGCTGTTGGTATTGTTTGGGGATTAAATATCAGGATTTTATATTGCTGCCGCTCTAATGTTCTTTTACAGTCTAGCATAGCAACTCACCAATAGACCATACTTAAAATTTCAAAGAAAAGACGTCATTAAGCAAATAGAAATGAGAGTCATACTACCATATTATTGCTATGTAAAATGTTTTGGAATTTTGAATATATATGCATATGTGTGTGTAGTATATTTGTGTATGTATGGATAGATAACACTCATACATGATACTCCATATTTCTGAATATATATATTCTTAAAATTTCTCTTAATATAAAAATTAAAATATAAGAAAATTTAATGGAACATAGCTGTATATAATTAAAAGTATAAGTACCTCGGCAGAAAGTCAGAGCTCTGGATTCAGATCTACCACTTTCCTATCCATGCGTACAGCTGTATTAGTCTCTTACTGTCGCTGTAACACATTACCATAAACTTAGTAGATTAGAATGACACAAATTTGGGGCACCCAGGGTAGCTCAGTTGTTAAATGTCTGACTCTTGATTTCGGTTCAGGTCATTATCTCATGGCTGTGAGTGAGACTGAGCTCTTTAGTTTCTCTCTCTTTCCTCCTCTGCTCCTCCCCCACTCACACTCTTGTACACTCTTTCCAGTTCTCTCATATAAGGATTCTTGTAATTACACTGGGCCCACTCACATAACGTGGGTTCATCTTCCCATCTCAAGATCCTTGAATAATTACCTTAGCAACATCCTTTTTGACATGTTAGCAACGTATTAACAGTTTCAAGGATTAGAATGCAGACATCTTGGGAAACCATTATTCTGTCCACCACAATAGATACTCTTCAGTTTCCATCTTGAAAATAAAATAATTTCCCAAACAACAAAGCTGGATTAGAAAATCAAACTGACCACACCAGTCTCCACGTTGAAACTTGATTCAACATGGAATACATTTTGATTCCACTGGAGAGATTGTTTTTTTAAATTTATTTTAACGTTTATTTATTTTTGAGACAGAGAGAGAGAATAAATGGGGGAGGGTCAGAGAGAGGGAGACACAGAATCTGAAACAGGCTCCAGGCTCTGAGCTGTCAGCACAGAGCCCGACGCAGAGCTCGAACCCACGGACTGCGAGATCATGACCTGAGCCGAAGTCGGCTGCTTAACCTACTGAGCCGCCCAGGCGCCCCGAGAGATTTTCTACATAATGCTCTTTCCATTGTATGCTCTATCACTTATCTCTCTTAATTTTAAGTCAAAGAACAGTAACCAGTTTGCAGATATACAGTCTAAGAGTTTTTGTCCAAAGAGTTGTTAGAGTTCAACTATATCTAAGTAAACCATTACAAATTTAAGCTTAATTTAGTGGAACAATCAAGTTTCTTTTCTTTTAGAAACCTTTTCTTTTAGTTTATTTATTTATGTAGAGAAAGACAGAGACAGTGTGAATGGGAGAGGGGCAGAGAGGGAGACGGAGAGAGAGGGAGAATCCCAAGCAGACTCTGCACTGGCAGCACAGAGCCCAAGGCAGGGCTTGAACTCACGAATCATGAGATCATGACTTAAGCTGAAACCAAAAGTCTGATGCTTAACCAGTTGAGCTACGAGGTGCCCCAAAACCGTTTTTTTAAAAAATAGGCTTCACGCTCAATGTGAGGCTTGAACTCACAACCCTGAGATCAAGTGTCACATGCTCTACCAACTGAGCCAGCCAGGCACCCTTAAGTTTCTTAATGGGAATGACCAGTCACACTTTTTAAGTTTAGTTTCATTCATAATTTGAAACATCTGGGCTCAAAAATTAAAAAAAAAGAGAGAGAGAGAGAGAATTTCCATACAGTGAACAAGTTTAAGTATACATGCTGTGTAGATGACTCATTATCTTAATTTCTATCTCTTCATAAGTGTTGAACAATCTCAGAAACCATTATCTTGTTCCAAAAGTTGTCAAACAAGGTGCATTTCCTTTTGATGTTTAGATAGTTAGGTTATTTCACATTTTTCTCTTAGGGATTATGTTGCTCTCCTAAAGCTTGCCTTTGGCTGGAGTCAGCTGCCTGCAAATTTTTACCTACAAATAGTCATAGAAAGATATTGCAAATGAGTGCAGCTTCCGGTAACTAAAATAACCTGCAGCTAGCTTGCAGGCAGTGGTGAATAATCAAATAAGTGCACTAAGGTGCATTTCAGAACTTAGGTCCCTTTTGAAGTATAGGGAGAATTCATAACTGGGAAGTCTGTGATTCTGTCATGGGCATGATAGATTATTTCAAATGCAAACACAGTCTTATAAACCATTTACATACAATTCTGAAATCTATGTTATAATCTCAAATGGATGTTTTATTTTTTCAAAATAATTATAAAAATAGTGAGAGATTAAGAGGAAGAGAGTCAGAAAGAGATATAGAGGGGGGAGACAGAGAGTTAGACACTCTGTCCATATAGATAGATAGGTGTAGATTTATATCTATTATATATATGTAATATATATAGAGAGAGATAGTTATAATAGATATACAGATATGTATAGATATTATATCTATACTATATTATATCTATATTATATATAATATATTGTAATATATTTATATAAATATAGATTATATTTATATAGATTCTGTAACCATTACATTTGGATTATCTAGTAATGCGGTTAACTTTATATTATATGAAATACAATATGTATATATATATAAAACATGTGTAAAATAAATATGTATAATGTGTATACATTATATGTATAATGTGTGTGTGTGTGTGTATATATATATATATATATATATATATATACATATATATAATCAGGTTTACAGTAATTGCTTTCAAGAGAATAATAGATTTAATTGGACACTAAACTGGTTTCCTACAGCTTATTTTCAGGTGTGTGTGTGTGTGCGTGCATGTGGCAGGGAGGGGGTGATGGCAGGTTTTTATAACTCAACCATTTTTTTGAAATCATCGTGAACCTCACATGTTAAGTGAAGTAAACATGACAAAAGTTTTTCTATGTGGAAAAAATGTAATATTTTTACATTTGTGTCAAATAAACATAAGCGGTAAAGGTTTCATTTTTTTTCTCTCAAAAATAAATGAAAATAAAATTAACTCATTTTAAGGGAAAGCAAGCTTTTACTCCCTCTAGGATGATATCCAAAGTCCTATGGAAGTTTGGCCTGTTTTTGGAATTTGAGACTTACTTTCAATAAATCATAGCTATTTGTAAGGCTTTCTATATTTTTATTTAGCATGAGTATATAATGAAATCATTTTTAAATAATTTCATCTCAGATATTTTTAATGATTAAGAAGAAGAGAAAATGTGGATTCATTAGGTAGAGGTTGGCAAAGCATATCTAAAATATGAATAGTTTCATAATTACTGAGAATTAATATTTGAATAGCTATGCACCAATGCATCTCTTCATGTTTTTTCCATTTTATCTTAAATATGGCTATCCATGCATAATCATGGTTGCATATTTTTATACAACCCCCTTCTTTTTACATTTCAGTCATTGAGATTATTTGTGATTAGTACTAAAATAATTCCTAGAAATCAGGAATTATTTTCTGTTATGATGAATGCAAAATGCTTAATTTTTAATAAGAGAAAATAAAGTATTTTATTGAATGAAAATCCTTGGAAAAATTATGTTAAATTTAATTGTGACTCTGCTATATATAGAAACTTAACTAAGACATATATTTTGCCAAAGTTTCTATCAGCCCTAATCAAATATTTAAATTTATTAGCTTATTGGCATTTAAAAAATATGATTGTCATATATAGTTGAAGATATTCAAACATTCAGAATATCTAAAATTCAAGAGCAGATAATTTCTCCTACTTTTCATGTACTGTATACTTTTCTATGATTGTATGTTTGTACAGAATATATGTCAACTGTGTATATATAATTCATCATTTTAGCAAAATTCTTATTCAGGTATGCGTATTATTTACACGATGTTTATTTTCTTTCTTTATCAGCACATACACAATTAACTCATTCTTTAGAAGGTTATGTATTTTCTACAACACTGATACACTGTAAATTATTTATCCATATCCTAATTAAGTTGTTTCCAGGTTTCATTATTACAGTGTTTCAGTGAATAGCTTTCAACATGTATCTTTGTGCCTATATAAGAATAAAAGTGTTTCAGAGGCACTTGGGTGACTCAGCCGGGTAAGCTTCCTGCTGTTGATTTCGGCTCAGGTTACGATCTCAGAGTTGGTGGGATTGAGTCCTGCCCTGGGTTCTGTGCTGACAGCACGGAGCCTGATTGGGATTCTCTCTCCCTCTCTCTCTGCCCCTCCCCTGCTCGTGGTCCCTTTCTCTCTCTCTCTCTCAAAATAAATAAATAAACATTAAAAAAAAATGAGAGGGAATAAAAATGTTTCTGTATGCATCTGGAAGTGTGTAGTAGTTATATTAGAATGCATATACATTTTCAATTGGGTAGATATTTTAAAATAGCCCTGAATTTTTCTAAAACATTTTACTCACTTATTTGTTCTCCTTCTAAACCTGGTGGAAGGAGAGAAGGAAGTAGGAAAAAAAAAAAGAATTTTACTTTCTAGCATCTTAAAAAGGGTCTTGTGAAAAGAAAAAGTCAGAGGGAAGAAGTATCATTAGAGGAAATGGGTAATTAGCAATAACCGAAGCTACAGCCTTGTCAAATTTTGAACCAATATTTTCCTGCTGGATATGCTTCCCTGTTCTTCCCCTATGACATTACATAAGGCCTTTGTGAGCTGACCCTCGGGACTTACACTGTTCTAGCAAATTGCCCTGTTGTGTGCCTAGATCATCGTAAAGTTCTCAGAACATGTACAAGCTCTAGAAACTCCCGTCTGTCCATTTACTGCTGTCACTCTCTCCTAGGCTCCTTTAATCCTCTATGGCTATGCTTTTAATTTTCTTTGCTGAAGTGATTTGCTCCATTCATATGCCAGTCGATTACCATAATTTCTTAAGTACTGTATTGAAGTGTATCCTCTTTGCTAAGATTTTCCTGACATCAACATGAAGCAGATTTTACATATCCTCCTTTCTCATATCCCATCCGTCTACAATTAGCCTACCTCGAATATAAAGCTTATCAGGCTTCCTACATATTCTAGCTTAAATGACAGTATCCTTTATGCTTCTTAAGAGGTATAAGCTTTATACTTTATTTATCTTTGTATGCCTATGGCATAGCACATTGGCCAAGACAAGGTATATGCTCTGTATATGTCTGTTAACTAAATACATAAAATAAATGAACAACAACAAAAAAAAAGATGAGTGAATGAAAGGGCCTTGGAAGCAGAAGACAGACTTAAAACTGTTTAAGCATTTTCCCCTAATTAAGTCAAGGGGGAAATGTTACATTTTGATTTACCAGGCAAGCATTAGTTTGATCAAAACTCATCTTTCCCTGCTCTGTCCTTTCAGACTGTTAAGCTTTAAAGTTTGCCAGTGTCTGGATAACCACAACTGAACTAAATAAGGATTTTTAAGAACACATAATATTTTTAATATAGACAGTTACAGAAAATGAAAACAAATATGTTAAGTTATCTCGTGACCCCATCACTGACAAAACACCGTCGTTTTAAAAACTTAACACAATATGTTGTTAACCATTCAGACGTAATTGGAAGAGGTAGATGAGGGAGAGGAAAGGGAGGACAGAATGAGAAGAAGTAAAAGGAGAAGAGAAAGAATGAGGAGGAAAAGGAAGAGGGGAGAAAGCTTCTTCCTCTCCCACTAGTCCCTCTCCTCACCAGAAACCACACACATTTATACCGATAGAGACCCACTTATCCACACTGTGTGTCCTTGTGTGCTACACATATAGATGTGTGCATGTATCCTTCCCTGATTTTTAACAGAAGTTTGTTTTATACTTTATGTTTAGGCATTAAGAGTATATCTTGGAGAATTTTCCATATGAACACATACTTTTTCTTTCAGAAATTGGAGTAATCCATCATGGGACTACACCATGATGTAGTGGAACAATTCCCTCTGGATGGACACTTTGTTCCCATTTTTCTTTAGATACTCTTACATTCATTAGAATTTTAGAGTTAGTTTTAATTTATAATAAAACAGTTTTACACCTCCTTGGGACTTTGCAGTTTAAAACTAACAGTCATTTATTAACCTTCAGATTAGTCCATTGCTATAAATAGAATGTGTATAATGTGGCACAGAACAGATGGTGGATAAAGATTTCCAAAGAAACGAATGAATAGCTAAATGGTTACATATACTGTCCAGAGGAAGTCATTGAGAATCAGCAAATTTCAGCAACTGTCCTCATGCTGAAAGAAGATACTAAGTAGTAAGGACAGGCATAGAACTCATGTCTTTGGACTCTTTATTTGTTGACTATTCTTACTATCCTAATGGAGAATTTATGAATTTACTCAAGTAGGTTATGATGTATCTCAATTATCTGGCCAAATAAATTGATACTGTATAATATTTGGCAACATTTTCATATTGATCAATTTAATGCATCAACTCTAAATATAGAACACACTGAATAGCATTATGTGTAAATATGAGGCAACTTTTCAAGCAGCAATCTATACCATATTTCCATTAGAGTAATAACCTATATTAACGTAATACTGTATATCATTATTTGGAATAAATTAACAAATGATTGCTAACATTTTGTTATAAGATAGAAATCATTTCTTTTCCCCCAGCATGAACTCTGAAATATAGAGATCGTTTTTATTCCTTGTTCCTCCTTTAAATGGATGAATCATCTTCATGAGATAGGACTATCCTTTTATACTATTAAAATGCTTCTGACAAAATTATCTCTCTATGACTAATATGACTGACTTATGAAATGTACCAATTAAAATGCCTATTGTTTTGGTGAAGTGTGTGTGTCAGTTACTCCAATGTGGAACTGTTAAGTTAGTAAAAACTGAACTTGAGAAAGTTGAAGTGATATAATGTTTTTTGAAGAAAAACATCCCGTGCCACAATTTGCAGTTTTCAAGCAATCCTTTTGTCAAATAAATCTTATGGCTGTGCCTAGAATCCATAGATAGTGAAAAGATTTAGTGACTGCTTCGTGCTTTCTGTTAGTTTTATCTTCTATCTGATTACAAAAGTTTCACATGGTGCTTCACTGCCACGTTTGAGTTCAATGAATAAACGTGTAATGAATTCTCCCTGCCTCACCACTCCCCCTCCACCTCCCTTTCCCAACAATTGCCATATATAATCTTCTGCCCTACACATCTGTGCTCAGGTCCGTTACCATCTCGTATTCTTAGGTCCGTATTTTCTACCATTGAATTTACATGTCTAGAGCACCCTCCCATTTCTCAGTTAAAAATTTCCTCCTTCTACCTGCATTAAGCTACGGTTTGTGTTGTTAATACAGTGTTGAGTCAAAAGGCAATGCCCCAGGGGTATTACATGCCGTAGAACATTTGGTTCATTTTCTAGCCTACGTTGTTTTTAACCCCCTCCCCCCATTTTGCAATGATTTTTGATATGCACCAATTAATCTTAATTACTTAGAAGTGTTGTTTGTCATAAGCTTGATTTACTTGATGTGCATTTTGGAATACTAAGCAATATCACTCATACCCTGCCTTGTTCCTTGTTAGAATGCAGTCTTTGGGGTGGGCCCAATGGAGTTTTCATGTTAGTAACACATAAGGCTCATTAGGTTATACAACTTATTGGGCTCATATTTAAATTTGATATATAAAAAGTAGATATAATTGATGTTCAAAGTAATAAAATTAATGATAGTAATTACGATGGCATTCAATTAAATAGTTATAAATTGGGGGGACACACCATGGTGTTTTATTTACTTCAGTTTTAAATTGCCTGGATGATCGTGATCTAAATATTAAACTCATGTGTCAAGAGAACATTCTCCATTTGTTTATATAGTCACTACTCTACCTAATGAATATTAATGATAGCTTGCTAATGTTAAATATACATTTTTCTTTATTTTTCCCTAAACTTGAAAATAGCTCTGACAATACATACACTGCAAATAATGATAAAGAAATGAAGAGTTTTATTGTACAGATATTTTTAATGCACACAACTACTCTGGGGTTAGAAAAGAAATAGCAAAAATAATGAAATAATGGCAGAGAGTGTTCATGTTTGATAAGAATCTGTGCATGAATTTGTCTGATATTGCAACATTTAATAGTTTTTCTTTTATTATTTTCTTGAAACAATATAACAATTATATGTTAATAATAGGGCAGTGGAAACAAATGAATGGAAATCACAAAGTTCTGGATGTTTCAGACTTTACTGTGGCGGAATTCTTTTCACAGAAATAGCTGAATAATTTTTATCCAAACTATAATAATTATTTCATTGGACAATTTTTATTTTAATAGCTACAATATCTTACACTTGTTTTTTATTTACAAAGGTGTTTCTCTATCCGGAGATGGAATTAGTTCATTTTTTGAGGAGAAAATGAAACATTGAAGTTTGTTGCTAATGTGGCTAATTACAGAAGAAATTAAATATCAACACTAAAAATTTTCTAGAGTCTAGAAATACCTCGACTTCACTTTTATTATATCTCAGTTTGAGTTCCTATTTCCTAGGTAGTTTGGGTGATGCAAATTATATTTGTCAAGAATATAAGACATACTTAACTATCAATACTTCAAGTTAAAATCACTATCACAATATGATTAAAAACAGCAGGATTTATTTTTGTGTTTTCCTACTGAATCATATATATATAGTATATATACTAGCAATACTTGTATACTTGTATATAGTATACTAGCAATTGTTTTATAAAACTCAACACTGGTGATAGATAATGGACATCTGTACTCCTGGTAAAAATGTAGTGATTCCAAAATTGAATTAAAAACAACACCTTTCATCAATCCCAGGGTACGCATTTTAAGTATTTATCATTTGTGCTTTCATGGCATTAGTTTGATTTTTGAGAATCTCTATGACACCTTCACATTTAAATCAATATGACTGGTAAATAAAATCTTCATTAATTAGGTCAAACAATAAAAAAATAGAACATCTGATTTCTCCTGAAGGCTATGCTTAGCAGACAAACCAAGAAAAACTTTGGGGGTGGAAATCTGATCATAACTGGCCAGATTATTTGGTAGCCCAAAGAGCAGTTTGTTTACAGATAAATGGCTAATTGTATTTAAAAAGTTGGATTTTAAATTGGGGAACAAGGGGTGCCTGGGTGGCTTAGTCAGTTAAGCCTCCGACTCTCAGCTTCGGCTCAGGTCATGATCTCACGGTTTGTGAGTTTGAGCCCCACATGGAGCTCTGCATTGACAGTGTGGACCCTGCTTGGGATTCTCTCTCTGTCCCTCTCTCTCTGTGCACCCCCCCCCCTCGCCGCTCTCTCTCTCTCTGTGTCTCTCTCAAAAGTAAAATGAAATAAAACTTAAATAAAAAATAAAATAAAATAAAATAAACCTGGGAAACAATTTAGACCACAATGTAGCAATGAACTTGTGCAAAAACTATACGCATCGCTCTTGTCCCCCCCCCCCCCCCCATTTTATTTGCCAATCTATAGATCAGTCCATCTCTGGCAGATTTCTTACACATTGAAGAAACGAATACTGTTTTGCTTCTTTCAGGAATTACATTGTTCAAGTGCAGTGATTAGTGAATATTTCTTTCATTCATTGATCCATTAGTTCATACAAACTTAACTCCTAGCCCTTTGGGATCTGAACTGCAGCTGATGTTAAGCTTATTCTCAAATTACTTCTTTAAAAGTCTATTCTAGGTAGTTTCTAATTAGACACCCCCAGATGGTATGAATCAAGCAGCTGTAATCCCAGCTGGGAACAAGTGTGAAGAAAATGCTCATCTTTTTTTTTTTTTTTTTCTTTTAATTTCTTAGTTTTTTTTTCCCTCTCTCACAACTTTCAATATTCTCACAATTTTTACAGACTCTGAATACTGTAAATCATTGGATCACATGCTCTGGAATACTAATAAGATCTCCTGTTGCGGCAGTAAAGACGCAGGGTCTATGGATGCAGTAGAGCACCTGGACGTTTAATGATCCATCTAAAAGCCATTTAAGGGGCGCCTGGGTGGCGCAGTCGGTTAAGCGTCCGACTTCAGCCCGGTCACGATCTCGCGGTCCGTGAGTTCGAGCCCCACGTCGGGCTCTGGGCTGATGGCTCGGAGCCTGGACCCTGTTTCCGATTCTGTGTCTCCCTCTCTCTCTGCCCCTCCCCCGTCCATGCTCTGTCTCTCTCTGTCCCAAAAATAAATAAAAACGTTGAAAAAAAAAATTTTTAAAAGCCATTTAATGGGAAATGTGCCCCTGTATTAAAAGTAATGCCAACAACCCTTCACATACTTAAATCTCAAGGCTTTCGGAGCATACCTATTTTCCTTAGCTCTCCATCATTTTCCCAAATCCTTTTAAAATCCCTTTCAGGCCTTTTAGGTTGTGGCATGTGATTGATTAATCCCCTAGTTTGGGTCTATCGTAATATCTACACCTTTGAGATAAGTGATTCATAAAAAATAAAGTTATTAACTACTAAAACCACAAATATCAAGCACTTTATATGCTTTTATTGTGCAAAGCTGTTAATTCAAACGTTATTTCATTACTTCTAACAACTGTAAGTTACATTCTTACTATACTACATCCTTCGTCTACAAATGAAGAAACCAAGGGTGAGAGAAGTTATATAATCTTCCAGTGGCAAACAAGGAATGTGATAAGCTGGGAGTTATCCTAATAATACTGAACAGTATTGAGTGTCTACAAAGAATCAGACAGTGTGCTCACATTCTCAATGGATATGTTATATTCAGGACTGTTTTATAATGTTTCTTCCAAACCTGGATATTTTTATCTAGGACAAATGTCAAATAAATAGGTTGATTGGAAATAGCTGTAAGCCAGGACGGACTCTGGCAAACCAGGATGTAGGATCACTATGATTGCATCTTGTATAAAAACTTCCAGATATGGGGCGCCTGGGTGGCTCAGTCAGTTCAGCGTCCGACTACGGCTCAGGTCATGATCTCACAGTTTGTGAGTTCGAGCCCCGCGTCAGGCTCTGTGCTGACAGCCTGGAGCCTGCTTCACATTCTGTGTCTTCCTGTCTCTCGGCCTCTCCCCTGCTCATGCTCTCTCTCTCTCTCCCTCTCTCTCTCTCTCTCTCTCTCTCTCGATAATAAATAAACGTTAAAAAATTAAAAAAAAAAACAACTTCCAGATACATGTAGAGTGGAAAAAGAGACTTAAAAAACATTCCTCAGGAAACATAAACTAGCAAGTGGTAGTGTCACCAATGTTTTATCAGAGTCAAACACTTAAGCATTGAACAGTTCTCTCTACTCAGTGTTATTGGTCAGTCCTTTTCAAGGCCCCTTTTATTGCTCCAAATAAAAGTACCCTCCACAGCTCACTAAAGCCAGTCCTCCTTTCACACCCTCTACCATTTAAATTTGTGATTTGAAATAGACCAATGGCATAGAACAGAGAACCCAGAATTGGAGCCACAAATATATGGCCGACTAATCTTTGACAAAGCAGGAAATAGTATCCAATGGAAAAAAAGACAATCTCGTTAGCAAATGGTGCTGGGAGAACTGGACAGTGACATGCAGAATTAAACTAGACCACTTTCTTACACCATACACAAAAATAAACTCAAAATGGATGAAACACCTAAATGTGAGACAGGAAACCATCAAAATCATAGAGGAGAAAGAAGGCAACAACCTCTTTGACCTCAGCTGCAGCAACTTCTTGCTTGACATGTCTCCAAAGGCATGGAAACTAAAAGTAAAAACGAACTATTGGGACTTCATCAAGATAAAAAGCTTCTGCACTGCAAAGGAAACAATCCACAAAACTAAAAGGCAACTGACGGAATGGGAAAAGATATTTGCAAATGACATATCGGATAAAGGGCTAGTATCCAAAATCTATAAAGAACTCACCAAACTCCACACCCGAAAAACAAATAATCCAGTGAAGTAATGGGCAGAAGACATGAATAGACAGCTTTCCAAAGAAGACATCCAGATGACCAACCGACACATGAAAAAAGGCTCAACATCACTCGTCATCAGGGAAATACATATCAAAACCAGACTGAGATACCACCTCACACTGGTCAGAGTGTCTAAAATGAACAACTCAGGAAACAACAGATGCTGGTGAGGATGTGGAAAAACAGGAACCCTCTTGCACTGTTGGTGGGAATGCAAACTGGTGCAGCCACTCTGGAAAACAGTGTGGAGGTTCCTCAAAAAATTAAAAATAGAACTGCCCTGCAACCCAGCAATAGCACTACTAGGAATTTATCCAAATATACAGGAATGCTGATTCATAGGGGCACATGTACCCCAATGTTTATAGCAGCACTTTGAACAATAGCCAAGTTATGGAAAGAGCCTAAATGTCATCAACTGATGAATGGATAAAGATGTGGTTTATATATACAATGGAATACTACTTGGCAATGAGAAAGAATGAAATCTGGCCATTTGCAGCAATGTAGATGGAACTGGAGTGTAATATATTGAGTGAAATAAGTCAGTCAGAGAAAGACAGATACCATACGTTTTCACTCATTTGTGGAACTTGAGAAACTTAACAGAAGACCATGGGAGAAGGGAAGGGGAAAAAAAAATAGTTACAGAGAGGGAGGGAGGCAAACCATAAGAGACTCTTAAATACAGAGAACAAACTGAAGGTTGATGGGGGTGACGGGGGAGAGGGAAAATGGGTGATGGGCCTTGAGGAGGGCACTTGTTGGGATGAGCACTGGGTGTTGTATGGAAGTGATGAATCATGGGAATCTATCACCAAAACCAAGAGCACACTGTATACACTGTATGTTAACCAACTTGACAATAAATTATATTAAAAATGAATAAATAAATAAATTAGTGATTTGAGAGGTATTTCTACAGCAGAAATACCTCTCAAATCACTAATAATTGTTCATACTTGCTATGTCACTAGCTAAGTGATAGTTTCTGATGTACATAACTAACACTGAAATATCAGTGAATTGAATTGTATCATCCTGAAGAAAACTTTTACATTCAAAGTAAATGATTCAGGGTAGAATTTCAGGATGACATTTTGGGCTTTGGGATTTTCCAGGCTATGTGAGGTAGCATCATCAGTCACATTGGCTCATGAGCACATTTCCAAATAACAAATCATAATTACCTGAAATTGCTCAGTTTTCCTGTCTTTCAAATGTACTTGATTAGCTTGAAAATTAAGCATTTAATAGTTCTGATTATGCATGCTTGCATTGGAAAGTTCTCTGCCACCACCAAAAAAAAAAAAAAAAAAAGAAAAAAAAAAGTCTAAATTCCTCCCTACTGCAGATAAGCCCAGGAAAGAACAATAGAGAAAAGAAGAGAATGAAGGAAAGTAGGAATCAACTAAGTACAAGATAAGTAGGAAAAAATGAAAAAAAGAGAAGAAATAGATGTAATATCTTAGAATCATTAGTGCATTCTGATCTTTCTGTTTGTCTTACCACTGCCCAACCCCTAACTTCTCATTAACATTCCATTTGCTTCCTGGCTAGTTGGACAATAAGATGTATGTTATGAAAGGATACTTATCACCATGTATTTTTTCCCTAATCACAGATTTGCAGGTAATTACCCCGTCACTACATTCTGGAATGGAAAATACTTCATTCCATGTATCTGAAAAATATTTTAGAACCAGGAGAGAAGAAATATAGAGTCAATTTTCACAAATTAAAACTACATTTTGTTTTGTGTTTCAAATGGAAAGAACCTTCCCCATTTCATGACAACAAAGACAGTCACTTGGTTTCATATGTTTGATGCTGACTGGGAAATGAAGATATGGAAAACTTTACCACAGCCTAATTTCGAATATGCTTATGGCTTCCCACTTGCCCTTTGCTCTCTAGAAGTGCTCTCATTGCCATAAAGCTCCTGTTTATTTCATCCATCCTGAAAATATGTGCAGGGAAAGTGAATTCCGACTTGTCTAGTAAGATCCAAACTATAATTTATGGATGCGCAAAACATCAAGGAGGAAAATCAAGAATAATTAAAGAACCAAAAAAAGTGCCTGATTTAAGAGAAAGAACATAAAAATTAAAGACATAATTTATACAACAAATGTTGCTAGTCACCCAAAAATGCAATATAGAATGTGGATTTTGCCATTTTCTGGATTATTCAAAAGACTAATAAAATTACACTGAGAAGGTAAAATAGTAACAGCAATAATCAGTTTATTGGCAAAGAAATGAAAGATGCCGAAAGTAACATGTAAGACTCACTTAAGAGTTACTATATGTTATTTTAAAAAGCTCTTGATAAGGTTAACAAAAGACATGAGCATATATTTACTTTTTATTATTTTTTAAAAACATTTATTTACTTGAGAGAGAGAGAGAGAGAGACAGGCATGAGTGAGGAAGGGTCAGAGAGAGGGAGACACAGAATCCAAAGCAGGATCCAGGTTCTGAGCTGTCAACACGGGCCCAACGTAGGGCTTGAACTCACAGACCACAAGATCATGACCTGAGCTGAAGTCAGATGCCTAACTGCCTGAGCCACCCAGGCGCCCCAACATGAGCATATATTTTAAAGAAGAAGGACACAAATGGTTAATAAACCCACATATAGCAGGACACAGACCCTCTCCTGCCTCCCTCTCCTGTCCTTCTCCAACTCTTGATATCCATCCACATAGCTCTTTGAATTCTGCAACCCTTCATGAACAATATCCTGTATTGTCTCAGTTTCTAACTTCTTATTGTCTTCATTTTCATGCTCTTGACAGCACGGGGGTCTTCCCAGAGAATATTTCTTCCCTGCAAATTCCTGTCAAGTGATAGCTGATTTCCCCGCCCCCCCCCCCCCCGCGCGCCCCCCCCCACCAAAGCCTTTGTCCAAGATGCTCTGGAGGTGAGAATGAGTGTTTCATTTTCCTCCTTGTCGTTTCTGGACCATTTTTTTCCTATGTTCTCCCTAAATCCCCTCAAAACACTTGAAAATTTACCCTAAGCCCACTGCTAATCTCTTTCCAGTGCTACCGTATCATAATTCTTGGCAATTTCAATTTCCATAAACATGATAGATGATTATTCTAAATCTCTAGCCTCTTTTCCTCATTTCATTATTAATATTTCCGGTATTGAGTGTAGTCCCTGCAACCTCGATTTCAAGCTACTTAATTTCTGACCACAGTCCTTCCAGGTTTTTCCCCTCTAATAACCCAATTCTAATTATCTCCCTCCAACATACTCACACACCCTGGAAACTATTATTCATTTATTTTAATACATTTTTTTGGTATTTAAACCCCCCCCCCCCCATCTGTGGCTTTACATCCTTCATTACAACCATCTTAAATTTTATCATTGGTCCTTATTATCACTCCCTCGCATATACCTTTTAAGTTCTTTGCCCTGCCTCTTGTTAATTCCGCCTCTCTGCTTACGGTATATCCACATTAGTGACAGTGTAATGTGGCTGGAGGAAATATACAGTCTGATGTCTTGTCTGCTATGACCACAAATTGCATTCCATCGGCTGTCCAACCAGACTCCCCTGATCCACGGAGTCTCCTACCGAGTCTAAAACACCCTCCTCATATGTTATGCTGTTTCCTGAAACTTCTAACATCTTCTTCATACTGTCTCTCAACTGATGTCCTAGCTCAGTATTTATTGAGAAAATTAAATCTGTCAAAGGAGAATATCCTCCCAGCACTTCTCCCTCTGTACCCACATCTGTACATATACTTTGTCTTCACTCCTGTTACTACTGGAAAAGACCAACCCCTTCCAGTCACATCCTGATTTCCATTCACTTTTGCTCATTCAAGGATATGATTCAAGCAAGGTCTCTCTTCCTTCTCTGTTTCTTATGGAACCAAGGCTACTCCTGCTTTAGAACATCAAGGGGGTTACTTAATTGTTGGAGTTAATAAAATGTTTTTTGTTATCAGTCTTGTCCTTAATACTTCATTCAACCAAGTTCTTAAGCCATAAGCCTGGCACATTCACATATGGTGGTAAAGTTTGTGGTTGGAATGACATTAACTAAAAGATTTTGGTGCCTAAGGAAAATCATATCAGAGAGAGAAAAATAGAGAGAAAGGGAGAGAGAGAAGAGAGAGGGTTGGCATTGTTTGGAAACTGGACTAAGATATTAATTGGGTCTAGTCAACAAGTTAGGTGCTTTCTGAAATACCCACCAATGGCTAGGAGATGAGGAATGTCACATCGCCTGTGTAAACCTCATCTATCGAATTTAAGCCACATCAACAGTTATGTCACTGAATTGTCTAAAGCAACTCAAAGTAGGGCAGTTTGATTCCCGGGGCATCTCAACACGATCCCAAGTCAGTGGATAGTGTGTAAAATTCAGTTTGTATTTCTCAGTTGTGGTCTGCAAGAACCCTGGTAGCTTCCTGAGCCAAAATATGCACAACACATCAAAGAGTCTGACATATTTTTTTTCTCCTAAAAAAAAAGAAGGTTACAGATCAATCTGAACTTTCAAGAGAGATGAAAGACTCTAACATCTAAAGAAAGATGACAAGATGTGTATTTTCGTGACAAAATATAATTTAAAACCTCTTCAGATCCTCCCCCACAAGATGCCAGAAATCATTTCATTTTTCCCCCAAGAGCAGATTAGTGGAGTCATAATTCACATTCAAGAAAATGGAATAGAAAGTCAGAGGTATATAACACTCTGCTTTCAAGTGTTCTGAATGTATTTCCTGGTCTGCTTTTGCTATGGTTGGGGGCCAGACTATGTGCATATTCTTACCCTTATTAGTTAAACATCGAATATTGCAGAACAATTCCCAGTGATATAAAAAGTATCTGTTCTTGCATATGGGTGACTGAACTGATGCTCATAGTTCTTGTGTCTAAATTTAGCTGCAGGAATGCAAACACATGCACAGAAAAGGCTAATCGAAGAAGAACCAATGAATAAATAAATGGAAATATTTCTTATAACTGACAGTGCCATTTAATGTGATGGCAGTAGATTCTACTAAAATGTAACATATTACTTTTAGTTTTGACCAAATGTGGCACGTTGTCAAAAAAAGTTCCGAGGGTTTTGACGGAAAAATACTCGTAGAGGAATTCAAGAGTCACATTCAAAGACATTCATATCAATACTAGAGGCACACATCATATCACACCAGAGTGTTATTGTCAACTATAATTAGAGGCTTATCTCATTTTCTATTATTTCACTTAAAAAATGAAGGGCCTATTTAGTCAAATATTTCAGAAATACAATGTTTTAGAAAAGGCTTGAGAGGCAGTTTCCTTTAGAGCCACTGTTAAATATATTCATGATTTTTTTTCAATTGTCTTTTTTTTTCCACAAGAGAAAAAGCTGTAGAATGGATTACAATTTTCAGGAAGATTCTACGTATACTAAAGCAGTGTGAATGTGGCCTCAGGAACATTCAGGATTCAATCCCATAATCTTTGCTGCTGTAGTAATGCTATAAAACTTTTTCTTCCTTTGTTTTTTACTTTTTTCTTGTTTGTTTGTTTTTTGTGTTTGGCTCAGTTTCTCCATACAAAGAAAACGATAGCCGAATTCTTAATTAAATTGAGTATGTTATGTTCCCCAGGAAGATGTACAATTTCATATCCTATTGTATAGGGATAGTTCTAATTGATTATCTCAATCAGTAAAAGCATCAGTGAACTGTGTCATAGTGAGTATGAATTTCTAAATAATATAGTTATTTCTTTCAACCCCAAATTCTGAGAATAGATAGCATAAGTAAAATCTACGTAAAAAGTGGGTACTTTTCAGTAATTGTGGCTACTCAGCATTAAAAACAAAATTTTCACATTGGCCTCAAACTTAAGTCACATAAGCGAAAGCTATTAAATCCTTGCATTGTCCAACGTTAATATGCTTCAGAAAGACCTATCTTCCAGCTATATGAAGTAACCATAGAAGAGACAGAATGTGAGTTAAGGACAACAGTGGGACAAATCAATCACGGTTGTTCCTCTCAGTTGTGAGACTTACAGGAAATTAGAAATGATTGCAGGTAGCTAGTGAACAGTGAGAAATTAGATACATCATCCTCACCTTCGTTCATTCTTATTGTCTAACTCTTTCTTCCCCAGTTCATGAGGGAAAAGCACCTGATGACTCTAGTTGTAAATTTTCGTTTTCCTTTTCGAAAGTTTGAATCAGCAATAGCATTAGCAGAGTTATTACAGTTTGAGCATTGATTGCTTAAATGGGAAAAGTAAGTAGGAGGAAGGAGACAATAGGCTAATTCTTCTCTGGCAATCTGAAGCTCTTAACTTTCTCCACTGTGAATACAGTATACATCTAATATATCATAACTACTAGCAGTCTGACAATCAGCTGTAAGCCCTCAAATCCATAGAAGAGAAACTTCAATTCACTCATGTCAACAGCAATTAAAAAATACTGATCTAAACCCCTATCCAATAGGGTGAGAAAGCAAGAAGAAAGCAGGAAGCATTTTAATGGCTAAAAAGTACACCAAAAACCCCTGTGACTTATATGAAATAGCACTCCAAACTTATAGAAATATATTAATAAAACTACTACTATATGTTAAAAAGCAACAGATTTATAGGCATGAATAGTCTAGAAAGATTGCTATATATTCTGTACACAATTAGTAGAGAAACCAGAAACAATCTAGCTTACAAAAGGCATAGGAGCAAAGAAAATTTAAAAGCCATCCTCAGTATTTGAAAATCTGGAAGGAAGAATGTACTCTTTAATTTTGTTCTGGGAGACAAACCAAGTTCCACAAGGACTAGAAGAAAACTACTCTCATCTATTCTTAGGGGTAGAAAGAGAGCTGGGATAGAGTGGGAGTGGGGTTGTAAGTTGGGGCAAGATCTCATTCAGTGTAATTAATAAGTAATGTTGAGAATAGATTAATAAAAATGAATTTTACTTTGGTTATATTACATATATGTATATATATTACATACATTATATATATATACATTATATGTATTATATATTATATATTATATGTATTATATATAATATGTATAATGTATTATATGTTATATATTATATGTATTATATATAATATGTATAATGTATTATATATATATATAATATCTATCTCTGTTTGCATAGAAATTTGTTACTGTGTTCTGGCAAGAGCTAGAGACTGCTTTTCAAAAATCATAAACAAAAGATTCTTGCATGGGGTTGACCCTTGAATTAGACTACTTGGAATATGTCTTCTAGTCCCAAAATTCTCTAATTCATATACCACAACTTAACATAGCTATACTATAGGAAAATGGAGGACTATGATACAGGAGAAGCTTTGGAAGCATAATTAGTTAATTGGCTTGGTAAAGGAAAAGAGGCCAAAAGAGGATTTTGATAGCATAATCTAAGCATTGTTTTTCCTTCCTTTATGCTCTCTGGAAGCATATAAGTGGATTTAAAAAATAAAAACTGTGGTAGGGTAGATTATAGGTACTTTTCCAGCAAGGATATAGAAAAGACATTTATAGAAAAGATATAGCAACAATATTTACACTTTTGTTTTTCCTGCTAAACGAGTATCTCTGTTCACCTAAGTGTGACTGAGCTCTGTAGGTGATGACATTCAATTTGAAATGTATTGCTTTATACCATCTTATCTTCTATGTTGACCTGAAAAGTTTCTTGAGATAAAGAATTGAACCTATGTATGATAAGAAAGTTTAGATATCGGCACATTCATCTGTATATTCAGTAGTCTATTTGGTAAGCAGATGTAGATTTGATGGTCCATAATTCAGCATTTCTGGAAAAGAAATGATTTTAGACCTTGAGAAGCAAGGTTCACCTGAAAGTACTCTAAATAGAATTCTCGTTTTTCCTGAAAGTAATCCTGTAACATAAATTCATTCACTGGCTCTTAGATGCCTTTTAGAGATCCTGTACTCTGAAATTCTATGGTAATCTTCTGTGAAGTTTGTCTTATGAATAAGGGATAAAATGCACAAATAAATACTTCTGAACTATTTTCAGTTTGCTGATAATATTTCCTCAGAGACTTGTATAAGCCATTTCAGAACTATGGGCAGGTGATGCTAAATGCAGTAAATAATCAGTGCTTACTCCGAGATCAGAGATCAGGGAGATTTTCTCTTTTATTCGATCAAGCTGTCAATTTTGGGTGCATGAAATTACTCTAATCAGTTTGGCATTTACACATTGCTTCAAAAGACTCTTGCATTTTTCCCTTTGTGTTTAGAAACAATTGGAGACTTTTCCGTGAGTTGGTAGTCTAAGGAAATGCAGGTAAGTGGGCATTTTATAATTAGCAGGTGGCAAGGGAAGGAAAGCCAGCAGTTTTGCACAGGGAAAAGCTTTGAATGTGTTTCCTTGTCACTTCTTAATGGCCCCGAGGTTTCTGAGATGGATTTTGTTCATTATGAGGTCAACAGAATGCACAAATAACCAAACTTCAGTTCATGTTTCACAGAGGGAAATTAATAGTGGCAGACTTTTTCCCTAATCATACCTAAAAGAGAGAAGGGAAGTGGCATCACTGAGGTATGACAGAATAGAAAGGAATGTCTTTCTTTTTCATCTGGCTTTGGGACTGACCCCAGCACACTTTGCCGTGAATTGCAGAGGCCGCTTTAATTCAAAAAGGAGCTTCACAGATGAGGTGGTGATGGTCTCTCACACTTGCTTTTGCAAAGCCTCATACAGTTTTGAGTCCCACAGTAGCAAAAACCAGAGTCCCACTGTAGCAAATAAAAGAAGACAAAGAAGAAAATTACTTTAAGAGGAGCTAAATTAAAGTTTAAAAAAAATAGAGAGCAAGCCACTTCCTTATAGGAATAAAGTAAACAGATTAGTTTTAGGACCAGATGGGAAAGATGCGGGATCATTTTTGCTAAACTTATCCTTACGTTATCACTAGTATATGGATAATGCTAACCGTATATAAATTTATCTCATTTATGAGTTTAAAGTTTAAAAGAGGATTTAGAATAGTAGCATTCAAAACCATATAATTGTGTACTTCTAAAATGTAGGGTAACGTGCCTTGTGCCTTCTTGAATTTCTTTTCTTGATTCTCACATTTCCTAAGAATAAAGTCCTCAACAAATTCTGTTGATCAACTTTATGTCCCTCAAGGACAGACATAGACGAGAGATGACAATTTTAATGTTTCAGAGGAAAAGGGTTTTCTATATGTAACTGCTTCCGAAAATGTGAGCAGCAGATGTAGAATTAGGGAAAATCTGCAATTTGCAAGCATCTGGTACAGGGGAGGTTTTCCTTTGCTGAAGCAAATTTGACTAAACATTCATGATACTCTTTCTTTGCCTCACTACTATTCCTGTTTTATCCAGTCACTTCCTACATGCGTTTGGATTGTGGGAGGCTCAGAAACATGAGATAAAATTATAGGAGCGAATGCAGCACGCAACTTCAAACTTGGGAGGATGCCATTCTAAGATGGCACATTGTTTCCCTGAATGGCTTCTTGGGCGAGTCGCAAAGAGGCTACCTCGACTTTGGTGATTATTAGGATAGTTCCAGAGTCACTGAAAGTAACCCATGCTCTTCTAAGTCTCCCAAGATTTTCTGATGGAATTAAGCTATCTGATTTTGAAGGCAAGCCACTCTTTTTTTCTTTTTTCTTTTTTTTTTTCGGTTAAAATCTTTCTATTTATTCTGGGGCTGCTGGGTGGCTCAGTCGGTTAAGCATCCAACTCTTGATTTCAGCTCAGGTCATGATCTCACCGTTCCTGAGTCAGAGCCCTTCATTGGACCCCGTGGCAGCAGTGTGGAGCCTGTGTGGGATTTTCACTCTCTCCTTCTCTCTCTGTTCCTCCCCTGCTCTCTCTCTCTCTCTCTGTCTCAAAAAGAGAACCCCCCAAAAACAAAAAACAAAAACAAACCAATAAACCCTTAAAAAAGCATTACAATCTTTCTATTTATTGCAATCGATAACATTTTTTTATATGTTCACTAGCACGTGCATCCCACCAGGGTTGGGGCATTTGTCGGATTTTTTTTTTTAATCACTGATGCATTGCAAATGCCTAACACAATGCTCGAGCATTGTTAACCTCAATAAATATTTGTTAGATGAATGGATGAAGAGGTGAATGAATGAATGTATTATACAATATCCAGAACATTTTCCAGTTGGAGTTAGATATATACATGTATCCATAATTACATGTTTTAAATAATGTATATCATAATAGCGCTGAAAGGAAAATGAGAAACAAAGTAATATAAATAAAACATGTTCCGTATCTTTTAATTTACTTCTTAAAAAACGGGTATGAGGATATTTGCTTTAATGTCATCATTGAGAGCAACACATAGTGGTAGATACAGAAATCTTTTTCTCCTGAAATATTCGAAGCAAAGACATTCACAAGCCCTAACATTGTAACTCTGACCAGCGCTGACAATGAGAATGTTTGTTATTGCTTGATTCTCATGTGACAGGCTTATCATGATATTTAAATAGTAAATATAATATTAGTTAAAATTTTAATGATCCCAAATGATTCTACGCAGATAGTGTTAACTGTTAGATTTAATAAACTATATGTTTATCAGTCTGTTTTTCTGTGACTCCAGTCCATCTATAGTTGCTTCTGCGAAGAAAGTAGTGACATCTAGTGGTAACAGTAAATACTGCAAATGGCTAAGGTTGAGGGCAAGGGGAAACCCACGACTTTGCTAAGTGAAGCAAAGAATTTGCATGAAAGAAAGGAGAAAATAGGCAATTTAGGAGATAATGGTGCACTTTAGGAGATAATGGTGCACATCATTAACATACTGGTTTTGTGTCCAATAAGAGACATTTTAGATTGTCAAATTAAAAAAAAAAAAAAAACACAAACAAAAACAAAAAACTCAAAGAATAGGCTTATCACTAAATCATCCACTTGAATCTGTGTTTTGTAAGGGATATTTTGTAACCCAGTAAATCCTCTGAGTAAACATGGTCACACATTTCAGTATAAGCCATAGCAAGAAAAAAGTTAATATGGAAAAATAGCTCAGTTGTGTTCAAAATTATCTTCTGGGGAAATGAAGCCCACTTAAAATAAAGTCATTCCTACACTGGAAAGAAAATAAAGCAGCAATATTTTTCTTTTTGATTTGTAAATACATTGGATTTTAGTTTTTCAACTGAATAGAAATCTTGTAAATAAAAATTACATTAATGCACTTATTATCAACTTATTTCTTTGAAGTAGTTATATTGATTTAATGGTATTTTGGGGGCTTTGAAATTTAACAGAAGCAAACAGGTAATGCTTGCATTACTGATAGGCGATAGTTAACATTTTTATTTTTCAAGCATCTAACTTACATGTATCTGTGTCCATGTGACTTTGTAAACCTGAGAAGTATATAGACCATATGATAGAGATACTGATAATCAATAATGAAATAACCAAAATTAATTTTTTAAAAAAGTTCTGATTTGGATAGTTATGTAAATTCCATTTGAATTAAGATAAATGACAATATGATGACATAATTTATGCCAAAAATGTTTTCAAAGGCTTTGTTAAGAATAGGAAACTGGAAAAAAAATAAAGTTTTCTATTGTGTTGTGATTAACAGCGAATTAACAGTTTTGTAAATGGCAATTTTAAAAGTGTTTATTAGAGGACATGAAACATTTGAAGACCTCCTTTAAATAGCATTGTCTATCCGTGTATCTATTTTCATAATATATTTGAAATGTATCTTAAAGATATTAAAAGAATATTTTCAATTAAAGGACAAATTCATGACTTTCATGGGGAGCTAAAATGAACAAGTGTTAGAGATTTTATTTATCTCCTTATTGAAGAGGGAACCAGTAAGATGTTACAGCCACTATTATCAAAGAAGCATACATTTATATGCAGCCTAGTATGTAAAAATGAATTTGAAAATATGGTTTATCCACAGGGCAGTGATCAATTGCACTCCAGCAGCCATAAGTAATTTGTATTTATACGGACAAGAAATATTTGCAATCCTGTTTTCTCTAAACTAACTTCTACTTTTAACAGAGTTGTTTAAAATGGCCTAGCCAAAGATAAAGTGTGTATACCCTATAAGATCAGATAATCCCTGAGGACCTCAAGCATTTCATTGAAAGGTCATTCATTCAGTAATCTATTTTGCCTATTCTAAAGCCTAAATGTGTTACTTGAGAAACAAAATTAATAGGTTTATGACATACAAAATTAAGGATATTTAATAGTTTTTACTCGGGAAAAACTGAATTACTGAAAAAGTATTTCAGTTTAGAGGTCTAAAAGTAACTATACCTGGGGACCCTAGAAAGCGTTAAGAATATAATAGGAACATCTTGAAATTGTCAAAGAAAGATTAAACAGTTTTGCATGATGTCCACTTCAGAACTGCAGTAGCTTGCAACTAAGACTGTAGCCAAAGTGTATCTCAATGTATATGTTCCCACTTTATGAGGGAAAATGGAAAACCATCTCCTAGTTTCTAATGTGAAGATCCTTGCACTGATTCAGGCAGTAATAATGCAAGTATTAACTACAGTCAAAGCACATCAGCTATGGAATACACAATAAAATAAAAATTAGAACAGAAATATTAGTACAAGATATCTTCTGACTATATGCCAAAATTTGAAATATGACTGTCTCTTTTTTTATTTTCTAAAACTAGTCTCCAGACATACAAAGGTAGAACTTTAACAACTTTTTCCTTTTTTGTTATGATTGAAAGAGTGGGTTTCCATTGTAATGGCTTTAGAAAATTTTATTCATTGTTTTGGGGTTTGTTTCAGTTAAAAATGTTAAATATTACAGCCTGAGTGACTCAGTCAGTTAAGTGTCCGACTTCAGCTCAGGTGATAATCTCACGGTTTGGTTCATGACTTTGAGCCCCACATCCAGCTCTCTGCTGTTAGCGCAGGGCCTGCTTTCGAACATCTGTCCCCCCCTCTCTCTCTGCCCCTCCCCTGCTTGCGTTCTGTCTCTCAAAAAAAAAATTATAATAAAATATTGCAGCTGCATCAAGAACCAAAATAAATCTTCTATCAATCTAACATTTATTGTTTGCTTATTCTTTCCTCACTTTTGGTAATTAAGGTTGACCTAAGCAGACAATTTAGGTCTTATGATAAAAATATATATGTCTTATGAAATATTCTACTCAAATACAGTTGAGCCAGGATTTTGATCCTCCTAGTTAGAAATAATCTCCTTCCCAAATTCTACAACTCCTAAATATTTCTCTTAAAACATACCACTTTTCATCTTATTTTTTTATTTTCTCCATGGCCAACATGCAAGCTGTTTGGGGCAGCTTGGCATTGTTGGAAGGAAGTCCACGTGGGTTATACAGTTACACAAATGTGTATTTTAGTTTTGTTTTGGCTTTTACAAGCTCTAAAACCTTGAACGAAATACAAAATCTCTCCCAATAACAGCTTCTCATATAGAAGATGTGAGTAAAATATCTTTATCCCAGTAGCTCAAAAGAATTAGATGAGACAATATTTTCAAGCAAACTGATACACTGGTTTTAAATAGTAGGTGCTAAAAAACTGTCTTTTCTTTTTCACAGTTTAATATGGGTTTGAACATACTAGGTACTCAATAGATATTTATTGAATAACCACTGCCCCCCAGTACTATACAAAACAAATTCAAATCTCTCTCTATTTTTCATTTGGTATTTCATGTGGTATTTGATTTTACCATGTCTTTTAAGTGAGTCCAAGAATTGATTATAATAGTTGAGCTATTCCAGCCTTATTGGGCAAATTTAAATGGCAGCTTGTTTTTCTTTTCTCTTTTTTTCTTTCCTTTCTTTTCTTTTCTTTTCTTTTCTTTTCTTTTCTTTTTTTCTCTTCTCTTCTCCTCTCTTCTCTTCTTTTCTTTTCTTTTCTCTTTTCTTTTTTTCTCTTCCCTTCCCTTCCCTTCCCTTTCCTTTTTTTTCCTCATAAAATGAGACAGCATTGAGCTTGACAGTACATCTCTGTTTTGAAAAACAGGCACTACATGCTGTGCCCACGTATTTAGTAGCCTTGGGTGTTCCATCAAAGAAGAGAAGAGGAACAAATTTAGAGATTTCCAAATGAATTGTGCTGATCTTAGGTGATTTGGCTATTTAAGAGGATAGTTGATCAAGCAGATTCTGGTTTATAAAACAGAGGAAGAGAGAGTATCTTTCTTTAACAATTTACCTGCCATAAAACAATGTGTAGAATGAGAAGCTATGTAAATATGAACTCTTATTTCTATTTTGAAAGCACAATCACCTTCTTTCTTAAGTTCTTCAAGCATCATATTTCAATAAAAAATAAGTATAAATTAAAGGCAAGTGTCTATTTTTATATGGACCCACCCACCCATTTGCTTTCATTTTTCCTTTGCCTGAAATATATTAAAAATAGCTCAGAGGTAGTTTCATTAAATGACAATAAAGGAATAGTAAGTATATTCTATTAAATACCATTTCATTGCCCAGTTTCTTAAAAATATAATATTAATTATATCATTATTAAGACTTTCTAAAAATAATTATATAACTATATCTTTAAGGAAAAAAATAACTTCCCAAGGAACAAATGAGTTTTGCATGTATAAATTACATTTTAGAAGAAAAAATTTAAAACCTAAATAATTTATCTTTCATTCCTTAGTGACACAGAAAAACTAAGTATCTTAGAAACACTACTTTAAATAATTTTATCTTTCTAACCACATTGGAATGAGCCTTAAGGTTTTTTTTCTAAAAGTCTGAGATAATTTTCAAATAAATCGAAAGTTTAATATTAAGATCAAGCTTACATATCAGTTTCTGTGTGTCAAGGACACCCACATGTCAGTAGGTTCTCATTCTTACGTGATGACTATAGAAAGAACTGTTAATTATGGAGGAAATGAAAACATGAGATGTGTAGAATATCTAAAATGGTATGAAAATGGAAATAAATGTGTACATTAAACCATTAGTGTTATCAAAACTTTATCCTTTTGCAGCTAAATTCTCATCAAATTTCCTTTCTCTGAGTTTTCAGGAAATGTCAGAAGAATGATCTATGTGCCTCTTCTGGGAAAGAGACTTTCGAGAAGTTCATAGGGTAGTGAAACTAAACGAAATTTGAGGGGCATTGTTCACTGCCAATGTTTCAGTAACAAAAAATTGTGTGCAGAATTAAACCATGCATTTAAAATCCTACTTCTGCTTGTGTAGCCTATTTTAATAGACTTGTTTTGCTTTTAATATTTACTTATTTTGAGAGAGAGTATGTGCATGTGTGCAAGCAGGGGAGGGGCAAAGAGAGAGGGAGAGAGAGGATCCCAAGCAGGCTCTGTGCTGTCAGTGCAGAGCCCTACACGGGGCTCTATCTCATGAACTGTGAGATCATGGCCAGAGCTGAGATCAAGAGTCAGAGGCTTAACAACTGAGCCATCTAGGCACCCCAAGATAGCCCATTTTACCATTAATCAGGTTTCTGTAGAAAATAGTTCACACATATTAATCAGAAGACAAGTGACACAGTTTCTATACTTTGAAACAATAGGTTCCTAGTGTTGGGTAAGTTGGGTCATTTTTTGATCAAAAAGGGACAAAGTTGTATGTCCTATATAATGTCTCAACATAACATAAGTATTTTCCTCCCAGTCTTGGTCTCCTAAGATGACAGACTCTGTCACTTCCTCTTTATAAACTCTCCACATTGAAGTGGCTTGACATGAGAAAACGAAGATAGAATCACTAACACTTTTGCTTTCTTCTCTAATGGAGTATTTATTGCACATCTTATAGATACAGCATACTGTGAAAGGAGATCAAATATTTGTATCTAATAAAGATGAAAGGGATGAGAGTGTTAATGGTTAGACAGGAATAATGGGTGATGTAGCTGAGAATCAGGCAACACTGTACAAAAAAACAGAGAAGAGTCCATTGTATCTATTAGAATTCTACAGAGATGCATACCAATGAGATATAGGCATCCTATATTTCATATATTTCATATATGTATATGTGTGGAATCTCTGTATCTATCATGTATCTATCTATCTATCTATCTATCTATCATCTATAGAGATGTATTTTAAGGACTTGGTTCACATGATTCTGGGGTTGACAAATCTAAAATCTATATGGTAGGTCAGTGATTGGTGACTCAGAGAGGAGTTGTGGCAAAACTCAGGCAGAGTTTCTTTTTCTCCAGGAAACCTCAATTTTTGTGTTAAGGCCTTCATCTGATTGGATGAGACACACTCATGTATTGAGGGAAATCTCCTTTACTTGAAGTCAGTTGATTAAATGTATTAACTAAATCTACAAACTTTCTTTATAGCAACACCTACATTGATGTTTGAGGTGTAACCAGATACCGTGGTCTAGCCAAAAACAGAGATAACATTAACCATCATGCTAACTAATTCCAAGTCAGGAGGATGGTGAGACTGTTTTTGTTTAAAGACTAAGTAATATTTGAACTGTATGATTAGTAGAATAAAGAAAACATGTGTGCAATAAGGCAAGGCAGATTATGCTTTGTTAGAGATCGGTAGACCAATGTGGAAGGGATACCTGTGTATGAATCATAGGATCAATACAGGAAAGGTAGGGTAATTCAGCCTGGTAAGGACCTGAAAAGTAATTTTTCCCAAAGGCAACTAGTAGCCATGAGAGGTTTTCAGCAAAAAGTATCATAATTAGATATGCCCTTTGGGAAGATGAAACTCATCTTCTTATTTTATAGCATAGATTGAACAAAAGACTAAAAATTAATAGGGCTTGGGGTTAAAAGTTACTTTTTACATTCTGAATGGAAGAAAATGTTTAACAGAATAATTAATGGTAAATAGCAGTGTAGAGAGAAGATGGTTAATATAAAAACAAAAACAAAAAACTGAGGGAATTGAACTACCAAGATCTGACTAGTTAAATGAGAAAGGCAAAGATAATTACTGAGATTTTTGAAAGAAGCAAAATGAATTTTCCTTATCCTGACCTGAGTTTGGACCCACTTGAGATGAAGGAGGAAGGAAAGCATTTGAGACCAAAATACCACATCTATTCCTAATAGGACTGGTATTGAAGAATGTAGGTTATAATCTGCAGAGAGGGAGTTTTTCAAATATGAAATCCCAGATTTAGACAGATTTAGCCATTAGCAGTGGTAGACTGGGTCACAACCTCTGCCATTATCCCTTCCTTCCCAGTATACTAAGCTGATCAGTGGAACAGTAATCATTTTCCTTACTTGGGTTGGAGGATTGAGCAAAGGTACAGGGTATGGAGTGAGGTCACTGCAGGAAATGTTAAGAGTAGGAAAGATATGTTACACTCCATTCACCCCCTCCTGTGATAGTCTTTTCATAGCATGAATATTTCCAGGGAGTGTCATAGAATGAAATGTTTCATTCTTTGTATTTTTACGTTTTACTTCCATCATATCCATTTGTGTGTGTGTGTGTGTGTATGTGTGTGTGTGTGTAACGGTGGGAAGAAGTTGCTAAAATAAGTTAGAAAAGGAAAAGCAAAAATAAAGGACCCAAGGGGTTGGAGATAATTAATAAAACTTTAGTACTTTTAATTAGCAAAAATATATACATTTTAACTATAAAGTATATTCTGTACTACGTCTGAAAAGATTGTCTCCATGAACCAATGAATATAACCCTGATTCATACTTGCACATTGCTCTATTCATCTATCCATTCAATAAGTATTTTTGAACATCTATTAGTGCCGGGTATGTGTGATCCGGGCCTTAAGAGAAATACTACTATCGTTGCTATTACAGGATACATGGAGGCATATTACAAATTTTAAGAGTTGATTTGAGCAAAAATTGATTGGCATTGGGCAGCATCAGACCTGAAGGGTTTGAACCGACAGGAGCTGGGGAGACACTTTTACACAGAAGATGTGGAAGCAAAGTAAAGAAATTACTGATTCACTATACTTTAAAGCCTAATTGGCTGTTTGTGAATGGTTATCCTTAGGCCTGTACATGCTCAGATGTTGGTTTGTTCACTTAGGCGTCCATGGCCCTGGTACAACATCAATCAGTTGGCCTCCTCGTTTAATTATTTTAACACTGATCATAATAATGATAATAAACACGAACAGTAATCGTGATGATTATGTTGGTGTTCTGCAGGCAAGGGGTTCACAGTGCTGTGTGATGGGCAAGTCTTACACCTCAATAAATGTAATGATCTTTGTCTCCTATATGGTCGGCACAGTATCTGACAATTAGGAACTTACGTTTGAACGAGTTGGACTCAGAAAGAGCAAAATTTGTGGAATAGTTTTATTTTTTCTACTTCACTGTCTTCAAACAAACTCCACTGAAACATTCTTCTTTCCTTTGGATTAGAACTTGAATATGAAATGAGTCCCATTTGTGGTTTTTCCAAAAAGTCCAGTTGTCAAAAGTTATTTTCATTCGATTCAAATCCTCCCATGTCTTGCACATCAGGCCTTATTGGAAGCCAGCTTTGGGAAAGTAGGAAGAATATAATTAGTTTCTTCTTTTTTCCTTGCTCTACCTAACTAACATCCTTCCTCCTTCCTTACTAACTGACACTTGTTCCTAGCCCCTCCCAAGTTGGGCCTGAAAGGGAAGGGGGGGATTGAAGGAAAAAAGCAAAGTTTCACAAGGAGTATAACTGTAATGTTGACTGATGTTCAAAGAATGTTCAAAGAATGACTCTCCCCTGCACAGCACTTCTGTAGTTGCTAAGAGGTACCCCGGTGGGGATAACGACTCACTTCTCCAGCCCACAAAATGCTTCATTTTGTTAGCATTTGATTTTAAGGGTTCCACTTACACAGTGTCTCTCTGTGGGGTTTTCATGGTCTTTAGGCATTTGTTTTAAATGAAATCCCTTTCAAAACAACTCAAGCATAATTCCATTTTAGAATGGCCACATCTGGCTGTTAAGATTCAGTGCCCCTGCCCTGGTTAGTGGAAAAGAGCTCCCTCCTCCTATTGTTCTCCCTTCTGTCCCTCTCATACAAGCACCCCTTTATCAGTCTTCCTTTCCTTAAAATGTTTTAGGTGTGGTCATGAGACTTCTCTAAGCCCCAGTCTCCCCAGTACAGTAGTCAAACCTTTTCTAGCTTCCCTAAGGTTTTCATTTGCCTCGAGCACCATGGGGAGAGAAAGAGACAAGCTGGAACACTTCACAGATTGTCTCTCTAACCTGGCTGCACACTGGAGTCATCCGAGGGCCTTAAAAGCCACCAATGCCTGTGTTCCACCCCTACAGATTGGGCTGTAATGTTTCAAGTATGGCCCGAGCATCTTTAACGATCCTACTGTGTAGTCAAGGTTGACAAAGCTTCTCTAAAGTCACCCTTCCTACTGACATCCCCTAGAATGTTTTGTCTTTAGATAACCTGGGGGTGGCTGATGGTCTACAAGTGGCAGATGGGTTTGGGATTACCCTTTGGGCCAACTTCCCATAAGTGGTGGCAGATCTTTATAAATAGCAAGAGCTTGACACCTTTTACCCTCAGCATTGGAACCTTCATCAAAATTCTGAGGAAAGCAGGAGTTCCACTTAAAATCCTGGTGTGTAAATGTTTGTAGAAGTAACTTGAATGATGCAGAGATGATGGATAAGATTGAGAGTTGTGTCAGTCCCTAGGAAAAAGATGAGGCTGCCTAACAATTTTCCGGTCCATTTCCTTTCAGTATCTCATTTTGGTTTTGCTCCAAATCATACTATGTCTCTGGTTTTAAATAGCATATCCACCTTACCTACCATTTACTGAGATCAAACAGTATCATAACTGACCATCTTAAAATGACACAGCTTGATTCTCGATTTTTTCTTCTTGGAATATTTAGCAACTGATAATTTTTTGTAAATCTATTTTGAGAAATAGTGCCACTCTGTCTGCTTCTCTCCCTCCCTCTGATTTTTACAATGAGAACTGCACAAAAACTGCAAACTAATTTCTCTTTATAGGTCTCAGAGTTTTGTTAGGCAATGGGTTTTTGTAATCAGGATATTTAAAATAGTTCATTTCATGTAATATAACAATATTGTCCAGAGAAGTTACAAATTTTTCCAGGTGGAAAAAAAAAGAACAAGCTTGTTGAGATTGAATTAAGCTTGACAATAAAGTGGAACATGAAGTTTAGAACACATCCATCTGGCTCCTAGAATGCAGTGCCTCTACCTGCTGGTTAGTGGACATAGAATTCCTTCCTATTTCAGTTCTTTCTTCTGTCCCTCTCACATCAGGTCCCCTTTTTTGATCTTGGATTTTGATTTTGGATTTTGCTCTTTAATTTTTCAGGTGTGGATCAAGTGGTATCTCTGAGCCCCAAAAGACACATGACAATGAATATTTGAATAGTTACATAAAGAACTTTATATAAAATAATTTTGCTTCTATTTTCAAACTGAGACGTTGTGAACAAAAGAACAAAAGCTTATATGTTTCCTCTCAAGAAATACAATTGCAGATGACTGTTTTCTATGTAGTTAGAACAAACTATGCAAAGTTAAAATGTCATTCAACCTTAGATCGTATTTTAAAATTATATTTTACTAATTTTCATAAGGAACCTCTCCAATAAGAGCATAAGCTCTGGATGACTTCAACCATTTTTTAAAAATTATTTCTATGTGTATTTATTTATTTCTTGAGAGGCGGAGGGGCAGGGAGGGAGGGAAACAGGGGAGGAGGGAAGGAGGGAGAGAATCCCAAGTATGCTCCCTGTTGTCAGTGCAGAGCCCAGTGTGGGACTCGAGTTCATGAACCGTGAGATCATGATCTGAGCCGAGATCAAGAATAGGATGCTTAACAAACTGAGCCACACAGGTGCCCTGCCTCCAACCATTTTTATGCATTCTTCTGTATCTTGTAACATATATTATTTATAATAGCTTTTAAATAATAGTAAAAAAATATGTTGACAATAGTATCATATCCATTCATACAACATCCCCTCTGTTAGCAGTCTAATTAAACCTTAGGCGAATGTTAACTGGTGATCAATAATTTTAAGAATGCAAGTAAGTACCTTAATATCAACATTGGATATAGCCTCTAATTTATAGCCTGAGGGTGATTTTATTATACTTTTTTAGAATGTTTTGAGATTTGATACTTCTTTCAATACTAGAATTTAGGTTCTGACTTTAATGACAAGCTCAGGATATTTTTCTCAGAACTACTTAAAATAAGATAGATAATGGAATGGGCATCAATGGAGAATGCTAGTCACTTTCTATCTGGGGCCTTTTTAAGACAATGAATTTGATACTTGCTTAGGGGAAAGAAGATAACACATATATTATTTTCACTTCTTATAAATTATCTTTGTGAAATCATTTCTTTAAATATGGCAAGGCTTATTACTAGGTTGTGGAATGTGACAAGGTGAAAAACTTGAAGAAATATCCCTCCAGAGCATTTTGGTTCTAGGTTCTAGAGACAGAAGTTACCAGTTGGGTTTGTACTGTTGAGTCCTCTCGTTTCCATATCCTTTTTCTCATATTCTTTGGCATCTGGATATTGAGGCCTCTGGAAGGGCAAACACCTAGGACCTCTCATTCACCTTTGCCTTTGTACAGAGGAAGGGATGCCTTTGTTGTGGATGGTTTGTGTAATGAGACCCTTAGGATGGTACACTCTGCCCAGTTGTGACCTGTACAACATCCTGGCATCTTCTTTCGGTAAAATACAAAACAATACAAAAAATCCTGCTTTTCTCCTGAGAACTATCTTTTCCTCACTTTTCTCCCCTCTTTGTGCCCTGGGTCCTGGCGATACAGCTCCAGAGGTAAAACAGATTGGGCCGATCAGTTTTAAGTTCAGGGATACCAGGCAATCCATGCCAAAGTCGTCAGAGCCAATGAGTTCCAATTCTAAGGTTTATGTTAGCGCTTTTTTTTTTTTTTTAATAAGAAAAGGACGTGTTCTTCCTCCTAAAGTGGCTGAAAGAGCAAATGTAAACCCGGAGCCACTGGCAGGCTTGTTGTCACTGTGTCTGTGAAATGAGACACTGCAGATGAAAAGAGCGACCAGAGATAAAGAGCATGAGTGGCGAGGACATCCTTGGAGCCTCTGGACCTAGCTGTGTGCTTGAAGCCAGACCACTCTTGACTCTTAGGGCTGTGTGTCGATAAAGTCCATCTCCCCCTGAAGGCAGTTTAAGTTGATTTTCTATCACTTGCAGCCGGAAGAGTTCTGAATAATGCATCTAAGACACTGTGCCTGCAAGTACATACACATTTTCCCATTGGCAACTCATTTAGATAAGTGGTGGCCTGGGTGTTAACTGAGGGATAACTGCTAAGCATGCTCCTACCGATAGTAAAATAGCTGAGAAGCACAGATTTTTCTAAACGGGGACAATTTAGTTCCGTGTCAAATAATAGCTATTTTCTCTCTGTGACCAAAAGAGATTTCCATTTGACCCCACTGCATTTGGAATTCCATACCAATCAAGTACCTCTTGAAACAGGTGAAGAAAAAGATATTTAAGGTCATGATTCCTAGCTTCCAGTCTATGATGGTGTCATCACCAATGAATGACAAAATGGGAAACTATCAGGACCAAGGCGTATTTCCCTGCTCAACACCGCCCCCCACTGTAGCTAAATTGTCTTTTATTCTGAGATTCTCTTAATCTGGGGGGGGGGGGGGCTTAGAAATGCCTCTAAGGAAATGAACCTATGATTTGTAGATTTTTGCAATATTTATTTTGCTTTGTTGACTATCCTTATTCACTAAAATAAAATATGAAACATCATGTTACTGGCCCCAAGTTTTTATTAGTTTCATAGTTGTTGCTGTTATGAACATGATAAAATGATACCTGTTTGATAATCTCAAATTAGAGGACCCAGTGTTTTATTGCAACCAAAAAGTCTTTTATTTATTCTAATTGCAATGTGTGACAACTCATTACATCTCTCACTGCTGAACAGTGCAACATTGTGAGTCCAATAGAAAGTTTGTAAAATTGTCTTTGCCTCTTTTCCCAGAGTTTGGAGTAGTCCCTAGCCTGGTGTATATCCTATGGGGCCCTAAATAAATGGTTTAAACACAAGCAAAAGTGTGATATAATAACAGAGGTATAGATAAAGGTTTCAAACATTGTGAATAATCATTACTGGAGTTATGACATCCCAAATTCGACAGATAAACACAGAAAGGGAAGATATTGGAATGATAGAATAAAGGCTTCTTTAGAAACTTGGGGAGTGGTGATGTTCAGACAGGTGCAGTCTAAATTATTGAACAATAGAAGTGGAATTTTTCTTTATTGTTTTTATGTGGTCTCTTTGTTATAAGAAGAGAATACAGAAAAATAACAGGCAGAAGCCATGGAAGGAAGATAATTCTTCAACACTGAGTTCATAAAAACTATTAAATCAGAGAAATCCTAGTAAAACCCAAACATATGTGTGCCCTTTTTTGGCAACCTCATTTACCCCCTGTTCCTAACTTGGGGAGAATCTCACAAGCAATTACAGAAGGCAAGCAAACAATCAATCTGCACCCATAATCTGATTTCAAAAACATTAATAAAGTATAATAACCTTTGCTAGGGATTTATTGGTTATAAAGGAGGAGGAGGGAATAACATTGCATGGAAGATTAACACATCTTCCTGTATCCATGACTTTTGCGATGGGACTTAGTTCACTCCAAAAGGCAGAGGATGTGCCTCTGCGCCTTGATTTGAGGCTTGGTGATAAGACTTGCTTCAGCCAATGGGATGTTAAGAGGCATGACGTAAGCAGAGATTTGACATGTGCATTCATAGTTGGGATTTTTTTTTCAAGTTTATTTATTTTCCAAAGACAGAGAGAGAGAGAGAGACATGGAGGAGGGGCAAAGAGAGAGGAAGAGAGAGAATACCAAGCAGGCAAGTAGGACACATGCTGTCAGCATGGAGCCCAACATGGGGCTCGATCCCACAAACTGTGAGATCATGACCTGATCTGAAACGATGACTCGGATGCTTAACCTACTGAGTCACCCAGGCACCCCTGGGCTTTTCTTTTTTTGCTCTGTAAATGCCATGAAGAGCCCTCCTGCCTGTTTATACATTAACTTGGGCCCCAGAATAAATAAAGACTATTGGATAAGACTATAGCCCAACACAGGTGGCAGCCAAGTATAGCAGGACCTATAGATTGAAACAGAGCCTCCGAGAATTGCCCAGGTTAAATCAGCAAAACCATGCCCATGAGAGTAATTGCTCATTGCATTTTTCAAATGAGTTCTAGGGTATTTGTTACACAGCTCTACTGTGACAATAGCTGTTACAGTAGTTATCACAGAACTTCCATAAGAATCAATCACCCTGGCTGATGCACCCATCTGCACCCTCTGTACTGTACTATTAGATGCAATCATCTCTGTATTTCACCATGCTAGGATTTTATTCTTCTACCCAACTACCTTTCACTTAAATAAAATAGATAAGAGCCCTTTCAGCTTTGCAGGCATGGATCACTGCTTTTTCCCAACACAAATACTTGTAAGGCCGCTATTAGAGAAACACAAAGAAACAATCCATCTTCCAATCAGTCGAGGGAAGGAATACATAATACTTGTGTTTTTCATTCCTTGGGCCAGTTACAATGCACCGGGCACTCTTCTAAACTATGGCAGGTATAATCTCACTTGATGCAAAGTCTTACTATTATACCAATTTTATAACCAAAAACTGAGGTTTGGAGAGGAGGTGAGATATATACACATATGTGTGTGTGTGTGTGTGTGTGTGTGTGTACATATACATACATATAATAATAATATATTAAAATAATATAATAATATATATATATATTTTATTCTGGGCACTTAAAGTTATTTGAGCAGAATATATCTGCAAAGATAATGCTCCATTTTCCAGCAGGGGAGAGACTCTAGGATCTGCTACAGAAATGTGAAAATAAAATCCCAGGCCAGGAAAAGCAGCAGAAATTTTATCTTGAATTCCGTTTTTACCAATACACTGACCTAGAGGCCTTGGGTAGTTCTAAGATTTTGGTAAGGAAGCATGCAGATGGGTATTCTTTGGTTACCACCTGGGATAGAGCTGCACTAGGAGCTCCTAGATACAGAGTAATCATATTTTACTTTCAACTTTAAATTGGTTGCAGCAATCATACGCTTTTCTGAAGCTATTTCCATCAAGCTTACATTGCATGATACAGATTATCTCAGTGCCCACCTGCAGTCCCCTCCCTTTGCCAACATAGAGCAAATTATATTTCATGTGCTTGCTTTGCAGTTTCACATAGAGTCTCCACTTAAATCTTACCCAGTGCTCTCAAGATTAGTGAGAAAATCATGCTCCTGTTCTCCTTCCCTTTCCTATCTGGGTCACTGGCTTTATGCTGCCATATCTTTCTCCACTCTTTCTCTCCAATCCCCACCCTCCTAAGCCCACACAGACACAAGATGCCTTTGGCAGCAAGGTTTTCAGTTTAACACTTCCCTATTTGGGCTTTTTTTTTTAACCACTCATTCCCATTATCATCTTCTAATTGGCAGCTAGATGGCAGGTCTGGGGCATTCCAGTGTTCGGGAGCACAGTGGGTTGCTGTTGGGGCATATAGGATCGGTCTCCCCGATGAATAACAGTATTGAAATACACTATCATTCCATAAAACTGAGGTTGTCCTTGGTAATAGCCAGTTTATCACATTCATTGCAGATTTTCACAGGAGCTGGGCTCTGTCTAGACAAAGCCATCATTTCCTACTTGGTATTTGCGAATAGTGACAGAGGGCGGCGGGGACTGTGGGGGCTCAAAGGAAATCTGTTTGTAGCTAAGAAGTGTTGCAGCAGGTGGGGGACATCAACACTGGGCACACCTGTAGACTCCAATATTGCCAGGCCCCAAAGTTCTTATCAAGTTGCCTAAATTCTGTGATTTAATAAACACAACAAAAATGAATATTCCCTTGTGGGAATTGGAAAAGAAAACAAAGACCATCTGAAGGGTTATATTCTGTAAATCGTCCAAGACAGCAGAGTCAGAAAGTGACTCATATGTGATTATTATTCAGCATCTCTTAACACCTTTTCTTCCCTGGAGAGTAAGGTGAGAAGAAGAACTTCAGAGTTGTCTAGTTTTCTCATTTCAGTAACTGTTTATTATTCTATAGCTAATAAGGTGTTGCTATCTTCTAAACTATGTGTCAAAACCTCATTACATTGGACATACAACATTACAAACTCCAGTATTTGCTAAATATATAAAAACAAATATGAACTCAATGAATAAATGTGGCAAGAACACTAAAAGGAATAGGTGAACTTACAGAAAACCCTGACCTGTCTGCTTCATGTAATTATATACACATCCAGAAAACATTTTCAAGAAATTTACATAATCTGTTTTTGAAAACTGATTCAATTTTCTAAAACTGCCAAAAATACTAGTTTTTAAAAAGGATTTAGGGGCACCTGGGTGGCTTAGTTGATTAAGTGTCAGACTCTTGATTTCTGCTCAGGTCATGATCTCAGTTGTGAGTATGAGACCTGCATTGGGCTCTGCACCGACAGCAGGGAGCCTGCTTGGGATTCTCTCTCTCCCTCTCTCTCTGCCCCTCCCCTGCTTCTGTGCTCTCTCTCTCTCTAGATAATAAACATAAAAAAAAAGGATTTAAACATTAGTTGAATATTAGATGTTAAAACAACTTTATAGATATAAATGGGTGCATATAGTAACAGGTTTATTTTAAACATTAAACTTTCATATATATATGTATATATATGTATATATATATATATATATACATATATATAGTCTTACTTTTTTTCTTTACATCCTTCTTTTCTTCTAAATATTGATATTAAGAATCTACTGTACCAGCATTCTCTAGACACCATGAATTTAGAAACAAACAAACATTGAGAGTGCTCTTATATGTCTTAGCTTATATCATGGAAATACTGGCATAAAAACTGATGAATAAATGTATATTAGATCAGGTGGTCGTAAGTGCTATAAAGAAAAAAGCAGGAAAAAGTGACTGACTGGTAAGTATTTTATTTTATTTTAATATTTTCCAGGTTTATTGAGATATAACTGACATATAACATTGTAAAAACTTAAGGTGCACAATATGATGACTGTATATATGAATGCATATATACATATACATATACATATACATATACATATGTACATACATATACGTATACATATGTACATACTTAAACACCTCACAGAGTTAAATCTCTTTTTTTGTGGTTGGTACATTTAGGATTTACTCTTTTAGCAACTTTCAAGTATAAATACGGTATTGTTAATTATGGTTACCATGCTGTATATTAGATCTTCAGAAATTTTTTATCTTATAACTGGAAGTTTGTACCCTTTGACTAACATGTCCTCATTTCTCACACTCCCTACCCCTAACAATCACCCATTCTATTCTGTTTTTCTATGAATGTGACTTTTTTAGATTCCCACACATAATTAATATCATACAGCATTTGTCTCTTCCTAACTTATTTCGCTGAGCATAATGCCCATAAGATCCATCCATGTTGGATGGCAAGATTTCCCTCTTTTTATAACTCAATTGTATTTCATTATGTATATATTACATTTCATTGCCTATTTTTTTATTTAAAAAAATTTTAAAAATGTTTATTTATTTTTTGAGAGAGAGAGAGAGAGAGAGCAAGCAGGGGAGGGGCAGAGAGAGAGGGAGACTCAGAATCCAAAGCAAGCTCCAGGTTCTGAGCTGTCAGCACAGAGCTGACATGGAGCTCGAACCCACAAACCGTGAGATCGTGACCTGAGCCGAAATCTGGTGCTCAACCAACTGAGCCACCCAGGTGCCCCTTCTTTGCCTGTTTTAGTCATATTATCTGTGGTTGTTTTTTTTCTCTCAGTTGTATGAGTTCCTTGAGTTAGTAATTTTGATACTAACCCCTTATCAGATATTTCTCCCATCCTATAACTTGCCTTTCCATGTTGTCGATTATTTCTTTTGCTGTGCAGAAGCTTTTTAATTTGATCTAGTCCCATTGTTTACTTTTGCTTTTATTGCTCATGTAGTAAGTATTTTAAAGATAATGATTACAGAAGCTTCTTTCATGAGATAGTAGTTGATTCCAGACTGAAATGAGTGAGTCAATTGGGATATTGAGGGAGAAGAGCTTTCCAGCTCAGGAAAACAGAAAAGGCAAAGACTGGGAGGACAGTACATGTGACTGGAGTGGGGAGAGTCAGAAGGAGAATGACAGAAGGGATCAGAGTGGTGACCAGACCCTGGCAATTGCTGTCAGTTGCAAAAGTTCTAAAACCTGGAGTTAGAAAATTATAGAGCAGATATGGTTACATCTGGTCATTTTCCAGTCTCCGAAGGGAAGAGAAGACAGACCGTGAAGTGAAAGGTTTTTGTCTCTTTTATTCACTGCTTTATTTCCAGTGTTGGGAGACTGCTTAGTTAACACTTCTAAAGAGTTGGGGAAAGTCCCTAATAAAATTAGGATATGGTCACAATTGGTATGATATTAGTCTCCTATCTCTTTTTCTTTTTTCTTTTTAATGTTTATTATTTTTGAGAGAAAGAGAGAGAGAGAGCAAACATGAGCCAGGGAGGGGCAGAGAGAAAGGGAGAGAGGGAATCCCAAGAGGCTCCACGCTCAGCACAGAGCCTGATGTGGGGCTCGATCTCATGACCATGAGGTGATGACCTGAGCTGAAGTCAAGAGTCAGCGCTTAGCCTCCTGAGCTGCTCAGGCGCCCCTCTTTCTCTTTTTAAAATAGCTTCGTTTTTACTTGGTTTTTATCATCTGTTTGTTTTTAGTTTGAGTTTTAAAGTCTACACTTTGAATCAAATAGTTGTAAAAAACTATAGGACAAAGTAATGCCCTACAAAGATACCTGTTCTCTCCCTCCTTCACCCCATCCATTTCCTGTCTTACTGATACCCCCTTAAGACTATTTTTTCTATTTATCTTTTCTAAAGACAGGATTTATTGACATTCATAGGATACATTATTATGCCTATGCAAATGCATCCTTCCTTGGTTTCCTTCAACTTAATACATCTTGGAATTTTATGGCGGGGGAGGGGAGGGGATTCCTTCCTACTGTTTCCTATGTATGCATCCTCAATGGCATCTCCCAATGAAGAAAATCACATGGCAATAGCTATTACCTTAATTTCTAGTCTTGAAGAAGTCTTCCTCAGTCTTTTCTGACTTACTGCAATCTGGTTTGATTCCGCTCTAGAATTCCATCATCCCGTGGCCATGGGATCCTCCTTAATAATCCTCTTATTTTTATTCTTTCCATCTCTCTTGTGTTCACTGCCCTTTTTCCTAAAGCTTCTGACCTTCTTCTGCCACAGTTTGCTTCCTGGTTTTGGTTGAACATATACACTTTCCCCGATTGCTCCCTGTGAGAGGATACAGGATAAGTAAAATTTTTGAGATCTTCTGTCATACAAGAAAAAAACAAAAAGGCCAAACACCATAATAGACACATACAGAAATGTAAAGTGAGGTTTACTGGCAGATTTAAGGCAGAAAACCAGCAAAGCAGATACTAGTTGTAAGTGTCTAACAGAGAGAGTGGCTGAGATTTGACTAAGATGAATGGTTCCCCGAAGTGACAACAGAGGTGGGTCTGGAATTTTTGAGGAGTCCCAATCTTGATTCTTGCTTTGAATCTATTTTTATTCATCTTGCAGGGCTCTTAGTAAGGCACCTAATCAGAAATCAACGTTTTTAATTTTAGGAAATAAGTTGGAAAATACATTGTTGATTATTCTGGGTCCCCTTTTCTGTTCTGTTTTCCTTCTAGAACTCCTTTTATTCAGATATGTGTCTTCCCATTTTGGATCTTGCTTTCCATCTGTTTTTTTTTTTTTTTTTTCCTTTCTTTTCTTGGAGGTTTCCTCAGCTTTATCTTTTACCTTTTATTAATCATTTGGGTTTTTATTTGTTGTCTCTCTTGGCTGATTGCTGGTCCTGGAACATACTTTGAGTAGCAAGGATCTGAGAAAGCCTCATTTGGATGTAGCAAGTCTTTACATTTGTTTATTACTTGGAAATTTCCTTCATAATCAAAAGGGGACAGACCTCTTGGCACACACTACAGAAAGCAACGATATAGAGCTAGAATTTAATAATACTGCTTTGTTTTGATTGCCATAATTTTAATAGATTCCATGTGTTTATACCCTAGTCTTTTCACTTGTTTATTCAACAGGTACATCTTCAGGGCTTATTACATGGCAGGTATTATTTTAAGTTCCATACATACCATAGTTAACAGAACAAAAAAAATCCTTTCGTCATAGAGTGTTCGCTATACATTCAAATCATAGTGATAACAGTACTAGGAATACACAGATAGTGCAAAAATCGTTAAGGAAATGATTGAATGACTGCGGTTTGGACAGCCTCACCTCGGATAGAAATGACCGAAGGGCTGTGTTATTATTTGCCAAGTCTGGATTAGGTGCAAACAAACTAAGGTTAGTGAAAACACCTGGTTTCCTGGGAACTCAGAGCTGCTGGAAAATCATATGTGGAAGTGATTGGTTGAAGTGAAGTTGGAGACGTGACAAAGACAGTGTCCAGAGAGATACCCCAGTGATCCTTTGCCAAAATTTGATGTGCAAAGCAGGAACTTTATTATGCAGGTATGAAATCAGAAAACACTGAAGCAGTAGTTTCAGGGATATAAATCAAAGTAAATTGAGATATCAATTTTAAATTCTGTTAGGAAAGCATGTTGGAGCTAACACAGTGTCTGACAAAGAAAAAAGGATGCTTGAAAATTTGAATCTGAAACCATTTACCTTGATTGCAAATGGCTGGAGATTTGAATGAGCTCTTGTCATGTGTGACATGAATCCACACCAGTTCGAAAGTAGCCATAATGGGACATAATTATAAAAGGTGCACTTTCTTCTGGTTTGGCCTCTTTTGAAATTCGAATCTTACTTGTACTAGCCAATATGATTTCTAAGTCCCGGGTATTTTACACCTGGTACAGAAACATTGTTTTTCTTTAGTGTTGGATTTTGGAAGACCCAGATATCTTCTTCAAATAGCTCACCCTATGTCTTGCGGTGAAAAACACGCAATATGTGCTTCGATCTATACCACCTCGGTGAAGATCTGGTGAAAACCTTGAAGAAGGTTTCACCTTGAAGAAGATCTGGTGAAAACCTTGAAGAAAACCATTGTCTTCTCTAGCTGACTCTAGACTAAACTTTTAAATTCATCTATATTTTATTTATAATTATATCATACACTACATTTATTCCGCTGTATTTCCTGACCAATTGGTCTGTGACAGAGACTCTGGCGGGGCAGAAACTATGGTGAGACAGGACAGCATGGAACCTTTTCACAATGTGGCATGTGCTTTGTAGGCTGTGATGCTCATTATTTTCTCCAGGATTTCTCGTCCGTATCTAAGGATTTTTAAGGTGACTGTGTGGTGCCGCAGCCCTTTGCTAATCTGTGTATTTTGCACCAGTGTCCCTTTCCTCACTGTGTCAACTCTGAGTCTCTTCAACATCTCTGGACTTGTGTTGTAATGGTCATTGGGCTTTAATCTGTTGTTTTATAAATATTTATTTTTTATTGGAAGTCCAAGTTAGAAGTGATCACCTGCAGTGAAGAAACAGAAATATGACGATGTCTGTGTAATGTATAACATATGGTTTTACGGTGGTATTAGCACCCAGGTCACTACTGGTTTTTCATGCATCGGTGTGGCTTTACTGTAATAAATGGTAAACAGCGAGTAATAATATTTACTATTATAAAGCAATAATAAATTTAATAGGAACGAGTAATAATATCTATATAGGTAAAGCCAATATAACATGATATAAAATCACATGATATAGCCCACGAGAAGTGAATTATTTAGAATAACTATTAAATAGATTTGATCCTTATAGAGATTGTATTATTATTTGGTTGATTGTGGTCAGAAATAGCATGTCAGGGTTACTTGAATAGCCACTAAATAGTATTTTCTTTTTCTTCTCTTCTTCCTTTTCCTCTTTTCTTCTTCTTTTATCTTCTTCCTTTCTTCAATATATATTGAATATATTGTGCCCTAAGATAGCTATTAGAATTCATGGATGTACGCTCTGGGATTCACGACTATATACTTTGGAGAACTGGTCCAAATAAAGGTATACCTATCAGTAGTATACATTGGAAATAAAAAGTATGCAATTAAAATTGTAAATTAACTTTTCTAAATCTTTAAAAGTGATCTGTACGTTTCTATAACTATTTTTATGTATTCACATAGTTATGCAAATAAAATATTAATGTTTATTTATTTTTGAGAGAGAGAGAGTGTGTGCACGCATGCGGGTGGCAGAAGGGCAGAGAGAGAGAGAGAGAGAGACAGAGGAAGAGAGAGAATACTAAGCAGGCTCACACTGCCAGCACAGAGCCCTACACAGGGCTTCATCTCACAAATGTAAGATCATGACCTCAGCCGAGACCAAGAGTTGGACGCTTAAATGACTGAGCCATCCAGGTGCGCCTACAAATAAATTATTAAATAATAATTTGAGGATTATAAAATTTCAATCAAATTACCTTATTTTGATTTTCTCCTCTTTATAATAGGAATTATGGTAAGTTATTGTGAGAACAAAAAAGGGATAATGTATGATTAAATTATATACTAAAAATACAACACTTAGTATGATTCAAATTAGTTAATATTTAAAAATATTAGAATAATGCTAAATAATAATAATAGTTGCTAAATAGAGTCCCTTTAAGTTAAACTTCTAATAACTTCCCTATTTGTACAGATTCATCCTACTTACACTTCTTTTTTTTTAACATTTATTTATTTTTGAGACACAGAGTAAGACAGAACATGAGTGGGGAGGGGCAGAAAGAGAGGGGGACACAGAATCCAAAGTAGGCTCCAGGGTCTGCTGAAGCACAGAGCCTGACACGGGGCTCAAACTCAGGGACCGCAAGATCATGATCTGAGCCGAAGTTGGATGCTTAACAACCAAGCCACCCAGGCACTCGGTCCTACTTACATTTCTTTAAGAAATATCTTCCTAAACTACTGGACCGCCATGTCTTAAATACTTCTGAAATACGCTGAAATCAGCAATACGCTGATTGCTTTGCCATTAGAAGTGCTCAGATATTTGAGGCCTTTTGAATTTCAAATGAGTTCAAATGTTGAGATTCCTTTTTCTCTCCTAAAGAGTACAAATCCTTGATCTTTATAAACACAATAAACTTGAAAACTTGTAACTTTAGCCTCATCACTTAGCAAGCTCTTTTAATGAGGGTCTTGATTGACTGTATCCAAGAACTGCTTTTATGGCATTGTATCGAGTAGTACTTCCAAAGTGGCACTAGGCTAAGTCCTCTGGTTACCATGAGAGATGAAAAGATAAACCAGATTTCCCTTGCCTTCAAGAGATCTACAAACTAGCAATAAAACTAACTGTATAGCTCAAGATCTATAATGCACGGTGGCATTCAATAAATACTTTAATGTAAGAAAAGAGTGTTGTGGAACCACAGGGGAGTAGAAAATTAATTCTAGCTAGAAAGGTCACAGATCAACCCATGGAGGCTACAATACTTAAATTTAGATTTCAGGGATGGGTAGATTTACAGCAAATATAAAAACTGTCAAGTGGAAAGAAGAGTATGAGTTAAATCATAGAGTTAGATAGACTATATCTTGGAGGTGAGAAGTGAAGTTTACCTGGTAAATAAGACAAATTGTGGAAGATAGGTTGGGCAGAGAGTTTGGGCCATGGAAAAATGCCTCTTCTTTTCTTTCTTTCTTTCTTTAATGTTAATTTATTTTTGAGAGAAAGAGAAACAGTGTGAGCAGGGGAGGGGCAGAGAGAGAGAAGGAGACACAGAATCCAAAGCAGGCTCCAGGCTCTGAGCCGTCTGTCAGTGCAGAGCCCAACATGGGGCTCAAACTAATGAACCATGAGATCATGACCTGAGACAAATTCGGAAACTTAACTGACTGAGCCACCCAAGTGCCCCAAGAAATTCCTTTTCTATTATATATTCTTTCTCATCTCTAACATCAAAGCTTTTTTTTAAATTCTCATGATAAAACTCAAGTTATATCTTTACCACTTCTTCCTTCATTTTTCATGATTACTTCTCTCTCCAATCAGCTTGACATTGTCATTCACTTATCAAGTTTCTTTGATAAAACTTAAATTACCTCTTCTCAAATTGTTTCTTTAAGAAATTTTAATCTACATTTCACGGCCACAAATATGGATTCCTCTTACAATTTCTTCCCAAAATAAACCAACATTTGATTAATTCTGATTATTTAAACAGTTATTATATATTCAAAACAGTACTTTTACTACGTAAGGTCATACCTGTCATTAAGAAAGAACATGTCAGTTTTATAATGACTTTAATAAAAATACCAAAGCTATTATAAGCATTTAGTGGCATATAAATTACTCAGTTTTCTTTACACTTTTAATGATGTTTTTCTATAATTTAATTATAGTATATGGGTATTTAAAAGTTCAATGTTTTGGAAGAATTTGATAGTATTATTGGACAGGAAGAAACATTCTAAAACATTGAAAAGATACATTTTAGGGGAGATATTTTTACTTTTTTTTTAAAAAAAAAGATATCACTGATTTTTGTAACTCTGAATTTTTATCTTATGAATTATTCCAGAAATATTTGTGAAACTTAATATAAAAATATGTTATTGAAAACCTATGCATGTGTAACTAACATGTAATATATTTATGTTTCCATGATTGTTTCAGAGTTGACTTAAGTATACTCAAAATTTCCCATGTGATTCCATGGTCCTCTCTGTCAGTTTAATTTTTAGGTAACTCAGAAACTTTGAGGCTTATAGGATAGACTAATGGTCTGTCCCTAGAAACTTAGGATCACCTTTGTCAGTAAATTTTCATTCAACATAACAGACATTCTGTGTTTCATTTCTCTTCAGTAACATCAAGGTATCACTTGGGAGATTTATTTTTTTTTTGTTGTTAGCAGAATATAAAAAAGATCAATAACATAAGCTCTCAGAGTACCAGAAGCTTTCTAGCTGTCCAGAGTCATTTTCAGCCAATATTTTTGACCAATGAATTTCACTTCCTGAATTGACACTGAAAATTTCTCTCAACTAGGTATATAAAGAAAATCTGTGACCATTACTTGACAGGGTCATTGAAAATCACAATGCCTGGCTATGTGGTTTTATTTACAAAAAAAAATTTTTTTTCTAACTCCTTATTGAGCAATACTTACATTGATCATATTTTCTGGAAATTTCTATTGGAATAACACAAATCTTGTGCTGATTTTTTTTCTAATTTAGTCACAAGCATTTTGCATTGCATTGCATTGCATTTTCCGATTATTCTATGAATAAAGAATGGAAAACTGAAAGTTCTACTTATTTTCTTTCTGCTTTTTCTCCAGCAATATCCAAAATTAAGGCTTTTTATTGCTACTTTTAGAAGAATTATATGGACCCAAATAAGTGAACAAATAAACCTTGAAAGTGGTAAGCTACCACGTGTTTCACATCTCATGGATTAATGGTGTGACTTTTCTACAGTATCTGGAAAGCAGGGGGTTTCAATAACTTTAGCTATCTGTCAAGCATTCAATAAATAGCTACTTTTGTCTCACACATTTTTAGTCATTTATCAAACTTAGTTGATATTTTCTTGATTTCAGAATGACAGCTACATTCTATTTGTTTTCACATCAGTTGTATTGTGCATTACCTTGAATTGCACTCAGTGTTTCCACCAAGTTCAGTCTTTAAAGGTTGTTATGACAACCTGGTGTCTCTAAGTGAATGGTGAGGAAAGATGTGGAATTCTGATAATCTGCTGAGAATTATTGTAACCTGTATGGCATCATGTTCATGCGACAACTCCTGAAATGGTGTACATATACTGAAAAGAGTGTGCAATCTCCTAGGTGTTGAGGCTGGGAAAAATTCTTTTTTCTGCCATTTCTTAATTAACCAAGCTGTGAAGATAATAATCTCTGTTTCACAAAGAGTTGGTATGAAAACATATGAGTTGTTTATTAGAAGGATGGATGTATTATAATTCTTCCAAGATTATATATATATATATATATATATATATATATATACACACACACACCATATTTTTCATACCGTGCATTGGTGACTCAGTTTTTTTTCTAAAGTAAATTATATGTTTGGCTGTATCCTTCCAGTTAGGGCAGAGAGTGTGCCTTAGTTATGACCAGATTTCTGCTCTCAAACCCAGCACTAAGTAGAGGCCTGAAAGTCAATTCACATTCTCTCAAGCTATCTGCTAGCACCCAAGGGAAGGGAGTTGTTTTAGGCTGGCCCATTCATCTCCTAATGCACAGGGTGCAGCCAAGAGCTACAAACTGCCGAACAGAAGTGAGGTTTGAGGGGCCCATCCAATGCTAGAGTGGGTTCTCCTGCTCTATTTGCTCTGAAGCTTGGGGTAGTCTTCTTGTCTTGTCTTTACACACGATTTCTTGAAGGGAACCTGACCACCATCTACTGTTACATTTAATGATGTAAACCTACTTTGGTAGGGCTCGAACCTCTCTTGAATGGTAGGATTGGGCTCCCTTTCCTCAGAGGCTGTGGGTGGGAAGCAGAGACCCCTCTGGGCTCTGACATTTCTAATGGCAGTAGGTGATGGGTTGTCAGCAGCTCAGCCAGCCCCGGGGGAAAGAAAGAAAGAGCAGCAGTGCCCTAACAAGGTGATGCAATTTCCCACACTGTCAGGTATGGAGCTCGGGAGAAAACCCCTGCTGCTCTAATAGACTTAAGCATGTTTCTGGACCAGTAGGTTTTTGAACAGAAGAATGAGCCTTCTGTGATATGCTCCATCAATAAGGCTCCAAGCATTAATAAAATACATGCATACTGAACCATGGTTTCTGAGCTCTGCTCAGTGCTAGGACCTCACTTCCGTGTTTTTCTTCCCACAGGGAATCGTAACGCCCATCCGTGCTACATTTTTGGTTTAACCTTATACGTTAACTAACCCCAATAGTATCCCCCCAAAAAGGAATGTGTGAAGGGTAGAGTGAGAAAGCTGGGTGGAGGAGATACATTCTATTTCTCTCAGCAACTCCTTGGAAGCTTCATGCAAACTAAATCAATCCCCACTCTTTGGCGCTGGGACTCTTCCTTGTGTTGCACTGTGCCCTCCCCTTTTACAACAAGTAAAGCCAAATAACTTAAAAATCAACCAGTTAGTAATAGATTAACAGATTAATAAGCACCAATTGTTGAAAACTGTCCTTTTCAATTTATTTGCTATGATTCACTTTACTTCATGTTTTAATTCACTGGAGCAAACATTAACAACCATCTATGCTCTATGCAGTCATTCTTATGTATGGGAGCTATTGGGGGGATGAGGACGAATCAGCTCATCCAGAAAGAGGGACTTACGCAAATAATGTAAGATTTCTTCATATGCTCCAAGAGATAAAGATAAAAAAGCAATCAGCTCTTTTTCAGTATCAGAGGTTGGTCAGAAAAACCCTTTGGAGGTCCTCAATGCATTTTAAATTCAAAAAAGAAGTAATGTTCTTTATATGATTTGAATAAAAATTACAAACCGATCTACGAGTGTGTGAGAAAATCAGGTTACATTTCAAATTGCAGGTTTATTTTGGTGTGTGTGTGTGTGTGTGTGTGTGCGTGCACATGAGTGTGTCTTAAATGTATTTCTGCACCTATTAAACACCTACTGCAATTTAATTTGGTGTGTATGACTTATGTGTGTGTTTGTGTATGTGTTGGTTTTTACACTTATTAAATACCTATTATGCTTTGTTTAAGATCTATTTCTTTCACTCATCTCCATGTACCAGCACCTAACAAAGCACCAGTCACAGCATTAAATAAATGGTTTCTTGACTGAATAATTAATTCAAGTATTGAATTCTTGAACCCATCCTTTATGATGTAATACTTTTGTTCCTGGATTACAGTTAATGACAAGCACAGAGAAACATCGTATTTGCATCTAACTATACGTTTAAGGAAACATTTCAGTTCCCAGATCTTATGAATTGATTGCTCTGTAAATCTTTTAGCCTTCAAAACCAGTGGTGGGGAAAGGTGCTACAGTTATTTCTAAATGTTACATTTGTATATTTGTTTCTTACACAACTATAGATAGGAAAATACACAGCCCTCACTGAAAATAGTTGTAGTTTCAGACAGACTGTGCACACATACATTTTGTGATGAATATCTATCCAATATATATGTATATATATATTTGGAATTCCTACTTTCGAAAAGTTGGGTAGTTCAAACAAATTGACTTTGCAGTGTTGCATCAAAAGTTCAATGACATTGTTAGCTACAGCTGGTGACCGTTAGATGCAACGGGTAAATGTCAGCAGCATTATGTGGCAAGAAAGAAGGGGTACAAATGTTTCTCTGGGTGTGTCTGTGCTCACAGGGGGATGCAATTCTGGATTTACCCTTCTTCTTTGATGTGCCCATGTCTAAACTTGTGCAATTCTGGACACAATTTTGTCCTTTCTTTCACTCTCCTTTTATTGTGGCCATTTGTTTTTTCAGATTCTATTAGTGCACTTCTTGAATCCCATCTTCTGCCCTCAACTACAACTTAAACTAAATAGTTCCTGGAAATACCCATTAAAATGACCCATCCATGCTTGAAATTTCACAATTAACTTGAAAGGTAATGATCAAAACTGTTCTAAGTCATTTAAAGTGTAGTGCAAATGAGGTTATCTGCTAGCAGATAGTGAAGTTAAAAAGTTAGGAACAAGAATAAGATGTAGGGAAATGTTGTTAAGCAGTTGGTAAGGGTAAGGAGTGGGGATACATGCACCCAAGGCAAAATTCACCTACTCAAACTTTTTGTCCAGATCAAGACCAATTCTCTGAATTGGAAGCATTGAAGCATTGCTGCTTATTTAGTTACTCTCTCTCAATCACTCTCCTTTTAACTTTTGTTTGAGAGAGAGAGAGAGAGAGAGAGAGAATGCTTGTGAGTGGGGCAGAGGGAAAGAGAGAGAGAGAATCTTAAGCAGGCTGCAAGCTCAGTGTGGAGCCCGATTCCACCATTCTGGGATCATGACCTGAGCTGATAACAAGAGTCATCAAGAGTCAGACACTCAACTGAGTGAGCTGCCCAGGCACCCTAGTTACTCTTTCTGGCCAGTAATCTGTACCATATTATTCAGCTTTGGGATATAATTATCCCACTAATTAAGTTGCTATTTAAATAAATGTACTGACACAGGCAGGTTTAGTAAGGAAGAAAACAAACATGAATATCATCCTTTTGCTTTTTCTAACCCATTCAGGAAGCATAGCAGTTTCTTTGAGGATGAGAAGAGCCACGTGTCAGATCCCTGAGAACCATTTTCCACTAGAGTTTCTGAAAGATTTCTCATGGTAGATGAATTTATTTTAGTACAACCATTTTTATGCACATGCATACTTATGTCCATATATTTATTTATTTATTACATGTTTCTTTATTTACTTGAGACAGAGAGGCAAATAGAGAGTGTGGGGGGGGCAGGGCAGAGAGAGAGGGAAACAGAGAATCCCAACCGGGTTCCGTGCTGTCAGCGCAAAGCCTGATGCAGGGCTTGAACTCAGGAGTCGTGAGATCGCATCCTGAGCCAAAGTTGGACGCTTAATTCACTGAGGCACCCAGGTGCCCCTATGTCCCTATATTTAAATCAAAATAAACACTTTATATATGGCATGAACTTCTGCCATAGGAAGAATGTGTGGCTGTTAATTGGTGAAGGAAATTAGGCTGGAAGAGGAAGACTTACTTCTTTCCCAGTCCAAATTAACCTCTGGACTAAAGTAACTGGCTGCTTATGATTGGGGAACCTGAGGAAAGTGACAGCAATGAAATATGCCACTTATTCCCACTGTCATCCTAAAATTACCATCCACTTTATAGCCATAGGATTCTCTAAGGGGGGGCTCATTGCATTCCAGGAAAAATCATGTTAAACCAACAAGACAGCTCATCACCATGATTGATAACCACATCACTCTGAGCCTTGCCAAATATCTATCTGACTAAACCCAGAAGCTTTCAATCAAACAACAACAACAACAAAATAGAACCACTAACATTATCACAGGAGTCATTTCAAAATATTATGCATTTTTTAATTCCCAAAATAGAGTTCAACTGTATAATCATCTTACTTTTTACTGAAAATGGTAAGAATTTAAATATGAATTTATTAACCTGAAGTCAAAGAAATTATAATGGATTTAAAACTGAATGTCCTAGATCAGCTTGGCAAAATAATCGCAGGTGTCTAACTTTCTCTGCACAGAGTTGGAACAAGTCCAAGAGAACTCAAATTAGTAGCCATCAATTAAGCATAAATTTGGAGTTTTTCCTAGTTTTCTCTTGTCTTACCTGTCTCTCCTCTTCCCTCTCTTCCTTCCTGCCTTTCTCCCTTCCTTTACACTTTTGATGTGATCCAGCCACACACTCTCGACTTGTTTCCAAATAATTAATAAGGTACATTTAGCAAGGAGAATTAAGTACAAAAATAGAAACTGCAATCATGGAATATTGATTTGCTTGAAGAAAACGTTCACTGTCCCAAATAGAGATAAATTCAGCTACTTTGGCCACATCCGAATATAGATGACTTAATCCAAAGGTGACTTCTGATGTTGTTTATTTTGTGGAGAGGCCCTGCTGGGTTATTTATTATGAAAAGGATCCACAATCTTGAGAAACTTAACAGAAGACCATGGGGGAGGGGAAGGGGGGAAAAAGTTATAGAGAGGGAGGGAGGCAAACCATAAGAGACTCTTAAGGACTGAGAATAAACTAAGGGTAGATGCGGGGTCCGGGAGAGGGGAAAGTGGGTGATGGGCAGCAAGGAGGGCACTTGTTGGGATGAGCACTGGGTGTTGTATGTAAATGATGAACCATGGGAATCTACCCCCAAAACCAAGAGCACCTTTACACACTGTATGTTAGCCAATTTGACAATAAATTATATTTTAAAAAAACAAAAAAATTAAAAAATTAAAAAAAGAAAAAGAAAAGAAAAGAAAAGAATCCACAGAAAGAGAGGCACATACCCATTAATTGTAATTGTGTTTGTCTCAGCCCCATGATTCACCTGCCCTCATAGTTTGTCTATGTAAGAATGTTGATGGGGTGAAGATTTTCTTTAATGTGAGGCTGAGAAAAGAACATTGTGTTGATAATGAAGGAATTAATTTCTTCTCCCAACTGTGATAATAATAGAATGGACCATGTGAGGGGTAATTCATTGAACATCCTCTGGGGGTTCCTCATTTCAAATAATGGAGGACAAAAAGAGATTTTACCTTAAGCAACTTCTAGCTTAAATATAGACTGAGAGCTCTTAATATTTCCTGTTGAGTTTTCCCAAAACAAGGTTGGGATAAAAATTCTACATTTGTCAACTGACTTTGTTTTAGATGTATAAAGGAGACTAGAATATATTGTTAAATACCCAAGGAGACTGGAATACATCATCAAATACCTAAAGTCATATTTTCTGGAACTCTTAATCTCTTCTAATTCTGCTTGATCTCAAATGTTATGCTACCTTAAAAGGAATGAGATCTTGTGTTTAATATAAAACTACACATTGCAACTATAGTACACTGAAACAAGTCAGGATACGGCCAGTGTGTCATTTTGTTGGGGTATATAGGCAACTTCTGGACTTAATGTCATCGCTTACTGGAATTCTAGTCTACATTCTATGAATGCATAATGATCGTTTATGCGGTTGGGATAACATTGACAGTAGATATGCCAATTGGGAGAAGTCAGAGTTTTCTTTGAGCTTGCATTATATTTTGGTATGTTTCTTAAATATTGAACTACGGTATATTAAATGTGATATTTTTACTTAAATTTTTCTCTTTTTCTTTTTCTTTTTTCCTAAATAGTGTTGTTTGCATTTCCTTCATAAGCGATACTTGACAATGTCCTTTTATCTTGGTGCAATCTTATAGAATGAGCTTTATCGAGCTATTCTACTTTTCAAATATTGAAGGGATCACAAACATTTGCACTTTACGTATACCTCTGTTGCAAATCTACATATGCTGAGTCACTCTATCTCTAAAACTGTGTTTTAAGGATGTGGAATACATCCATATTTATTAACATGCAAATGGAAATAAACAAATGTAAAGCACGTAATTCTTGGTCTTTCTCCATTGAGTTTGAAGCCCCATGTAAGGTAGAATAGTAGAAGCACAAGAGAAATATACCAACTGAAATCTCTTCTTAACCAAATAATTATCTGAAAGACTGAATGCATTTCTCTTTGCTCCTTATTTTTCACTAACCGTTATGCCAAACGATTGACTTGTGTGTGACTTTACACATTTATTCAAGACTTTTATTCATAAAAAAGCTATTCAATCATTTAAACAAACGCTAATTAAATGTCTCTGGTGGCTGCTGTGCCTGGTGACTTGCCCTGAATGGGGGCGATGTATGAGGGAAATAAATCTTAACTATTAAAGTACAGTAGTTGTTTAGATCTTGAAAGAGAAAGAAATGTGTGGAGACCCCACGCATCCACATTTAAGTGTCAGTGTTTACTATAATTAGGCAACGCGAAAAATAAAGCATTTCCGGAATGATTTATTTAAGTGCCAGTCCAGTCATTTAACCTTGTTTTCCATATGTCCTAAAACAGATGAAGCTTTGAGACTTATATTTTGTTGGTCACATGCAGTTTATACTATCAAAGGAAGTGTCTTAGACTACACCTGATATTTTACCTCATTCCGTAGGCAATAGAAGTCAAACCTTGCCGGTGTTGGGTAATTGATATGCCAAGAAAAGGAAGTCTGGCCTCTGATGCTATAGCACAAAGAGGGTTTCAGGCAAAGCCAGCTGTTCATCATGTGTATAAAGAACCAGTAGTATGGCTTTTATAGATGCAGTTACTTCCTACAGCACAGGGAAGGAGAAAACAGAAAGAAAAAAAAAAACGCATGCTTTTTTGTGATGTCTAGAATGCAAAAGAGCAGAATATGTCGTCCTGATTTTGTTCCGCATTTAAGATGCTGGTGACGTGTGTTATCAAGGCCGCACACATGTGAAAACGGGGACTAGGAAGAGGCCTCTTTAAGGTAAAATATTTTGTTTCACATTACTTCGGTAAAAGCTTCAGGAGTCTAGCTTCAAGCATGGAGTGGTAATATTTTTCTTTTAAAAGATAAGCCCCACGAAGGCAATGCTGGCCCATCTCTTTACAGGTCCACGCAAACAGCTTTGCTGAAGCAAGCGGTGTCAGGGAGGGGGATGTGTTCAGGGGCAGCGGGCCTCCTGATCAGAATCGCAATGTTCCTCTGCAGTGAGCTAGAAGGCAAACCTCCTTGCTCCCCACTTTCTCCGGCTAAATTATGTTAATATTGAAAAGAAAGACACTGACCATTTAAAATATTATAAAGAAAAACATTTTGGGGTTTAGAAATTAGGCTCTAAGTATTTTTAATGACCCACGTTTATGTTTTAGGAAATACTCATTTCACTATTCTCTTTCCATGATTGAAAAACTGTTGAAGAGGCAAAATATAAAAAATGTGATGTACAATGAGGCAGACTGATCTTATAGTTTCCTCCTTAAAAATATAAGAGTAGCATCACAAATACATTGAGTTTCCTAACAGAAATATGTGATTGGATATTCTTTTCTATTCTAAATAGCACTCATTTAGAAACAGACTAATTCTCTAATATGCATCTGTTTGTAGTTGCAAGGATATACATGTGACTTTATTTATAATTGTGAAAGCATGAATTAACTGATGACCAGTAATGACGGATTGGCTTTACAAAACTAGCGTGATAATTAATTTGATTAAATATTGTGTATTTATTAAAAGTATGTCATATAATAATATTTAAAAACTGAGTGGTTATCCAATATATTATTAAATTTTAAAAAGCGGGTTATATTATATTATGAATAGTGTCTCGCTTTATTTAAGTCTGTATAGAAATGAAAATAAAGCTCAAAAACATTATCAGAAATGGCTTCTAGACTTGGGGTTATGAGCGATTTTAATTTCTATGAAGACATGTGACTTCTTTATTTATATAAAATGTTGTAAACTGTTTTCTAGACTGAGGAAAAATTAATATGGTGAAGTATATTATCCATGAGTTAACACATGAGATTGTTGCCATTAATTAGTAATCATCTTCTTAAAGCTTGAACAATGACGTATTTATTTATTATTTGAAGAAATACACATTTAATAATCTGATTGTATATTAAACAAAATTATGGAAGAGAAAAATGGAAAACATGTGTCCTCCTTTCCTGTCTCAGATCTGCTATATAGCTGGGCTGACATCAGTTAGAACCTAAACTTTGTGTATGTTGTAACCAAATATTTGCCTCTAAGATATTGCCCCAGACCTAGGTAACCTAGCCCTCTTCCCAGACTATTCTCAATGTGTCTGTTTTTTTATCTTACATGCTCAGAGTTTTTGTTCAGACGAAATGCTCAGTTAATTGGATTATTAATTACTACTAATGCAAAAATGGTGAAAGAAAACCTTAGGAAGAGTAGCAAAGCTGGATTTGTACTGGTCCCCACTTAAACCATCTACTCACAGCTGTGCTTGAGAGTAATTTTATTCCTAGCTCTTATACCCCACAATACAGAGTGAATTACTTAAAGGAGTTCATACAGATTCCGATTAAATTAATATTAAAGGACAGTCTCACTCAAACTGGTACCGAATTTTCTACAACTCAAAAGTTTTTTTAAATTTTTTTTTTAACGTTTATTTATTTTTGAGACAGAGAGAGACAGAGCATAAACGGGGAAGGGTCAGAGAGAGGGAGACACAGAATCTGAAACAGGCTCTCAGAATCTGAAACAGGCTCCAGGCTCTGAGCTGTCAGCACAGAGCCCGACGCTGGGCTCGAACTCACAGACTGCGAGATCATGACCTGAGCCGAAGTCAGCTGCCCAACCGACTGAGCCACCCAGGGGCCCCTCTACAACTCAAAAGTTTATTCCTGGATGCCAGCAGTGACAATTAGCAGCCTCATGTGGACCAGGAGAGGCAGAACAAGGAGTGCATGGTGAAAAACCATGTTATACAAGGAGTAGTTGAAGAAGGTGGATGTGTTCAGTCAGAAAAAGAAATAATAAGGAATATGAGGGATGCTTTCCAGTATTTGAAAGTCATCGTGTAAGCCACAAATCCTTAGTGTCTCTAGAGAGTAAAATAGCGACAATTTGGTGAAAATCACAGGATGCCAGATTTTAACTAGGTTAAGAATATCTTTTTAACCCCCAAGAAGTGTTCCATGTTACTACTGATGCTTATGCAGAGATAAGATTTGGTCTGTCAGTCATTTATTAATATCTTAGTACACTGCCCACCTGTCATCTTTTTATTAATCTACCCACCTGCCATCTTAACAGCTGGTGATGGGGAGCAAGTGAAGAATTGGAGATTAAAAAATAGAGATAAAAAGAGTTGATTTCTTCTTAATAACACTCTAAAGAGTTAGACAGTTTCATTGTTGATACCTAAAGGTTTTCTATTGTGATAAAAAAAAATCTTGTTAACATTGTCTTCTCCAAATATTGACAGCTATTTTTCTTTGATCAAGACAACATAAGGATTATGATTGAGGTTTAGGGTGTGTAGATTGAGGGCCTTAATAATGCACATTTTGACCCAATTCATTTATATCCTAACTTCCTCTTCATCAATACAATTCAGTCTAGTCCCAAGCACTTCCCTGTGGTTTGGAGGGAATATGTTCATTTCTACTTTCTGGTATTCTCTTCTATCACTTTTATCCCTTGGACAGTTCTCTTCTAACATTTCTTTCCTCCAAAACCCATTTTTCAAGTTCAAAATTCAGTTGCCTATGAACCACAAACCTTTACTAACTACTCTAAAGGTGTATATCAATGTCATGAAGCCATTTTCCCTTAGCTTATCTTAAACATATGTTCTGTCTGATCCATTGTTCTAATTGTTCCATGCATCTTACAGTTTCATTGCAAACTTCTTGGAGTCAGATAATATAACATACACAAAATGGGGCACACATTTTGCTTTTGCCTTTGTCAGTATGCCAAGTTGCTAAATCATCAAAAATGTAACAGGAAGATACTTAAAAAAATGGATTCTGAGAACCTCCAGTGATTGAGTACGAAATTCTGTATTTAGAAAAGAAATAAACAAGACACTCAAGTGATAGTAATGATCTGCCAAATTTAGGAATTAATAAACTGGAGGTCATGGCATCACTTTCTCTTTTCACCCTCTCCACAATCACAGTCACATTCACATACCCATATATACCTAAGTATTCACCTCCACACATATCATATATGCATAAACCATGGAGATTAGTCACATGGAGAAAGGAGGGTGTTTTGGTGAGAGGTAAGGAATGGGAAGAAAACTTGATTAACTGTGAGTTATTTTTGATCCCCCCAGTATGGGATTAGAAGACAAATGATGGAATTCAGAAGAGTCTGTGTGGGAATCTAGGTGTTAGAAAACCATCTCCAAGTCTCCTGAGAAAAGGCATGACGAGGGCTAGAGAGTTAGTCCTTAATAACATTCTCTGCCTCTGGAAGGAGCCTGGCAACATCCTACCTCCCTGAGGTGTGGACGTTTTATGACATTTCTCAAAATGTCTTCAAGATGTAAATCATCATGTAGTACTTGTTCAAAATATAACTAACCAAACACTTCCAAATAATTGGTTTTAAAGGAGTGGCATCCTGGAATTGATTGTTTATTTTATAACTTAATGTGTATATGTATAAAATAGACATAATTTTTAAAAATATACACTGATAACTGTATCGCTAGGCACTATTCTAGGCACAAGAAATACACACAACTGTGAACAAAATAGACAAACTGTCTAAAGGGCACTTATATTTTACTGAATCTGATTAAGTGCATTTAAATTATAATAGAAAAATGCATATCTTATCTAGTCAAATAACTTTAAAACATTGATTTAAAGTCATTACCCGTTGTAGAAGCTGTTAATATTTGTAGTTGTTGTTGCTTTACTTAAAGGAGCCAAGACTTTAGAGACAGCAGTTGCCATAGATAGGGGTAGGAGGCATTTGATAGGGGAGAAGGGCTTAAAATCTTTCTATGTATAGGTGTAGGAAGTTTCTATGCCACTGTTACATATCGGTGGGGGGCTTTTGGCTACATGGTGCTTAGAAGTGGTAGGCCACATCTCTGATTTGGATCTGGGCTTCAAAGCCAATCATATATCCAAACTTGTCACAAACTTACATGTTATTTGATATATGAGCACTGAGAAGTATCTTAGCCTCTCTATCCTTAGATTTTCATTTTGAATGGAGGAAAACATCTGAAGATTTGTACTCTTATTACTGTTTTGCTAACAAGTCAACAGAGTGTAAAGATACTAAGACATTTGTTGAATAAAAGATGGGTAGGTAGGTAGATAGGTTCCTAATGAAATTTATGTGAACAATATGCTTATACAGACGTAGAAAGATTCTTGGTTGTAACATCATATCATACCACTCATTATGCAAGCCTAATTGTTATTTCAGTGTTATTAATATTCATTTTTTGCTATTATCATTATTAATTGTGTGAAGCTATAAATAAGGTGTCACAAAAAACGTTAGAATTAATAAATACAGTAAAATTACACAATATAAAATCCACATCCAAAGATTAGTTTCATTTCTGTCACTAAAAGAAACCATCCAGAAAATAATGAAAACAATTCCCTGTACGACTGCATCAAAAAGGATAAAGTATTTAGTAATAAACTTAACAAAAGAGGTGAAAAAGTTATACATTGAAAACTATCAAACATTGATGAGAAAAAAATTAAAGAAGACACACTTAAATGGAGAGACATCTTGTGTTCAATGAATTGGAAGAATAAATATTGTTAAGATATGTGTACTACCCAAATTGACTCTGCAGAGTCAATATAATCCCTATCAAAATCCCAATGGCGTTTTTATAGAAATAGAAAAAAAAAATCCTAAAATGCATATGGAACCACAAAAATCTCACAATGGCCAAACAATCTTGAGAAAGAACAGGGCTGCAGGCACCACCCTTCCTGACAGCAAACTGTCTTACCTAGGATTAGACTTTAAGACAAGCAGTATATTTTTAAAAGCTCATTTACAATTAAAAAAATGTTGAAATAAAAATTTTGCAGCAAGTGTGGTCAACAGAATAGAACAACTTAGTTACTTTACGAAGAGCTTCTATGTTCCCTGGAGGTGGTCGAGGGTAATGGCTACAGGCTGAGGCTTTGTGGTCAACTGCCCAAGTTTTCATAGCTATTCAGTATGTAAGTATAATTTAGCATTTGTAAAAATGGGGCTAATTATAGAAGGCAGGATGGTTTCAAGCATTAAGTGAAATAATGCATATAAAATGTTCTTTGCAACATTCGACACATTGTAGTAGATACATATATATTAATTGCCGTATTACAAATTTTTTAGGAAAGAAGAGGGAGCTGCAGATGAGAGTAATTTTCTGAGTTCCACAAGATAAATCATAAAATAAACTTAAGTATTCTTTGCATACTCTTTCTTCAGGACAGTTTTCTTTTGGTTTGTTTTCGTTTCTTTTTATTCTTATATTCTCCGTAGTGCACTGTCAGCTATCACAGCAACAGTCACTTAATTTATGCCCTATAAATGAAAATCTATGGATGTTTTCCCTCCCAGAGGGTATCTGAAGAGGTGTACCCTGGTATTAAATGTGTATCTTTAGAGCCAGTCACTGGATAAATGGGTTGACGTTCCTGTGTTTCTGTATTCCAGAAATTATGGAAAGCTTAAGTATGCACCTTAGTGCAAAATCACATCCTTAAGGACTAAGATATGGAGTCCTTGAGACCCTGAAGCTTTCCCTCTCAATGGAAAATCCTAAGAGATGGTGTTCACTGGAACCCTGTCTTCTAATACTGAGAGTTCACAGGGAGTAGATGCCTGTAAATATGGAAACATCAGGGAAAAAAATTTGAAAAAAATGAAAGCAATATGTATAAAATAGCCCAGTGGGAAAATGATCCCCATCAACAGACAAGTCCAAGGTTAGTGCTCTCAAGTCACGGACTGGAGGGAATTCCCACGTCTGAGCTTCCCTGTAATGGAAGGGACCAGGAGAATCTATAAACAAGGTAATAAAGGAAACTGTAGCAACAGGAAGTCTGACTTGACTTGAGTCACGACTATTCATGGGGAGGAGTTAGGGAATGGACTAAACTTCTATCCAAACTTTAAAGGCATGGAACCTACTGCTGAATGTGGCTCCAAGTTCAGTGCTCCAAAAGACCAAGAGGACAACTTGGCCCCAGCATGCATCAAGGAATGATTTTTCAGGTGGACTACTGACCAGCTTCTGAGTGCTTACATGCAAGGACATCAAACCTTTCCCTGAAATTTATCTTGCCACAGCTTCTTTTTTAATGCCACTAACCCATAATTTGTAATTATGCCCCCAAATTGTCCTTCAGCAAGTTTCCAATCTACCTTTTAAATCAAATAGAAATCGAATTCGTGACTTTATTATTCTGAGTACTCATGTGCTCCTGGAACACCACCCCCCACTGTCTGCCTCCTTTTCGTCTGGTCTCTTTTCTGCCTCCTCAGCTGAGTCATAAAATAAATTCATGGGTAACCTCATCTAGCTATAACTCACTTTCTCTTAGACTTTTAATCCCTTTTTATCTTTTAATCTGCACTCTATTTTATGGCTGGCTTACAACTTGAAAGCTCTTTAAAAGATACTATGTATGAAAAATTTCATATAATGATATATTCGCCAAAATATTGAAAAGGAATCATTTTAGTGTAATGGGAGAAGCTTTGTGATAAATAATGGAGTCGTAAACTAATTAAGAGAGATCGCTTGCATTTGGAAATAATGGCATAGTTAATTCTATCTGTGTTTTCAAACTTGCATTTTCAAGTAGCATCTGTATGTTTCATTGCTTTAAGTAACAAGAATGCCTCCAAGTTATTGGCATACATTGTGTAGTTACTAGATTAAATTCAATGTTCCATGTAGTGTGCATTAAAATTATAGTTTAGTGGTATAACAGTTTTTGTCTTTATTTTTATGTGTTACTGTGAAAAGTTCAAAGTGGTTAATAAGCAGAATGCTATTCTAGAAAGTAGTGATAATGTATATGCTATTTTTCTTTTGCAATGAGTTTTAAGGTTCATGTCCAACTACTAAAGTTTTTTTTATAAATTAAAACATACATCACCATGAGAAAGATAACTGTAACTCCTTAACATTTAAAGCTTAGGTTTCATTTTCAAAAGAGAAGCATATGAATGAAAATTTCATAGGAACTTATATGAAGTGAGCAAAGTTGATAAATTCATTAAAGTTTAACTTGATCAACTATGGATTTAATTAGGTTGCTCTGTCTAGAATTACAATATGTGTTTGTATAGCAGAATCTAAAGACATGTATTCCAAAACTCTCATTTTTATAGATAAAGAAAATGAGATAGGATTATTTGGCTTAACCATTGTCATTTGTTCATCAGTTAGGAGAATTTCTATTAGAAAGCATATAGAATCTAATAAAGTTTTTTGGGTTTTTTGTTTGTTTGTTTTTGCCACAGCACATTCTTCTGGGTTACAATGAATCTAGCAAAACAAGTAGGTTTCCAGGTCTTCTATTTTTGTAGCAATTACTAAAACCAAACCTCACCATAAATCACTGTAGCCTTCCACCACAGCAACATAAAATGAACAAACTTTAAAATTAAATCACAGTACTTATACACACATAACATACCTTTTTCTATTAGCTGAGATTATTTAAACAATAATGGCTACAAATTATTGTTTCATAGCTATACACACTGTTTATCATCGTACATGTGGATTCACGAGCACTTTTGCAAATAGTGCAATGTCATGTGGTCATAGTGTCTTTGAACTTGTGAAATAATCAGTAATAACTTGGTTCTAGGTAATGTGAATTGCTACTTTTTATAATAATGACTTTCAATATAGTTCTTGCTTTTTCAAAAGTTTATTCTTTTTCTTGAGCACAATAGAATTATACACTCTTCTGTAGAATTGTTTGATGTATCAGGATTACCAAAATGCTAGTAACTGATTCCTTGTATTTTTTTGGCACTGGTTTTAAGAGTTCTCAAGGCACTTTTGGTTTGAAGCTGCTCCTTTGATTTCTGTAACAGCAAAGCACTATCATTGTGTTAAATGTTGGCAGGAGGGGATAGTGAGACTTTTGCCTCAGGCAAGAGTTTTATAAAGGCTTCATCGTCAATTGCTAATATCAGCTAATCAAAAATATTTTCTAAGCCAAGCTCATTGTTGTTGTTTTCTAATTTATTCATTCAGGAAACATATTTTAAGCATCTATTATGTACCAAGCTCCATCGTAGCTACTGGAATTCCAGTAAGAACAGGAAACAGTCTTTACTCTATGTGTCATGCTTGCAGCCTAGGGGAAAAAGGAAAGATAAAGAAGAGACACTCTGTGAATGTATCGAAATGAGTTTCTGGAAGAGGAGCTATTGAAGCCAGTGCTCACTTTGGGCTGAAGTGTACCTGGGTGCAGGAGGACATTTCTGACTTCCATGACAAATTTCTAAAGAGCAGGATATGGAGTAGCACTATGTTGTGGGGAAGTAATATTGTATTAAAGCAGCAAATAGTAGACAGAATGTGTGGCAATGGATGAACATGGAAATGTAGGTAGAGACAGATGCCCAAAGAACATTAAGGATATTGATGAAGACAAAATCAAATTTACATTTTGAAAAAACAAATGTGGCTTAAATACATAGGGTGGATGGTACATTGTTATGGCAGGCAACAGGATGATTATGAAGTATCATAAAACTATAATTCAAGTGAGAAACAACATTTTGAAGAAAAATAGTGGGAGAAGGGAGAGGACAAACATATGTTAGCAATGCTTAGTCAGTTAAAGAGACTGGTCTCCCAAAAAACAATAATTGGTTTTTAAAAAGTTTAGAATGTAACCAAGAAATTGGGTACATCTTGCTCTGGTCAACTTGCAATTTTGTTATTTAAGAACCTAGACAATAGAAATGGCAATCCAGTTGCTGGCACTGGGAGGCCAATATGAATGAAATTGTAGAGTTAGGCATATAGAGTGTGAGAGAAAAACCTGAGATTCATGAACATTTGAAGGCCAGGGACAAGAAAAGAAGTCTGTAAAGAAGATTAAAAATGGTGATCAGAGTAGCAAGGGCAGGGCCAAGAATAAACAATGTTGAAGAAAACAGCCTTTGTTGGAGGCAACCTAGAGATAGAGATTTGTATCAATCTTACACGCCTCCAGATAAAAGAGGTGAACACGAGGAGCACCTTGCATTCTTGGTGGGAAAGATCAGTACATCAGAAGCAGTATTGGAAAGCTGAAGGAATGCAGTTGTGAGTCCAAAATGCACCACGAGGGGGTGCTAAACACAGGGGAAAGCAAGATTTCAGGTAAGGGAAGGAACTGATGAAATATTCTGTGAAAGTGTAATGGTGAGCAAGTTTGTCTGTAGTCCTTCCTGAAGTAGACTGGATTATGAGAAGTGGCTTGGGCACAGGCAATAGTGAAAGAAACCAAAAGGAGGTGACATACAGATAATAGCCTAATTTATATTTTGCAAACCCTTGATGAGATTCAGATATATGTTTTCAATTCTCAGATGAGAGGCTCAGAATCGTTACCCCCAAATTAATTAGCAGAGCTCTAATTTTTGTTGGGCAGTGGATAAGACAAACTTCCCAAAGAGGAGGCTTGGAGAAGCAGAGGAGTTAAATTTTAGAATGAAAAAAAAAAAAAAAAAAAAAAAAAAAAAAACAGATGGATTTCAGACATTGAATAGTCTTGAAGGAATTCAGATGTTAAGTAGTGATTCATGCCACACCATCGAAGGATTTGAAAAGGGCAGTGATATATTCAAAATCCTATAACTGAAAGATTAATCTACAGTAATGGGGAAGATACTTTGAAAAGAATTAAGATTGGATTTTGTTTCAATTTGTACAACCAATTACTAGAATTAGAAGGAAACAAGAAAATGTTGCCCCTTCATTATAAAGTTGAAGAATTTTAACAGCAACCACTTTGATGTGGGCTCCCTATGTGCCAGTTATTATGCTAAGCAATTTACATGCATTAACTCATGAGTTAATGAGTAAATGAGTTCCATGTGATCCCAAGTATTTATAATCCTACTTTCAATTTGAAATAACAGGCTTACAGTGTTTAGGTGACTTGCCAAAATTTTGTTAATTTGGAAGTAACAACAACAACAAAAACCTCCCAGTCCAACTCAAAGTATAAAAATCTCACACAAAAAAGGATTTATGGTCTTGAACCATCAAATGTTTGGAGGTTGAGCTTTAGCCAAGTTTGATCAAGGCTCCTCACTTCCTTTCCTGGGATTCCTAAGTTTGTGGCCTCTTGTGTATCGCTGTCTCTGGTGGCATTTCCCCCAAGCTGTTGAAATGGCTGTATTAGTTCCAGATATTTGCACACCAATTCCAGAGAAAAAGAGAAAGAGAACATTTCCTAGAAGCTCTCAACAAACATCTCTGGTTTTATGGGCTTGAACTGGGTTACCTTTATACTTCTTAACCACTCATCATTAGCCAGAAAAAAACAAAAAACAAAACAAAACAAAACAAAACAAAAAATCACTTGCACTTGTCAGTTTAAACTTGAGCCAACTACCTTCATGGAAGTTAAGCTTCTTCTAACACACATGGAGGTGTCAGGGAGATAGTGATATATAAATACATATATAGACAGTTTTAAGATTAGGTGGTATTCATTTGGGAGGGTGGGATTACCATACTATTCACTAAAATTACATTATTATCCTTACAGAATTGAAACAGCTTTCAAAACAATCATATATATATTCAATTATACAGCCAGTTCTAGGATCCAATACTTCTGGTTTATGTACACAGACATATACACACATATACATATACAATTTGTTTTTTTTTCTTTTACTAAAGCTAAGTAGATAAATAGATAGGAAGATAGATACAGATAAATAGAATTGATCGATAGATACGTAGATACATGATGGAGAGATAGATGGATAAGTAGATAAGTACAGACAGCCTCTTGATAAGTTTTTGTTCGATGATTTTGTAGGCTAATGTAAGTGTTCTGAGAGCATTTAAGTTAAGCTGGGCTAAACCATGATGTTCAGTAGGTCACATGTATTAAATGCATTTTCAACTTAAGATATTTTCAACTAGGATGTGTTTATCAGGATGTAACCTAATTGTAGGTTGAGGAAGGTCTGTAGATGGGTAGATAGACATATTTTTTTTTAAATTTTACCCTTAACACGGCAGAATCATCGATCAAATAAAAACAAATAATTTTAGGAGTGTAGAGTGTGTGTTAAACAAATAATTAATTACATTAACTGGTCCTTAATATCTTGGCTAACTGCATTTAATCAAAAAACATTTTTTATCCTTAAGAATACAATATTACACAGAAAAATACAAAGCTTAGAAAATTATGGCTAAAAGCCACTGAATGAATGAATTCCAAACTCTTATATTTCATCATGATTTCTATGGAATTTCCTGACAGCATTCATGAAAATAATTTCCAATTACATTGGGCACAAAGGAGGCAACATTGTATCATCACTGGTAATTGGAATTTAGCGTGTCACTGGGAACAGTCATTAGCATTTTTACTGGTGTATGTGGTATAGAATTCTTGGCACACAACAGAGAGATAAAGTGCTCGTAAAAATGGATTGTCTTATCCATCAAAGTACATTTGAATCACGAGGTGTAAATACATATAGCCTAAAATATTTAGTACGTATCTAGAACAAAAGTTTTATAACGTTAGAGTGCTTTTGGGTCCTTGGACTGAATACCAAATCGTAAGTGGATGTCAAAGCCACCGTCCAGGTTTGCCAAGGGATGTTCTATGGCCAGGCTGAGCAGAATCATTGTGGAAGACAGTATAAAACCGAAGTGCCTGTTCTTATCCTAGAAGTGCAGTTGAAGAGGGCATACAATTCACTCTGGAGGATTTCTAGGACATATTATCTTTACTAATCTTTAAAAGCTCTGATTATTTCAAGCAAATGTGACAAGTATACAAACGTTTCTTTCTTGGGTCTCTAACAAAGTGGTTCCATATTGTCATATTCTACTTGTTTGTATTTTAATGTATTCTAAATGCACATTCCCAAATCACGTTTTTCCAACATACGAAGATACAGTCCAGATCAGTATATGAATATCAATAAGGAGGTCTTGAGGACAGGCATTGAAAATAAGTATGCATGCATTTATTTTGTTACACATTAAATAGCACATACTAGGTGGAAAACTTTTATTGTAACTTCTTTATCAATATTAACTCATTTAATATGGCTAGAAGATAGGTACTATTTTTTCCTTTTCTTTTCATATGACGAAACTAAAATGGAGAGGTTACATAATTAGTTTGAAGTCACACAGTTGGCTAGTGGTCAATCTCAGATTCGAACATAGGCTTTGGGGTTCCTGAGGCACAAATAATAATCACAATGGCAAGTAATTCAGCCTTTCCTAATTGGTGAAATTGTGTAAGACTCGGCTCATCAGACTGATCAGTGAAGATTTTAACACTTTCTGATACCTAGCCCGCCCACAAACATTTAAATAAGACTTTCTGATGGAGGCCCAGGAATCGGTGTTCTTAGTAATCCTTGTAAAAGCTTTACATGCAGCCCCTGGTGAAGATAAAAAGGACAGAGGGGCCATTTACAGCTTTAAAGGGCAAACATGGGACGAGAATCCATAGAAGGAAGCTAACAGCCAAGTGTTCGTGAGTAGTGCAGTGAGAGCTAATGCAAAATTGATTAAAGACCCAGTTGCTTTAAAGACTAAACTCACCTGCTGTATGTCTATGCTTAATTTTACCTTAGAGCTAAGCCTAGCTTTAGCACATCTCATGTTTCAATGTGTTATACTATCCAACTCCTTTGTAGGATCTATTACACGTGTGTATGCACATGCACACTTACCCACACATGCTCTCTCTCTGTTGATTCTGTAAGCCTTTCTGCTTTACATTTCTCTGCTGCTTAATGTCTTTTAAGGTAATAAAATGCATATTTATTTTCCAATCTTATTTGGAAAGCAATTCTAGAGTCTTTATCATTCCATACCTTTCTAACTGGAATTGTATTATATCTTGGTTACAATGCAATGTCTACATAAGGCAAGAGCTGAAAGAAAACCATATGTCTCTCTAGATATGATTTGTCCCTTTTTTCCTTTTCATGCTTCAATCCTGAGAAGGGTTAAAAATATTCAGAAGAAAACAACTTGTCATTAACTCCCCATGGGTGTGCTTTTCATACTGTGGCTAAATCTTGCTTATGTGGTTTTTTTAATGTAATGTCACTCACCTTGGTCTGCTCTCTTAAGTGAGAACAGTGACATACTTTAGATATTCAGGACAAGTTAGACTCACAATTTAGTGTCAAAAAGTACCCTCAAGGCCACAACCAGCTGCCAGATCCCCCATTTAGAGTATGATGCATATAGAATTTGTGTCTTGTGTGTACATGTGAGTACTATATGTATCCAGCTGATAAACATGTATTTGGGAATTATGTCATGACAGACTGGGTATAAAAATAATGAATATGGAAGGGTGGCTGATGTAAAAGATTTTGTAGCCCATGAGAAAAAACATATTGTATTGAGTTTCAAAAAATCAAAACGTATTGAGACTGAGAGCAATACAGAGGTGTGGACACATGATCTCTGCTTGGGAGTAGAAAAACAAGCATTCATGGAAGTGACAGTGCAGCTGGGACATCAAGGGTGGGTACTATTTTTCCAGATGGTCGAGGCAAAAGTGCTTCCGGTCACAGGATTACTTGGGCAAGAATACAGAGGTATGAAAGAGGCTCAACTCCACAGTAACGAAGTATGTACAGACTTGGCCTGGAGTCCCTGGCCGCACAGTCAGAAATTAACCTACAGAGGGCTCCTGGGTGGTTCATTCGGTTAAGAGACCCACTCTTGGTTTTGGCTCAGGTCATAATCTTACAGTTTGTGAGATCAAGCCCTGTGTTGGGCTCTGTCCTGACAGTGTGGGGCTTGCTTGGGATTCTTTCTCTCTCCCTCTCTCTTCCTCTCTCTCTCTCTCTCTCCCTCTTTCTCTCAAAATAAATAAATAAGCTTAAAACTATATGTATATACAAAGAAATTAATCTACAGGGATTTTGAAGCTCATGCCTATCATGCTATTCATAGCATGCCAGTGAGTTTAGGTGATTTTTCTTTCAAAAGGAATAGAAACCCTTTAGGACTTATTTTGTTTTAATTATTTATTTTTTAATGTTTTTTCAATTTATTTTTTGAGAGAGAGAGAGAGAGAGAGAGCAAGCATGAACGGGGAAGGGGAAGAGAGAGAGAGGAGAACAGAGAATCTGAAACCAACTGCACACTCATAGCAGAGAGCCCGATGCAGGGCTCAAACTCACGAACCCAAGATCATGACCTGAACCAAAGTCAAATGCTTAACCAACTGAGCCACCCAGGTGTCCCAAATTTTTAACTTATTTTTCAAAGAAGGAGAGTAACATGATCAACCTTGTGTTATGGGACAATGACTGTGATGCTCCTGTGTGACAAGAGCTGGAGGAGGAAGCAATTAGAATGTTTCTCAGCATTGCAGTTATGAAAGTGAGGGCCCAAACTAGTTGAGACAGTTGCAGGGGTGATGAAAAACAAAGCACATATTCAATGAGTAGAACATGCTTATTCACCTAGAAAATTAAAAAAAAATGATTTTATAGAAGCCATAAATTATACATAGTCCACTTATATTTTCAACATATTTCTAGCACATTTTTCATACCCCAAATGCAAAAAATGCATAGAATATAAAAACGCCTTGCTGGAGGTGACATTTGTCTGAATAAATAGCTATGCAATGAATTTCTCTTTTATGGTTTGTTGAGAGCAGTCCCTGGTGTATGGTGTGTGCCACTGAACATTTGTGGATTGAAAGAAGAAACGAATCAGTCAGTAAGTTGATGTCTACTTGGGCCGAAATCGTGAGGGCTCAGCTCTGCTCCCATCTCTTCGACCATTTTGAATGAGAATGTGTTGGTGACATTCTTTTAGTGTCAACAAGAATGATTTGAACATCACTGGGCTTCAGTTCTCTCATTTTAAAACACAGGCATTGTGTTGGATTTTTTTAAAAATTCATCCCTATTGGTAATATTAATCTTCTTGAAATCAAATAAATAGAGTATGACTATCACATGACCTACATGTGAGCAGAAGTAGGCCACGTGTGCTTGCATTATGAAAACCAGATAGCCCACCTACTCTAGGTTCCAGAACACATATGCTCATTGAATATAGATTAGAAGAAGAGATTAATTAAAACCACCAAATCTCATCAGCCACACAGATAGAATAATATTTTTGAGGGAAGGATACATATACGCACACACTGATAAACATAAAGGAAAACCACTTGGAACACAAAATGAAAAAAAAAAAAGACTACAAGTCAAAATAAGCTAGTAAATATACTTTAAAAAAATTTTTGTTAGTGTTTATTTTTGAGAGAGAGCACAGGCGGGAGAGGGGCAGAGAGAGAGGGAGACACAGAATCTGAAGCAGGCTCTAGGCTCCAAACCGTCAGCACAGAGCCCGACGTGGGGCTTGAACTCACGGACTGTGAGATCGTGACCTGAGCTGAAGTCGGAGGCTTAACCGACTGAGCCACCCAGGCACCCATGAGCCAGTAAATATAATTTTAAAGATGGACAGATAGATATAGACTATGAAAGTAAAATAGGTTAAGAATTTGAGTAAGGTTTATATACATACACACAAACACACAAAATAAAAATGACTCATACATAAGGTACTGAAATTCACTCATAATATAAGAAGATACAAAAGAAGAACAATGAATACTGGTGAGAATACTGGAAAATATACCAGGTTGGTAGACATGTAAATTACTACAACCTTTTTGGGAGTCAACAACAATATATATTGACATGTCTGCTTCATATACTTTTAGACCTAGCTCTCTCAATGGTAGGAGATTACCAATTCCACATTTGTTTATAATAGGACACCCCCCCTCCCAATTCTCTAAGTAGAGTGTCCACTAAAAGGAGATTGGTTCAATTTAGTATTCCATACTTTTATTACTTTAATGATATTTATTACTTTAATTATGGTTATGTGCTGATATAACATGACTGTCCAATATATTTTTTAAGGAGTAGAGTACAGTTCAAGAATATGTGAAAAGTTCCATCTCTTTCATCCAAATAAAAATTGAAATATCGGTTATTGCATAAGTAGATAGTATGTCAAGGTAAAGATAAAATACCTGTTGGAAGAGTTGTATGTATAGCCATAGCTATATATTTGTGTATTTCAGTATTTGTTCCTCTTCTGATTCCTCTCTAGACAAAATATTATCCTTGAGAATTTTGGCCTCTCAGCTTTGTTCATATTTCTTCCCTGACACTCTGATTAGTGTGTCTGACAAATCATAGGAAACCGGAGAATTTTTTTCCTTTTTTTTGTTTCAAGTTTCTATTGAATTCTAGCTAACATAGAGTAATAGTGGTTTCAGGAGTAGGATTTAGTGCTTCATCACTGGCATATAACACTCAGTGCTCAAGTGCACTCCTTAATCCCCATTGTTAAATGAGTGACTGAATTGGTGAATACATGCTCTTAACTTTGAGAGAAATCGTTGGAAATAAGTGAACCACTCTGTGGGTTTCTGTGTATTGCCTGACCATATGATACATATGCATGAATTCTCAAATCGGAATTACTCAGTCAAACACCATGCCATTTATTAGCATTTTCAACATCAATTAGAGGAAATAAAAACATTAACGAATTTAAGTTAATGCATGTAGGTAATGTATCACTCTTCAAAAAAAAATTTTTAGTTAGAATTTTATAAAGATATGAATGTTCATTGGCAAGAACTGAGATGATATCATATTACAACTGTGAACCTATAATATGGAACTCATTTTTCAAATACATTTTGACAGGTAAATACGTGCACACTTAAAATTATATCCGAATCGGTTCTCATATGAACTCTCACCCGTATTTAGGTATTGTAGTGAAACTCTTATTTAGTCGCATTTTATATCAAAAGCACTGCTCCTAATTACTGTTCTTTCTATGTGTTAATTCTATAACCTCTCAGGGTTCCCTTTCTCTGTTCCTTGCTCTGCTATATATTTGTGCATATATATGGTATTAACTTATATAATCTTAACTTATATAATCTAACCATCCTTCTAGCCTTCTAACCATCACTAACATAATTTGGATTGTCTTTAATGTTTTCTTTGTCACTGAATCCTTAGGTTAATTCAGTCTTGAGGCCTCGGGGTGCTCCTGTTGTCTTAATTGCAATTATTTTTGGTTGCTCAGTTTCTCAAATACTCTGTCCTAACTTAAAGTGTTCCTCATGCTGGTACATAGATGTTGATTTTAAATAGCAATGCAAGTTACTTACAGCCTCTAGGCTTCAGTAAGCCGTCAAACCTTTTAGCTTTTCCATTGATAACCTAATCATGAAATTAATGCATCTATAGTAAGCAGATGAGCTAATGTAAGCAGTGTCGTGTTTTCTCTGGTGCACAAATCAATAAAGCTATCATAATGACTTTCAGTTCAATCATCTTGCTACTGGAAATGAATATAGCTTTTAAAATAGATTTTTAAAATATGTATCATTTGCACTGAGAGCTATACTGTTGCCCACCATTTTGGTTATAGTAGTTACGTCATTTCCAGTGACAGCCTATATTCACAGAATCGTTGAGCAATGCCAAATTCTAACGGAAAATGGAGTCCACAGATAAAAGACATGACCTTGTGCTCTGTAAAACAAAGATGCTAGATTCATACTGTCTTATTTTCCAGGTGCATATGTGCTCCAGGTCAAGGCCACCGACGCGGATGACCCGACCTATGGAAACAGTGCCAGAGTCGTTTATAGCATTCTTCAGGGACAACCTTATTTCTCTATTGATCCCAAGACAGGTAAATTTTTTATTAGAGACAACATTATCACCACCCCTTTCAAATATTTAAACTTTAATTAAATCTTGGCATGGGAAGTTACCTATTCTAAAAATGCAATAAAGATCCAATGTGCTGTACATTAAGCCAAAGAAGATAGGATCTTACCTTGCTGCCATAGAATGATTTCCTCTAGATTGAATTTTGTGTAAATATAAGGCATTTCACATGTATGTGTCAAGTCCCAATACCAAGATAAGGATTCTCTATGTGTTTTATTTTAATTTTTCAAAAGCCTAGCCATATTTGATTTTTGGTTCTTCTGGAATTAAAGTAGCTATTCATTTCAAGTTTTCTTGATTGGGTTCAATTATAGTTAGTTTTGGGTCTTATCAACACGTGGTAAGATCACAGAGCTTCTACTGCTATATTTACCAGAGGTTATGGGTGTTTGATTTGGATTAATATAGACTTCTACTTCTAGCAGGGAAATGAAGAGGGTTGACAAACTTTAAACACCCAGATCACGATTCTTCTGGTCAATGCTTTTGAAGCTACTCTCATTTTTAGGTCAAAACATTTGAATGGAAGTTTTCAGAGCCAAATGTATAAGAATCTTTGGAAAGTATAGAAAAGACAGGATATTATGCACCAGAAGATTTTGTATTCCCTTGTAAATAAAATGAGGTCCCTCTGTTCTAGAGAATCTGTTTTTTGTATGCTAGATATTTTTTTTTAAGGAGATTTAGCCATGCTGACCAGTGATCAAAGTAGGCGTCCCATGTCACAGTTGAAATAGAACTCCACAGTGACAGCTCTTTTATGAACTCTTGTATGTTACATTATAATATATTGCACTTTGAATTCAATACTATTTATTACATTAGGTTAAAATAATGAAAGAAACTGTTGACATACTTAACTAATGTTACTTTTTAAATTTCTAAATGAATTTGTAAAGAGCTATATCAATTTGAAATAAATTAATTTCAGACACTTTATATGCAAAGGAGCTAAACATTTTAAAATTAACACTTCTCCATAAATGTGTGCTAAAATCTGGAATACCAATTAGATATAGGTTAATTAATAAATTAGCCATGTTTTAATGTCACCTAGAAACATAAAGTCGATTAAGTGGAAACGGAACCTGCAAAAACTTTCTACAACTGAACCTGCTGTCTTCTCATTTCTTGCTCTCCTTGTTGATGCCATAGAGGGACAGAGGTCAGCAAAAAGTTATAGGAATAAGGCAGGAAGTTGCTCCCTTTTATAAACCTAAAAAAAGAGTAGTTTGTAATAAGGACAGCATCAGTCTTTTGAGAAGGGAACATCAGTGCTGAAGAGAATCTAGAAAAGTTTAAGACGTAGAAGCTCTTTTGGTTTGGAAAGAGGGTCAGAGACCCAAAGCCAAAGGAGTCAATTGTTAAGAGTGAATGCGTGATGGAGAAATTACACCTACAATGTAAGTTATTTTCATTAAGTCTGGCAATGAGGATATGATATTTGGCAGTATCCGTATTAAGGCGCTTTTAACTGAGAAATCATATATATTTGTAGAGAAAACAGGGAAACATTGTTGAGGAAAGAATTTGCGGAAGTTGTTTATTGAAGTTTATGATGGCACAAAATTCCAGAAGGGTGAAGACAATTTATAGGCAAATATATAGACAAATACCTCAATATATAGACAAATACTGAAGGAAAATTATCTAAAATATTATAAATCCTTTCATCAGATGAACACATCATGCGTTACTTCTTCTATGATTACCCGTATTTTCCAAATTTACCATAATGGATAATCTAACTAGAAACTAGTGTGGGCAATGTATGTGTCTTAGATCTCTTCAGCCTCCGAGAAGCACTGCTCAGAGTCAGAGGGGATGGACAAAGGAGAAAAGAAAGTATGTAGAGATTGGTGGAGGGGAGGTTCGATATTAGAGTACACTTAGTGGGGTGTAGTGATTAACTCTATAGACAGAGTAGGTAAATTTATATACTCAGAATAAGTGTAGCAGACGAAAGATAAAGAAACGATTATTGATGGAATAACTATTGATGTACTGAGTATCTAACTAAAAAGTATGGTAAAATCATATAACGATGAATTTAAGTAGAGATCATGGATTAAGCATAGAATTATTATAGTCAAATTAATTACTACTCAACAGACAATAATTATATGAGTCAAAACAGTTTCTGTCCCCTTGGCTTTACTTGTTCAATATCAACTTTAGATGAATTCTAAAGCCTTTGGAAAGTATTACCTTATAGGAGAGCCTGTATATTCATAGTATGCCTTTAATAACTATGTATTTCTATCTTATGCGATGCTTATTAGTTAGAACTAAAGGTGAAACAATTCTGGCATAAACAATGAAATAGATTTTTTGAAGCATTGATTTTCACTGGAGACAGAAGTCTTGATACTAACAATGCCTCAGACCACTAGGCAGGAAAAGAGTGGATGATGAGGCCCTTCATTAATAGAATGATAACTAGTTGCTCATGCACAGCGACCATTAAGAAGACTTTTTGTCAAATTTATCACCTTGTGGTACATAAGAGTAAATCAAGAATCAAGGATAATTGCAATTTCTCAGAAATAGTCTCCATTTGTTCCAGCCGTATAGCTTCCTTTTATGATTCCTTTTGCTGTTATTAAATACAATGCATGAAAAACTAATATTACCTAAAATTTTCCACATTTGAGTATAGAATACACTTTAAAATAATTTTTAAAGGAAGAGTCTCATCAGAACTTCTGGTGCCTAAATATTTATGAAGAGATAAATATAGCCATTTATTATTCATTGGGAATAAGAAAATAAAAAAAATATTACCTTAGTGATATTGCTTTTTGACAAACATTCTAAAGCATCTCTACCCAAGTGAGTATAGCAAGCTTATTTATAAGCAATATAAATTGGTGCAGTCTATGAAATAGACTCAGAAATAATAGTTCTCTTTAAAATTGGCTAATTTTGCAATTATTGGGCTTAACTATGAAACTATTCACTGTGAATTAAAATTCACATATATTCATATACATATACCTCAAATTATTATTAAATATTAAAAAACTTCAAATGTAGATAAATCTATAAAGCATTAAATAACATTAATATTCATTATACTTATTTATAAATCATTAAAATGTTTGTCATATTAGCATGTTATATTACATTGTGTACATTTTTTATGCTTAATGTTTTTGTGCATTAGAAAAATATCCCTAATCTATGAAACATTAAACATAGGCTTTATAATATTTTATCAAGTGCATGAAATCAGGATGCTAAACATTTCTATAGCGTTGATAATAGGATTATTTAGGAAAACAAATATTAGTATAAGTGATGGACCTCATGTCTTAATTTGCCTTTAAAATTCTTTTAAAGTATTTAAATTGTTCCCCGAATGATTTCAGAAACTCATCTGAGTTGGGTAACTAGATATTGCTATTTTGTGTATCATGTGGTGGTGATGTGCTATAATTTTCCAAATTATCTGAGCCCTAATTGAGAAAGCATCATCATTTACTTCACTTCAACACCTTTTTAAACCTATAAACTTAAATTTTTCTTGTGATAAAATATACATAACATAAAATTTACCATATTAACCATTTTAAGGGTACAGTTGAGTGGCATTAAAAATATCCACATTGTTGTGCAAACATTGCTACCACCCTTTTCCAGAATTTTTCCATCACTATCTTTTCATTTATGTGCATTGTCAAAAACAATGTATAAGTTTTTATTTTACGTATTTATATGTGCATTTCTAGAACCCATATGAAACCAATTGAGTGGGTCTTAGAGTTGAACACATGAGCTGTATATTTTTCCCTTTTATTCACCATTCTGATATTTCATGCTCTGTAATGCTGTCCTAGCTTATGTTTAGGGAAATCTGATAAGTGTCGCTGAGAGAATTGACACTTTCTCAAGATTTTTTACTCTTTGAGTCTATCACCTTTGATTCAATAATTGTAATCTGCAAGCCTCTATGTCCTAAGTGAAGCCTCCTTACATATTCTGACTGATGTTTATTCTTACAGGTCTTCAAAACTGTGTTGGTGTTTTAAAGCCCCATAGTATAATCGAAGCATGGGTTAGACTATATTTTGAGCTAATTCTTGATACTAGTATATAAATATTTACAATGTTTCATGGTTTGAAATGCCTTTGATATTTATTCAGCATAGAGTCTTTAAGGATTCAGACACCTGAGCACTGAGGTGCCCGATGAAACAAAGATAGAGTATCTTCTTTCTTCAAGGGGAAAATAAGAGTGTTTACCTACACAAAGTCAGCGTGCCTTTAATACATTTTGCACGAAGACGAAGTCTGTGGACCTGTTGAGAGCAAGGAAAGCAACAGGTGCTGATACATATAAGGGAGAAAAATGTGTCACGGAAATAGACAATTAGGAAGCAATTATATCGCATATTACCTATTTTGTAATATTTTGCATATGAGTAGTAAAACCACATGTCTCAAAATGTGCCCCAGTGAATGGTTCCCTTGTATTCTGCATCATCTCACTTCCCAAGAACTCTGTGTGAACTTCACTTGCCTTATTTTAGAAATCATGGATTGCACACATCAGCAGGTAGAACTGAGGATGTTTGGCCTTGAAAGGAAAATACTCCAGGGACATGTGATACATGCCTTTAGTAAGTTGTAAAGCTGTTATGTAGGAGAGAAATCGGCTGTGTTCTGTGCTGCTTGAGAGGAAACTGGCTATCAATGACTGGTGTGAGTTACAGGAAGAAAGAGTTTTGGTGTGGTTTCATATGCATAAAAAAAGATGTTAATACTCGTCTATAAATAAGAGGAGTGCTTCATGAGCTTGCGAGCTTCCCATTACTGGAAGGGTGAAAGTAGATGATGAGCAATGAGCTAGTGATGCTGGAGATGACTATTCACGTCATGCATGTTTATGTATAACCAGTGGCCTCACAGTGTTTTGCTATTCAGAAGCCAAGATGAAACAGATCCTCAAATGGATCCCCAGCTACTGGAGGGAGGTCATCGGGTCCTTAGACAATTAGACTTGGATTTCGTAGGATAAAATTCTCTGATCCATAGTCTGACTGCTGGGCTCTGGGATGGACTGAGGGCAAACTTCCTGAGGACAGAGGCCCTGGGAAGTGGTGTCTGATTCCTAAACAATAGTTAAAGTGTGCTATTGGTGGGAAGATGGTCTCTAAATATTCTTCCTACTGAAGATTACCTGATGACTCTTCTTGAGATCAAAATACGTCATTGGATTATTGGCAACATTAAAAAAAAATTATACACCTCATCTCTGTAGTGATAAAATACACATAAAGTTCTTGAGCTCAAAATACATTATTGGATTATTGGCAACAATTTTTTTAAATTGTACACCTCATCTGTGTAGTGATGGATACAACATTTTTGTTACTACTTTTAAAGATTGCACTAGCTTTTAAAAAACCCATTTCACATTTTAGACTGATTTAAGACTGTAATGAAAAGCAACTCAGTAACTTTTCATATAAACTGCTGCAAAAGCAGGTCTTGTACAACTGTTTTTAAATATCATTTAGTTGTGGAATTGAAAAAAAAAGAAATTTTACATTGTCACTGCTGAAGTTAAAGTTCCCATTTCTAACCATAATTATTTTTTTCTATTCTACCGTCTATTAGCAATTCCTAAAAGAATTGAGGATTAAAATATATTTGCCAATGCTTCCTTCAAATTCATGTGTTAAAAGGTTAATCAGGACATGGCCAACACTAGAGTCTGTGATCTCCAAAGAGATCATTTTCAGGTGCAAAAATAACGTTTAATCAGATTTTTTTTTTCATAACATAGCTGTTATAATAAACATAGATCTATACTAACTACGCCATCTCATTCAGAATTATATCATGAGTATTCTCATGCTCAACCATCAATAATGACCAAGAATACTAGGTCATTGAAGGATGTATGGGAATTTTCCCTGTGTTAACTAAGCTGATTATTATACATTCACTTATGGCTTTTATTAATATTTTGTGTGCCCACCATATGCTTCCCATTGGCCTAGACCTAGGTATCCTACAGGGAAGAAAAACATAAAGACAAAATTCCCACCTTCAGGAATACACATTTTATTTGGGAAAACACAGAACAAACACAATAAGTAAGAAAACTATACTACAAAGTTTTGAATAGCAGTAAAGGCTAAGGAGAAAATGATAAAGTAGAGAAAGAGCATAGGAGATGTTGGGTAGGGTTATATGTGGTATGCAGAGTAGTAATCTTCCAAGTATGTCTATGTCCTAATCCCTGGGACCTGTGATTATGTTATGTTACGATTATGTTATGTTATGTTTAACAAAGACAATTAAAGTTGCAGATGGAATTAAGGTTGTTTTCTCACCTGCAGATAAGGTGGGGAGATTATCCTGTATTGTCTATGTAGACCCAATTTAATTACATGTGTTCCTAAAAGTGTAAAAGGAAGGTAGGCAAGTCAAAGTCCAAGAAAGATTTGAAGATGCAGAAAAGTAAGACATCTTTCAGAAGATAAAAAAGCCTTCAGAAAGAAATGCTTCCTGCCCACACCCTTGATTTTGGTCCTCAAGACCCATGTTGGACTTTGGTCCTCCCTCATTGTAAGATAGTAAGTTCGTGCTGTTTTTAGGGCACTTAGTCTGTGGCAATTTATTACAGAAGCAATAGGAAACTAAGTCAATATAGAATTCTAGATAGAATGGCCCACAAAGTCCTATGGAGATGACTTTGAGAAAAGATGTGAAAGAAAGAGAGGAGCTGCTTATGAGTAAACCACAGGAAGAACATTCCCCACAGATGGAAGACAGTGTGACCAGAAATCTAGTGACCAAAGAAGAGAGTTGTGGAAGAGAAGATCAGAGAGTTAAGTGGAAAGGTGGAGAAGTTTTCACTCCGAGTGAGTTGGAGTTTAGTTTGGGCAGGGGTGTATGGTTCATGCTCTGGCCTCACTGCCATGACTTCCCTTTTACGAACAGAATAAATGGCCCAGGACTTCTTTGGACTCTAATCCTCAGTAAGTGTAAAATTGAGCCATTCATCCATTGTTCCTCGTTCTCTCTCTCAATAGTCGCAAAGTAATAATTAACATTTTTTCCAGCCTTATTGGGATATATTTGATGTACAACATTGTAGAAATTTAAGATACACAATGTGTTGATTTGATATACTTAAATATTGCCAAATGATCACCACCATAGTGTTGGCCAACACCTCCATCCTGTCCCATAATGACCATTTCTTTTCTGCGGTAAGAACTTTTAAGAGCTACTCTATAGCAACTTTCAAGTATATAACAGAGTAATATTAACTATAATCATCATGCTGTACATGAGATCCCCAGGAGGTATCCATCTCATAACTGGAAATTTGTGCCTTCGACAAACGTCTCCCATTTCCCCCAACCCACAGGTCCTGGAAACCACCATTTTACTTTGTTTAGATGAGTTCAACTGTTTTAGATCCTACCTATAAATAATACTGTAGAGCATTTCTCTTTCCCTGCCTTTCTTATTTTACTTAGCATAATGCCCTCAATGTTCATCCATGCCTTCACTCTCCTCACTAAATAATATTCCTGTGTGTGTGTGTGTGTGTGTGTGTGTGTGTGTGTGTGTGATATTTGTTATCCAATCATCTGTTAATGGATGTTTAGGTTGTTTTATCTTGGCTTTTTGTAAATAATGTTATAGTGACCATGAAGGTGCCAGCACCTCTTTGAGATCCTGTTTTCATTTTCTCTGGATATATACACAAAAGTGATATCCTTGGAAAAGATGGTAGTTCTATTTTTAATTCTTTGAGGAACCCCCACACAGTTTTTCACAGTAGCTGCACTAATTTACACGCCCAGTATTCCCTTTCCTTCACACCCTGACAATATTGGTTATCTCTTGCCTTTTTGAGGACAGTCATTCTAACAAGTGTGAGGAGGTAATCCTTTGATTTTCATGTCTCTGATGATCGTTGATGTTGAGCACATTTTCATGCACTTGTTGGACATTTGTATAACTTCTTTGGAAAATGTTGAGTTCCTCTGCCCGTTTTCAAGTCAGCTTGTTTGCTTTTTGTTACTGAGTTGTATGAATTCTTGTATATTTTGAATATTAACCCCTTAGCAGGTGATTTGCAAATATTTTCTCTCATTCCACAGATTGCCTTTTCATTTTGTTGATGGTATTTGTGCTGTGTGGAAGCGTTTTAGCTTGATCCCACTTGTTGATCTGCCAGTTGCATTCCAGAGGGTTTATTTATCTTTGAAGCCACCATGTTACTTCTTCTTGTCCCCTCTGTGATTTTATTTTGCCCTGTCCTTCCCCCGTAGCAGCATAAATCGACTCTTCTGATGTGCAGCCACATCGACTCTTCTGCATGCTTTGAGGGACTATGCCTGCTTCTACAAAGTACTTTCCTGCTTCCTTCCCTGGGATGCTCCTTCTTGTGATCTTTCCAGGTCTGCCTCCTCCAGTTCTCTGAGTTTGCAACTGTAAAGCCTTTTCTCACAGAGAACTTTTCTGGCACTACTTTCAAAGGCACTTGATTTCACTTTCCTCATAACACAAATCACCATCTGAAATTAACTTAATTATGTAAGTACTTCTTTATGGTCTCCTCGGTATCCCATAAACATAGACCCATTAAGTGTACATTCCATGAAAGAACCTTGTACAGAGTGTATCTTTTTTATTTATTTATTTTTATTTATTTTTTAATATGAAATTTATTGTCAAATTGGTTTCCATACAACACCCAGTGCTCATCCCAACAGGTGCCCTCCTCAATGCCCATCGCCCACTTACCCCTCCCTCCCACCCCCCATCAGTTCTCAGTTTATTCTCAGTTTTTAAGAGTCTCTTATGTTTTGGCTCCTTCCCTCTCTAACTTTTGTTTTTGTTTTTTTTTTTTTTTTTCCCTTCCCCTCCCCCATGGTCTTCTGTTAATGTGGGTGTATCCACGCAAAGAAAAACCCAACCTCGTTCTCCTTACACATTCAATCTCTTGTCAGTTGGCCGATTACAACCACAAGCTGGAAAGCAGAGAGAAGTCTAGAAAAAGTATATAAAGTTGATCTAGAGCGACAAATGGAAGAGTGTTCACCATTATCCTGTTACACTTGGTAATGGTGACTGGATGAAACATACATTTTAGTACAAACGGTGACTGAATCAGGTGTCCCATGTCTCAGTCTGCAGCGCAATCCTCAATTCACAGTATAGTTCATGTAAAGCCATATACTGGATTATCACATGTCATATTTAATGGTTCTTCATATAGAGTCTTGCATTATTTCATCTCAAAATACTCTCAGAATATTTAACCCATTTTTGCAAAGCAAGCTGAGATCCATTGAGATTAAGGGGCTTACAGACAACATGAGCGTCTTTGCAGAGGATGAATATGTTCCTTGGTGGACTAGTGTCCTTTGATATATTATTTTAAGTTTATAACTCTTTCAACCATATATTTATATTCATATTGGCAGAAATAAAATCCCACTAGAAGCAGTTTTCTCCTTTTTGCATTTATTCTAATTTGTCTCAATTATGTATGCTGGAAAGTCCATCAGGTACAAGACATTTAAATCATACCAAAATTCAAGGTATATTTACCCCTCCATTCTTTTTTTCCCTAATAAATAGGATTTACTTCAGAATTATAGCTAACTAATTAAAATTTGTGGCATTATTGCTGTGGAATATTTATGCTATCCTGCAAAATGCATTTTTTAGGTCAGTTATTATCAGACAAGGCTGTAACTTTATATACAAATACTAAAAAATAAAGATGAACGCATGAACGTAAACTTAAGAGTCAAAATAACAGAATGCAGCATTTCCGTTTGCTGGTTACATTCTACTATAGAAGCACTTAAGCTCAGTCCTTGGCAAGGTTCCTCCTTGCTCAAGATCATGGAATCCATTTTTGTCTGTTTGGCTTTGAATATTAGGCATTTGGTACATAATGGGTGGTCCATAAAAAAGAGTAGCTTCTTGGAAAGGAGACTATTTTTCACCAGGCTTTTACGATAGACCACAATGCTTTAAGATTCTCTTCTCACATTTGAAACTTGTCGTCTGCCTGATTTCCCAGATTCAACTCTGAAAAAATTCTACAAATGCCCTATTTTATTTCTCTGAGACAGTGGTTCTTAAATGGAAATGGTGGTGGGCTCATGGTCATCAGTGGTTTTCTTTGGAACTCCATATGCGACCCTTTCCTCTGTCTAAATTCTAGCAGATGTCTTCCAGGTGAAAGGCATTACAGTAAAGGAGGGCTAAGGAACAGAAAGGTCACCTGTCAGACACAGGATGCAGCAGGAGGGCAGGGCAGTTTGATGTCTGGATGATAACTGTAACAAATCACCAGAAAACAAACCAACCTAGTTTTAAATAAGTGTGAAAATACCTGTTTGGTCTCTTTTTCATAGCATCTTAATGTATCTATGTACCATATATATACATACAATATAAAGTATAATATTTATATTTATACATTTTCATATTAGAAATTTTCATATTAGAAATGAATTGAGCAAAGTAAAATTTATATACAAATATACATAATTGCATATATATATATATATATATATATATATATATATATATAAAATTTTCATATTGTAAATGAACTGAGTAAAGAGACATCTGGTCAAAAACAGGACAATACAGAATGCATATGAATTAAACCTAGGCATTTATCTAGAAAATATAAGCATTATAAGGCAGGCAGAAGTCTTATAACTGAAAGCATGTGCAACCAGGCCACTGAGATGGCAGAGATGAAGAATCTTAGTTAAGAGACTTGGAATTGAAACATCAAGAATCTGAGCTGAAGAGGGGAAAAACAGATTGAAATAATAGAGTGTCAGTACTCATGCATGAATAAACAGCAGTAGCAAAAAAATGGAACTTGCCTGTTTTGCAACCATTTCCTGCCAAGGGTCAGGAAAAATCCTAGATTGTAGTTAAGTTTAAATTAGCAACAGAGCAAAGCATTTTGTAAGTCAATAGTGGCCAGAACAGATAAAATGTGGATGTATATTCAGTTTATGATTTGGATGCTAGACTTCGTTTTGGTGCTTGATATTATATTTGTTATTCATATATGCTACTTTATTTAAGAAACACCACTATCAAAGACACATGGATTTAAGACAAATGCTCTGCAGTCTCTCCCAAAAACCATTGGCTATACGCTGGAATTTGGTATAAAATTTATTCATAATTTTACTTGCAACAAATCCAGAAGGTTTTAGTTATTTCACTATGAATAAATATAAATATAAATTAGTTCTATACTTGGACACAAGGGCAGAAAATGAGTAGGGTACGTAAATAGGCATATATAATGCATGATTCACAATTGTAAACTTAATAATTTATATATTCATTCATTCATTCATTCATTCAGCCAGTCATTCAACTAGTCAGCTGTTTGACACATTCTTATTGAGCTCCTTCTAAATGGCAGAGACTGGAGTAACTCGTTGACAAGGGAGATAAGGTCCCTGCAGTGGCAAAGCTTAATGAGATCTAAGTGAAAAAAATCTGTGGCTGAAATAATTAAGAGGAATCCTGACAGATGAAAAATAAATGGGAGGAGATACTTTGTGTGTTTAAAAAGTAAAGTAACAAATTTATTTTAGAAAATAAAGAGAAGAATGGAGAAGAAATTAGCTTTATTTAGAAACATCACACTTAGTGTAACCACTTAATTTTTTAATATATGTATATATGTATATGTATATTTGTCTAAATTGTCTAACACTTTCATTCTCTTTTAAAGATAGAATTCTTCTAAGTAAATCATGTCTGATTTGGTTGACTTAATGAATGATGACCATCTTTTAGAGCTGATACATTGTTCTTTAACCATATTCACAATGTTGTATAGCATTTCATTAAATGGCTGTTACCATAGTATATTTAATTATATTCTAACCATTGAACATTTTGAGTGTTTCACTTTTTAAGAGATATGTAGGTTTGTTGGCATGTCTTTACTCCTGAATCTAGATAAAATCATTTTCTTGTTGCAGACTATCATATCTCAGAAGACACAGTGTTTGTAATATTTATCTTTTATTATTGTTTTCCCTTAAGGTGTTATTAGAACAGCTTTGCCAAACATGGACAGGGAAGTCAAAGAACAATACCAAGTCCTCATCCAAGCCAAGGATATGGGCGGACAACTAGGAGGGTTGGCCGGGACGACGATAGTCAACATCACCCTCACTGATGTCAATGACAATCCACCTCGATTCCCCAAAAGTACGTTCTTTCTATTGAGTTTAAATTGGTGCAGTTTAAAAAACAATTCTCACATTTCACTGAATGTTGCAGAAATTATAATAATTTTTCAGACACTTTTCGTCTTTAGGAAATAGAAGCCAATAGATAAAAATGAAATGACTTAAGAATTTCATTTTCCATTAGAATCATGCTCAGTATGACTTTAATATAAACTAATACAAGTCAGTAATTGAACAATGAGTCTTATGTTGTTGATTCCTGTTAAAGTAAAATATTCACGATAGGTTGGAATCTTGCTCTAATTTTTTTACCTGAAAAAGTAATATAAATATGAATATTCCATTTTAATTTAAGACTCGTATTTATGACAAATGTGACACCATATTATTTGCTCTATTATGCAATTTGCCTAAGAATTCTCTGCCTTCTCCTTACCTATTATATTTGAATCATTTCCATATGCTTTCATGTAAGTATCAGATGATATTCCAGTGATGCTATTTACATTACTTTAGTCTTATTTTAGTTTTGCAATAGGTGAAAATTGCTACAGTTTCTATGATAATAGAATGTTTCACACCTGTATTTTCTCTGTAACTCTGTGCTTCTTATTGAAAATGAATACTTCTCACTTGTGTTATATCTCGTTTTCTTCTACAGTATTACATTTAACACCAATCAGTACCTGTTCGATTTCTGGTACATTTTCAAGGATTAGTTCAGTGTTCTTAAAACTTAGAATACAAAAACTGAAAGTCTCTGTCACTGGTTACACAAGGAACTTGATTAAATCCCTAGATACACATTTGCGTGAACAGTTTATAAAACCAAAACAAAATGATTTTCCTCTTTCAATCCCAGTAGGAGAGTTTGAGTTCATCTACCAAAGTATAAAACACTGAGAATATTTAACTAAATGGATATTTTATTCCTTTAGCTGAATTCATTTTCATATTTTACTACTTTATCATTTTCTGTTAATATCATTAACATATATTTTCGTATGGAAATATTTCACTTAGTGATCAGAAGGTCCAATGGCAAATGTCATGAGTGGCAATTAGAAGTCATCATACTTAAGCAAATGAAATGTCCGTGACAAATGGTGAGTATGTAATGTGCTATAATTAATAACACAGAGAGTCTTATGGCAACACTTTTCCTTACTTTGCTATTAAGGGAACCAGATAAAACATAAGTATTAAAGAAGAAAGAAATAGTGCATTTGATTCTCTAATATTTGACATTAATAAAGAATATATTCCCAACTTGAAAAGTACTGATTATTTTTATTTTTATTTCTTTTATTTCTTTATTTTTACTTCTGACATATGACAAGCTGTAGAAGCTAAATGAGGGGGATAGTTTGGGAGACTACTCTACTTTTATATAAATGGCATCACTGTGAACGTGGGCCCTTCCTGTTTTGTGTTTTGTGCATTTAAAATATGTTCCTTCTAGCGAATAGGAAGTAGCAAAGATATTCTTAGGTAGCATCAATATTATCATTCATGAGGATTATAATGATGCTCTTCAGATGAAGGATATAAAACCCAGCCAGTGGAGGATACAATTTCTGCTGGTATGGATGAAGGGTGATTTGTAAAAAATTGGGCAGGAATCCAGATAAATAGGCTGGAGTACAGGGAAATAAAAATATCTCTATGAAAAAGAGGCTAGATTATACTTAGGAAGCCAAGATAGTGTGCTCAGGTCCTGCTGAAACAGGACGATCACTTCTAGAACTTACCCAGTGAAAAGAGAACCTGGATAAAGCAATATGTTTGCTTGGGATTTATTCAAAGTTGAATATGTAGGTCTGAAGACAACCAGCAAGGAATGTAGGGGATAAGTCCACTAGAATTTTCAGAATATTTATATGTCATGTCAGGAACTTTATCTTATTCCTTATTCACAACAACAGTTCTGTATTTTCCACATTGACTGTTAAAAACAACAAAAACTGAGGTGTAGGAAGGTTAAATAACTTGCTTGAGATCAGCAATTTAAGTAGAGATTTTTTTCTCAGAAGTTCAGACTCCTTCTAGTTTAACATAATGTTAAAATGAAAAGTTTTCTTTTCTCTTATCTTCCCTCTAAAACCATACTTTTTAAAACACTTACAAAAAAGTCACATGACATATGTTGAATTGTCACCATTCCTGCACAGAGAAACAAGAGGGCAAAAGAAATATACTGAACAGGTCACCATGATAAAATTATTTTCTACTTGTATTACATGTATTTTTGAACTATAGTCTCAAAGTATAATGGGTGAGAGATATTTTTGAATCATGAGAAAGAAAAGGGTTTTCAGATTTTGCATGAATAAGAAATTAATCCCCTTGAAATTTTACATGCCATTGTGTCAAGCCCTTTTTACTGTATTGTCATTTTGAATTACATCCTTGAGAGGAGAAGACAGAATACAGGTCTAAACAGAAAAGCCATTTATTTAGAAGTCAATGCTCTTTTTGCAAGAATATTTCTCATGTGCAGCAATTAAGCTGCAAGTGTGACATAACATTACAAACTGAAATGATAATATTTTCAACCTTAAAAGTAAAATATATATATATATATATATATATATATATATATATATATATTCCATACATAAATAACTTAAAAGAAAATCCCCACAACTAGCTGCATTTATTCATGCCTGATAAGCAATTATTCTGAAAAAAAAAAAAGAACAACAACTTCATTCAGATGAATTTCATGAGCTACAATTGCTCATTGTTTAAAAATTTCAGAAGATAATTTCTTAAAATTTAATCATAATTTGTTTGGGCTTTGTGTGTGTACGTATGCATATGTGACACTGTTAAGTACCCATCACCATCCATTTCCTTCTCTAAATCTGTTAGAGGTGAAAAAAAAATGGAATGACACACGCATTTGTATCATGCATGTGTAAGCAGTTTGCTGGTTTATTGTTGAAAAATACATGGTTCCTGAGATATCAGAACTTCCTGCCAATATGATATGATGATGGTGACAATGATATTGACTAGTAAATTACTGTGTGTCATCTACTGTGCACAGTGATTTGCATATATATTCCCTTCTTACTTTTATAATGACTTTATAGTATTTTCTCAATTTTAGAAATAAAGTAGCAAGGCGCATTATTAAGAAAAGTTGCTATAAGTTAAGTTTTTAAAAGTTAAAAACTTGTTCAAGATCATGCAGCCACTAGGTGAGAGAACCAAAACTTCATCTTACGTAGTGACTTCAGGTCTCTTGTTTACATTCTCCCTCTTGAAAGACAATTTGCCTTGGATACCTGTGTGTGATTTAAAATGTCCTATAGATAACCCAGAAAACTATCCAAAGGAAATATGGAAATGGAAATAATACCTGACATGTTAAAAGAGCTGTACCTGTAGTCGTATAAAGGCAAAATATTTTTGCAAAATCTTTTCCATATACTTATAAAACTACCATCTACCATAACCAAGAATATCTGCAAAAGATCTCTGTTAGAATAATCTACAGGAAAATGCTGATGGTTTCCATTACTTGAATTTTAAATGACAAAACCATCTAACAAGCTGATCTAAATAATACATTATGAGATCAAATCAATTAAGTGATGTGGTTAATTCACATTAGGCAAAATATTCATGCTTCTCCCACTTGGTCTCTTTCTTCTGTATAATAATTTTGTAATGAATGTGAGATCAACCTTAGTGAAATAAAGCAGTCCATACAGAACATTGGATGAAAGAGATACTTCATTTATAGGAAATGTAAAGAGGTATTTTCTTCTTCTTTCTTTTGAGTAAGAGAACTCTGTGTAAGGTAAATAAGTTCAAATGTGGAAAACAGGACATTAATAATTGTTCTAAGAAAAATTCTTAAAAGTAGGTAAAACTATTTTAAAGAAATTCTATTTTAATAAGATACCTACCAAACATGTTTATATTGACGGTTGATAGCTATAAGTATTTTGATTTGGATAATAGTCAATAAAACATTATTTGCACAATAATTACTATATAAAATATATAGTTGTATCCATATATAGTTAGTTAATTTAATGAATAAGATATTTGCAAATACTAGACTTCACCCAGGAAAAGTTGTTATTGTCCTCAAATTAACAAAAAACAATGTAAGTAAAATTAAAGTATTAAATACATCAGCCAAAATGTCTACTGCACAAAGAATAATGTTTGATCTTGTTTACATGAACTATAAGGCAATGACTACAGATCTATGGATAAAAAATATGTATATATATTTCTATTATACATTCATGATATAGAAAGACTATAGACTGCCAAGGTCAGTTATGAGTTATTAAAAAAAAACAAATGCTGATAACTATACATTTATTTAGTTTAAAATATTTATGTGTTTAGTTAAAATATATTTCATTTTTTCATCCTGTTATTACTTTTCTGGCATCCAAATTAAGACTGTTTCTTTTATTATTTTGAAATGTATAATATAGGATTGTTTATTTTTAAATACATGTTTATTACAATATGTAATTTATAAAGATTTTCATTAGAATCAACATAAACCCAGTTATAACCAGTTGGGGGAACAAAGTCTATTTCTCTTTACCATTTAGCATCCTTAACTTGGAAAACTGTAAGCTTCTAGAGTGAAATTTTCTTGTTAAAAATTTAATAAGCCTTTGAAAATAAAGGGCTAAAAGCTAATTGAGTTTTGACAGTTAACTCAGATCCAGCCATAGAAAATATACCTTTACATTTTTCCAGGTTTCCAAGGGGATTGTCATGGGGCTGAAGGAGGTAAATCAAACATACAAATTCTATGATTTAAGTTTATTTATGCAAATAATATACAATCTGAAAGTATACATGTATACAATATGACAGTTCATGACTTTGTGTATATTTTGTAGACATCAATTTTTATAGAACTATCTAAATCAGATAGGTAGATAGAAAGATAGATAGATGATAGGTAGATAGATGATAGATAGATAGATAGATAGACAGATAGATAGATAGATAGATAGAATCTCAGAATCATTAAGTAACACCACAGAGAAAACATTTCCTGGCCTTTGAGTGCAGAGAAGGCCTTCTGCTGCCCAGTGTGTGTGTGAATATGGAAACATTGTGAGGAACACTTCATTGTTTTCACAACCCACCCTGTCACTGCCAGACATGAATTGTATAGAACTCTCACATCCCAGCTTATGTGGAGACTCCGACTACTGGCCCACCTCCTACCTGCAGGTCAAGTGCAAATAATGGATAACACCGTAGCATGCTCCTAAGTTTTCTCTCTAAAGGTGAAACAAAGGCCAAATTTCTGCTTTTAGCACTATCTCCAATATGTTATCTTAGGTGCGGGGAAAGAGAAAATGGTGACAAGTACTCTGAAAAATGTACTGGAAGAAGTATGGTCAAAATAATGGGTCTTAAGTGAAATCCACTGCTTAAATGAGGATAACATCAGCCTCTTTCCAATATTTGGGATTGAGAGGGTGGTTGGGTCAGTTTGGTTTGCAAGGTTAACAGTATAATATATTATTTAGTACAGAAGCTTTCACTGTAAATACAAGTTGAGGCTTCTTGAAAACAGGTGAAGGATTTAAATAGTAATACAAGAAAGCAACAATATATGAATGGGTCGACATAAAGTCATGTTTGTTTATGTTTCTCAGATTTAGTACTGGTGCTGATTCAGTATCAATGTTAGAACATGTTTTAATTCCCACAATTGAATTTTTACTAATATTTAAGTAATTTCCACTAGATAACACTTTTAGAGCATTTTCTGACAAAAATTTTCCCTAGTCTAGGGCTCTAAGGGGCTTGTTTATTTCCCAGAGGCCTCTACAGTAAGAAGAAAATGTAAATTTCAGAAGTAATGTTTTATATATTATTCATATTTAATCAAAAATTATGTAGATGCTATCTATAAATACATGACTTTTTATATCAGTACCTCCCAAAGATATGAATGCAGATTGAAAAATAGACAAAGAGGTCTTTGGTATTGTGGGATGCATAATATGCGACAGTTATATATTACCCATATTCCTAATTTATGTATGTAGACATGTTTTTATATGTGTATCTCTGTGTGTGTGTGTGTGTGTGTGTGTGTGTGTGTGTGTGTAGAACTCCTCATTTGGGGGGGGATATTTAAAAAGCATAAAATAAAGAAATTGTAAATCTAAGACTTTGGAAATATTACACAAAGAACTTTTATTACCTGGGTCTCATAAAAATTGTAGGCGTGAGTGATAAAAATAGTCATCATATTTGATGGCTCTATTTCTATTTTTGAAAATCAAGCTAAGCTATAATAAAACTAGCTTTTTACTTAAGTGGAACAAACACTTCTACTTTAATTCCCAAATGACTCCTTTGTCTACTTCAATAAAAACAAGCAAGAGAGAACTATTTCCTGACGATAAGGCATGCAAATGATGACTTGAGTTGTATTCACCACAGTGCTCCCAATAGTTCTTAAATCTTATTTGCCCTAAGAATCCCTTGAGATCCTCTGTCCCTATGATGGAAGTTCTGTTTCAAGTGACATAGCTTGGACCCAGATATCTGAATTTCAAACAAGTAATCTGGTAAATTCTAAATCATCTACAGTGAATAATTTGAAAATCATTGGTTTACTGTGATGAAACAATTTAGAAGGCATTTTCTTTCTTTCTTTTTAAATATGTTTTAGTGTTTATTTATTTTTGCAAGAGAGGGAGAGACAGAGTTCGAGCAGGGGAGAGGCAGAAAGAGAGGGAGACAACAGAATCAGAAGCAGGCTCCAGGCTCTAGGCTGTCAGCACATGGCTCGAACTCATGAACTGTGAGATCATGACCTCAGCCGAAGTCGGACACCTAACCAACTGAGCCACCCAGGCACCCCTAGAAGGCATTTTCATTATTCCTTAAATAGAGGTAATGAGTTAACTTTTGTATATCATTAGAGTTATTTTTATCCATACAAGATTCTATTCCTACAAGCATATTTAGGTAAAATCTGAATATTAAAATTTATTCACTTTACACTATTTTGAAAAGCTTTGTGTTTTTGTTTGTTTTTGTCTTTTACAATTAAACACTCATATACAGTTACACATCTTGCTTAAAAGTATTCCAAAGAGCCTACAGATGTCAGATATGGATGCTTAGAGGCTAACACAGAGCTGAATCCCTTTGAATGCAAGCTCAGTGAGTGAATGCAAGCTCCAGCTTCTCCAATGAGAAGGGAATAGTTTCACTAGACTCCAGGTAGGCAGATGTAAGCAAACAAAAAATAGTTACCACAGTTTTAAAATAATTTGTCGTCACTATTACTGTCACATTAGTATCACATTAGGCTTTGTTAATGAAAGCATGAATCTTTTTTTAAGTGATGCTGAAGGTTTTGCTGACTTATTTGGTCCTTTTCACTATGTGGCAAAGGGCACACGATTGCAGCCTGGTTGCTCCATGGCCCCGCTGCCTGATTTGCAAAAGAACTAAGCTTTTGAGCTACAACTTCTGTAGGTCTTTAAGAAATCTGACTTTTAGTTTTAAATTATTTTGTGAACCATAGTAAATAATGTTTAAAACTGAAATGGTATTAAAAGATACCGTGCTTAATCTTACCAATGTTATTAACAATATCTAAAGACCATGGGACTTATAAATATTTAAAATATTTGTCAGCATTCATCTGTGCACTTTGTAGCTCACCTAAGAGTCCTTTTTTTTTAATTCAAATCCTGGAGAAGTGGCTTGAATGTTTTGGCATCATATAATCCACAATTCAGATGTGAGATTTTACCAATGATGTAATAAAACTCTTAGGTTCTGAAACAGACAAGTCAGGTAATGAGCACGTTCTCCCATTTCCACTTTCCAGCCCTCCTGCAAAAATAGGAGAAAAATTCCTTTTGTGACATTTCCTGTCAGTCAGAGCAAGTAAATAGATGCCAGCAACCGAATTTATCAGATTTAAGTAATAAGAAAACCCCTAAGTCTCTGGGTGCAAAGCATACCTATCTGTTACTTCCTTGTTAAATCTTCAAATTCACAAGCCCTCAGTTTGCTTTTCTGCATTTTCCTGCCCAGGCTGCATCAGCCAGTTCCAAGACTTTTTCCAGGTGGTACAGTTGTATTACTCTTTATGGCCTATGGTGATGATTTTAGTGTGGACAGCAGCTAATCCTTATTGCACATGTACTATGTAAAGTACATTAAAGCTGCATGTTAACTTCTTTAATCCTTATGAATAGGTTTTGTTTATTTACACACATTTAAAAGAAGACACTGCAAGAAAAAGAGATGGTAAGAGGTGGGGCCAGGTACTTCGTAGTTACATGTGCAATGCAGCAGAACACAATTGGGCACCATATTAAAGCTGTAATTTTTAAATATGAATGTTTATGAAAATATAGGTCACTGCTTCCTACACCAGAACCACCGGGTAAAAGTGAGAACGCTTAAATGTGAACATGGGGCATTCTATCTACTTTTCCACTAATCAAACTGAAAAGACATTCTCTCCAAGACTGAGAGTATTTTTTATGTTTATAAGATTTGTAGAATAGAGAGAGCCAAGGCTTTGGGAAAGGTACTGATGGAAAGCTTAGTTTCACCATTAAGTCACTGGGGCCTGAATGGCTAAATAAACTCTCGCTATCTCATGTTTTTACAGCATCAAATTAAGATAATAAATAGGGGGACCATATATTGTGGTTTGCCTGAGACAGCTCCAGTTTTCACATGTGGCCTCAAATTAATTACAAATAGTGATTGCTTTTGCTCTCAAAAGTGGTTCTGTTTGGATAGTAAATTAAGTAGGCATCTTAATAATAATAGAGCTTCTGGGAGGATTAAGTAAAATAATGCAGTTGAAGTATCCAACAGTGAGTGTTTTTTTTCCTCCTCCTCTCCTCCCTCCCACATTTTCCTTCCTCCCTCTTTTCAACCTTATCCCCATTCCTTCTTTGTATCTGTCTCTTCAACTAGAGTATAGGCTCATTTTATACCATTTCTTTGTGTCTGTTGCTTCTCCTTTATCAGAATTTCCCATTAATGTATGATCAAACATGTATTGAAGAGAAAAGTAGCTCAAGAAATAGCTCATGCCTGTATTGTAGCTGAATTTACCACCAGGAAAAAAAAAATCTTAGGACTGATTGTATAACTTTTATATACATGAAAAAATCAATTTCAAGATTTCTAACTCCACGGAAATATTTAGGAAGTGAATATAAAATTCCATCACCAAAATAGTGTTATCTTTACCCATGAACATTTATAATGAATATTTTGATTTAAATACAATTTTCTGATTTCATTATACTTTTTAACCCAGAGAAAACACAGTGGCAGGATTATTAAATTAAAACTAACATATGACATCTCTAGTTGCTTAATACCACCTCAAGCTTCTAATACACAATTTTTCTAACACTGGTGACAATTTTTAATTTCTAATGTGAAACATTCTAGATTCAACATTTATTTCACATGGTTTAAATTCCTCTTTTTCATGTGTGCCTCTCATTGGTCTTAACATTTATATAGGCAAATAAATCGAACTTCTTCGGTATTTCTTTGTGAGAGTGAAACAGAATATAGGCAATAACCACGGACACCAAACATTTTGTACATAAGAAACCTAGTTTGTTAACAAATATCGACACAATTAATTATAGTATTTAATGAATGTTTAATTGATTGCTAGTTTTATTGAAGTGTAAGTGCAAAAAAGGCTATATCTTTTGTGTGTGTCGGTACAAAAAGGATAAAAAAATTTAACGACTTCCCTCAAGCAGCTCTGTGTATAATGGGGAGATTAAGTTAATGGACAATTATACTACTTGAAATAAAATAAATGATAGACTTATGCACACAATGACACATAAATGTATAAGATGGGCATCCAAATCATTAGAGAATAGATTTGAGAGGATTTTGAAGGAAATAATATCCACATTAATTTCTGAAACCCACAGTAAGAATTAGCCAGTGGGAGAGCAAATGTTCGCCAAAATATTTAGATGATGCAAAAACATCATGTTTTAAAGGATTTTTCGTATAGAATTATGGGAAAAAATAAAAGTGAGAAGGCAAGAAAATGTTTCATCAAAAATGAGCTGCCCTTGAAAGAATGAAGAATTTATTTTTTAAATGTTTATTTATTTTTGAGAGAGAGAGAGAGAGAGAGAGAGAGTTCAAGTGTGAGCGGGGCAGAGAGTGAGAGGGAGACAAAGAATCCGAAGCCAATTCCAGGCTCTGAGCTGTTAGCATGAGGCTTGAACTCACAAAACTGTGAGCTCATGACCTGAGCTGAAGTCAGTCGCTTAACCAACTGAGTCATCCAGGAGCCCCAGGAATAGAATTTATACATAAACAGAAGAGGAGTAGCAGGCCAGTGAAACAATTTAGGCATAAGCAGCAAAATAGGGAAGGCATAAGAAGTGTTCAAATAATAAAATACATGAGTACAGAAAATTTTAAAACTTTGTCTACAAATATGATGCATGAATATGTGATGAATATTCATAAATAATATTTGTAGTTCAATGAATTGGATGCTTTGCAAGAATTAGTTTTGCCTAAAAAAATGTTATAAAGGAAGAAACTTTATCAAATTTCTCTTTTCCAGACTACTCTCATAATGTTTCCAAAAAAATTCTTTTGAGAAATCAAATATTTGAGTAAATAATATTCACAGATGAATTTAGATTCCAAACACTTTTTCAGAAGCTTAGATAATGAGGTGTCATATTTATTAATAATTTTTAATAAAAATTCTAGTGTTGCTTATTTTTGTGAAATCAGTGGCTAATATCGCTGACAATTATCTATGTGCCATATTTTGTTAGATGAACAGAAATTACATAAGACAAAGACAAGAGCAAGGTTTACATATTTAATGGAGGTTTTTTTTTTAATTTTTTTTTTTTTCAACGTTTTTTATTTATTTTTGGGACAGAGAGAGACAGACCATGAACGGGGGAGGGGCAGAGAGAGAGGGAGACACAGAATCGGAAACAGGCTCCAGGCTCCGAGCCATCAGCCCAGAGCCTGACGCGGGGCTCGAACTCACGGACCGCGAGATCGTGACCTGGCTGAAGTCGGATGCTTAACCGACTGCGCCATCCAGGCGCCCCAGTGGAGGTTTTAAGGGAATATTAAATGTACTCCATAGAAATGAATGAACAATGGAAAGTTACTGATGCACTTGAAATGTTGTGAACTCTTGCCAAGATCTCCATCATGTTTACTATTATGTAATGGGGATAGTGGTTATATAAATCATATATATTAAAAATACATATTTTTGAGAATCAGAAGCACTTTTAATTCTGGCAATCATTAAGTAATACAAATGGATTATGTTTCACAGTTCATTTGGAATTAGCTTGGTTGGGATTTCCAATGCAATCTCTTGAAAAAAAATGATGTTATAAAAAGCAATTCATTTTGCAAGGAAATACAGATATGTGTTAATTGGATCTATAATTTAGCAGAACTATAGTATTAAACATAACAATGCCTCCTTGAAAAATTTTGTAGTGGAAAGCTGGGAGCTATGTAATAAGGGAGGGATTATTGGAAGAACAGAAAGAGATGGAATAAATGTCCTTTTCTTTCTTGGGTACGGAAGTAAAAGTAATTTTAATTTTAGAGCAGCATCCCTTTCTAAGAACCATCTCACATCTAATACATGCTCTTGTCTCTCTGTCTTCATTGATTTTACTCTCTAAGCATTGAAAAAGGAAACTTTCCCTAAGTCTATCCAACTCCAATTGACCCTTAATTGGGCTTTGCATTCATCAGTCTTCCTGAAATTAAGAATAATTTGAATCATTTGCATTTTAAAAGAACTTATTTGTTAATCCAATATTGTCTCTGTTTGAATGACATTCAGGCAGTAAAAACAGGTGAAGTTTAGATCAGAGGTGCCACTTGATTGGTTCATCTCATGTACCTCAATTTCTTCATTGATAGAGTGGTTTGCTGGAGCTCGCTCTACTGATCCTCAAGCCAACTGTGCACACCTCCCATCTGTATTCAGTGATGTCACATTGGCTTGAAAGCAGGGATGCTGGGAGTTCTTTCACCCCAGAAACTGAGAAACACTGAAAAATTTGAGCTTACCCATATCTGTTCTCCCTCCCTACTTTGATCCAATTGTCAAACATTTACTAGAACGTCACTGACTGGGAATCATCATAATAGTATCTGCCTCATACTCTTAATGTGAGGATAAAATTAGTTATAATGGGAAAGTGCTTAAAAAAGTACCTGAGAATAGGAATCACTATACAAATAATTCCTTTGATTGTGACGATGGTGATGATGATGATGATGGCGATGGAGATGATGTGGTCTATTCTACTTAAAGAGTATCTCTTTTTAAAAAGTTCTCTCTTTCCGTCGTATTGACACTCATAGATTTTCTAAAAGTTCATATATGTCCTTGCAACAGTCTTCTGAATGATAAAAGAAATGGAGTTTCTAGATAAAAGTGATATAAATGATCCTATTCATGCAGTGCAGCACAGAAAATAGAGTGCACGTGGGGGATGGCAAGCAGAATAGTCATAAGAAAGCCAGTCAGATAACTGGAGTGACACAAGACGAGTAGTGTGAATCAGTTAATCTGTGATGGTGGTACTGATGGCAGTTGTGAAAAATGGGAATATGTGGCTAGGTTCAAATGATTTTAGGAGCTAAAATGTCAGTGATATCAATAAATTATTGGGGTTTAATAAGAAGAGGCAGGGGGACACCTCAGTTGAAATTGGATAGAAGGGTGAAAGAACGCTTACTGATATAAGAAGCTAATATTGAAGTTTCCACTGGGAGCTAAGCTACAATGGATACCACATGACCAAGTATGGTCCCAGAAACAAAATACAGAATTTACAATAGAAAGTCAGGATGCATTTAAGATTCTTGAAGCCCTCAATCACAGCGAGGCTATTGTTGTGCTTTTAAAATACTATAGAGTGTGGAGTGGAGGGAGAATTTTGCACTGAGGATTTCTTTGCATAAAACCACGCGCAGTTTCCATCTAATGAAAATAAGAGTGGAGCTACCCTTCCCTTGCCTCTCAGGTCTTGTGAGGGGAGCCTTCCTTCATGAAGAGCCAATGATAAAATCCAGTATATTTTCCCATATTATTTCAGAAAATGGGCAAAATCGAGGGTCTGAGGCTTGCCTTATGCTTAGGAACGTGAAAGTATCTTCAGAAAGAGCAGATACTGGAATAAGGCTTTGTCTGGGAGAGTAATTACATGACAACAAAAGGAGGGGTTAGATGTGGAAGCTGAATGTCCAAGCCAGAGTCATTTTAAGTTCTGCCACAGAGATTTTCCTTGAAGTGAGAATCTGTGTGTGAAATGGATTGTTTGGAGATCCAGAGCCTAAGGGGAATGTTACATCAAAGCAGAGGCAATGCCTTTGTCTTGGGTATGTAGTGGGAGAAGCTCCCAAGAGCTCCCAAAAGAGCCATTAGAGCCATTACCTTTAATCCCAGAGAAGCAAAACCTATCTATTCAAGTGAAAACAGCCCAAAAAAAACTAGCTTTGTTGCCTCTTATGAGGTAAAAACACTTTTGCAAAGTGGATGATGAGACAGAGGGAAGCCTGCCACACCAGTCATATCCCCAAAGTCCCATCCGTTGCTGGCCCAGGTGGCCTTGTCGGCAGGGAGGCAGACAAGAGAACTCTAAATTTTGTATAAGGATTGATGTAATAATTAATAATTAATAAGTTGAGAATTTCTCATTTCAAAATCTAAAATTTGTAAGATAAAGTGAACATAGGACTATTATTTAGAGTTGAGCAAAAACATCATTGATTCACCATAGTCTCATCCAAGAAAAGAGAAAGCTTACCCTCGCTGAATAAGGTCTAAAGGAGCAGTGGAAGACAAAGAAAGGAAACACGTTTGGGTTTTTTTTTAATGTTTTTTTAATTTATTTTTGAGAGAGAGAGGTAGAGCACAAGTGGGTGGGGCAGAGAGACAGGGAGACACAGAATCCTAAGTGGGCTCTAGGCTCTGAGCTGTCAGCACAGAGCCTGACATGGTACTTGAACTCAGGAACCGAGAGGTCTTGACCTGAGCTGAGGTCTAACGCTTAACTAACTGAGCCACTCAGGTGCCCGGAAACATGTTTTTATTAAATGATGCATGTTATGCCTTTTCAGACTAGCAGAAATACTGATGTGGGATTGTTTGAAGGTTCAGGAAGCTGAACTGTCTCCTATGTGATATGAGTTCATTTTTTTTTTTTTCCCCTGTAAAATAGGAGAAGGGTCGCCAATTAAGTTGGTCTTCAACTCACGCCAGTTCAACTTCACTTTACAATGGTGTGAAAGCGATACATATTTAGTAGGAACCGTGCTTTGAATTTTGAAATTTGAACTTTTCCCAGGCTAGCTGTATGTGGTATGATATTCACCTGTGATGCTGAACAGAGGCAGCGAGCTACAGCTTCCAGTCAGTCATGCGATCATGAGGGTGAACAACCGATAATACAGTATTCATAATTTACGTGAAATGGACAGCGCTTTGTTACAAAATAGGCTTTCTGTTAGGTGATGTGGCCCAAATGTAGTCTACTGTCATTGTTCTGAGCAGGTTTGAGGTAGGAGAGGCTAAGCGATGATGTTCAGTAGGTTAGGTGTATTAAATGCCTTTTCCACTCACGCTGTTTTCAATTTATGATGGGTTCATTGGGACAAAACCCCATTATAAGTTGAGGAAAATCTGTAGAAAAAAAGTAAAAAAAAAGTAAAAAAAAAAAGTCGGTAGTAAAGATTTGTGGAAAATAGATCAGTATAAAATAGAGGTCATAGCAAATAGTGGTAAGTTACCTTTGTAAATTTGTATGCTTTACAGCCAATCTGGAAAGTGCATTTGAGGATAGTGATGAAAATTTATAATGATATCTAGCTGACTGTTTCCTTTTGGTTTTCCTCAGTCAGTCGCACCTCCTTCTTGAGAAAGAGGGTAATTATCATTATCAAGGGTTGAGTTTGACCAGACTGCAGCAACAACATGGACAAGATATATAGGCCATAGATTAATATGATAATGAAACAACAAAACATGTTTTAGTCAAATGAGGAAAAAAGATCAACAGAAAAATGATAATGAATTAGTGGATGTAGAGAGATCAATATATTGATATTAACTAAAGGTAAAGTTATTTATATTTGATATTAAAGTTGATGTTTACTGTCTCTATATCAGTATATGTTATATAAACAAGCCATAGTGGTAGTAACTGAACAAGCAAAATAGAAGGGCAGAAGATTAGGATAATTATTAGAAGGGCTTTGTCATATCGTTTCTACTATTTGGAATGTTTTCTAATAGCTTACCTCACAAATCCAACATCAGCCAGTTGACTTAGCTCAGGTTCTTAGCTTAAACGTCAGAAAAAGTGAACAGAATTGTGTAACTTTCCCTTAAAGCACTGATGTTACTTAGCAATTTTACTTCATTTGTATAATTGTTTAATTCGTATCTACCTCCCCAACCAGGTCATTAATGCCATTAGGATAAACATGGTTTGTTCTGTATTTTTTGTTTTATTTGTTTTTTCTTTATCATTCCATTGAGGAAGCTACTAAATGCTGCAGTTGATTCACTCATCAATAATCCGAGTTACTGGACGACTTAACTAATCTACCTCCCAAAGGAAATTTAGACGGGACAATTCAATAATTAGCCCTAAATTTTTGTGCTGTGTATGGCTGCTCAGAGCTAGAAGGTTTGGAATGAATTTCTCGTATCTCTGAGAAAAGAAATATTTCTATTATTAAATAGAATTGATAACATTTCATAAAACTTATAAATCCATTAATATATTGTATATTGGGTTTATGGCAATTCATACTCATGGGTATAATTAATGAAAGTCTAGACTAGGCAATTATAACTTTTGTAAAAAATGAAGTAATTTGGCCAATAAAGTAAAGTTCTTGATTCCAGATACTTGACGCTTCCAAAAATTTGTTCATCCCAGACCCATCCTAAGAATGAGCAGGACTAAATGTCTCTGTCACTACTGAGAGCTTCCACTTACTGTATGCTTAGTATGCTTGACTAAAATCTAGTTGGAATCCAACTTTGGTATCAGGATGGTTTTTTCTTGCGGACTATATTTCCGTTACTTTAATTTGTGCTTATTGAAAATACAGCTTCAGGCTTTTGAGGAAATAGAGGGCATAAAACATTCTTCAACCACCAAGATATTTTTACTCTTGAATCCTTCAGTTTTGAAGATAGGGGGAAAGTGTTTCAGCTAAAATTAGAATGGCTTTTCAGAACTCTGTTAACACCTCCCTTTCTTTCATCTCCATATCTCTATAGGCAGTTTCCAGTTGACTACTGCAACTTTTACAGGAAAATAGTACAATACAGATATGGAGTTATCTAGAGAATTACTATTTGGAAAACAACTAGTAATAATAGTTATTACTTAGGAGTTTCACTATTGTATGAGTGACATCACGATCTCATCATCATCACCATTATTATTATTCCAATTTTAGAGATCAGGAAAAGAAGGATTAAATATTTTGCACTAGGTCACAGGGCTAATAAGAAGGTATAACAGGTACATAGTCCTTTATCCTCATACAGAAATATTGTTTGCTTCCATTTCCTTTTTCTTTTCTTTAGATAAGGTGAAATCATTTTGTGTGCTATTACTATCTTTGCTTATGAAATTAAAACAATAAAATATTGAGAAAGAAACATTTTATTTCTATGTCATTAGATGGTAAGTCACATACACACAAACATGTGGGATGACTATTTGAACAATTAAATGTTTGAATTGAATCACTGAATCAACAGTTTTATGGTAATATACATTACTTTCAAAAGTTTAAACATACATGTAGTACTTCAAGCAATCATCTATTTACAAGATCTCAAATAATATGTTTTCATATTCCTAAGTATAGTAAGTTTTCTGTGCAGCTGAACATTGACTTCTTACATATTATTTTTGAGTAATTTTAGTTATGACAATAAACATAAAATGTATTTCAAAAGAGAATTTATACTGGATTGTTCTATTTTCTTTATACTTGCTGTTTTTATTACTAAATGTTGTCACTGCATTACATAGTTTATTCATTAACTTAATATATTTTTGCAAGTCCTGCAACTTTTATTTCTGAGTAGCTTAAAACATATTAATATATGTTTTGTTAAGTAAATGTATCTCTTTTGGTATTTATATCAATGCTTGGAAATATTCCAAAGAATTCAGAGAAGGAAAGCCTATTGTATATCCTTTTTCCTTAGGTGTCACTGAATGCTCCCTGACACATACACAAAACCAGTGTGAGTCCTAATAATCAAAGTACATTTTTTAAATTTTATTTCATTTTATTTTTTAATTTTTAATGTTTATTTTTGAGAGAGACAGAGACAGAGACAGAGACAGAGACAGAGACAGAGCACGAGCTGGGGAGGGGCAGAGAGAGAAGGAGACACAGAATCTGAAGCGGCTCCAGGCTCCGAGCTGTCAGCACAGAGCCCGACGCGGGGCTCGAACCCAGGAACCATGAAATCATGACCTGAGTCGAAGTCGGACTCTTAACTAACTGAGCCACCCAGGCACCCCAAGTACCTTTTTTGAAACAACAAAGTTCCTGAGAAGATACTTATTTAGCCTATAACTGAGTAATAGATACTTTTACCTTTGGGATTAAGAGGGAGCATTATCTGTAAAAAGTTTTAGAATTTGATCACTATAATTCCATTTTAGTTCACTACATGCAGTTTTCTCGTTTTCCATGAGAACTTTTTTTTTTTCTGTTAAGCATAGCACGTATATTTGATGAGTATGTGAGCATATATTCTTATTGACTCTGAACAATTTCTTGTCACCTGTTTTATTTTTTAATCTGTCTTGTACAGGTAGTGCCATTAAGATGTTTCATGTGCGTCAAAAGTAAGACACGCAGGAGTTGATGGAACTGTAATGACACAGCACATCACAAGCGGTCCAACTTTGGCACAGCTGAAGATTACTTCAGTTTTGAATTAATCTGAATGACCCCAGCTTTATTTGCTGTCGAGTTTCTAGAAATGATAAAATGTCAAGTCACTGGAAATAAACCGACGGAGCCTAAAAAAATATGACATGACTAATGCATAGTTTCTCTGATCTGTTCCATATTCTGGAGACTTTATTTCTAACTACAGTATTTTATTTGGAAATGCTTGGCTTAACGAATATGTCTTCCACCCTACTAAAATGCGCTATCCTAAAGAACAGGAAATTCAGTGCTCTGTACATTTGTGTTTTATGTACACTAAAATCTCAATACACAAAAAAGATGTACATGGTAAATCACTGTTTTCACTTTTATTATATCTTAATTTTGGTGGGACATGTTAGTGAGCGCTTTTGAGTCAGGTTTTTTTGGAGAATGCTGGCATTTCAGTTTATTACAAGTTTTCCCGTGCCATCAGATAATTTAAAATGTGTAGGCATGCTATATGCTGACCACTTTTTAAGAAACTGCTATTTAACTTACTATTGACATAATACTGCAAGGAATAGCCATCTTCACATTTATTGTTAGTGGCTTCATAAATTTCCTTTTATAAAACACAAAACTCTTATCTCAGCATATTGTCTTGAAAAGGGGAACTCTCATGTAAAGTCTGCATTATCTGATGTCCTTCAGATATCTAAAAATTCTTCTTAAATTGGAGGGTCTCAATTCTGGCTATTTTTTTTTTTTTTTTTTTTACCTCCGCTAACCATAATCTCTTAATGATGATGCCAGACTAGATTATCTCCCTTGATTTTTAATTCTTTTAATTTTGCTTTTAATCGTTCAAATGAAATCTAACTCATAAAGCAAATATGTAATCTGAATTTGTTCCTATTGAATGGATTAGATAGAGTAAGCAGAAAAATTATACATACATTAAGTTAGACGTCCATATTTTTCTAAAGATCCCATCCAACCTCCCCCTACCTCAGTCCGCACCACCATCATCACCTTGCACTGCTGGCCATGTTTGAGGTTTGAAATCCACTGCCCTCAGCAGCTGCCTCCTTCACTCAAATCTCTGTCTGTCAGCTGTGTCTTTGATAATTTTTTGGTCATTTCCTAACTAAATATCATGTGAAAGAAGGATGTACAGTACATTATTCAGCATACTTCCATTACTCTATTTTATCAGGAAAAAATTCAACACCTTTCTTAATACTTATAGATATACCATGACATTGAACTATGACTAAGTGTAGTAGGGCTTCAAGGCTTTTGGTGTTTCTTCGGGTTCTTTATCACAATCACCCAAAAGGCAAAAGTGGTGGACGTGTTTCTGACAAGTGACACTTCTACTTAACGGATATTAAGAAAGGAAGAAAAAAAGAAAATAAAAAGAATCACATATATGAGAAGTTTAGTACAAGTTTAAATAACTGTTGCAGGCTTTCTCGCCACGTAAAACAAGAAGTCAGGCATCCTTATGTTTGCTAGTAGCTCAGAAGGGCTTCCATACAATCAGGGTTTAGGCTATTGTGAAGCACTTAACACTCTAGAAAAGCAGGCTGTAAAAGTCACATTAGGTCCTGCTTATGTGATCATGGCTATTTGAACTCAATTTCACTTGGATACCTGTTGTTACCTTTTTCTTAGACAATGTGTATACATTGCAACCTGTGACTTTATTCTTCCTCTTTGCTCTGGTAGCCTCCAGTCCAAAGCTACTTTAAATCCTGCAAACTTTGAGCATCTCTATGACAGCCACTGCGTGAAGTGTTTAGGGAATAAAACCTAATGAAACATAGTCGTAGCCTATGAAAAGTTGCCAGCTTGATCATGTGATATGACTTATTTAATCAAAATCCTTTCCTAATGCCTATGTAACACTCCATTATTACCAGTTGCATTATTGTTATTACTTGCCTATGTTCTGATTTGTTTATTAACTTTTAAATGTGTTCTTTTACAAAGATTTGACATACTCCCCTTGGAAGGCAGGTACACTGTTAATTAATTATCAAATTAATTGAACAACTATTTTCAGACTGCTATAAAAATCTACACTCTGTTTTACATGAAATCAGCCAAATTTAGGTAAATATTTACATCTTTTAATATTAATTATATTTTTGGATGAGGTAATGTCCATTGAATGTAAACAAGGCTAATTTTAGCAGTATTTGTGCAAGTGGTAGATATCTATGTTGGGGGGGCGGTGAGAGGTAGTTGAAAGATTTAATGCTACTAGGGCTAATGAAATTACCCCATTTTGAAACTGTGAGAAAACTATAAGAGAAAAACAAAGTAATTGGGAATAAAATGGAAAATATTTAGCAAAATGTCCACAAGGTGTGATTGAGCATTTTTTCCTCATATTTCTTGAAGCCTATAACCAAAATATTGTAATGCAATTTGATGAATGAACTTCACCATTCAATAAACATATTAAAGGTCTTCCTAACTTAATTTCTATGAATGTAACTAGAAGTTCTAAACGAGTGAATTACGGTGGTTGCTTTAGCCATGAGAAGGTACAATCCAAAGTACATTAATAGAAATTAAAACTGGAAAGAAGATATAAAAATTAAATTTTGTATTTTGAGTTTAGTTTTGTTTTTGCACTTTTATTTCCTTCCACACTCGTCCTTTCCTTATTTTAATATAAATAGACTGCCATTTAATCATTTAATATTGATTTTGATGACAAGTCAGTAAAATAGCCTATATCTTTTTCATGTTATGCCATACACAATTTCTAAAACTCCTTTAAGCAATGTATATATTTTCATTTTTAGAGGACATTCCAAATTTTCCTGATTCTGGTATATTTTATATAGATAGAAATTTTTCTAGGTTTTCTGACTCAGTATCAAATTCATAGTAATGTACGTGCTCCACCTGGTGGTGAAAAGAAGCATTTCTTTTTTTTTTTTTTTTATGTTAAAAAAAAAAATTAAATAAATAATGGAGCAGATAGAACGCGATATCCTGATCTTGTATGTGTATAAAAGTAGCTTGTAGTATACCCAGGAAAAATTTACTAAATACTAAACACAAATTGAATATTAGTCAATAATATAATATACTTAAATCCATCATAGATTAAAATTTTGGTCAACTATCTTACAGGTTCTTTTTAGCTTAATGATTTACACTTACTGAGTACATACTGTCTCTCTATGGAATATATAAGAAAAATATAAAATATTTATATATATATTAGAAAATATAACCTTAACTTTCTATAAATGTCTATCAATCTGTCATCTATCTTTATTTTATCTCTGTCTTGTGTCCCGGATTCTACCCTATTGGTACCATTTAATTACATGGATGTTCCTGCCCTTCCATTTAATATTAGGTACACTTTGAGGCTGTTAGTATTTAAAATACTTCCTCACGCTAATTTAAATTGAACACACTTTACTAGTTATAATTCCCAATTAAAATTCTAGAGCAGGACCTATGGAAGTGAAAAGTGAAGTTATTATTCCTACTCATAATTCTTAACTTGACAGCAAATTCCTTTTTGATTGGCACTATTATGTTCTAAATGTGATTTACTTTAGATATAGTATATTTCTCAAGCCTAGTCATCTAACTATACACTTAACTAACACCACTGACGGCATGAATTATACATGTCTTACCAGGTATTTTCCATCTGAAAGTTCCCGAGTCTTCTCCTATCGGCTCAGCCATTGGAAGAATAAGAGCTGTGGATCCTGATTTTGGACAAAATGCAGAAATTGAATACAATATTGTTCCAGGAGATGGGGGAAATTTGTTTGACATCGTCACAGATGAGGATACACAAGAAGGAGTCATCAAATTGAAAAAGGTACATAGACAAGGTTTTGAACAGTTGATTACCCAATAATAATTAAATCACAAAATGACTAAAAGTTGAAAATGGCAGAAATTTTAATTTCCTTAAACGAGCACTATATTAAATTTAAAAAAGACCAAACGGCTCTGAAGTATTCACTTCCTCAGGTATTTGTATTCTGAAAATCAACAGATACATATTTTTTGTTGAAACAGGTCCATGAATTCATTTATTAAAAAATTCTTACAATAATTTAATTGTAATTTGATTTTTAATTGTTACAAACTTAAACAAATATATTAATTAAAATAAGATCTAGGGGCTCCTGGGTGGCTCAGTTGGTTAAGTGTCTGACTGTTGATTTTGGCTCAGGTCATGATCTTATGGTTTGTGAGTTCGAGCCTCATATTGGGTTCTGCACTAACAGCAGGGAGCCTGCTTGGGATTCTTTCTCTCCATCCCTCTCTGCCCCTCCCCTCTCACTGGCTTTCTCTCAAAATTAAAACAACAACAACAACAACAACAACCATTTAAAATAAAATAAAATAAAATAAAATAAAATAAAATAAAATAAAATAAGATCTAGAGGTAAATTCTAACCCCACCAGCTTTGGTCTTACCGTCTCAGGACTTTTCTGAGACTATAAACGTCTATATAAATATCTAATTCACACATTGCTGGTAAAGGTTTATATCACAGTGGAAGAATCCCTATGTCAGTAATCTATACTACTGAGGAATGGAAGAAATGAACAAGGGTAATGCTGGCCTTGAGGAGGTTTTAAGGAGGTAACTGAAAAGAAGGATTAATGAGAGAGAGAGAGGAGGAAGGGGAGGGAGAATGAGAGGGGAAGATGAAAGGAGAGGGAGAGGGAGAAAGGGTGGGAGAGGGAAGGAAAGGCGGACTCTGATGGGAAGCCACTGAGTAATGTTAAATAGGTTAGGGGCGCCTGGGTGGCTCAGTTGGTTAAGCAACTGATTCTTGGTTTCTGCTCAGGTCATAATTTCGTAGCTCATGATAAGGAGCCACATGCTGGGCTCCATGCTAACAGCACGGAGCCTGCTTGGGATTCTCTCTTTTCTCTCTCTCTGCCCTTCCCTTCTCAAGAGCATGCTCTCCATCTCTCTCTATCTCTCTCTATCAAAATAATAATAATAATAAGAGGGATTAATACAGAGGAGAATCACAGAAGGGGAGAGCACAATTGTCAATATTAGACAGGTTATAATCTGTGTTTTGTTGGGGAGTGACTTGAAGAAGGGTTATGGAAATTTGAGAAAGAAAAATCACAATTATATTTAGGACGTGTAGATTGTTTCCATATCAGTGAAGCAAATTATAGGAATTTTTAAGAATGGAGTGTAGGAAAAACAGTGATACTCATTTAATTTAGTACTGTTTTCTCCTCTGCTACAAAGCATGTTGTATTCAACCCAAACTGCAGTATATCATATACATTTAATAACGGAAATTATTTTAACCTACAAGAAGTATATTTGCAGTCATTCCCATGAATGAGGTTGATGTTTCCAGATTTGCTCAGGAACTCTGAATTTTAACAAAGAAATGATATATATGACAATAAAAACAATATTGAAAGTAAACACAATTTTCATATAGATTATTTATCACTTTTTATTTCCACTATTGCACATAAACTGTACCTTTCCTACAAATTAATTTAACCACATGACCTCATTCAGCACAATTATGCATTTATGTTTAATTTTCAAAGTACTCTTAAAAACTATGTGTCACATTCTTACCAACTTTACTCCTTTATTGTTTCTTCTTGCTTTGCTCATTTTTCTCTTTTCTATTCAGTAGAAAGTCAATGAAAAGTCTTATCACTTATTTTTTCTCAAAAAGCACTATACTTAAATGACTTACAAACATTAATTTAAATGGAGCAAATATGAATTCTTTTAGTAATAAAGAAAATAATAGAAAATATTTTACATCAACAGTTAATAAAATGTATGTATGAAAATAAGTAAATTTACAAAGTAAAATTGAGGTACAGAAGAGTCAATATTGTGTATGCTATATATTTAAAATCTATATATGCATGTATATTTAAAGTTATACATATATTTTATATTTATACTCATTTTATATATTTTTATTTATACATATTTATCATCTGTGCCAATAAAACATTGATGTCTAAGTGTCAACCTGGGAAAATGTGTGGGAAAATGTGTGTTACTTTTTAACACAATTGAAAACATGGCTAACTATAGTCTTTACATTACATCAAAATGGCTTGATCTTTGAAAGTAAATATTTAGTTATATAAATCAATTTTCGTAAATATTTACCTATTATACATCCTCACTAAAGCAATGAGAACAGACCTTTTCCCTTTTTAGCTTATGAAAGATTCATAAAAAGAGTCAAATTTTTGAACAATTTTATTTTGTTGCATTTTTTGATTTAATTTTTTGAGACTTCTCTTTCTTAAGGAGATTAAAAAGGATTTATGAAATTATGACATACAGTTGTTAAAATTGACTTACATAATAAAGAAAACCAGTCTGAAATGTGTATCTCCAAGTATAAAAAGTACATTTTTCTTCCTGCAGTGGATGAATAATTGTCCATTTTGCTGGCATAAAATTTGTCATTTAAATAAAGTTCAGTGTCCATAACTAACGTTCACTCCTTCATTCAACAGGTACTGATGGGGAAGTCACTAAATCTGAGAGCCCACTCTGGATTCTGGGTATAAAGCAGTAAACAAAACAGATCCAATCCCTGAACTGAAGCAGCTTCCACTTAGTTGGGAAAGACAGATGATAAATGCAAAATCACTGACAGCAGCTATAAATTCAAGCTTGAAAAGCATAAAGCAGGGTACAGGGATACAAGTCATTACTGCATTTGGTGGCTCTTATAATGAGGTGGTCAAAAAACGTTTCTCTGACAGGATGAAATTTCAGCAGACTCTTGAATGAAGCAGGAAATGAACCATGTAGTGTCTGAGTGAAGCTTGTTCCAGAAAGATTGGGCAGCAGCTGCAAGGAATCCAGTGGGTTGAGTGCACTAATGAAACGGTTCCCAGCCAGAAATGAAGTCAAAGGTGCAGAGAAAGGGCCCTTCTTGGAAAGCCCAATAGGCCAGTCAGTCCAAGGACTCGAATTAGATCATGGTATGGGAAAGCCCAGGGTGACTTTAGATCTAAGTTACCTCTATCCTTGTAAAGCTGGGATACTGCGGTGTTCTGAGAATAGTGACTAGGAAGTAAGGATAGAAATAGACCAGTTACAAACCTACAGAAATAATCCCAGAAACCGTTGATGGAGGTATGGACCATGCCTTGCGTAGTAATTGAGGTTGTGAGAAATGGTGAGATTCTGGCGACATTTTAAAGGGACAGCCAAAACATACTTTCCTAAAAATTCTGATCATCCAGCAAATTACCAAAGAATTGAATAGATTTGTTCTTAGTGTTGTGATTTGTCTTAATGTCTAAGTGAGGAAAACCTAGAGGCAATCTTTTGGAAAGGACAATTGTAGCTTGCAGAGTTCATCTATTAAATCTCAAAAAAAGACAAATATCCCAGGAGATCACTTCTGTAACAAAATTTTAAAATTACCTATCATCTGTCTACCTACCTACTTACATACCTACCTACATATCTATCTGCTGTATGTATTATATTTTGTGTGTTTCTACAAATATGTACGTGTAGAATTATGACTTGTTTAAACATGGCAGAATGATTTCTTGAAAATAAAACCATTAGAAAAATTCTGTTGAATAGAGCCCATGAGAAACTCAAAATTAATTTAAACAACTGCAGTTCTTTAGAGTTTTGGGGGAGGGGTGAAGAATGTATTATAGAATTAGTTGTGTGTATTTCAGTAAGTTCTCAAAAGTTTACCTTGTACTTACCTTTAGGAGTCGGAGAAAAATTAGGTGTGTTATGATAAATAAATATGTAAATGTCAATAGCACTATTCCAGTTACATGGTGATCTTTAAATTAGTTTTTTAAAAAATCTCCCTCAAACATCTCAGCATAAAATTGTAAAAAAGGGTTTTAATTAAAACCAAATTCATGCAAGAATTATGTTGTTAATGCATTTAGAAAGTCCAAAATATATTCTACCTTTGAATATGTAGCTATTTGATAAATATCAGTTACTTTCATTGTTTGGCTAACATTGAGTATGATATTTTGTTTACCGAGTTTTTCTTTTCTGAACTCAATAAACAAAATACTGGGTCTTGTATGTAAGTGATGAATCACTAAATTGTCCTCCTGAAACCAACACTACTCTATATTTAACTGGAATTTAAATGACATGTTAAAATAAAATAAAATAAAGTAAAATAAAATAAAATAAAATAAAATAAAATAAAATAAAATAAAATATAATACAAAGTTCTTGGAAGCACATATTCTAGTTATTGTTTTATCTCCAAAATCTTTATTTGCTTTCCCTTTACCACTTCCCCTCTCTCTTTCTGAGGAGGGTGTAAGTGAATAAAAATGATAGTCAGGTTTATGAGCAGAGAAGAATGAAAAAAAAACCAAACTTTTATTAATTTATTTTTTAACGTCAGCCTGAATTCAGTTTATGAGCCCTATGACATAATGTTATTTCACTGTGTCACATTGAATTCAGAATAACATTATGAAACTTTACAAATCTTCTTAAGGCACAGGCTATTGGTAAAAAATAAAACAAAACACACAAAAAACTACCCTTAGTCTACACTTATGTCACATTGCATTGAGCAGAATTTAAACAAATAGAAAGTACCCTATATGTTCTTAAGTATTATAACATTAAAAACACTAACAAAATCAAAATATTAGCTGTTAAAAGTTTCATCCCATCTAAAAATTAAGAGATAGGCTACATTTAAAATGAGAGCATAAAGCATTTTAAATTGAGCAATTTTATTCTTAATTGAAAAAGGAAAGGAAATATATTTTACTCTAGTTTTTTTTTCTACTGGAGAAGTGAGAATAAATATAATTTATTATATAATTACATAGTTAACAGATATAAATATAAAATTACATGAGTTAAAAACTTTGAGGGACTAAAAATAGAAATATATTTATAGAAGCACTGTAATTTCCTTGTTACTATTAAGAAATAAAAGCAATTAAAATACTGTTGTCAACATTTAAGTTCTGCAAAAGGACAATTTTATTATCTTCCATAATTTCTCAGTTCTCTACCATTTCTACAAAAATGTCTGTTGGTAACTAGGAAATAAAGAGTGCATGTTTAAAGTAAAGAATGATGATGTGATTTCCTCTTTATTTTTAAATAAGTAAAACTTTTGGTTTAAAAAAGAATTCTTACTCTTTGATGTTAGTTGGAAATATTATTTCATTCCAAATAAACATAACTGTTTTCACACTGAATCCAAACCAGAATTATTTTTTTCCCGTAAAAAAAGGAAGTAAAATGTTGTATTCTTTACCAGGATTTTTAGTAAATAGGCTAAGCTCTCAGCGGGTCCCACTGAACCATTCATATTTTACTTAGGTCCTGTTGGTAAAACTCATTTTCTTTTTGAAGTCAAATGGCAAGGAAAGGCTTTCACACCAAATTATTTGCTGAAGAGCACCACCATGTGGTTAATTTTTGAATAACTCTAAGGGGAAACCGATGAAAAAATTTGGAATCGCTTATTTTATGTAGCCAAACATACACCTTTATTAAGTTTAAGACACTCCTGTTTTTAGCCAGTCTGACATGCTTAAGTTTAAAGAAAAAAATAAGTGGTGTTCTTTATTTGTTTCTGTAAATATGTCCCAGTTTTTGTAAATGTTTGTCATCACCTTTTCTTTTAAACATCTTACCTAACTTTGCTAATCAGCCTTATAAACTCTACACTGGCTCCTAGACTGAAATTACCAAAGCAGCTCGTTTTGCTTCCCATCAGGCATTTAAAACTGTGTGTTCTATAGTCTGTTCAAACTCAGAATGACCAAAGTCAAATTCCTTCTCTTCTCCCAACAAGAGTGCTTCTGTTCATGTCTTCTCCTTCCTAGATAAGGCTCCACTTCCTCTCCAGTTTCGTAACCCCCAAATCTAGACTTTTTTGTTATGTTGCTTCTATTGCCATCAGCTTCCTTGTGACAAATAGGACGTAACTCCTGGCCACTAATTTCTCCTGAACATGGGTTAAAATGTCCCTCTTTCTCTGCCTACTGGGTTGCCATGCATCCTCCTGGTTATTCCTTCTACCACTGCAACGGCCATTCTCTGAATATATTCACTTAACTTACCCTTTCCTCTATGAGTGGTTGAAACCTAACCCTGTTTCTCTTACTCTCATGCTAAAGTCCTTTTTTTTTTTGTTTCCATCATTAGTAAGATACCAAGCAAGTCGTCTGTTTTGTATTATCATCTGCTGCACACATGAATAGGAAAGCACATATATACAGGCTATTTTCCAACCATACGAAATTCACTGCGATTTCTGCCAAATGCACTAGTCTTCCTTTTGCACAGAAGACACTGCCCCACATAAGTTTCTTAGTTGATTCTTTCTGTTGTTGTTGTTGTTGTTGTTGTTGTTGTTGTTTTTAACTATCTCCCATGTCTCATACCAAAGACTTTCATGAGTCCCTCAGGCAAAGCTGATCACTTCTTACTTTCTTCCAAAACGTCAGCATTTCTTTCAAACGCCTACGATACTTATAGCATTAATACTTTAAACACATCTATTATTCCTACTATATTTGAGCCCCCTAAAGCCACTTTATCATATCTGTATTTGTGTTGTCACAATAAAGGACATTCTTGAAATATACAGGGTGTTTAAATTTTTTATTGACTACAGAACAAATGCATTGTGTTGGTTTATTGTTTTAATTTATGATGCATCATTTTTTAGTTCTCAGTACTATGTAAAGTTTAATGTATTTTATAAATTACTTAGAAAGATAGTGTTTTACTGATTATGCATACGAGAAATAAGAAACTCAAAGAAAAAAGGTAACTTTTTCAAAGTTGAACAGCTTGTAAATTATAGTATGTTTGAAAAGCATATTAACTGTTATAACTATTGTTACCAACAATATATGTTAGAAGTAAAATGTGAGAGGGGCGCCTGGTTGGCTCAGTCAGTTGGGCCTCTGACTTTTTCTCAGGTCATGATCTTACCGTTCATAGGTTCAAGCCCCACATCAGACTCTATGCTGACAGCTCAGAACCTTCTCAGGAACCTGCTTTGGATTCTGTGTCTCCCTCTCTCTATGCCCCTCCCCCACTCACTCTCTCCCTCTCTCTCTCTCTCTCTCTCTCTCTCTCTCTCAAAAATAATTAAACATTAAAAAAAAGAGAAGTAAATTGTGAACTTGGTTATTCAAGAAAGCTCAAAAAATAATTGGCCTCCCTAGATGATCATGATCTATACTGTGTGTGCATGTAAAACACGTATTTTACTTAAGTATTTATAAAAGTTAATGTAATCTTTCATTTTTAGGGTAAAATCTTTCTTTTACCCCAAACCCTTAACTAAAAGCACTAGAGTTTCTTTCAGTATTTTTTTTTTGTTTTGTTTTGTCTTGCTGAATTAGTTACTGAATTTTTTCCAAAAAGTATCATCACTAAAATATGGGCATAGAGCGAATAATGCCCATGATTCTTAAACTAATTCATTAAAACTATCAAAAATTCGTAGTGCTACAAAAATCTGGCGTCTAAATTATGCCCACAAAAATTAAAGGCATTTCTAACAAATAGTTCTGTGACAAATTTATGTAGAGGTAACTTTTAGGAAGTACATGTTTCTTCACTTTAATAATTTTATTTAGAAAATACGTTTTTTGTCTGGTCATTCCATTGGGTTTCTTTTTGTTTTAGTTTTTCTTTTAATTTTAAAACTGAAAGGTTGTTGAAATTTGTCGACAACTAAAATTCAGGTTTTAAAAATGGCCACATTTGACTTGTTTCCCTTTTTGGTTGGGGAATTTTTACCTAATCATGTAACAACTTTTATGCATCAAATAATTAGTTCATGGGGGCACCTGGCTGGCTCAGCTGGTTGAGCTTCAGACTCTTTGTTTTGGCTCAGGTCATGATCTCCTGGATTGTAAATTCAAGCCCAGTGTCGGGCTCCGTGCTGACAGTGCGGAGTCTGTTTGAGATTCTCTCTCTGCTCCTCCCCACTCTCCTTCAGCACGCAGGCTCTCTCTCTCTCTCAAAAATAGGTAAATAAACTTAAACAAAAATAATTACCTCTCTAGTTTTTAGTAAGTTGCTGAGTTGAATTCCTTCCTCAACAGTGATAGGATACACAAACTGCCATCTACCCCCAACACACAGAACATGATCTGACCCCCAAGTTTTACATTTTTCCATACCATTTACTGCCGCCCAACATGGTACATATTTTGCCTATGTATCTTATTGTTGTCCATCAACTCCTAGGAGACAGCAAACTCCACACAGGTGGTGATTTTTGTCTGCTTTGCTCAGTTCTAGCATGGGTAATCATGTCTAGAACGTGGTAGGATGTTCAAAAAATATTTATTGAAAGGTATAGAATTTATTCTATGGAATTTAACCTTTGCTCACCTTCCATCAGGGTCATTAGCTTCTGACTTCCCCATGCGTGGTTCTTCTTATCTCAGTTCCTATCATTATTACATCCTCAGGAATGCATTTCCTGGGTGCCTGGGTGGCTCAGTCGGTTAAGAGGTCGATTTGGCTCAATCATGCATGATCTTGTGACTTGTGGGTTTGAGCCCCATATCTTGCTCTCTGCTGTTGGCATGGAGCCCACACTTTGGATCCTGTCTCCCTCTCTCTGTCCCTCCCCCGCTCAAGCTCACTCTCTGTCTTTGTCTCTCTCAAAAATAAATAAACATGAAAAAAATGCACTTCCAATGTGCTCTATATAATTATGTATGTCTTATTACCTCATTTTCCTCATAAATCTTAACACTAGCTGAAAACAATGTACTTACTAATTTTTTGTTGTTGTTGTTGTTGTTGTTGTGGCCATCCTTTTCTACAATATAAGGCTTGTGATAAAATGGACTTCATTTAACTTGTTAACCACTCTATTCTCAACACCAAACACTTGATTTGATCAATGTGAATTTAAATTGATGTGAATAAATCAAAGAAGTACATGCACATATCATCTATGAATGATTTTCTATGTAACATGAGTTGTGGTCAAGTTCTGGAATAAATTCTTATGAAACAGAAAGTGCCAGCAACAAATAAATAAATTGGTTACTGTGCTGATCATAAAACTAAGTTTTGGGAAACTTAATTTTCCTTTAAAATGACGCTTGATCAGAAAATCTTATCTTTGTAGCACACCTGGCATAAAGAAATTACTTTGTAAGATCTTTTCCGTCTTGTCTTTTCATCATGGTTCAGGCTGGTATAAGTCTGTTTTCTGCTTGTCCTGAAAGGCACCTACCCTGATTTGGATAAAGGTTCAGCCTTCAGTCATTTGGACTGATTGAAAATATTTCCTTCCATTGGCCATTTAGAACCACTATATGATTGAAAAAGTAGAATCTTATTACTAAAGAATACATTGTGTTGAGTGATGACTTTACTCTGTTGGCAAAATAATACCAATACATGTTAACCATAAAAATTGAAGCAATATAGAGGAGTAAAAAGTAAAGACAGATGGAAGTGTGGGTCAGAGGATACCGTAACTGGGTCCTCTGCTGAAACCTCAGCGCCTCTCAGGCTGAAATCAAGGCGTCGGCTGGGGTGCCATCTGATTTGAAGCTTAGAGACACTTTCCAAGCTTATCGGTTGTGGGCAGAATTCATTTCTTTGTGGCTTTATGACTGAGGTCGGTATTTCTTGCTAGTTATTGGCTAGGTTTCAGTGTCAACTCCGATAGGTGCCCCTTGAGTACTTGCCAGGTGGTTTCTACCCTCATGAGTTTACTTCTTCAAGGCCAGGAGGAAATTATCCGCACTGCCTTTTTTTATTTATTTTTATTTTTTAAGTTTATTGTAACCATCAGGTGGGAGTGGCACCTTAATCAAGTAGGTAAATAAAATGAATAAAATGTAGATCTTGTCTAGAAAGAAGTTGCCCAATCATGTAGATAATCAGGAGCATTTTGATGTCTAGGAGAAAGTAAGGGCGGAGGACGGGAACATATGGTATTAGTGGCTATATTCTGAGACAGAAGTGAATTCTGGCCCTCCTCCCCCCAAAGGGGTAAGTATAAGCTAGGACAGCTCAGTTAGCTTTGTAGGCAAAAGGACCCAAGGTGATCATGTCAAAATAATCTTACGTTAGAAGATAGGGGTCAGTATGATGGAAAGTTATATTTCACATTCATAGAGTATTTAGGATTTATAAAAACAGGAAACATATGTTTCTATGTCCTTTAATTTGAATGACCTAGCACAGCCCTCTTTCATACACATCGGTCTCTCTCATTCATTAAACGAGATGACATGTTTCTCACTAATTTCTGAGTTTGTTAAATGTAGAAAGAGCAAATCTTGTCATTGCACCCAGGAAGTATTCCAAGCCTCACCACCATGTAGGCTGTTGATATTTTTTAAATCAATGCAATATTAAATGGCTTAATTTTGTTAGATATTTCTTCTTTTTCTCAACCTAAAGTTACCATTTTAATAATTTGAATTTTGTTAATTCCACTGAGACACTATTACAATAAGCCTAACTGAGGTTCAAAAGGATATCCCTTTAATATTTAAAAATGGTTTTCCTATCTTGCTTTGGTCTTCATTCTACGTAAACATTCTCAGTAATTGTTAACAGTTTCATATTTTCTGCTTGAATAATGCTTTGCTGTCCTATTCTGGCAATTGTTTTTTTTGTTGTTGTTGTTTGTTGTTTTGTTTTGCTTTTTCATGATTTTGATTCCTTTAACAAAACACAGTAGTCAAGCGGTAGGCTTATCGAAATAGCATCATGGGACTACTCCTTTTTCGTTCTTGATATTATGTTCCTATTCAGTTAACCAATAGCTAAAATATCAATGATGGCATATTATGCATGCCATTATTTACTTTTATTGGCTTAATGATAAATTGAAATTCTTAACAAAACAGATGGAAATTGAAGAAAATCAATATCATATTGACATAATATAATAGGCAAATAGGCATGAGACAAGTCACTAAAAATACATAAAAAGATAAAAGAAAACATTGAGCACAAAGCAGATAAAAAATGAATAAAATTGGACAAATTAGATAAATAAGGGAATAATTACAGGGAAAATAAATATAGATTCCCCTGAATGAAAATGATTGTGAACAGAACTTAATGTCACGTCTCGGTGGTGTTGCTATTTGCTCTAATAAACTCCATGGAATTGTGAGAGTTTTTGAGGATTTCACAGGGATTTTTTTTTAAATTTTCCATTTTCATCCTCAGAGAAAGTGCATAAAATTATGGTCTTATCCTTGAGGGAGAAATAGATCTCCCTTATTTTCCCCAGGTGTGCTGAGGCAAAAAACAGATCTGTTGACACAGCAATTAGCAAGTCATTGGAGTCATAGCAGGGGGAATTAATTTAGAAAACAGAAACTACTAAAGGTCCCTGAAAATCTCTATGTTAATGTTAATTTCATATTGTTTTAGTTTTTCATAGGTGATGAGAAGGGAGAGCCATTGACTCTAAAGTTTATATAAAACACGTGGCAACCCCATATTTCCAGAATGTAATATTTTCAGTTATTTGTAACATAAAACAAATATTCAGAATAAAAGTGAAAATAAGTAGTAGTAACGTATTAAAATAGAGAATCAGTGACTTCTGGACAGATGACTTCCAAACACCATGTTTCACAATTGTGTTTAATTTGATCATATATGTTCAAGGTAAAAGATTGGTAAAATATCCTAATGATGCATTACAATGCCTACTAATTATATATACAATGCTGAGAATACCAAAGACCAAAACTCTATAATTACCACTGTGTATGCTTTAAATCCTGACAGAGTCCTTTTTTTTAGTGAAAAGACTTAAACAGTAAAAAAAATTAATAAAAAATTATATTACTGTCAAAATAAGAAGAGTAGTTCAAGAAAAAAAAAAAACATATTTTATTGTACCAAATTTTAAGCTGGAATGTAGACTGTCCTAGCTATCCAATTTCAATTTTATTGTATTTTAATGATAGCTTAATTCCACTAGATGTCAGTATTGTATAAGATCAGAAAATAACTTGCCTTAAAATTTCTCTTGGTGTTTTAACTGCTCCTACAAAATGAATTAAGCCCTACTTAAGCATGTATGTGCACATACGTGCCATTTTAGTATATGCAACTAATTATCGTTACAAGTTACCCAGAGTAATCTACAAGAGCGTGATTCCGAAAATGTGTCTTTACCCACTAATTACAAGCTTTGAAACCGATTCAGAATTGGTATTACCTTGCAAATGTTCTGAAACAATGTTCACCATCTTTGCCACATTCTATATGCATGCACCTCTTCATTTTCGATTTGTCCTTATTCCAGCCATTAGACTTTGAAACAAAGAAGGCATATACTTTTAAAGTAGAAGCCTCCAACCTTCACATTGACCACAGATTTCACTCCGCGGGCCCTTTTAAAGACACAGCCACAGTGAAGATCAGTGTGCTGGATATTGAGGAACCACCGGTGTTTAGCAAGCCGCTCTACACCATGGAGGTTTATGAAGACACTCCAGTTGGGACCATCATCGGTGCTGTCACTGCACAAGACCTAGATGTGGGCAGTAGTGCTGTTCGGTAAGAAAAAGAAACTTTTCATTTTCTGTGTGTCGGAAGAGAAAGGAAAAACGATGCTCTGTCCAAACCTGCATGGATGATTTAGTTTGGGGAAAATGTTATGCCTTCGCGTGATACGTATTAGAGGAAAAGCCACAGGATTTGAACAAAGACATCTGCTATCAGTCCCTGTAGCAGTGGCTTAACAGTGGCATGATGGTGAACATGTTACTCAAGCTAACCAGTCGTGATTTTCCTTTGTAAAAGGCATTTATTAATACAACCTCAAAGGATGAATTCCCATGATTCATGATATGGAGATACTTTCACAGTACCTGAAGTATAGTAGACATTTAATACATTTTTTCAATTACTCAAAAATCTCTGTCTCTTGCTGGAAGTTAGTGTTTGAGAAAGATGGTTTGACCACTCGCCATTTGCAGTTCATTTTTTTCACTGACAATTGTGTCCACTGATGAAAGCATTTAGAGCCAGTTCTAGGGTAAGATGAATTATGGGACTGCTCAAAGCCCAGACGTTACAAAGAGCTCCTTTTGCTATAAGGCTGCTGGGTAGTGAGTCAACAAAGCCATCGGTAGAGTAAGAAAAGAATCTCTCTCTCTCCTTCCTCCCGAAACCCATACATTCCATTTGTACTACTACTGAAACAGTGGGATTTCCCTTTCCCTCACTTATACATCGATTCTGCAACATAGTTTGAGACTTCCTATTGATTCAACTCTGTTTCTTCTGAACCTTTCAATTCCCTGCTAGCTGCCCATATCCCACATGCATACAAGCACTGGGAAACCAAAAAAAAAAAAAAAAAAAAAAAAAAAGTAGAAAAGAAAGAGAGAGAGCAGTGTGTGATTTGTTCTGAATCTTCCACCTCTAAGGGGTTAAACTTTCATATACAAAATCAGACCAAAGAAAAGTTGGCTTTTGATGCAAAAACACTATTGACCTAAGGAAAATATATAGACATATCTTATAAGACTTTCTGTCATGGGGCAATAATACAAAAAAATGCATAAATCATTCAGTGGTTACCTCAACACATTCATAGCATATAGGAAAGTCTCAGGAAATGGCTTGAGAGCAGGTAAGCCTTGTTCTTTGTATTCATATGAATCTATCTCCCAAGATGGTCTGAGTATTCCTCTTCTCGAAACACGTCAGTGGTCAGGAGAGAATGCTAAAGAAGCACCATTTGTCTTGGGAAAGAGAAGAGAAATAGAAACTCCTGAGTGCCCTACATGTCAGGTTGAATGCTGGTTAATTTCCTCATAGGATTCAAGTTGTTGTTCTACATGTCCATTTTACAACATGACTCACACTCGGTTAAACTCCAGAAGAGTGTGTTTATTACTAGTGTTTGTAGAAGCGTTCTCAAGAATCAGCTCTGTTAGTAGTTGTTATATATTAACCTGTCATCATTCATCAATCCTATTCTTAAGACCACAAGTGTGCTGTTGATAATTGTGAAACTGGGAAATACCTCGTGAGTAGATTCACGGGGAATTTCGAGAATATAAACAGTTACAGAAGAAATATTGAAGGCTGTAAGGAAAGTAGTAGGTAAATAAATATGGATTGAAATTCTCTATGATACATACAGTAAATGAGAATTCTGGAACATAGTGAAACAAGAGATCTAGAGAACGTGCTAAGTTATTTAATTTACTGTATGTTCTATCTTTGAAGACTGATCAAAGCATGATGGGATCAAAATATTTATAAAATATGAACTTAATGCAGTATGTCAAAAACAAAACCAAACAAATCAGAGAATTTATAAGTAAACCCACCACCTGGCAAAGGTGGGAGGGTGGTGAGGGTTTCAGATTTCCAAATACAAGAAGATGTTTAGAGTTAAGATCCTGGTGTGAGGAATAAAGGAAAGCTATGTTTTAGAGAAACAATTCAACTGTAAGACTGGTTTTGTTGTTGTTGTTGTTGTTGTTGGGGGGGGGGGGGGGTTACTGTCACACGAGCTAGTGTCCGACAAGAGCTACTGTATATGGAATAAAGCGGCATCACTAGCCTTCCTTCTAATGGGTAGCAGCCTGACTCACCAAAGCTGTAGACACAGATGGATCTAATTGATCCCCGTGAGGGGTTGTCAAAAGACAGAGCCGCTTTTGAATCAACATGAAAGCTCTCTTCCTTCCATGTCCTTGGAGTAAACAATAAGCTTGAATCATGTCAGTTGAGGAAACATAGGGTATGAATCATCGTATTTTGGGCCTGAAAACATGTTTGCTCACTTAAAAATGGTAGTAAAAAGATGTTGTGAAAAATAAGCATCAAAATGTGAAATTACCTAACATTTAGGCACACTTTGTTTCCCTTTGCTTCACTGCCTTTTCACAGGGTTACTGTACAAGGCATTAATTCAGAGCTACATTATTCCATACCAGTGGGTATTTTATTACCTTTTTAAGGTTTATTTATTTATTTTCAGAAAAGAGAGAGAGAGGGAGAGAGAGAGAGAGAGAGAGACCACAAGCGGGCGAGGGGCAGAGAGAGAGGGAGAGAGAGAGAATTCCCAGCAGGCTTCATGCTGTCAGTGCAGAGCTCGATCCCATGTACCGTGGGTTCATGACCTGAGCTGCAATCCAGAGTCGAATGGTTAACTGACTGAGCCACCGAGGCACCCCAGTATATTTTTTTATTATCACTGAGCCCAGAATAAAGAACCAGAATGCAATGGCATTAAGCAAGGATTAAAACAATTTTGAAGAAAGGTACAGTTGGGTGTAATAACTCCAAATGTAGTTGACCCTTGAACAATGTGGGGGCTAGTGGCTCTAACCCTCTGCATAGTTGAAAATCCACACGTAACTTGACTCCCCAAAATCTCTAATAGCCTACTATTGACCAGAACCCTCATGATTAATGTAAGAAGCCATTAACATATATTTTGTATGTTATATATATTATATACTGCATTCTTAAAATAAAGTAAGCCAGAAAAATAAAACGTATTAACAAAAGCATGAGGATGATAAAATACATTTACAAAACTGTTTTGTATGTATCAAAGAAGACCCTCATATAAGTGGACCTGTGCCGTTGAAACTTGTGTTGTTCAGGAGTCAACCGTATACCATATCTGGTCCCCCCCATCCCAAGCTTAATTTCTCGTTATTGTTTCCTTTACTCTTCTAGCCTTTGCTATTAGATACATTCATTTCCTGTCTCTAATGTTCTGTATCCTTTGACCCTCTTATTATATAGTTTATGAGAACAGTTTCTTGTGAGTCAAGTGAGAATGAGTTTGCCCACCACTGGTGAAGTGAGGGATTTTCACAACAGTAGTCTCTTAAGCTTAGAAATGAAATTTAAAATATATGATCACTATTCAGTTACATGAAAATTAACATTTGTCTTGAGTATGAGTGATTTGAGCTACAGAGAGATTTTAGTGGATAATTTTGTTCAGCCTGCCATGTTTCTTTTGTTACAAAGACGTAAACTTCTTAGTTATCCTTTGAATTTTAAAAGAAAATTTAATCTAATTAATTTTATGTATAAAATGGGAAAATGGATAATTCAATTCTAAACTCAATCTATGTAAGAAGTATGGGATGATAAGAATCTGATGACTCAAAGTAAAATGTATTTTGTACATATAAACTTCCATATATAAATTCAAAATTACATAATTTAATTGAACAACTAAAATGCTCCTTATTCATGTAACCTTCTGTTTAACGGTATTTCTAACCAAAACCTACCACTTAAATCAAGTAGTAAAATCAATTAATAAACAGAAAACCATTATCAATTACCATAAGTAGATTGTGATATTTAAAATAATTAATAACTTGTCATTAAAATAGAAATGTTTATCTGTGTCCTGCTTAAAATTATCTGAAATCCTAAATTTGGTCTGTTCACCAGAGTTTTGGGAAAAAAAAATCTGTAATCAACTGGAATTGATTTTTTCATCATGAATTAAGAGACTATCAGTATAGCTGATTTTTATTTGAGAGACATTTCCAATACATCAAAAATCTTATTATATGGACAGGAAGTTGAGCTCAACTACAAAACACCCTTAGGAAGTGAGAGGAAAAAGAGACCCAGCTTATCAAATACCATCTGGTAGCAACATATATAATTTATTTTCAGTGGTAATTAAATGGTAAAAATTCGGGCTGCCTGGGTGGCTCAGTCAGTTGATCGTCCAACTTCGGCTCAGGTCATGATCTCATGGTTCCTGAGTTCGGGCCCCCGCATCGGGCTCTGTGCTGACAGCTCAGAGCCTGGAGCCTGTTTCCGATTCTGTGTCTCCCTCTCTCTCTGCCCCTCCCCCTCACGCGCTGTGTCTCTCTCTGCCTCTCAGAAATAAAGAAAAAACTAATAAAAAAAAGATTTGAAAAAATGGTAAAAATTCAGGGGTGTCTGGGTTGCTCAGTCAGTTGAATGTCCGATTTTGGCTCAGGTCATGATATCGTAGTTCGTGAGTTCAAGCCCCACATGGACTCACTGCTGTCAGTGCAGATCCCACGTCAGATCTTCTTTCCCCGTCCTCCCATTTTTGCACTCCCTGTCTCTCAACAACACGAAACAAAACAAAACAAAAAACAGGCAAAACTTCAAAATTCAAAAAGTCGCCCACTCCCAGACATTAATACATTCAGCCTCTATTGCAGTGTCTAAATTCCACATTCCCCTTTTCCCCTTAAGTTTCTTTGAATTTTTCCATAATACCAGGTTCTCTCTACTTTTTCTTCTCATATTTACATCATTTGTATGCCATATCTTTATTTTTTCACGTCTTTAATTTTTCATTCTCCACTTTCATTTTCACTTATTTAGTGAGATTTTTGTACGATTAAATGATGAGGTATTGGTATAAATTTTTTTTTTTACATTTTAATTTATTTATTAAGTTTTTCATAGATGTCTTGCATTTTTTTGATGTTTATTTATTTTGAAGGAGAGCATGAGGGGGAAGGGGCAGGGAGAGAAGGAGACCCAGGATCCAAAGCAGGCTCCGGGCTCTGAGCTGTCAGCACATGGCCTGACACAGGGCTTCAACCCATGAGCTGTGAGATCATGACCTGAGCTGAGGTCGGATGTTCAACTGACTGAGCCACCCAGGCACCCCAGATTTTTACATTTTAGCATTTTTAGAGAAGTTTAAGTTCACAGCAAAACTTAAGTTTGCAGAGATTTCCCCGATATCCCTTGCCACCACACATGCATAGGCTCCTGCATGACTGATGTCCACCAGAGTGGTACGTTTGTTCCAACTGAACCTACACATCATAACCACCCACAGTCCATAGTTTACCTTAGGATTCACTCTTGGTTCTGTACATTCTGGGGGTTCAAGTAAATGTATAATGACCTGTATCCATCAGTAGACGTCATACAGAGTATTTTCACACTAAAATCCCCCAGGCTCTGCCTATTCATCACTCCCCCAGCCCTACCAAGCCCTGTATGTCAATTACATATTTGTTGCCTCTATAGTTTAACTTCTCCAGAATGTCATATAGTTGGAGTCATAGAGTATGTAGGCTTTCCAGATTGACATCTTTCTCTTAGTAACATACATAAAAATTCCTTCCTACCTATTTATGGCTTCCTAGGCCACTTCTTTTTAGTGTTGAATACTATTCTGTTGTCTCGATGTACCAGAGTTTATTTGTCCACTCACTTACTGAAGAATATCTGAATTACTTTCATGTCTTGGCAATTACTGATGAAGCCATATAAAGATCTATGTGCAAGTTTGTATGTGGAAATAAATTTTCAGCTCCTTTGTGTCAATACCAAGAAGTGCGTTTGCTGGAACATATGGTGGGATAATGCCTAGACTTGTAAGAAGCCGCTACTTTGTCATCTAAAGTGGCTGCGCCATTTTGCATTGCCCCCAGCAATGAATGCAAGTTCTGGTTACTCCACAGCCTCACCAGCATTTGGTGTTGTCAGCATTCCAAAGTTGGGACATCCTGATAGGTGTGTAGTAATATCTCATAGTTGTTTTAATTTGCTGATGAAAGAGCTTGATAGGACATCTTCTTACATGCCTATTTGACATCTGTATAGCTTCTTTGGTAAGATTTGTTAAATTCTTTGACCAGTTTTTAAAATAAGTTTTTGTTTTCATATTGTTGAACTTTATGAATGCTATTTTTTTTTTCCCCAGTGCAATCAAAATGAGCAGGGAATTTTAGTAAGGGTTGCCTTTCTTTCATAGTGTCAACTCCAGATAAGATCCTATTGTAAGCCGGACATTTTGATGGATGAACAGCTTGATAAAAGCATGTCTAAAGCTTTATATACTCAATTATCCGAGTTTCTGCCTAATGGCTGCCCAAGAATATCAAGGAGATATTATAGATATGCAAATAAAGTCATTGATAAACATATACAACTCAGATATACCGTTAAGTGATGTTCAGCTCAGAATTAGCATTCAGAAATCTGAAAATGAGATTCACCAAAATTCACCCTTTCTCTTTACCTTTGTTCACACAATTCTATTCCCTACATAAAATAGTTTCTCATTCTCTATTTCATCTTCTTCATCCTAGAATTCTGCCATCTTAGGTGGCAAAGCCATATATATATGAATAGGCAATTATATATATATATATATATATATACACACACACATACACACACACACACACATATATATATATATATACACACACATATATATATATATATATATATATATATATATATTCTAACTCATTTCTCCTTCCTCTCAATCTTGTGTTTTTCCTATCTTTCATATTCACTAAAGACACCAACCATATTGAACTCTATCATGGTACCTACCATTTTTAGCTTATTGAATAAATATGTATTCACTTTTTAACCACCATCCACAAATACATGAAATAAAAAGATACTTTATAGTAATATTTCCTTATTCTCTTACATACTACGTGTAAAATTCTCTTAATATATTTATACTAATATATAATGAAATGTATTAATGAAATGTAGAGTATGTATGTATGTATATATGTGCATTTGATTTTTCCAAATTGACCACAAACAGATCTAGGTATATAAACATAATAGGTCTTTTGGTCTTTTAAAGGTTTGAAGACCTGGGTGTTTAGATATAATCTTTATTGAGCTTTATCTCTATATTATTATCTCTATATCTCTCTCTATAGAACCATCTTAATACAATGCAGTCAAGAGTATACTCTTTCTTCCTCCTCTTCCTCCTCCCCTTCTTCTTCTTCTTCTTCTTCTTCTTCTTCTTCTTCTTCTTCCTCTTCTTCATTTTGTAAATGTTTTTTCAGATCCTTAGCTTTTATAAATAGAGTTAATGGAAGCTAAATGTCATCAGTACCTTTCCGAGTAGACACCATACAAAAATCAACTTTGGACAAATAATTCTCTTGAGGGTCCTAAACACAACACAGTAGTAAAAAAGTCAATAGGGCAACCTCCCCAGATATTAACACTTAAAGCTGCTACTGTAGTGCCTAAATTCCATAATTCTTTCTACTTTTTCCCTGAGTTTCTTTGAAATATTCCATAATATAAGGTTCTATCTGCTTTCCCCCCTATGTCTATCATTTGTACATATTATCCCTATTTTTTCATTTAATATTTTCTGTATTCTTTATAGTTACCCTGCATCTTTCTAGTGATCTAAAAATTTGCAATATATATTTTGGTGATACTTAATCCTAGGTAGTGTTAAAGGTCAGGTTGTCTCTGCTTAGAATTAATGAAGTGATTCATGAAAGATAGTTTCTGATAAAGAGAGTAACACATGATTTCTTTTTCTTAAAGTGAGGTTTAAAAATGCTTCATTATGTAGAGTCCAATTTCTCATTTTGTACATCTCTAATCACCCTTTTGTATTCTGGTTTTTATTATTTAGCAGAGAACAAACTGATTTTATATTTATGGACTGTTTTCTTAGAAAATACTGAAGACTCAGATAGCAATTGGGAGAAAACATTTTATCCGTAAGGTTATATAAAATATTCATTAAGATAAAACAGTTAATCCTTTTTGAGCACTGCTTGCCTTATCTCTTTACTTTAGCATTCACAATGTGAATTTTAATATATATATATTTGCAAAAGACACATCTGATAAAGGACTGTTCTCTAAAATATACAAGAATTCTTTAAAGTCAAGGGTGAGGGAGATGAAATAGAAGGTGAGAAACCATTTTAATCGAAGGGAATGGAATTGTGTGAACAAAAGTAAAGAGAAAAGTTGAGTTTGGGTGAATTTCATTTTCAGATTTCTTAACGCTAGTTTTCAGTTATGTAATTTATCAGAGACTGGATTTACATATCTGTAATCTCTCCTTGATCTCCACTAGCCAGAAACTCAGCAGAAGCTACCCTCAGTGAGACAACTGAGTATGTATAAGCTTTAGACATGCTCTTATCCAATTATTTATCCATCAGAATCTCCCATTTACAAGCAGATCTATGGTGAGGTTGACAATGTTAGAGAAAGGCAACACCTTTACTAGAATTCCCTGCTTATTTTGATTGCACTGGGAATGAAAGAAGCATTCCCTCTAAATTTACATCAACAAAATGATTAAGAATAATTCATTTGAAAGGTTGTCGATAGAGAAGATAGAGATTTTAACTTGCCATGAAGAATGAGAAATTCCTTTGTGAATAAGCTTCTTTGCTTTCCTCAAATGACCAATCCATTGACAATCAATAAAAAGGAGCTACTGCAAAGAACGTGTACAAAATGGACAAGTTTACTTTTATTTACTTTGGGTGCCACCAATATATAGTGAATTTGATAACCATCAATATATGGTGACCTTGTAATAGCTAATTTGTTCCTGGCTTTGAGCCGGGCACTTTGGTGAGTTTTGTTGAAACATTGTAACTGACATTATTTTATAGAGGGAGAAACTGAGGCTTAGGAAGATCCAATTATGTCTTCAGTAAGGATGAGAATAGGATTTAACCATAAGCAGCCAGATTCTAAACGGAGAGCTAAGTATTTCCCTTTTTCAGTGCAATTGAAATACTCACCTAAGTTTTTGAGTTGCTTTGCAATTTTAAGAAAATTGTTGAAAATATAATTAAAATTTCATAGTTTTGAGTAGCTTATTAAACAAAATTTGGTAGAAAGCCAAAACAAGTCAGTAAAAATGTACAATATTTAATCCCTTAAATATGGTAACCATGGACTATATTATACACGTGAAAGTATTCTAAACACTTTATTTGTGTTACCCTGATTTAATTTTTTTTAATGTTTCTATTTATTTTTGAGACAGAGGGAGACAGAGCATGAGCAGGGGAGGGGCAGAGAGAGCGGGAGACACAGAATCTGAAGCAGGCTCCAGGCTCTGAGCTGTCAGCACGGAGCCTGACACAGGGCTCAAAGTCACTGAGTGTGAGATTACCACCTGAACCAAAGTCGGACGCTTGACTGACTGAGCCACCCAGGCGTCCCTGTGTTACTCTGATTTAAATCTTACACCAACTTTAACTAAATCTGAAAAAATGTTTAATTGAACTGACACCATTGACATTTATCAGGCTGGAAAAGCAAAAACCAAAATATACGGTTGTTTTATTAACAACTTTTTGGTATGTATTGAAGTAAAATTTTATTATTTGAGATTCAGTGCCTTTCATTTTTTTAGACAACCACAAAGTTCTTATAAGATTTAGACAAAATTGAGGATTTATTGACAAAATTCAATGGATCTGTGATACAGACTTACAGGTCTAATTTTTATGTGGATTGACCAATCAATTGATGAATTTGCTTTTATTTTTAGACAAAATTTTATGTTATTCTAGTGATATACTCAAGGAAATCTCAATGGCTAAGTGTCCAGATACTAGTTAGGGTGATGTGTTACTTTGCAGGCTATCCTATTATATTTCATGCTAACTCCTCAAAATGACAAAACATCCAAATTTATATATTTGTTTATAACTGACTTTTTGCATTTACCTTTTGCCTGCTGGAGGTTTCATTCTTTGTTTTATCTTGAAATGCTGAGGGAGGGGCGCCTGGGTGGCACAGTCGGTTAAGCGTCCGACTTCAGCCAGGTCACGGTCTCGCGGCCCGTGAGTTCGAGCCCCGCGTCGGGCTCTGGGCTGATGGCTCGGAGCCTGGAGCCTGTTTCCGATTCTGTGTCTCCCTCTCTCTCTGCCCCTCCCCGTTCATACTCTGTCTCTCTCTGTCCCAAAAATAAATAAAAAAAACAAAAAAAACAAAAAAAAAAACCGTTGAAATGCTGAGGGAGTACCCCATATACGGCACACACATTTTATAGCTCATTCCCTTCTCTCTATAATTTCTTTAATTGCTTTTATAAATAGACTTTTCTCACATTTATTTGAAATTTCATATTATTTTGATTTTTAAAGATCAGTTTCTTTATTTTATTATTTTCATAAGTTTTATTTAAATCCAAGTTGACATATAGTGTAATTTAGTAATTCATAACTTACATGTAATACTCAATGCTCATCCCAGCAAGTGCCTTCCTTAATGCCCATCACCCATTTAGCCCAGCCCCCACCGAATACCCCACCAGCCACCTTTAGTCTGTTCTCTGTATATGAGTCTCTTATGGTTTGTCTACCTTTCTCTTTTTATCTTAGTTTTGCTCCCCTTCCCCTATGTTCATCTGTTTTGTTTCATAAATTCCACATATGAGTGAAATCACATGATATTTGTCTTTCTCTGACTTACTTATTTTACTTAGCACATTTTTACTTAGTACTTTACTTAGTACACTCTAGTCCCAACCATGTTGTTGCAAATGGTAAGATTTCTTTCTTTTTGATCACTGAGTAATTTTTCATCACACACACACACACACACACACACACACACACCACATTTTCTTTATGCATTCATCCATCGATGGACATTTGGGCTCTTTCCATACTTTGGCTACTGTCGATAGTGCAGCTATAAACATTGGAGTTCATGTGCCCCTTCGAATTAGCATCTTTGTGTCCTTTGGATAAATCCCTAGTAGTGCAATTGCTGGGTCATGGGGTAGTTCTCTTTTTATTTTTTGAGGAACCTCCATTCTGTTTTCCACAGTGGCTGCACCAGTTTGCATTCCCACCAGCAGTGCACAAGGGTTCCCTTTTTTCCACATCCTTGCTAACAAAGGATCAGTTACTTTAAATATATCATAGATACAAAAACCTCTCCCTAGAAAATATTATAAGACTAGTTGATGAGTTAAGAGAATGTGAGTGATTTTCAGAATGTAAAGGAGCTAAACAGTAAACAAACTGCAAAGAGGAGATGAAGCTTTGTTATCAGAAAAAAGGGAAATAAAAGCCGTCTTTTAAATATGATGTCTATATTTGGGTGTCAAATGGTAAATTGCTCTAGTTAGAATGTCTGTAGTGCAGAGACATTTGGCCACAGCCACTAGAGAGTAAATAATTCCAACTGTGACTTACATCAACAAGCATTTGATTCAGTTCAAGGAAGTAGTTAAGTTGAAGGTACCTGAAAAGGGCTTCAGAATTAATGTTCGAATATTCAAAGATACACATGAAGTAATTCCATGCTTGAAATATCATCAGACTAGTATTAACAACAGTCAGGTATTTTATAACATAACGGAACTCATACATACAAGATATTATGGATAGAGCAGTAAATTTGGTGATGAATTCTGAGTATTCTATAGAAACTTACTGTAACAACAAAGCAAAATGCAATTATTTCACTATTCTCATTGGAGAGAGACTGTTAACACCAATTAAAATAGATATTAGATAAAAGAAGTAAGAAGATAGAATTTTATAATAAAGAAGCAATAAATCTGCCTGGAGGGATTTGCTAAGGCTTCACAGGGAGAAACATGGGCAAAGGCATGATCGCATTCCTTCCTTATTTAGTCAGATAGAGCTGTCCATATTTTGTAATACATGAGAAACTGAAAGTTCTGTTTAATACTGAAGCTCTTAATGGCAGAACCCAAACTGAATCAATATTTGCCTAACCTTTACTTTTTTCCCACTAGAGCAAGCTGCTTCTGAGTTTCTGGGTATAAAACTCTAGGGACAGATAAAGTTGGCATTTAGATACATAAAAATCTGATGCACAGTCAGAAGACCACATGTGACTATTTATTCTTTTAATGTTTATTTATTTTTGAGAGACAGAGAGACAGAGTCTGAGCAGGGGAGGTACAGAGAGAGAGGGAGACACAGAATCCGAAGCAGGCTCCAGGCTCTGAGCTGTCAGCACAGAGCCCCACGTGGGACTCGAACTCACAGACTGCGAGATCATATCTTGAGCCAAAGTCAGACGCTCAACTGACTGAGCCACCCAGGCACCCCACCACATGTCACTTTTTAAAAATGAGTGAGAGGGTCCCCCTTTCGCTGCATCCTCGTCAACAGCTGTTGTTTTCTGAATTGTTAATATTAGCCATTCTGACAGGTGTGAGGTGGTATCTCATTGCGGTTTCGATTTGTATTTCCCTGATGATGAGCGATAAAAAACTAAGAAACTCTTAAGCAACCTGGAGGGAAATTAAAATATAACAACTCTAATTTTAATAAAAATGTGGATTATGATGTATTTCTCTTTCTTTAAGGATGTATTTATAAACATATTATGTGCCTCCAAGTGGAAAATTTAAAGACAGAAGATTTATGACTTTATTAAATGATTATAATTTTATTTATTTTTTTTAATTTTTAAAAAATGTTTTTATTTATTTTTGAGACAGAAAGAGACAGAGCATGAGCAGGGGAGAGGCAGAGAAAGAGAGGGAGACACAGAATCTGAAGCAGGCTCCAGGCTCCGAGCTGTCAGCACAGAGCCTAACGCGGGGCTCGAACGCATGGAGTGTGAGATCATGACCTGAGCCGAAGTCGGACGCTCAATCGACTGAGCCACCCAGGCGCCCCAAATGATTATAATTTTATAAAAATGTTTCATTTCACAGCAAACAACAAGAGAAGCTCTCTATACTGTCTATGATATAACGTTTAATTTTCCTAAGGGGAAAGTTAGAATGAAGAAGAGGATTAGAAAAAACAAAACAAAACTAAACTAAAAGGGATTAATAGGAAACTAACAACTAAGATGTAACAAAGTTTGAGAGAAATGTTGGGATTTCTAAGAAAAAAAAATTAATTGTGATTCTTGATGAAGCGACTATAACCTAAGTGTTGTCGTATGTGCCTTAGGTTCTCAATAAAATGTGTGTGAAAATAAATTGAATGGAATTTACTTTCATTTAATTATCTTCCTCAAAAAAAATGAAAAAAACAAAACAAAACAGTGACTAAGACAGAATGAAGAGATTCTGTTTATCATCATATTAACAAAAGAAAATTTTCTACCTTGACCTGAACCATTACTCCTACATCTTTATTGCTTAAAGAATGAGATGTAATACTTTTAGAGTAACTCTGGACCATCAAGGACTTTTTACAAAATGTGTTTGAGAATTTAGCTTTTCCATTAACCGTGAGAAAGTTATTAGGCAAATTAAAAGACACAATTTTAAGGAGAATGCTTACCTAATGGAGAGAAGAAAACTTTTTAAGGCATTTCTGAAAACTCATTTACAGAAAAGTAATAAAATTGTACCCTGTCAAGTGGTCTGCAAAGATTAAGTTAATGCTTTAATTTTTGATTTCTATTCAATTGTGAAAACAGGTTTCTTAGCAACGGTGGTTGCATACTTATATGAACTATACATTTATTTCATTATATATAGATCATAAACACCTTTTTTAAAATTTAAATCTCATCTACTTCCCAAATAAGGGTAACATGATTCAGAGTCTCTATCTCAGGGGTTTTCTCATTTATATAGGTGAGTGAGGCCAAATTAGACAGTTCATGTAATACTGTTGTGAGCAGTTGCAATTAGAATATCCTTCTACTCTTAGATTGGCTGTGGACTGTGGCAAACCTAAAGTAAACATGTGATCTACACTCTGGAAGGGTGTATTTCCTGAAAATAATCTAGACATTTTAGGACACGGTCATGTCTTCTCTGAAAATGTCTAGGAAATGTAGGAGTACCTCCATTTCCACTTCATTGATGGGGGTCATTTCTTACTTGCTATATTGGGCAAAACATCACAATTTAAAATGGTAGTTGTTGCCTCATGGTTATTGTTCAATCAGGCACAGGGATCAGTCAGTCACCCAAAGGTAGGGCATCAGGACGATGCCAGGACGTACTACAGGACCTACAGTCTTGGAGCCTGATCAGTTATGGGAAGACGCTGAAGATATTTAGCTGAGTAGAAAATGTTCAAATAAGTTTCAGTAGAACTCCAGAAGGAGGCAAAAAGATTCCAGAAAGGATAACATCCGGAGAAAGGAGGCACCAAAAAATACAGTGATGGAGCTAAAAATTAGATGCCAGACAATAGTGAATGAGTGCCAAACGAAAAACACCATTGTGTGAACTAGGGCCTGGATGTTTGTGCTAATGGTTTGTACCCCAGGGGTCTGTGTGGGAGCTCTGTGGTTCAGGAATTTTAAAGTTGAAGACTGTGAATGTCACAACTTAGTCCCAGTAGTAAGCATATGTTTTTATGTTAGGGAATCTTTTTTTTTTTTTTTTTTTTTTAATCTAGGAAGTAAAACGAAATAATCGGTAATGTGGAAAGAGAAAAGGGATACACACACATGTACACACACGCATGATTCTATGCCGAGTCCCACATATTCTATCTCATTTCATCTTTACAACAACACTCACTGTTACACTGTTAAGTGGACATCATTTTCCAAATAGAAGACAAGGAGACTAGGTATCAGAGGGGAAGGATTTTGAAACTAAAAAACAGACTCTTGACCAAAAGAAAAAAAAAAAAAAAAAGATGGTTACCGGAGAGGAGGTGGGTGAGTGGATGGTGGAGGGGAAATCGGTGATGGGGATTAAGGGGCGAACTTGCTGTGATGAGCCCCGGGTGGTGTAGGGCAGTGTTGAATCGCTGTATTGTACACCTGAAACTAATATTACACTGTATGTTAACTGGAATTTAAATAAAAACATAAAAAAAAGAAATTACCATCAACTCCCTGGCCCTACCAGATTACAAATTGTCCCCCTTGATAATGTTCATTAGCCATAGAAACATGCCCCACCTCCTCAGTGTACTTTATACCACCCTCCTTGACCTAAATCTTTGAACTTTTTCCATATGATTGTGCCTTTCAGATATTTTTTCATGATTCCCATGCAGCTTATAGTTAGCTCCCCCCACCCACAACATGGTTTTGCTATGGCTGTCGCAGCCTCCTGAAATGCCTTTCCTCTTCTCCTCACTTTGTCTACCTCACTCTTGTCCCAAATGATTCCTGTAACACTTTCTAATGTCATCAAACGTCATGTGAAGGAAAGTTTGCCTAAACCAGCGGGTGTTGAACTGGGCGTCTTTTCCTTGCACTCCTGGTGTGTTCTCTTTCCTATCGGGCGCTGAAATTGTCTGTGTCTCCCAACTGGACTTCTCACTGGTGGGCATTGTGCTTTACTGTATTTCTCAACTCTAGTATAGTGTTTGGTATATAGCAGGCACTCCGAAAATATTTAGTGAATTGTACAATCGGACCCAGTTCCTCTACACCAACAATTTCCTCCAGAAATGCTATAGTCACTAAGGAGATTCAGTAGCCATTTTCTTCTAAATTATCCTTATGCTCAATTGAATAAAGGTACTGGAAAGGGGTTTTGTGAGAAAATGCTTCCTTGTTCAGAAAAGGAGATTATGTGATAGGGAGATAGCTCTATTATACTCTGTCCTCTCTGACCTGTAAATGTGCCTTAAGTTCATTTATATATTTATTTCTGTAATATTCATTTCCGAGAGCATTCCTATGAGACAGGATGCAACATTGAAGTCATAAGACATCAATGCCTTCTCACCAGTCAAATCAACCACGAAAGTATCCAAGGCGGACTAACAGCATGGCCCATACTCTGATCCTAGCAGTTACCAACAAATATTAACAAGTTAAGAGTCATAAATATCATCTATGAAAGCAATTGGTTTTAGTCTAGCGCCGAAATGAGATGCAAACTAACCCCAGTTTAATTTTTTTTAGTGTTTTTATTTTATTTTTGAGAGAGAGGGAGACAGAGCATGAACAGGGGAGGGGCGGAGAGAGAGAGACACAGAAGCTGAAGCAGGCTCCAGACTCTGAGGCTGTGTGAGGCTCTAACTCCCAGACTGTGAGATCATGACCTGAGCGAACTCAGATGCTTACCGGACTGAGCCACCCAGGCGCCCCCTCTAGCCCCAGTTTTAAATAACCAACCTGTCAAAACAATAAGTTTCTACTTTGAAATGCATGGCTTAACTAACTCCACAATGAACAACCGGATTCTTTGGCCTGGGGATTTAGATGGGCTCACTTCGATGATGTCTGTTTGTATTGACCTAGTCATGATTCCCAGGCCAGAGTACTGGTGATAAATACATTGCACGTTGAGCCTTTTGATGAGCAGAGCTCTTTCACATAAAGTTCTATTTAAAATTGGTAAGACTACATAATGATAATTATATGGAAAAGATTGATGACGTGTGTCAAATATCCGCTCTAAAAGTTTCTATGTGAACTGAGGCAGATTCCTTAATGTCTCGATGATTCAGTTTCCTCATAGGCAAAGTGGGGAGATGAATAATTCTTTTTTTTTTTGTTTTTTTGTGGGATTTAATAAGGTAATACAGGTAAGCATTTAGAACATTATCTGGTACATGCTAAGATTTCAAAATGCTTATTACTATGATTGAAAATATGTGTTTGAAAAAGACTTTTTACTCTATCTGCTGCATAAAGATTTATATAATTGCAATTTCTGGTTTTTGTAATTAATTTTCTTGGAATGTTTTAGTTCAGCTTCTTCACATAAAGAAGGTAACATCTGTTATTATCAAAAGGTTAACTAATAAAGGAGATAAAGGGACATTGTTCACTGTTTGTTTGTTTTAAAAAGTTGTACTGACATAGAGTAATAAAACAACAGTGTCTCCTTTATATGTGTTTGAGGGAAATACTTCTCTATAAATTCCACAGTGTCAGTTACAAAATTGCCCCTTAGTTTCCATAATGATTTTTTTTTTCCTATCTGTGGAAATGAAGATTCTACCTCTGTTCTGGCCAAAGTTCTTTGTAGCTGTATCCAGATGCTTCCCCCACCCCCAGTTCTTCCCGCAGCCACCATTAAGGAATCTTTTACTGCTTGGAAAAGTTTTAATATTCAGCAGGTTAAGGAAACCCATGGTCAGCTTTAGAATTTTCGTCTCTGCTGAGCTTTCAAGGTGTCAAGACCCTAAAATAATATGAACAGCAGGAGTACTAAATCTTTCATTATTTCCAGTTTCCCCTTGAGCATACTGACTTTGCAATAAAGAAGCTGTCATTTACACTCTTCTTTATTGCAAGGTGGGTAATAGCTACAGGGAGAAAAATAAGGAACTGTGTCAAGTTAGCCTGACTGCCATTATGATTAATGTGTAATCATTGCACATTTGCATCTACTCTTTTTATATACAGGTACTTCATAGATTGGAAGAGTGATGGGGACAGCTACTTTACAATAGATGGAACTGAAGGAACCATCGCCACTAATGAATTACTAGACAGAGAAAGCACCGCGCAGTATAATTTCTCCATAATTGCGAGTAAAGTTAGTAAGTATGGCATGGACAGAATCAATGTTATACTGCAGTTCTTTGGATTGAACACTCTTAAACGAGTCCCTGCTGAGCTGTTTTTCATTTTTGGACTGACAGCTGAGTGGTCTCCTGGGGAAACTCAGAAACCTGTTCCTTTTCCTCGTAGCGTAAGTCCGGAGAAATTGTGACAGCCGCCAATGAGCCCTGTTTGCAGACTTGCATGAATATCTAGCAGTGAGTGCATTTCATTGTGTGACCTCATCCCTTTCAATGCTGTGCCCGCAAAAATCTGCCAGCTTTCCAGCTTCTCTGCCACGCCGGACCCCTGTATACAATATTGGGAGCTTCAGAGGCCAGGCAGGAGGAATTCATTATCACACAAAATAGCCCATTCTGAAATATTTTCTCCAACTGAAGAGAGTATTCTTAAAATCACCCCTCTTCCTTCTCTCTTTTTCGTAGAATGTAATTTTAATGTGATTTTTTTTTTTTTTATAAATGTCACTGTGGAATATGCAGGAGCTATAAGTGGTTTTTTTTAAGGAATCCCTCAGAATCAATAGGATTGCTAGGACTGATCCCTTGTGTTGGTGTCTGCTTGGTCCAGAAGACAGTCCTCTAGACTGAAAGTGGCACGGGCCATATATGTTTGTCTGGACAACCTAGGATATTATCGCAGCTTCCTCAGGTAACAGATTAGTCGGGGGAATGGTGACATTTGGTTTTCAATGTAGTTTGCAAAATGAGTGCATCTCCCAGTCATCTGCTTCTGGTCTTGTGAAAGGCTTGGGGAAATCCCTTCTGAGTGTCTTTCATTTTGTTTCCTTCTTATTTTATTTTGTCCATCTGCTACTTTGGCAGCTAATTTCATTTTTCTGTGCAGGGGAGAGCTGAATGTGAATATTTCTGTCGAGGGGTTTTTTGTTCAGTCTCCACTCAGTGGGTGTAAATATTAAACAGTCTCGTTTATCTTCAACAATTGTGACTAAACAAGAATAGTCAGACACCTATTCTCAGGCCTTAATGATGTCTTTAACTGATTTCATTACTTCTAGGTTATTCTGATTATTAAAGGTCAGACTTACAAAAAAGAACATGCAGCTTCCACCTTGTTTCTTGGAACACTGACCTGTCACATAAAAAAAACTGATTACCCTGAGACAACCATTCTAGAGCGGTCACATGTGGGTGGTCAGGTTGACTATCCCAGTTCAGCTCAACCTTCCCATCGTACCTCCCAGGGTGCTGAGTATGTGAGTGAGACTGTCTTGGAAAGTGTACTAGCTGAATACCACAGTGTAACATCCACCAATGCCGTGTGAAACAGAACATGTACCCAGACCAGCCCTGCCCGGATTCTTACAATGTTGTGAGAAAGTCTAAAGCAGTAATTATTTCAAGCAACTATATTTTAGGGTTATTTGTTGTGGCATGGCAATAGATAACTGCAGAACTCAGTGACACCGTAAGTTGGAACTGTGACCCCTCGCTTGTAGGGTACACGTTCTCCAGCCTGTCAGAGTGGAAAAGAGAGAGGGAAACACACAAGTCTCTCTTATCTGCCCGATACGATACTCCATTGGCTGCCACTGCTTCTAGGACTAAATAGACTGGCAGGAAAGGCTGCTGCCCAAACATCGTCTTCTTAAGTGAACTTTGAGTTATCTGACGGTGCGGGTTCTGGGCATCCCATCTGCATAGGAACGTGATATGAGTACTCAGTGGTAGATCTTCTGGCTTCTCAATTCCATGCCCCCCTTGCATAGAAGGCAGTCTTCTTGGGTGAGTTTATAACATGGTTTCTCAATTTTAGCTTTCGGGTTGCCCACTTGACCCAGAGGAAATTCACCCATCCTTGTTACGCTGAACAGGTGTTTTACAAGGTGCTCTTGTACCGTATGATTTCTCTGTCCTGCCATCTCCTTACAAAAGTATGTCCTCTGTACTCAGGCTTTGAGAGCAGATCATCCAGTCAGCTGCCAGAGCTGCTAGAGCAGACATATCGTCAAGAGATCAGAATGCTGGTCTTCCCTTTTTGGAGGACACCTGTTTTCTTTAGGGTGTTTCCTGAAGACTGCTTTCACGCTTGGCATCTTTTTTCTCCTCCTATACCACATCCGATTACAGTTACATTTGTTTCTCATCATTTCTTTCATGTCAGCTCTCATCTATTTTACTCATCCAGAATCTTGGGGGATAGCTTCACCATACTGTAGTTAGAAAATAAAGTTTAGTTTTAAGATCTTCGGCAAATGTGGTCAAAATGAATTGTTTGTGTTATAGACTATAAGACCTTCCTGAACCATTCACTCTAATGGCTTATACATAATAAGTGACAGCTAAGCAGAGACAGTTTCTTCAAATAACTTTTATTTAGCAAAGACATATTTCCCATAATAAAAGATCATTCATTAGAAAACTATCTAATCTTACTGAAACCTTCGTCTTAATACACTCACACACACACACACACACACACACACACACACACACACAACGCGCATATTTTTCAAAGTAGGACTAGTAGGCTTCTGTACCTTAACTGAAGATGAAAGTCTGCAGATAGTTCATTAATCACCTGTTCTGTAGTTCTGGAAGGTCTCTTTCTCCCCAGTGGCTATGTAGACCACCCAAACATCATCATTGCATGATAATGGCAGGTCTGACACCTCCAGTCAGAGCCTTGTGCTCCAACTTGTAGAAGATGAGACAAGAGTTTGTGCTTTCTCAGTGAAGTAGATTCTCAATTTTAGATTTTTCATATTTAGAGAAATTCATTTTCTTTTAGCTATCGACATGATTGGGGCACATGCTGGCTCTAGAGTTTACTTAAATGCAAATTAGGAAACCCTCATGAGTAGATTCTCATTATTTATGTTGGCCCTCACTGGGAAATATGTAGAACTGGGATTTCGACACATAACACATAAATACACACACATATATATATGTATATATATGCTACATATGTATATATGTCCATATATATCCATATATATAATCATTTCTAAAATATGTATCTCCCTGACCTGTTCTAGTATCTGTTCATAGACCACTGTATTTTAGAGTCCTCAAGGAAGTCTGCTGGGGTAAATGCTACGCATTCATGTGAAAAGTAAAGAGACTAAACACATACCTCATGATAATTAAGATTTACAGTAAGAATAGTTTATTGTGGGCTTTATTTTGCTTGAGTTTGCAGAGTTTAAAAGTAAAATGTATTCATATTCTAATGCATAAGGCTGTTTTCACCGATCAAACTAGCCAGCTAAGCAGGTAACCATTATCATGGTGAATGACTGAGAAATAGCTTACATTATACTGGCAAGAAGAAAAAAAAACACGTAAGTATACCTTATTGCACATTGAACTAGCATATGATAGAGCCTGACCCTTACATAAAAAATCTCAGGCAAAATGAAATGTTACAATGATTGAATAACTTTAATTCATTAAACAGCAGTCATTAATCAGTGTTGCTATAGTTGGAGGTCCAAATAATTTATAAGACTCCTAATAATTCTTTTATGCGTTACTGCTTTGCTGTTTTTATGATACTAATTCTTGAGAATCTTAAAAAAGATAGAAGCTCCAAAATTTCACTTCATTCAAATTATCAGAAACTATCAACACACAAATGTTTCCAATATATTTTTGGTGTTGCTGTAACAAATATCATTAGACAAAGATAATTTAAAATATCTACATTAAAGCCCTAAAACATATTTTATATAATTACAAAATAAACAAATTATACCAGAGACAATTCTTTTCTCAGTCATATATTTATCCAGATGGCAATGGATTGTTTGCATTTATTGTGGAACAGCTCAAGTATCAGTGAATTGACTCACTAACTGTCATTTGGGGAAAATTTTGTATGTAAATATATCATTATGAGTTGGGATCAAATTGTTGGGTAATTCTTTTTTTGAGGTTATTTGGCATATAAAGCTATTTTGTTATAGCTTCATTTTACTTCAACATAATGCATAGGATATCATCTTTGTATGTACAGAAAAATTAACCTCTGGCATTACTATCCATAATTCAGACTAGACACAAATTCATACATTTGTTGTCATAAGCTTGTCCAGAGTGTCATTTATATGCAAAACACGATTTGTTGTGGTTTATGAGAAAAACAAGATGAAGTCTATTCTTAAGGATATTAAAGTTTAGAAGTAGTTAGAAACTGACCAAAATAGAGACGTTTAGTAAGTTATAGCTTACTAAACAGAAAGAATAGATTTGTTTAAACAGAAAGAAATAGATTTTGTGGTACAGTTTTCTGAGGAATTCATCTGCCTGCATGCCACGTTGCTAGCCTTGAAATTATGTTCTTAGACTAAAGGAGAAGAAAGTACCTAATTTTTCTAGAATAATAATAAGCAATAATAATAATATAAACTAAACAAGTCTTGTAGCTTGATATACATTAAATGAAGATGAAGATTATGGTCCACACTGTGAGTGGTAGGAAATGGAGGCTCAGAGTTATTTCCTTTGCAGCCCCTGTCACACCTGGGGTCGTGACCGAAAGATAATGGGAGTCCTGGACTCTCTCCTTGCAAAACAGAATCCACAGGGACAGTTGCTCACTTGCCTGTGCTTTATTAGATATATTTTAAGTAAGTTGTTAAACTAGTCATAGTGACTTTCATATGCATAAGTACAAAATAGTAAAAACTTATTTATACATTTGCAACATACATATAATTAAATTGAAATTATTGTTAGTCTTGCTATCTATCTATCATCACCATATCTGTCATCATATCTATCTATCATCTCTATCTACCTGTCTGTCTATCTGTCTACCTAGGTATCTACCTATCTATCTACCTGGGTCTGTCTATCTATCTACCTACAGTTCTGTAGTGAATTGGCATGTTTCAGAAATTTGATATATACCGACTCACATTTATTAACTATTTGTATAAAATCACCATGTTTACTTATTTTTCTGTGATTATATTAAAGAAAGTCACTTGAGAAGAATTTTTTTTTTTTTAAATTATAGAGAGTTGAACATGAAGTGAAATGGCATCTATAGTCTTGTTGACCATAGGTGAAGGAAAATACACCAACAATCAACGTGCTCGTGGGTCATGATCCACAGAAGTTTCCTGGTTTATTGGTTGTATTGAACCCACTTTTGCTTCTCAGTTTAGTCTGTTTTTGACATTCATATATTTCATTTGCTAGAATGTACTAGGCTCTGTGTTAAACTCTGGAGGCTTAAAGACAAATATGACTCAGCTCTTGCTCTCCAGGAATTCAGAATATCTAAGGGCTTTATGGTATTGCAAATATTTAAAATTAATAATAGGTTTTCTCTAGTGTGTTCATTGAGAGGAAAAAAAAACTGGCTGTATTTTTAAAGGTTCCTTTTTCTTCAGAAATCAGTTTTTTTTTAATTTTTTTAATGTTTATTTATTTTTGAGAGAGACAGAGACAGAGCTTGACTGGGGGAGGGTCAGAGAGAGAGGGAGACATAGAATCCGAAACAGGCTCCAGGCTCCAAGCTGTCAGCACAGAGCCCGACGCGGGGCTTGAACTCAGAGACCGCAAGATCATGACCTGAGGCGAAGTCGGACGCCCAACCGACGGAGCCACCCGGGCGCCCCTAGAAATCAGTTTTTGTCACCAACAGACAAGTAATATTTGACTTTGGCGTGGGTTTATATGAGTAATTTAAATCTGCTTGATGGATTGCTTGGTATAGATGCAGATCATACTACTGTAATTGAACAGGGCTATTGTTAGATAGCGTTTATCTTAACTTGTAATTTAAAAGTGAACTAATTTAAAGAGAAAAGAAAAAGAAAGCTTGTGTTACTTATTCACTGTATCATGCTCAGTTTGCACTATCATTCAGGTTTTTGTTGTTGTCACAGAAAGCTAAGATTTTGTTCTTGACATTATGGTAGTCGCAATTTAGTGCACAGTCACAAAATTGAATTTTTAACCCCTGTAGGTATTCAAAGCAGATGTCATTAAAATTTTTTTTAACGTTTTTGTTTATTTTTGAAGGAGAGAGAGAGAGAGCATGAATGGGGGAGGAGCAGAGAAAGAGGGAGAAACAGAATCCGAAGCAGGCTCCAGGCTCCGAGCTGTCATCACAGAGCCCGATGCGGGGATCGAACCCACGAAATGTGAGATCATGACCTGAGCCGAAGTCTGACGCCTAGCTGGCTGAGCCACCCAGGCTCCCCAAAGCAGATGTCATTTTTAAATGAGGAAGCCTAATAGCTCCAGTGTATTTTAACATACTAGGAACCTTTACAGTTTTCAAAATGTTTTCAATTACATTTCTCACTGGTTCCTGCAAATATTCTATTATTTGGCCAGTATTTATTGAATATTTAGTACAAAAAATTATAACTGTAATTTGATCCTCGAATGTGAACTGGGCTTTCTCACAGCATGGTGGCTAGATAGCAGCCCAAGTGTTACTCTTCGAAAGTAAGTGATTATCACACACATGGGCAGATCTCAGGCAGTGTCTTCTTATTCTTTGAGTTCACTGACCGGTATCATAGAACAGTGCAAAGCATAGTGAGAGGGCTTGGATTCCAGTCTTGACTCTGACAAGAAAATGTAGGGCAAGATCACACCAAAGTTTCCTCACCTGTAACTGGGGATTGATAGATCTGTAATTTTCAAACTTGTAGATAGATTATCAGGATACTTCATCAGATGAAATCTTATGTGGAATCTTGATATTCTACATTGAAGAGAGCTGTGGATAAAGCCACGGTCTTCTCTTTGCCCCTTTATGCAAAACCCCCCACACCGAGGAGGATGGCACCAGGGACCTAAGTTCCTATCAGTTCTGATTTCCCTGTTAAATTTAAAATATATTTTTCCCATCCATGAGAATGAATGTTTTTCCATTTCTTTGTGTCCTTTGCAATTTGTTTCATCAGTGTTTTACAGTTTTCAGAGTACAGATCTTTCACCTCTTTGGTTAGGTTTAGTATTGCACTATATGTTAACTAACTGGAATTTAAATAAAAAACTTCTAAAAAGTAAATAAAATTTAGTTTTCCTGGGACTTATTAAAGGTTACAATGCTAGTTACTAGTGAACCATTTCTGAAAGAGATTTCTGATTATAAGTTCCAAAAATGGGCATACTATGTCCTTCTCTTCTCATATGTTCTTCTGACAGTGAGGCTGACATTCCTTCCATAAAGAATTGGGTTCTGTCAGAACACCTGGGTAGCTCAGTCGGTTGGGTGTCCAACTTTTGATTTCCACGCAGGTCATGATCTCGTGGTTTGTGGGTTCAAGCTCTGCTTCAGGCTCTGTGCTGGCGGTGTGGAGCCTGCTCTCTCCCCCTCTCTCTCTTTCTCTCCCCCTCCCCTGCTCTCTCTCTCTCTCTCAAAAATTAATAAAGTAAACATTAAAGAAATTTAAAAAAGAAAAAGAATTGTGTTCTATCTTCCTTTCCCTTGAATTTTGAAGTGGATTAGTGACAGCCTTGACTAACATAGAGGAGGTGTATTTCTATGTGACCGTCTTAGGTCATAAAAGCAAGAGTTTCTGTCTGATTTCTTTTGTTTTTAAAATACTTGCCTTTGAACTTTAGCCACTATGTGCATTGCAATGAAGCCCAGTCTACATAAAGAGACCATGAATGAATATTCTTGTCTATCCTTCCACCCAGACCTCTAGCAAACCACCAGCATCAAGTAACAGACATGGGAATAAATGGAACTTTAGATGGGAAAAACACCAATTTAGGAAGAAATACAAGTTGTCTTTCCTTTCCTTTCCTTTCCTTTCCTTTCCTTTCCTTTCCTTTCCTTTCCTTTCCTTTCCTTTCCTTCCTTTCCTTTCCTTTCCTGCCCTTCCCTGCCCTTCCCCTCCCTTCCCTTCCTTCTCTTTCCTCCTTCTCTCTCCTCTTCTCTTCTCCCTTCCTTCTGCTTTCCTCCTCTCCTCTCCTCTCCTCTCCTCTCCTCTCCTCTCCTCTCCTCTCCTCTCTCCTCTCCTCTCCTCTCCTCTCCCCTCCCCTCCCCTCCCCTCCCCTCCCCTCCCCTCCTCTCCTCTCCTCTCCTCTCCTCTCCTCTCCTCTTGTCTTTTTCTTCCTTTCTCTATGGCTTAGGTGCATTTTATTTGTTTTCTTTCAGAATTATTCTACAAAAGAACTAAGTTAAAACTCAAGTCTTTGTCAAGAGGGTAAGAACAACTTTGTCTTTCCCAGTGCCCACCACTTGTCCCCGTGTTCCTCAGTTGTGTCACGGCTGCAGTGCATGTGGGTAGAGCGCTTACTACTTTCATCTCACACCTAGCCCCAAAACGGAAGAGACCCATCACCTAGTGCCCCCTGCCCTTAGCCCCCTCCCTCACAGATTGGTCTGGGTTACAGGAGTCCATGGTAAGAACTGTTGGGATCCAGTAGGAGTTCTGAATCCCAGAAGGCCATGGTGAGGGCACAGCCCGCGAAGAATACTTACTCATCTAATTTGTTGCCCCTGTGAATGCTGTTGGGCCCAGTGCAACAGTCACAGAAGCAAGCTGCACATTCTCTGTCCAGATAGAACCAGGACTTGCAGCCTTAGCCAGAAGCTGAGTAATATAGTGCAGGTAAATACAGTCATACTTGAAGGGGCAATGACCATCCTACCATATGAAGAACCAGCATTGGATTTGGATGGTCCAAGCCTTGAAGCTCCTGACGAGTTGCTTCTTCTCAGCCTTCTTGCTCGCCCAGAATTTGTTGGGGCTGATGTAGCTAGAATGGACATGATACAGGGGACAGGCCCTGAAGATGTCTTGTGGGAAGTCCTGTCACCTCTTTTGCCAGGTGCACAGGCAGCTAGGCAGTGGGCATGGGTACAGCCTGGCAAGATACCTCTGACTTGTTCCACACCCTGTCCATGCAGATGCCACATGTGACGCCCTGACTGTCCTGCTCCCTCTCAAGGTCAGGACTGAAATGGGGTCATGAGCTCCCAGGCAGGGTCTGCCTTGGGCTGAGACTCCTGAGAGTAGTTATGATCCCTGTCATCAGATGATGGAGTCAGGGACTTCCAGAAACAGCCACCAACCTCCCTGCCTTGCTGTGCAATCCCTCCATGTCAGGCTCTGTGCCCCAGCAGCCCTGCTCAGCCCTCGTCCAAAAGCACAGAAGTCAGGTAAATGGACCCCGACTCCCATTCCAGGCCACCAAGGGCTATGAGTGCTTACGGCTCTATCTCCATAGAAACAAGCTTCCCAAGGTGTCTGGGTGGCTCAGTCGGTTGAGCGTCCAACTTTGGCTCAGGTCATGATCTCATGGTTTGTGGGGTCAAACCCCTCTTCGGGCTCTGTGCTGACAGTCAGAGCCTGGAGCCTGCTTAGGATTCTGTGTCTCCCTCTCTCTCTGCCCCTCCCCCACTTGCACTCTCTCTGTCTCAAAAATAAATAAACATTAAAAAAAAAGAAAAAGAAAAGAAACAGAAGCTTCTCTGGAAATAGGGACACTTTCCTGTAGTGAGTAAACATTACCTGGATCACTAGTGACAAGCCCCTTGGACAAAGTTTCTGCATGGTGGTTAGGAGCAGGGACTGCTCTCCCCACCATGGATGCTGCCTTAGGGCCCCGCAGGGTCCATTCCAACTGAAGCCCTAGAAAGAATCCTTCTTTCTTTTTAGTATATATTTTAGTATTTCTTATCTCCTGGATTAGTTATCTATTGCTGCATGATAAATTATCATACAGTTTCTTTGGGGCAGACATTCTAAAAGGGTTCATCTAAAAGGAATGGCTTAATATCTGCTCCAGGAAATCTGGAAGACTTGACAGGGGACCTGGAATCTTCTGAAGGCTCGTGTACTTCAGAAACCCAAAGTCACTGAAACCTTTTACTTTCTGCAACTAACCAAGTTGCAAGGAGCTATGTCAGTCTTATTATCAAAGAAGACAGCATATTTCAGATTCATTCAAATGTTGTATCAGTGTTTTGTTCCTTTTTTTGTTGGAGTATTCTTTATTGTACGGATATGCCACATAATGCTTATCCATTCACCAAATATATACATTTGACCTGTTTTCAATTTTGAAGTATATACCTAATACTTTTATGGCTATGTGCATACAGGTTTTTGTGTGGACATTTATTTCATTCTCTTGGGTGTAGAGTGGAATTGCTACCTTATAAGTTCATATTCAATGTTTATAAAAAGTTCCAATCTATTTTCCAAGGTGATTATGCAATTTTATATTTCCATCAGCTGTCCTTTCTATCAGCAATCCATTTGATTTCTCTGAGCAATGATTTGTGAATTTCAGTTTATAAGTCCTGCATTTATTTTGTTAAATGTATTCCTAAATATTTTATTATCTTTGATTTTAATGTGAATTGAATTTTTTCTCAATTTCAATTCTAGTTTGTCATTTGCTGCTATTAAGTATGTAATTGCCTTTTTTAATACTACCCTCTTATCTCATGGCCTTGATATACTCCCTTATTATATCCATTAGTTTCTTTGGGGATTCTTTAGGATTTCCTACCTATAGGGTCATGCCATTTTTTAAACAAAAGTAGTTTTATTTCTTTCTTTCTGATCTGGATACTTTAATCTTTTTTTAAAATTTATTTTCACTTAATTGCATTATATAAACCCTCTAGTACAATGGTGAATATAAGTGGTAAGACCAGTCAATTTTGCACTGTACCCAGTGTTAGAGAGAAAGCATTGACTTTTTCACTGTCGAGTATGATGTTAGCTATGGGCTTCATGAAGAGAGACTACATCACGTTGAAGAGCTTGCCTCCTATTCATTACATTTTTAGAGGATTTAAAAAAATTATGAATGGCTGTGTGATTTTGTCAAATGCTAAAATTGTGAATCTTTTTGATATGGCCATGTGTTTTTTTGTTTGTTTGTTTTCTTCTATTAATATGTGTTGTCAATTGATTATTCTTGGACATTAAATGAATCCTGTATCTTTAGGATAAATGCTATTTGGTCATTATGTAGTAATTTTGTATGACCTGGAAGTGATTTGTTAACCTTTTATTAAGAAATTTTTGTACTTATGTTTATGAGTGAAAATAGGTTATACCTTTGTTTTCTTGTGATGTTTTGGATTGGCTTTGGTATCAGGATACATACAATGAATTGGTATTTACTTCTCTATATTCTGAAAGTTTATGAAGAATTGGTATTATGTGATCTTTAAAAAGTTATTGAATCCCCCCAGTAAAGGCATGTTTGCATGACTTTTTTTTCTTGGTTTCAGATATTTTTAATTACAACTTGATTTTTATTCATTTGTTTAATGTATATTAAGATTTTGTATTTCTTTTCAAGGTCAATGTTGGTAATTTGTGTCTTTCTAGGAATTTGTTCTGTTCATTTATGTTGACTAGATTTTTTGGCATAAATTCATAATATTCTTTTATAGGAATTTAACTCATTTATGATAAACAGTGATTTTTTTACTTCATTCTTTTTTTTTGTAATTTGAGCTTTAGCTTTTTTTTCTTAGTTGAAGCTGCACTTGAAAATACTACTAATAAACAATTCTATAAAAACTGAGAACAAACTGAGGGTTGATGGGGGGTGGGAGGGAGGGGAGGGTGGGTGATGGGTATTGAGGAGGGCACCTTTTGGGATGAGCACTGGGTGTTGTATGGAAACCAATTTGACAATAAATTTCATATATTAAAAAAAAAAAAAAGGAAAATACTACTAATAAACAATTCTAACTGAGACCGACTCAGAAAGCTAAGGGAGCTGACTGAGATATTTTCAAAGGGTGGGGAAAGAATATTTAACAAATATCTTTGAAGGGATTAAGGATAAAAATAATTTCCTGATTTTATTGTGTGAACTAAAAACTATTAATAAGTTAGTTATGAACTATAAAGCAACATGGATCAATAATAATTGGATTTAAGCGATTTGACTACTAACAGCACAGTAACTAATCATGTAGGATTTTGGTTATTTCAATTTTACTAAACTTTTTTTTAATTTCATTTTTTTAAATTTACATCCAAATTAGTTAGCATACAGTGCAACAATGATTTCAGGAGTAGATTCCTTAATGGCCCTTACCCATTTAGCCCATCCCTCCTCCACAACCTCCAGTAACGCTCTGTTTGTTCTCTGTATTTGAGTCTCTTCTGTTTTTGTCCCCCTCCCTGTTTTTATATTATTTTTGTTTCCCTTCCCTTATGTTCATCTGTTTTGTATCTTAAAGTCCTCATATGAGTGAAGTCATATAATATTTGTCTTTCTCTGACTGACTAATTTCACTTAGCATAATACCCTCTAGTTCCATCCACATAGTTGCAAATGGCAAGATTTCATTCATTTTTACTGCTGAGTAATACTCCATTGTATATACCACATCTTCTTCATCCATTCATTGATCAATGGACATTTGAGCTCTTTCCATACTTTGGCTATTGTCGATAGTGCATGTGCCCCTTTGAATCAGCACAACTGTATCCCGTGGATAAATACCTACTAGTGCAATTGCTGGTTTGTAGGGTAGTTCTATTTTTAATTTTTTGAGGAACCTCCATACTGTTTTCCAGAGTGGCTTTACCAGCTTGCATTACCACCAACAATGTAAAAGAAATCCTCTTTCTCCACATCCTCACCAACATCTGTTGTTGTCTGAGTTGTTAACGTTAGCCATTCTGACAGGTGTAAAGTGGTATCTCATTGTGGTTTTGATTTGTATTTCCCTGTTGAGTGTTGAGCATTTTTTCATGTGTCGGTTGGCCATCTGGATGTCTTCTTTGGAGAAATGTCTATTCATGTCTTTTGCCCGTTTATTCACTGGATTATTTGTTTTTTGGCTGTTGAGTTTAATAAGGACTTTATAAATTTTGGATACTAACCCTTTATCTGATATGTCGTTTACAAATATCTTCTCCCATTCTGTCGGTTGCTTTTTAGTTTTGCTGATTGTTTCCTTCACAGTGCAGACACTTTTTATTTTGATAAGTCCCAGTAGTTCATTTTTGCTTTTGTTTCCCTTGCCTCTGGAGATGTGTTGAGTAAGAAGTTGCTGTGGGCAAGATCAAAGAGGTTTTTGCGTGCTTTCTCCTCAAGGATTTTGATGGCTTCCTGTCTTACATTGAGGTCTTTCATCCATTTTGAGTTTATTTTTGTGTATGGTGTAAGAAAGTGGTCCAGGTTCATTCTTCTGCATGTCGCTGTCCAGTTTTCCCAGCACCACTTGCTGAAGAGACCGCCTTTATTCCATTGGATATTCTTTCCTGCTCTGTCAAAGATTAGTTGGCTGTACATTTGTGGGTCTATTTCTGGGTTCTCTATTCTGTTCCATTGATCTGAGTGTCTGTTCTTTTGCCAGTACCATACTGTCTTGATGATTACAGCTTTGTAGTATAGCTTGAAGTCCGGGATTGTGATGCCTCCTGCTTTGGTTTTCTTTTTCAAGATTGCTTTGGTTATTTGGGGTTTTTCTGGTTCCACACAAATTTTAGGATTATTTATTCTAGCTCTGTGAAGAATGCTGGTGTTATTTTGATAGGGATTACATTGAATATGTAGTTTGCTTTGGGTAGTATCGACATTTTAACAATATTCTTTCTTCCTTTCCAGGAGCATGGAATCTTTCCCCAGTTTTCTTGTGTCTTTTTCAATTTCTTTCATATGGTTTCTATATTTTTCAGTGTATAGATTTTTCTCCTCTTTGGTTAGATTTATCCTAGGTATTTTATGGTTTTTGGTGCAATTGTAAATGGGATTGCTTCCTTGATTTCTCTTTTTTTGCTTCATTTTTCATGCGTAAATGCAACCAATTTCTGTGCTTTGATTTTATATCCTGAAACTTTGCTGAATTCATGAATCAATTCTAGCAGTTATTTGGTGGAATCTTCTGGGTTTTCCATGTAGAGTATCATGTCAGTTGCAAAGAGTGAATGTTTGACATCCTCCTGGATGATTTGGATTCCTTAAATTTACTAAATTTATATTTGAATTTCCTCACTAAGTATTCAGTGATAACGAGTTTCTACATGGCAAAATGTTGATAATCATGCTCATGCTAAATGGTGTCTAAACAAATTACATCATTGTTGTCCCAAATACAGATTAGCCGAGTCAGAAAAAAATGGTCATGATTTCCTCAACATCATTTTCTGAATTATATGCATCAATGAAAAAACTCTGTATTACTCTAATAAATTACATTCTCTTGTACGAAGTTCAGTGCTTACTTGAGTGCAGTAGTTCTTGAACAGAGTTGTTACTGCTTCCCCAAGTGGCATTTAAACACATAAGGTCACATTTTGAAACCTTAATTATGAAAGAATTTACAAATATACAATAGAGGAGATAATAATATAATGAAATCCATAAACCCATCGCTCATTTTTGACAATATGAAGTGTCATTTTATAGCTGTTCTATTTTTTTCCCTCAATCCTTATTTGGGCCTTTATTTTTTTAATTGCCACAATGATGACCGGTCACGTTTAATTTTAAGTAACTCCACAAGTCCTCCAGGGCACAGGAAGATCTCACACAACAAATTGTATTAGCTAAATTACCAAAAGCATCTTTTTGAGAAATACTTTTAATAATATGATGTTACAATAGTGATTATATTTTTGTGACCTATTTACTCATTAGGCAAATGTTAAAATCTATATTGCAGAAAGATAAATAATTTGAAATGACCAAAAGGGAATTTCTCATGGGTAAAAACTGGCTTAAATTAATTTGAATACCATGCTTACACATTATAAAGGTAAATCTGCATTAAAAACACAATTGCACCAGAAGTCTCAACCCTTTTGGAAGACAGCCGATCCTCACCCCAGCTTCCCAAAATAAAACTCTGGTCCTGGAAAAACAAAATAAAAATAACAGTTTCCTTTTTATATGGCCTCAGGACTTATACTTCGATACTTCACATGTAAAATGGAAAGTGGAGCATGATTTTTGTGTTGTATAGAAGTTGAATAGGTGAAGTTAGTCACATGAATTTACTAAACCAATCTGTAACATTAATTTCTTGTCTATTTTTTTCAATAGCTAAATACATTTCAATTTTTTTCTAATACACAGTATGTAACAGAGTTTAAGAGCACTAATTTGGAACTAAGAAACCTGGATTCAAACCCCATCTTGTTAGTTCCAACTTGTGATTTTTGCATGAGTCACATCCCCTAACTGCTCCCCAGCATTCTGACACTATATGTATCACTATATACTGTGAACCCTAAAAGCGTTCATCTATGTAACATGTTTTAGAATATAGGTACACTGTAAGCATTACATACTATTAGGCATTAATTCTGTTATTTTTTATAATCTCTAGCTTTTCTTAGGCATGTGAACCAAGTTTAACCAAATTGCTGACTTTTACCTACATACTATGCTATAGGAGTAATTAACACCAATAATAGATGTGGAACCAAATAACCTCCATGAAATTCACTTGGTAATACAAGTAATGCAATTTACCAAAGGTGATCTAACATTTCGTATAGCACCACCTCCTATTTAATACAACCTATGAAGTAGGGATTATTAGTACCTTGTGTTTTACATGAAGAAACTGAGTTGAAGGTAGATCAGGTAACTTGTGAAAACAACCAGACATTTTCTATCAAATAAGATAATTCCCTCTGGCCAATATAAATTGTTAAATCATAGATAATTTCTGCATCCTTCACCAAGATTACCGATACACCTTCTATAAATACATCCCATATTACAAAATGCACCATTCATCCTCTCTTTGTGTTATCTGTGTCTGTACTGGTACATGATGACAGATTTCACTGTGTCACGTGTGAATATGTGAACATTTATTACGATGCTGTTTATAGCGCCTATTATTTTCTAATAAATTTTAGTACTGCAGGATCAACTTAGACTTGTCAGAATCACTTATGTATTGGGATCTTGTATGCTTCTTTAAAAAAATTCAGAAAGAGGTCTAAAAGAATACTAATATTATGAATCTTCAACAGCACTGCGATGAAGGATTTAACAGTCAGTAGGGAAGTCATGGTGCCATATACATGGTACTTGGATTTCCATAGACCTGGGTTTGAATCTTAACCTCCCATAATCCTGCATGTGTGACTCCGGGCAAGGTCCTTCAACAATTTGAGGCAGTTTATCCATATGTGAAATTTAATAAGGTAAAACTTTATAACAAATAAGGTAAAAGGTGCATTGTTACGCCTTACTAATTTAATTTTATCTAGTCTTCTTCAATAAATGACAGGAGGCAGATAATATATCAGGGGCTGGAGCTACAACTTGTGATTGGATTTTGGCAGAAACTTTTTCAAAACAACATTTTTTTTTATACTGAAGGAAGAAAATCTTGTTTATTCTTTCTTATCACCAGCAAGCAATTTTATGGTGTATATTAGCTTTCCATAATCTATGTCTTTTACTTCCTTAAAGCTGTATTTTAATTTTTACTTTTGAAAAGCCCTCTCTCCTTCATTCTTCTTGTAATTTATCATCCTTTTCAGGAAGAATCATTTTGAGAGAACTTTTTAAACATAGATGATCCTACTCAATAAAGTTTTAATTATACGGACACAACATAGAAAACATGTTTTATCCAGTGAAAATTATCACTACTGGTGAAGATTGGTTCTGTGAACTAACTCTTGTATGATGGCTACACGTTTGACAAAATACTAGCCAGATGGTTGACCTTATCTTTGGCGGTGAGTGAATCTCAGGGATGAACCCTGATACAGTTCACTCCTGGTGCTCTGAGAGCAAAGCACTGATACCTTACTTATCCATCCTTTTATTGTTTATATTTGGAAAAACACCTCAAATTTTCCCATAAAAGAAGGATCCCTTAGATTCTATATAATGGCTAATTAAAAAAAAAGTTAAGACCATTTACTATAAAAGCAATAACTGACCAGATTTTATAATTGTCTGTTTTTTTTTATGTTTTCAATAGGTAACCCGTTATTAAGCAGCAAAGTCAACATATTGATTAATGTCTTAGATGTCAATGAATTTCCTCCAGAAATATCTGTGCCATATGAGACAGCTGTGTGTGAAAATGCCAAACCGGGACAGGTAACTTATTCATATTGTTAACTAATAGCATATGAAGACCTACTATATGCATGTGTTTCAGGTTATAAGCCCACACATGAAAAGACACACACACACACACACACACACACACACACACAGATATGTGTGTGTGTGTGTGTGTGTGTTTACATTAAAAAAAACCCACAATGGATAGTAAATTCAAAAGTTAAGGGTGATTTATGGATGTACAAGTAACACCACAGGAGATAAAGTGATGCTAGCTTAGTGAACATTCTTTGTATGACTAAAAAGCCTAGGATTGCAGATCTGCTCTGTTTTCCTTTCCTTTACTGTGGAATTTCCATGGACTCTGTGACTATAAAGAAGCAAACAAATTGAGAATGCATTCTTCTAGTGTTTCTTGCTTTGGTCACATGCTTTATGAAGAGGTACAGAAAAGCGCTATAGCCCATTAAAAATTTAAGGCTTCTTTCTTTGGTGGCCTTGAGTAAAACATCTGGGTTACTGAAAATCTCTGAATTATATTTTCCTTATTAAGTCAATATTGTTCTGATTCTAGTGGGAGATCTCATGAGGGAGGACACCATAGATAAAAAAAGTTATATCAAAATCCTAGAGTTAATGTGAGTGGTGTTGGGTAGCCAGTTTTTGTTTCTATACTATTACAGATGAGTGGGTAAAATAGCATACCATGTTATAATGTAATATGATGGCATGATATGACATGATATGATATGATATGATGAATCAAGAATGAGCAAATGATGAGAGTGTGTCAGAAATAATAATATGATTAACCCAATACTGTGCACCTAGGTCCAAAGGAAAAATAGATCAGTATGCTTGGTTTGCTTTCTATTTTAATCACCTTTAAATAGCATAACTATTCATTTAAATAAATTTGAAGTTTTAATTCTTACAGAAAAATTTTAATATTTCAAACACTATCATTATTCAAAAAGATCATTCTTTAATCTTCAGTATTTGTTTCAATTTGAATGCATTAAACTGATTTGTAGCAAATCTGTCCCATAATCCTAATCCTGTGATGTCCACTAGCTAGGTAGCTATTAAATTCAAATTAAATAAATTTAAAAATCAGTGATCTCTTTCACACTAACCACATTTCAGTTGCTCAATGGCTGTATGTGATGAGCGGCTACCATTTTTTTTCCATGTAGATATACAATATTTCCATCAATACTGAAACTTCTAGTGGCTTGTGTTGCTCTAATCCTTTCTCTGATAATTTGGAGAAAGGATTAATTTTATTACAGCATGACTTGTATAGTCAGATTTCCCATTTGATAAATTTGCATCCTTAACTTTGAATAGACGCAGAAATGCAGAAAAAGGTTTAACCCTCTATCCCCTTAAATGTACCCACAAATTACATGGGATAAGCTCACTGCCTGCTTTAGTGTCTGAAATAGAAGCACCTGAATAAATGTTTAACAAATAATAAACTGATTTGTTTATTTGAGAATGTATTAAGAGGTTTTCTGAAATTCCACAGTGTAGCAATTTCTCATTTTCCAGACCCCTTCACCCTCACCCCCATAACCAATCCTCTACTTTTTTAAAGATAATTAGGGATTTAATTCTTTTATACCAATCAGACTCTTGTAATGCACACAATGAAAGTCCTTCGGATATAGAATTCCATTCGGTGCTTCTCTGCTTGTCTAGTAAATGAGTTTAAAAAGTTGGGAATAGTAGAAATGACCTGAGGTAACTTGTTTTTCTTACATCTGGACAAAGTGGTAGGTAATCCGTGGGGTCCTTGGACGCTCTTTTTCTAATAAACATCTGTTGGGCTTTCTACTGGGTCACATTTATGTACAAAGCACAACCCTGAAATATTACTAAGTTTTAAGGGAGTGTGGAATGTGAGCATTTTCTGCTTCTGACCGAACCATCTTCCCATTGTCTAAGAATTATGCATAGGAGCTGTCTATCTCTTCTGGCCTCTAATTGAATATGTATGTATGCAAGTATGTATACGTGTATATATGTGATATCTGTCAAGAGACAACAGGAAAAGAAAAGGATGATACTATCTAAATCAACAATGGTGAATCACTGAAGTGTGAGCGGTTTTTTTACTTAGCGTAATGACTCCCAAGTGTCAATTCCAGATAAGTGACAGTTTATACCAAAATTTTCTTCTCTGCTGTTTGAAAGGACATTGCTTCATTCTAAAGTTATGTTCTTGATATTTTTTGGTGTTAAAGAACTTTAATTTAGTAAGTGATTATGCTTGCTGATAGTAGTTAATGGCAAAACAAAACAAAACACCTGGCAAATCAATCCCTTAATAATTTACAGAAAATTTATGGATGGGAACTATGATCTGATTAAGCATATGGATTTATGTGAAGGAAAGTTGAAGTTTGATAGAAGTGGGACCGATTTACACTGAACTAGAGACCTGGATTTCTCATTAGAAAATCAATTTGTTGGGGCGCCCGGGTGGCTCAGTCGGCCAAGCGGCCGACTTCACCTCGGGTCGTGAGCTCATGGTCTGTGAATTCGAGCCCCACATTGGGTGAGCACTATGCTGTCAGCTCAGAGCCTGGAGCCCGCTTCGGATTCTGTGTCTCCCTCTCTCTCTGCCCTTCTGATCATGCTCTGTCTCTCTCTCTCTCCTTCAAAAAATAAACCTTAAAAAAATTAAAAAAATAAAGTAAACCAATTTTTCAAATTACAAATTACCAATACTGCTTCAGGCACTAAATTTCCTAGTAGGTATGCTTATGTGTGAATGTGTGTATGTGTATGTAAGCCTACATGCACACAAATATATGGGGAGGTAGAACATAGTACTAAGACTGGTTTTTAACCATGAAATGAAAACAAAAAGTATCAAATAAATCACATGTTTAGGGGCCCCTGGGTGGCTCAGTCAGTGGGTTGTCCGACTTTGGCTCAGGTCATGACCTCACAACACGTGAGCTTGAGCCCTGCATCCCACGTCGGGCTCTGTGCCGACAGCTCAGAGCCTGGAGCCTGCTTTGGATTCTGTGTCTCCCTCTCTTTGCCCCTTCCCAGTGCTCTCTCTCTCTCTCTCTCTGTCTCTCAAAAATAAATAAGCATTAAAAAATTAATTAAAAAAATAAATCACATGTTTAATGTCATTGTGCTAAGACACGATGTGTGCTTTGCCCGCTGTGACCACAATGCAGTACTTGAAATGTAAGGTCTTCCTTTGGCAAATTCAAACTTAGTCTAAAAGAGTCATCACCTGAGCAGTCCTCTGCCCTCGCCCTCTTCTACACACAATTCCTGAAATTCTTTCTGATGCAAAGCCATTGCATATGTTAATAAATAAAACCTCAAAGCCATTATAAATTGGTTATCTGTGTAGTGAATTATCAATTTCACAGTTTGGCTCTTAGAAGTTATTTTTAATCTCCAAATTCTTAAGGGCACTTTACTGAAGTGTCAGAATTTTAACTACCAGACATACAACCTATGGGAGAGATTTAGGAAAAATTTTAAACACGATGGTTAGTGTTTACTTCCTAAAAACATTTTATGAGAATGCAATTAGCATTCTGGCCCGTTGGGGGGAAACAAATAAAAGAACAAAATAGGATATACATCCTTTGAATTTCTCTTTCTCAACATTTTATTTATTTATGAAAATAAAATTCATTCTCACAAACGTAACTATACTAAAATTTTGCTGTCGCAAGGGCTTTTAAATAATCAGCGATTTTCTTTCCAGTAAGCATTTTCGTATTTATGTTAGAAAGCATTTATTTTATTTAGTTTAAAATGCAAGCAAGTGCATTTTATTTTTTTTTATTTTTTTTTTAATTATTTATTTTTTAATTTACATACAAGTTAGTTAGCATATAGTGTAACAATGATTTCAGGAGTAGATTCCTTAATGCCCCTTACCCATTTAGCCCATCCCCCCCCCACAACCCCTCCAGCAACCCTCTGTTTGTTCTCTGTATTTAAGAGTCTTTTGTGTTTTGTTCCCCTCCCTGTTTTTATATTCTTTTTGCTTCCCTTCCCTTGTGTGCATCTGTTCTGTGTCTTAAAGTCCTCATATGAGTGAAGTCATATGATATTTGTTTTTCTCTAATTTCGCTTAGCGTAATACCCTCCGGTTCCATCCACATAGTTGCAAATGGCAAGATTTCATTCTTTTTGATAGCCGAGTAATACTCCATTGTATATATATACCACACCTTCTTTATCCATTCATCCATCGATGGACATTTGGGCTCTTTCCATACTTTTTTTTTTTTTTTTTTTTAATATATGAAATTTACTGTCAAATTGGTTTCCATACAACACCCAGTGCTCATCCCAAAAGGTGCCCTCCTCAATACCCATCACCCACCCTGCCCTCCCTCCCACCCTGCCCTCCCTCCCACCCCCCATCAACCCTCAGTTTGTTCTCAGTTTTTAACAGTACAAGCAAGTGCATTTTAATTTTATTTTGCTTCTTAGTGAGAATTTTCAATGCTGTTAAGCTTTTTTTATTTTTATTTTAATTTTTTTTAACGTTTTATTTATTTTTGTGACAGAGAGAGACAGAGCATGAACGGGGGAGGGGCAGAAACAGAGGGAGACACAGAATGGGAAGCAGGCTCCAGGCTCTGAGACATCAGCCCAGAGCCCGACCCTGGGCTCGAACTCAGGGACCGTGAGATCGTGACCTGAGGTGAAGTCTGACGCTTAACCGACCGAGCCACCCAGGCGCCTGAAGCTTTTTATTTATGCAGATATTGATTTGGAATTGGCCCAGACCCTATAATTGTACCTGCCATTACGAACTGTAAATGTTTAGATATTTGTTTATAAAAATTATTTGTAGGGGCGCCTGGGTGGCTCAGTTGGTTAAGCGGCCGACTTCCGCTCAGGTCATGATCTCACGGTCCGTGAGTTCGAGCCCCGCGTCGGGCTCTGTGCTGACAGCTGAGAGCCTGGAGCCTGTTTCCGATTCTGTGTCTCCCTCTCTCTGACCCTCCCCCTGTTCATGCTCTGTCTCTCTCTGTCTCAAAAGTAAATAAACGTTAAAAAAAATTTAAAAAAATTATTTATAAATAATTGGTCCACTGATATGAATCTTAAAAAAAGTCATTTATCTCTCCTTGCATGCATCACTGAATAAACTTACTAGCCTGGGATGTCAAGTTACCTTTGAAATTCATGACTGACTTCAAGTTTCATCTCAACTTTGTTTCAGATAATTCAGATAGTCAGCGCTGCAGACCGAGATCTTTCACCTGCTGGGCAGCAATTTTCCTTTAGATTATCACCTGAAGCTGCCGTCAAACCAAATTTTACAGTCCGTGACTTCAGAAGTAAGTTTAACCGCATAAAAACGTACCTCTTGCCATGTAACTTTGTAAAAGGGCGCAAAGGTAGCAACCCATGTTTTTCCTAGAAGCACTCAAGTTCATAAAATGTGGAAATCCATATATGAGAAATACGAAATTCTATGGCTAGCAGTAAATTAAATATTTAACCTATATAGATCGTATCTAATGAGGCAAATTGCTTCCATTTATAATGTGGACGGTCCCTTAACGAGTCAAGCCAAAATAGCCTATCTGGGAAATTGAATGCTTTCTATGTTTTAAATGTATCATTTGTTCCACGTGCACATTACTTGTACAAACAGGTAACTTCTTAGTAATTGGTTTGTTTGAGTAACATACAGTACATCACAGGTTAAGAATACAGGCTTTGTAACTAGTATGGCGGAAATTTTCATTCCCACTCCATTATGTCCTCAATGGCAGACTCTCAATGTATGAAGTTATACTACATAATTTTAAACTCATAGTTGAAATAAATCAACCTCATAGTATTTATATTAAATAAATTAATACATGCAAATCATTTAACGCAATACCCAAGATTATTTTAGTGATCGCCTCTGCCATCATATCTGCACTTCTGTGTCTACCACGGTCATCATCACCACTGCTTCTGCTCCTAATGGTATCACATCTGCTACTGTGACAGCCACTACAAAAATACAAAGGACCCTGGATATATTACAGCTAAGTACTGGCCAGGTGTTCTTACATTATTAATTCTGTGACTGTGGACATTTTATCCCTTCTAAGTTTCTTTAGTTATGAAATGGGAATTAGAAACATCTGAGTTCATAATATTTGATGGTAAAAAGCTAGTTTCTTACTAAATTCTATGCTTATAAAACAAATGAGCAGATTGTGATGAGATGATAATGACTGACAGAAGTCAAAGATTGTCTGAAAAAAATTTACTTGTCTGTAAATATTTAGAGAAAGAAATCAGACATTTTGTCACAGAAGGAAATTCAGTAGGGTTTTCTCCATCTACTAGTGTAGCGTGAGGAATGGCTATAAATGCAGTAGGGTCCCAAATATGAAAGACCTTATAAGTAGAGACACCACATATTTTATTATGAAAGCTAGAATACTTTGGAGAATAGACATGGACGATATTAGTGATTTTAATTAGAACAGCTCACATAAAATAGGACTGCCCAAGACAAACCAGAACATGTAGTCACCCTAACTAGAAGCCATTTAAAGACATTATAACTTTGGAAAGGTTTAGAAGAGCATAATATGTTCAAATTTGCATTAGGAAGATCAGTTTGGTTGTAGTTTGAAAGAGACAACAGAAGTATATAGGATTACTTCTGATGCTATTGCAGGAGGGGGTGAAAGTGTGTTAGATTAAGGTAATGGCTCATGGAGATAGGTGGATAGAGACAGAAAGTTGTAGGGCTTGATGCTAGATTCCCTAAATTCTGGATGTGAATACAATGGACAAGAAGACTAATCAGACCTCCAGATCCTTGGCTTGGGCAACAAAGTAGATGGACACATCATTCAGGGACATAAGCATTGACTATCTTCCCTATTGTATGGTTGTTGGAGAATTAATATCTCATAATATGAATTAGATCATCTTGCCTCATAGCAATAGTGTTTTGTCACAGTCTGAACATTGTTTGCTATTTAAATATGCCATTTATTATATTCCCCCTTTTATCTGAACTTACATTTTAAGTGTAAGTGTAAGTCTTTAAAAACTGAATAGAAACTTTTTATTACCTCACATATTTACTTCACCTCCTTCCCCCCCCCCCCCCGCCCCACCTCAGGGGTAGACTATTTCAGTTCTACTCACGTTGCAAATTTCAATTCTACAATACAGTGGTATCAACCATAGCACCATGTTATAGTTACCATGGTATACCTTGTTATACCCATTCATCTTATAATTGAGATTTTGTATCTTTTTGCTCATGTTTCCCTATTTTCACCACCCCCAAGCGCTGGCAACCCCATTTGTGCTCTCTGTTTTTATGGGTTCCTTTTTGTTGTTGTCGTTCTTTTTTAGATTTCACCTCTGTCATGTGCAGTATTCATCTTTCTCTGCCTGGCTTATATCACTTAGCATAATGCCCCCCAGGTTCGTTCATGTTGTCACAAATGTCAATATTTCCTTCTTTCTTACAGTTGAATAAAACTTCTTTGTGTGCATATATATTAATAGTTATATGATACACATAAACTTTTTCTTTATCTGTTGTGCAGTAGAAACTATTTTAAGAGTGGAAATGAGGTTTAATGTCTTTTTTCCCATCATGAACAGCACAATGAATTGTATATGGTCACATATCAATAACAATAATGGGTTGAAAATTCAGTAATCCCCTTTTCTGGGGGAGTATGTTCCCAGACACCTAGTAGATTCCTGACACCGAACCACAGGTAGTACTGAACCCTGCATATACACGTCTTCTACTATGCACAGATATCTATGAAAAAATTTAACTTATAAATTAGACACAGTAACAGCAGTAATGAAATAGAACAATTATAGCCCTATGCTCACAGAAAAGTTATGTGAATGTGATTTCTCTCTTTCTTAAAATATCTTGTGCTGTATTCATCTTTCTTTTTCTTGTGATGATGTAAGGTGATGAGATGAGATGAAGGGAAATGAGATGGGGGAGGGGAAATGAAATGAGGGGAAATTTCATCAATGAGATGAAATGAGGGGAAAGACATAGGCATTGTGATATAGCAGTAGGCTACCCTTGACCTTTTGACCACACATCTGAAAGAGGATCATCTGCTTCCAGGCCTAGGTTGACTTCGGGCAACCGAAAACAGAGAAAGTGAACCCATGGATAATGGGGAGGCTAAACAATAACAAAAGGGTAGGGTACATTTTGATATAATGTGTTCAAGAATACCAAATCCATGCTCCTCAAGTGCACATATATCAGCTTCTCCAACCTCCTCTTCTTACGTTTCAAATTTTAATCCTGACTGTTCCTTTTCCTCAGCTTCAGGTATTCAACCAGTTGCTGAAGATTTCAATGTTAATTCAACTAGTCCACATTTCTTTGTTCCTACTCTCATCATCATTATCTGGCATTACTGAGTCTGGCTGGCCATGCATGTTATAATAGACATTTTGCATCTTGGTATTTTTTTTTGTTTTCAATTAAAAAAATATCGCTATGTAATAACCAACTCATCTTCCCATGCAAAACAATCTTATCAAGTAACTTTTTCTCAACTTAGTGCTTCTAATGTAATGAATCTAGAGAATCTGCTTAAGTTTTAGTTGTTGAAATTAGAATATACAAATAGATGAATGAATATTACTGAGTTAGCAACATTGTCTGACAAACTTGTATTTTAATGAGTACTATATTTTTCTAAAATTAGTTTCCATGATTCCAAAGTGGATATGATGTATGACTATAATAGGTTAAATATTAATATATTATTTATTTATTTTTATTTTTTTAAAATTTTTTTTTTAACGTTTATTTACCTTTGGGACAATGAGAGACAGAGCATGAACGGGGGAGGGGCAGAGACAGGGAGACACAGAATCAGAAACAGGCTCCAGGCTCTGAGCCATCAGCCCAGAGCCCGAGGCGGGGCTTGAACTCACGGACCGCAAGATCGTGACCTGAGCTGAAGTCGGACGCTTAACCGACTGAGCCACCCAGGCGCCCCAATACATTTTTTAAAATAAATAGTAAGAATGTGTAGGAGTTACTTTAACAGACACAAAAAAGAAATGGTGTTTTGAATAAAACCATATTTCCACTTGTATGTGTAGAAATACAATAAGTAAAGAACAAATACATGCAAAATAATACTTTCAATAGAAGTATTAATTGCATTTACATGAGATTTTAAATTTTTATTGCCTTGGATTATTCTAAGTAAATATGGCTGTTTTTGATTTTGTCAGAATTAAAATGAATCATTTTTGTACTTATATTAAAATGGTGATTATTTATGTTTAAAAATTTTAATGAATCTAGATGTTTTTAACACACTTTTTTTCTCTTTTTCCTATACTAACTAATGTGCAAAAGTGAAAAATGTAGATACAGATATATATAGATATATTTTACCATATACATAGCTATATAGCACAGATTCAGATCCAGGGAAAATAATAAGTCAAATGGGAAATTGGTATTTGTTATATTTTAAATAATAGGTTCTTAGGGAAGATATTTTACAGATTCATACTTTGTAATCTTTGCTCTTGTAGCATGTATGAAAACACCCACAGTTGTATTTTTTTTTCTCAATGACATTTTGATGTTAAAAAAATGAGTCAAGTCAACACACTTCTTGCTTTATAACCAGTTTCTATTCCTTCTGAATTGAAAATATAAATCTTATACCAGATAAGATTAATGTTTCTTCTTTTCCTAAGGATTATTTTGATTACATTTGATTACATTTGGCAGCTCTTATAATAATAAAAGAAAGAATTAAAATATGGGTCTATTTTGCTGATGCAAGAACAGCTTCCTACCGTTTAACAGATACCAACCTTTCAGATTTGAAGTGAAGCTTTTAGTAACCGTCTTATCATCAATGTCTTGTTTTGTAGACAACACAGCTGGAATTGAAACCCGAAGAAATGGATACAGCCGCAGGCAGCAAGAGTTGTATTTCCTCCCTGTTGTAATAGAAGACAGCAGTTACCCTGTGCAGAGCAGCACAAACACCATGACTATTCGAGTTTGTAGATGTGACTCTGATGGTACCATCCTGTCTTGTAATGTGGAAGCAATTTTTCTACCTGTAGGACTCAGCACTGGGGCTTTGATTGCAATCCTACTGTGCATTGTTATACTCTTAGGTTGGTTTCAGTATTAATCCCATATTCTCTCTCTCTCTCTCTCTCTCTCTCAATCTCTCTTCTCTCTGCCTCTGTCTTCACAATACATGTAAATTAGTTTTTCTTCGTTGAGATGTCACATCTGGATAGAAGAAAGATTAACTACATTGAATTCTATTTTTTATTAATATGAATTTTCTATTTAAGACTCTTTGTATATATAGCACTAAGAATAAACAAATAACATCATCAGAAACACAAGAGTACATTCAAGCCCTTGGGGATTCCAAGGAATAACAGTTTGTTGCACATGCCACAGTGAAATTTTCTATAACAGATATCCCATTTACAGCAGTGTTTTTATAATTCATCTTATATTCCAGTAATTATTGCTATCTAATAAGATAGTACATATCTTTAAAAATATACTAGATGAACCATGGCTCTCCAATGCCCATTCAATAAAGGAAGAAAAGGGAAAAGACAGGAAAGAAATGAAAGAAAGTAAAATCATTCCTAACTTTTTTTTCTGTTTAAACTGCCAGCCAAAAGCAGTTCTCATTCTGCTTTTTTCACAGCTCCACACATCTAAATTCTAACCACCCTCCCTAGAAAAGAACACACTAAAACATCCAGAAGCACTGCAAAGGAAAAGGATTGAAGTAACGTATTCTGTAACATCTCTGTGAGAATTAACATAAATCTACTTTAGGGGTTTCCGTCTTCCATCCATTCTGTTCAGCTGGCTCCATTCACTTATTAATTCACTGCCAGATTCACAAAACTAGAGAGAGCTTTTCTGTTTTGCCCATCATTTCTTTAAGTTCAAATTGCAACAGAGGTACAGCTGGGCACTGTGGAATCCGTTTATATATGCTTCACAAATGTAGATACATACATTTATCTTTAAGATAGAAAATTAAAAAAAAAAAAAAAAACAACCTAGGATGTAAAGCATGGAGTAAGGCATTATATGACAGTTTTTGGAGAACATTCTCTAAGAAGCTTATGTCAGTTTGGAAGTTGAAGTTCTTGTCCAATTTGCATAGTGTAGATACTAATTCACACAAGTAACATTGGTGTGTGGAAAAAGATTCAAAATAACATTCTCACGCCTGAAATTGAACACCATCAGTTAGGTGCTTAACCTCAAATCAAGGGTTCCTCTTTCATGCTTCTTTCTTTCAAGGAGCCACCAGAGTCCCAGAGTGTTTCCATATCGACCTACCATGACTTGGCATGTTCTGGATGCTCATTTGTGGCCTGTTTGGCCCTTTTATAGTGTACTGTGTCGTCTTGCTCTGCTCAGCATCATTTTGCCCCGCTGTCTGTTACTCATTCCTCCAAATAGTTTCTGAGTGTCCACAGTGCACTTGCCCCATTTTAGCACATGGATTTGCAAGTCCACAGCAGTGAATGTTGACATTTCTAGTTCTGCCATGAAGAATTCTTAAAAACCCAACTCTTCTTGGACCTCTTTAACCAATCCCAAACTCCTTCAGATCTTCCCATTTATTCTGAGCCATTTTCTTATCTTTCCTGGGATGAGGGGAAGCACGAGTGTCCTGTGGCATTTAGGGATCTTTTACGGGGCCCTCAGATACATCAGCTAGTAGTCCCCTTCTCAGCCATAGCAACTCCAAAGCCATTTTAGGTGTAGGCCTTCTCTGTGAGGTTTGCAGTTTCTGGCTCATTCCCCAGGTGAGCAATAGTCTTTTTTCATTTTGGGACCTCCTTAAATCCTGGGAAGAGTGCAGAGTGCTAAACATCTCTTAGAGGCCCATCGTATAAAAGCTCTACCTATATCTCCTTCCTCCTCCCAGTTGGTCAACCTTTAATTTGGGAGGAAGAGGGAATAAATGAGCTTTCCTCATCACGCAATCTCCTCTAATTTCTAATCTGTTGACAACAGTCTTCCAGACTCTACTGTAGGAAATCAAACATACTGTGACTTTCAATCTGTTACCCCTTCTGTGGAGGAGAGGGGGTTTTATGATGACCAAAGTTGAGCACTGACTTTATGATTTGAATCTGTGCCCTTTCGCTTCTAGAGGAACTAAACACTTACAATTTAGTGGTTGCTGGGCATCAGCCAGGAACAAAGAAAGATTTAAGTGAGAGCATATAAATTAAATATTTCAAAATTCTATCATGAATGAATGCAAACTGAACACTGGGAATTTGATTTAGAAAATGTCTCAATATGTTAGGACACAGAATTGAAATAATTAGAAATCTCAGTTGACACACTTTATAAAACTAAGGCCCTTATATTCTGTACTCTTCCTTCCTTTCTCCTCTCCTTCCTTCCCTTCTTTCTTCCCTTTCTAAAATGTATCACTTTGAAAAGTCATTTTTACAAGAAGATGTGGGTTTATTTCATTAGAAATGCAAGTAATGTTACAGCTAGGGAATCTAGCTATAAATAATATCTAAGTGTTACTTATGGGCAATAATATTCAAGTTTTATTATACCAATACTATACAGCTCTCTCTATGCTTAGAACAAGCATTCTTTCTTACAAAATTTTGTAACATACCCTTTTTAACTGCCACTAAAATACTGAAATATAACACAAACTAAATATAAGACAGTCATTGCTTGATTTTGTGAATAATTTTGCTAAGGTTTCTTGTTAGCTACAATTTGAAAATGAAGTTGAGCTTTACACGATGAACAGTATAAACATAGATATGATCCTTCTGGATTATAATATGTCTACTTTGAAAATCATCAACTACATATTCTCAACTTGCAACTTTTGTCTTGTTCTAGCCATCGTTGTACTGTATGTAGCTCTGCGAAGGCAGAAGAAGAAAGACACTCTAATGACCTCGAAAGAAGACATCAGAGACAACGTTATCCATTATGATGACGAAGGAGGTGGGGAGGAGGACACGCAGGCTTTCGATATTGGTGCTCTGAGAAATCCGAAAGTGATTGAAGAAAACAAAATTCGCAGGGATATAAAACCAGACTCTCTCTGTTTACCTCGTCAGAGACCACCGGTGGAAGACAACACAGACATAAGGGATTTCATTAATCAAAGGCTGCAGGAAAATGACGTGGACCCGACCGCTCCACCGTACGATTCGTTGGCTACATACGCATATGAAGGAAATGGATCAGTAGCAGACTCCCTTAGCTCTATAGACTCTCTCACCACGGAAGCTGACCAGGACTACGACTATCTGGCAGACTGGGGACCCCGCTTTAAAGTCTTGGCAGACATGTTTGGTGAAGAAGAGAGTTATAACCCCGATAAAGTCACTTAGGGCAGAGGCGAAGGATAAAACACAACCAAATGGAGAAATTTAAGAAAAGGAAACACAAATAGAAATCACACACACATACACACACACAGACACACACATGCATGCACACATGTGCGCACACACATACACACACACACACACACACACACACACACCAGGCTTTATAGGAACACAGTCCTTTGATTACCTGGTTTCTAGCAAGTTGCTATATTTATCATATTGTCAGTTTTGTTTTACTCTGCAAACACAAGATAAATCCTATTAAATGTACTCGCTTGGTTTTGTTTTGTTATTTTGGAAACACACTGAGACAAGCTCAGGCCTATTAAATACAATTTACTGACATGACAACATAGAACGAAGATAGCTATGTGGCATCACGGTGGAAGAGTGTTAGATTTTTCTTAATTCCACTAAAGTGCCTATTGAAACTCTTATCATTTAAAGTGGTGTCCAATGCACTCTGCTGTGATGGCATTACAGGATTCAGAGATACAGAGGACAGAAAACAAAGACACTGTCTTTATGTCAAGGAAGCAATAGCAACATGCTGACTTCTAATTCCTTTTGAGGAAAAATGAAGAATACTTTCTGAACTCCATCTTCTTATAATTCAGAGGTTTTTTTTTTTCTTTTTTTAACTGTATGCCAAAACACATTTGTTTTTCCTACCCTTTCAGAATATTGAAATAAATGCGATAATATCAAATTCAATATGTAAGTCCTGAATCTTAAAAGCAATGTTTGATCTTCACATTAGTTCGTATTAAAGGTGATCAGCAAAATGTTGCTTTTTTTTCCAAAAAAAGACATTTTAAAAAAGGAAATTAAAAAAAAAATCCCTCTTTATGAAGAGAGGCCTCAGGGCTGAAACCCCACGTCAAAATAAATATTGGTTTTGTGTTAATATTGTGCTGGTGTGTGGAAGGTTCGTTTTAACAAATCACCAGATTATTAACGTGTTCAGTCATAGATAAATTTTGAAGTTGCGTTTCTACGAAAATTATTAAGGAAGAAAGTGCCATTAATTCAAACATGGGAAGAGAAATTCATTACAGAGCTTCTCAGAGTTTCTTACAAACTAGTGATTTTTTTTTTTGATGAGCAAAGAAAATAAAATACATATCAAATGATACAGGATGGATTTATAGCATGTCTAAAAATATTACATATTATTAGACAAATAAAAAATCAGGGATTTCAGAAAATTCAAACCAGTGACTAATTCCTAAGATGAACACAAATGCAGAATCAAGCAGTTGATTGATTTATTTAATCAACATGGATTTCAACTTTGTAAACATTGTTATTAATGCTCACAGTTGCTTCTTTATGTGATCATCTACAATAATTCCAATATAAATGATCCCATACAACTCTTCTTTAAAAAACTTTTACTTTTTAATTTGAGGCAGATTTCTGAGAAATGTTAGATTTTATAAGCATACAAATACACTACACTCATATACTTTACTTTCAAGTGAACTGTACCCTATCTAGAAATGCACTTAACAAAACAGATAACTCCGAAGTGATGATATATTTTCTTAACAGTATAATTATACAAGTGACTACTGAACTATTGAGACTATCTCTAGGAAAAAATAAAATTTGCTTATAAGATCCACCCTGAAAATGTGGTCAATATCTAGCTGTATTTATGAAACATTTATGAATATATTTATATTATATTTGCAAAGTTGTAAAAGAATTCGCACATGGGAAAAATGGGTAGAAATATGGATAGTATAGGCAAATTGTATTCAGTCCTATTCATTATTAAGTATTACTTCAAAAAATAGTAAGTGATAATTATGCAGTGGCAATTTGGCTCTTAGCATTTGCAGTTCACATGCCTTTTTTGGTGCCACATAGTTGCACACTGTCCTTGTTTTCCATATCATGAACAATTGTTGAACTTCTTTTCGTCCTCACAGCACCCAGATCTCACTTGTGTCTCAACTTTGGGAAATATATTTGAATATTCACATAGTGTAATAATTTGCAGCATAGAATGCTTTGGGAAACAGCTATGTAATTTTTTTTTTTTTAACTGGTGATGTCATAACCTTACTGGAAAAAAATGAAGGCAACTTCTGGGTTTGTCCTAGCAACATGATTTACTATGCAGTGATGCATGACCCCTTGAAGAAGGTTAATATGGAAGATCACTTCTGGCTGACAACATGATTCTTGTCAGGAATCATTGACGTTTGTATCTGGTTAGAGCATCTCACTGCCTCTGCAAGCGGTCATAGATAGAAAGCCATGATGGCACAAAGAAAACTTGGGAAGGACAGGTCATTTCAAACCACATGACTGAGATGCTAAGCAAATATGTGAAATTGGTGAGTCTTACTTTTATCAAACTAATAAGCGTTTGGCCATTACTTCTCTGTTTTACTTTTGCTACACCACTGCAATAGTTTCTTAGGGCTGCCATGATGAAGTACCACAGACTGGGTCGCTTAAACAACAGAATTTTATTTCCTTGTGGTTCTGGAAGCTGGAAGTCCAAGAACTAGGTGTTGGAAATGTTGATTTCTTCTAAAGGCCTCACTCCTTGGCTTGTAAATTTTCTTTCTCCTTGGCTTGGCCATTTTCTGTGTCTTCATATGGTCGGCCCTCTGTGCTAATTCCTCTTCTTTGAAAGACACTGGTCATACTGAGCCCACTCACAGGGCCTCTTTTTACCTTAACTCTTAAATGCTCTGTCTCTAGATACAGTCATATCCTGAGGCACTGGTGATTAGGATTTCAAAATATCAATTTTAGGCAGACACAATTCAGCCCCTAATGGCCAATATATTTAAAAAATATATTTGATTTCCAGCAAATGAGCAAACAAATGGGAAAAAATGATATAGAATGGAAGTAATTTCAGGTACAGTAGGAAACCAGAGTGATATAGTGAAAAGAGGTCTTTTGGCGCTCATAAACTGGGATTATAATGGGTTATCTTTTAGACTAATCAATACTTATAATATCTTCCTTTTAATTTTTTTTTAATTTTTTTTAAGTTTATTTATTTTTGGGACAGAGAGAGACAGAGCATGAATGGGGGAGGGTCAGAGAGAGAAGGAGACACAGAATCTGAAACAGGCTCCAGGCTCCGAGCTGTCAGCACAGAGCCCAACGCGGGGCTCGAACTCACAGACTGCAAAATCGTGACCTGAGCTGTAGGCCGCTCAACCGACTGAGCCACCCAGGCGCCCCAATTCCTTTTAATTTTTAATAAACAGTCCCTGGCCTTCATTTAGGAATTAATCAATGTAAAAAAAAAGGCTTAGAATTTACATGGAGAATTTTGGCCATTAGTAATAATCATACATAACTTTTTAATTACATTACATGTTTACCTTTACAAAAAATATATATGTACATATTATATGTTACATCTGAATATAATATACATTTATTTTAAATGCAACCTTTGTGCTAAAAAAGTATTAGATCAACACATAAGAATGAAACTGTGCTATACTAAATATAATTTAAATTTGCCCTGTACCAAATTCTATCACTAACTGGAAATGTACTATGGAGCAAACACGTTTGCCTCCATGTTTTATTCTCTTTATAAGATTTATCTGTTGCCCTTGGTGTTATCTAGGTCTCTTATGAAATTTCTTGATACTTAAGTTCTAGCTACAATTATAGGAAGTCTATTAAATTGTTTACATATTGATTACATAAATTTTTGAGAATCATAAAAATCTTTAAGATAGAATGAACAAAAATCTTTGAACTATGGATTTGATTACTTACTCTGGCTTACCATGTACCACATCAGGAGAGCCAGGCAAACATTTCTTATGACATAATGTCAAAATGCCTCAGCAAGACAATGGTAGAGGTATGCATAGAAAGAGAAAAAAATATTGGAGCCCAGAGCCTGAGACAGAGAAGGAAAACAAGTGACAGCAAGAAAAGGTTGGAAGGGTGTGTCAGCCTTTGTCTTTAAGAGGAGGACATTTTCAAAATACTTGGAAAAGTTTTAGTAACTTAAGGTATTAAAATGGGAATTCTTTGGGCACCTGGGTGGCTTGGTTGAGTGACTGACTCTTGATATCGGCTCAAGTCATGACCCCAGGGTAGTAGGGTTGATCCCCGCCATGGGCTCCATGCTGAGCTTGGAGACTGCTTAAGATTCTCTTTCTCTTCCTCTGGTGCTTCCCATCCCCTCTCAAAAATAAAATAAGATAAAGTAAAATGGAAATTCTTAAGAGCACGTGTAAAAATGCAAGCATATTTGAGGTGGGAACCAAAGTAAGACTAGGTGTGAAAAGAGTTACTGAGATGTCAGTAACATTAGTCCGCTTCCTAAGAAAAAAGAGTGGGAAGGAGATAATTTTACAAACTCATGTTTGAAAATTTCTCTTGACTCCTCTGCTAATTCATAGTCTACCTAGCTACACAATTGTCATTTAGATTTTAAAAAATATTTTGAAGATGTGTTCTATCATATTCTGGCATCCAACCAAGCTGATGAAAAATAAGGGTAAATGTATCACTCCCTCATTTTATGCAATGTAAGTTTTTTCGTGATGATATTCAGATTTTTTTCTTTTCCTTTTTTTACTAAATTTCACACCAACATGTCAAGGTGAGTCTTTTGTCATTCTCAAGACTAGACACCCAGAATGTTCTTTCGATATGGAGCCACAGATCCTTCAGTTTTTGGAGATGGTCTTGTATTCATTCTCTGATGCATTCCTACCCTGTGTTTTTTCTTGTTGACTCTTTGTGGGATGTTTAATAGTTGATTGGAGGCACTGGGTTTAAGAGTTGATTGCATTCTTTTAACTCTCACTTTCTATCTTATACTTTATCCCATTTTCATGATTATCTTTTCATCTTTGTCTTCCAGTTCTTTTTTTTCCTTTTCTTTATTTTCGTCCTTCCAGTTCTACTGGTAAACTTTCTAGTGATTTTTTTTTTTTCTGATTTCAGCAGCTTGTTGCTGTGTTTTTCTGTTCTGTCTCTTTCCTGTTATTCTGCTCTTGTTTTAGATAGTTTGTTTCTTTACTCTCTACAATAATGTTAATTGTAGTACTTTCTACAGTTTTTCTGTACTTTTTTTCTCTGAAATATATGTATCAAATAGAGTAGGGAGAAAGAGAGACATAGACAAATATTTTAGTTTATTCTATTTAGATTCAGGTCTCATTCTAGTTTTTTGCCATATTTGATATGTCCAAGTCCTGACACATTTCAAGACTGTCGTGAGTAGATAAGTTCTCATCTGTGCTACAACATTGGTTCTCTAGTCTGCAATTTTATACTTAGTTTCATTCATCACCATTTCATTAGTCATCCAATAGTTTGCCCAAAATGCTGATCGGATAATAGACAATATGCCATTCTCTTTTATTGTGGCAATGCACACACACAAACATGCCCACAAATAATTACATATGTGTAATCTAGAAATATTTTTTCTATAAATAGTATATATATATATATTATTTATAAATATGTATTTCCTTATCTTTAAATTATTTAACCATTATAACTTTTTGTCTCAGTATGAAAGGATCTTACATACATAAATGCAAACAGTCATATTAACCAAAAACTTTGAAAAGACAACTGATCATTTTTTTCTCTTATATTCATTGTTATAAAACAGATTTAGTTTATATATGTACACATGCACACACATACACACAGAAACATATATGTAATTACATGGTTGATAATTCCAATTTGCAGTTAGTTTTGGACCTCCACTTAATTCCTTTATTCAAGTCCCTTATATTTCTTAGTGTAATGGATTTTTATAAACAACCAGTCAGACTCACTACATTTCTGAAAATAACTTAATCTTTAATAGGAGTTTAATTGTATTTTTTAAACTGCACTTTAAGATTAAAGAAATAGAAGGTAAGAGTGTCCAAACAACTTGTGCAAAACCAAAAAATAGTAACCTAATGGGTGCAAACCTTTTCAATCATGAAGTTTAAGTAAATCTACTCTTGGTTTCTATTCTGGTGTTCTTTCCACTGGTTTTCCAACTCCTATGCTGTTATATATTGCATTTCATCGATGAATGTAATTAACACAAGTTTGGGGGAATTCTGGACCATATTGAAAAATATTACTGTGCTTCCTTACAAAGGAGAAAGAACCTAGGCATCATTGATGTCAATATCTTAAGAACCAGGGTTTTAAGATACAGTAGTATCCTACAATACAGTAAAAATATTATACCATTGAAAATATTCATCTATTTTACCAAGAAACAATATATTTACAGCTATATCAATTTGCAGTTATTTATAAACATCTACATTATGGTCTGTGTACTATTCTGGCCTTAACTTTCCAAAACTTTTTGATCCAATTATGTCTATTTTCCCTTCTTTTCACTTTTGTATACTTAGTCCTTATTATCACTTAAATTTCCAATTTTAAATGCAAGTTACCTATGCCTCTTCCAATCCATCATCCAGTGAACATGGTATTTGCTTTGATTAAAAAATCCAATATGCTGTCCTTGAAAATTATCTGAGGCAATTAGCAGTCCTCCCTTTCTCCTCTGTCAACATTGTATTTTTTTTTTATAAATTATTTAAGGTTTATTCAACTTTGAGAGAGAGAGACAGAGACAGAGACAGAGACAGAGCGTGAGGGGTGGAAGGGCAGAAAGAGAGGGAGATACAGAATCCAAACAAGGCTCCAGGCTCAGAGCTGTCGGTACGAGCTCAATGCAAGGCTTGAACCCCGGAACTGTGAGATCATGATCTGAGTAGAAGTCTGACGCTTAACAGACTGAGCCACTCAGCGCACCTGCTGTGTCAACATTAAAAAAAAATATATGATAACAATATCAGAAAGAGCTGCTAATCACTGAACATATACTCTACCAAAATACATGCTACAAACATTTAGTGCTCACAGTAACTTCATGATTTATTATCTTTATTTTACATGAATGTAAACTAAGCTTAGATTTTTATATTTTATATAAATTATATATATATAAATATTTGTTCTATTATATTGATCTGTTCACACTATATATTCATAATCCTCATTTCTAATTCTCTTAACCTCTTCCTGATAAACTCTTTCATTACATCACTATTTTACTGTTGAAATAACCTTTTTACAAAATAAACTTCTAAAATTACTGAGGCAGGAAGTACCTGGGTGGCTCTGTCGGTTAGAGCCTGGAGCCTGCTTTGGATTCTGTGTCTCCCTCTCTGCCTGTCTCTGCCCCACTCATGCTGTGTCTTCCTGTCTCTCTGTCCTCAAAATTAAAACATTAGTTTTTAATGAAAAAATAAAATATAATCACTAAGGCCGTACAGAAAGCTCCCATGTACTCCACACCCAACCATACTAATAACATCTTATATTAGTTTGGTGCATTTGTCATAATTAGTGATAATATTTACACCTTTTTATTGAAGTTCACACTTTTAAATTTTTGCCTAATGTACTTTTTCCTTTCCAGGATCCCATATTTCATCGCACATTACATGTAGTTATCAGGTCTCTTTAGGTTTTTCCTGGCTATGATAGTTTCTCAGACTTCTTCTTGTTTTGTTTTGTTTTTAATAAGTTTGATAGTCTTGAGAACTACTGGTCAAGTATTTTGTAGAATATTCCTCAATTGGTCTTTGTCTGATATTTTTCCCTCATGATTGGACTGGTTACATGAGTTGAGAGGAAAACCACAGAGGTAAAGTTCCACTCTCATCGCATCATATCAAAAGAACACAGTATCAAAATGATTTACTACTGTTCATTTTAACCTCAATCACCTGTCTGAGGTGGTTTGTCAATTTCTTCAGTTTAAATTATTCATTTTTTTCCCAAATCCCATAGTATACTCCTTGGAAGGAGGTCACTGTGTGCAGCCCACAGTTAAGAAAGTGCAAAGTTCTGCTCCACGTTTTGAGGGGGAAATTATCCACATAAAAAATTTGGAGTTTTTCTGCATGGGATATTTGTGTGTCCTTCATTTATTTGTTTCACTAGCAATACATAGGTGGATATAATGCTTTGGTTCATAGTCCCACACTACTTTATGTATAAAATGATTTCAATTAGTGTCTGTGCCATTTACAAATCCTTATTACTGCTTACTTTTTGTTTTGGTTTATTTGTTTGTTTGTATGTCTTGAACACTTTCTTACTTTTTACCACTACAAACTTCAGGCTCATCTTGTATATTTCTAGCCCTTGATCTAGAATCAGCCTTTGCTCCAAAAACTTTGCTTTCTTTTGTTGCAAAATTATATTGCAGTCAAAGATGTGGATGTTAAGTTGCTCCTTGTATATACACACACACACACACACACACACACACACACACACACACACACACACATATATGTATATAGCCCTTATATATAGCCTATATGTGTGTATATACATATATCTATATATATAGATATATGTATGCATATAAACGGCCTTCTCTCTCACTTATATGTAACTTCTTACTCCAGCAGTGAAAAACGTGCTTTCCAACATTTGCTATTTATTTACTTAAGTGTTCAATTCCAACACATAGGTATAGTTTGTCAGAATTGATAACCCATATTCTTGGTTATTAAAACAGAATTATTAGAGTTGTTTTACCTTTAGTCTTGTAGACCCTACTCATTTCCAGGGTGACTTGGGTCCCAACCTTTTCCCCCCTACTATGTTCAGTAAGTTTATTCTATCCATTTGTTAAACAGTTAGATTATTTTGTCACACTCTTCATTCATTCTTTGGATCCTCTGTCTAAAACTATTTTGAAATTTTTCATATATTAAGGTTTATTTTTGCTGTAAAGTTCTATAGATTTTGACAAATACATGGTCTTTTGTATTCACCATTACAAACCCATATAAAATAGCTTCACAAATTAAAAAAAATCCCCTGTGCTTCTAAATACTTAACAGCTTCCTCCCTGCCTCCTGGAAGCCACTGATATGCATACTGTCTTTATAATTTTTCCTTTCCCAGACTATCACATAAATGTAATCATGCAATGTATAGCCTTTTCACACTGAGTTTTTCACTTAGCAACATGGAGTTAAGGCCCATCCCTGTCTTTGTGTAATATATATATATATATATATATATATATATATACACACACATATATATACACACACACATATATACACACACACACACACACACACATATATACACACACACACACACACACACACACATATATATATATTAGCTCATTTCGTTTTGTGTCTGAATATCATTCCATTTTATGGATGTACCACACTTTATCTATTACCTACTGAGGGACATCTTGGTTGCCTCGAGTTTTTTTGCAATTATGAACAAAGCTGCTATAAATATTTGTGTACAGGTTTTTGTATGAACATAAATTTTTCAAATCACTTGGGTAAATACCTAGGAGTTCAATTGTTGGGTTGCATAGTAAACGATACGCTTTTGAAAGAAGCTGCCAGAGTCTTTTCCAAAGAAGTTATGCTATTTTGCATTTCCCCCAGCAATGAATGAAATCTTCCCTGCTATTCATTCCTAACAATACTGGTATTAATTTAGATTTTAGCAATTCAATGCAGTGGTATCGCATTTTTTAAATTTACATTTCCTAATGACAAATTATGTTTAGCATCTCTTTTTATCTTTATATGCCATCCAAATCATTGGTCTTTTTTGGTAGGGTGTTTATTCTATTTTTTTTTTTGGTCTAAATTTTTCATTGTTTCTATTTCTTTTCCTAGTGTTTGTTTTTAAGAGATCTTTGTGTAATTTTGGATACAAATCCTTTATGAAATATACAAATATTTCTCCTAGTCTGTGGCTGGCTTTTTAATTCTCCTAAAGCGTCTTTTACAGAGCACATTTAATTTTAATAAAGTCTAATTCATTATTTTTTTCTTTCATGGGTGATGCTTTTGTCATCATATTCCAATGTCATCACCAAACCCAAGATCGCTTAGATTTCCTGTTATGTTTCCTTTAAAAAGTTTAATTATTCTGCATTTTAATTTTAGGTCTATAGTCAGTTTTGAATAAATTTCCATAAAAGCTAGATTGTGTGTGTTAAATATATATATATATATATATATATATATATATATATATATGCTATATTTAGAATATAGACTTTCAGTTGTTCCAGCACACCTTGTTAAAAAGTCTATCTATTCCAATGAACTGTGTTCACCCTTTGTCATAAATTAGATAATTGTATTTGTGTGGGTATGATTATGGATTCTCTTTTCAGTTTCACTGATCTCTGTGTATACTGTTGCAAAATTAAGCTTATTTGATGACTATTACTTAATGTAAGTCTTGAAATCTTGGGGGTGTGAGTATTCCAACTCTGTTCTTCAGTGTTTACTATTCTAAGTTTTTTCCTCCTTCTATGAACTTTAGAGCCAGTTTGTTTGTATCTACATCTAGCTTTCTGAGATTTTGATAGAAATTGCATAGAATCCATAGATCAAATTGGAAGAATTAACATCTTAACAATATTCAGTCTTCCAATCCATGACACAGACTTTCTCTCTTTTAATTTAGATGTTCTTTGAGTTTTTCATAATGTTTTTGCAGTTTTCTGCATACATTTCTTGTACATAATTTATTAGTTTATATCTAAATATTTATTTTCTGTGTTTTATAACTAGTACTTTTTAAAATTTAAAAGTCTCATTGTTGCAGATATATAGGAAAGCAATTGAATTTTGTTTAAATTGAATGTGTATTCTGTAATCTTGCGATATTTGCTTATTACTTCAGGAGTTTTTTCGTAGCGATATGGATTTTATACATAGACATGTCATATTCCAATAAAGGAATTTTTATTTCTTCCTTTCCAATCAATATATTTTTTATTTATTTTTATTATTTTATCTGCTAAGCATGTCACTGTGATGTTGAACAACAATGGTGACAACAGACATTCTTCCCATGTTTCCGAACTTAGGGGTGTGTAACCATTGTGTAATGCCAGATAAGTATTTTTTAAAGATTTTTTTTTTATCAAGTTGGGAATATTTCTTTTCATTCATGTTTGTTGAGATTTCATTTCATTTTATTTTATTTATTTTATTATTTTATTTAATTAATTTATTTTTTTATTTTATTTGTTTCAAGTTCTTATTTAAATTCTAGTTAATATATAGAGTAATATTGGTTTCAGGAGTAGAATTTAGTGATTCATCACTTACATATGACACCGTTGCTCATCCCAACAAGTGCGCTCCTTTAATGCCCATCACACATTTAGCCCACCCCCACCCACCTTCCCTCCAGCAAACCTCTGTTTGTTCTCTGTAGTTAAGAGTATATTATGGTTTGCTTCCCTCTCGTTTTCAAACTTCCCTTGTGTTCATTTGTTTTGTGTCTTTATTTCATATATGAGTGAAATCATATGGTATTTGTCTTTCTTTGACTTACCTATTTTGCTTAGCATAATACACTGTAGCTCCATCCACGTTGTTGCAAACGGCAAGATTTCACTCTTTTTGATGGTTGAGTAATATCCCTATTCATATATACGAATATATGAATTCATATACACACACACACACACACACACACAACACTACTTCATCCATTCACCAGTCAATGTGCATTTGGGCTCTTTCCATAATTGGGTTATTGTTGATAATGCTTCTATAAACATTGGGGTGCATGTGTCCCTTCAAATCAGTATTTTTGTATCCCTTCATATTTGCCGAAATTTTAAAAATCATGAATGGCTTTTCGGTTTTGTCGATTTTTTTCTACATTAAATTTTCTTTATCAAATTACATTTATTTGTTAGCCTATTGATATGGTGGGTTATAATGATTAATTTTTGAATGTTGAAACAGCCTGGAAACTTAAATACATCATACATGTTTGTGGTAAATACACATCATCCTAATATCAAAACCAAAATTGTCATTAAAATATAAGAAAAATACAAAATCTTAAATAAATATTAGCATATAAAATTTAATTATACATAAATTATAATAGTCTTTTTTTTCCCTTACTTTACGTCGTTTCTGGATTTGATATTGGGGGTAATGTTGGACTCATAAAATAAATTAGGTATTATTACTTCTTCATGTATATTCTGAGAAAAGATTGTGTACAATTGGTATTATTTTTTCCTTAGTTCTTTGATAGAATTCTCTTGTTGTTGTTGTAAGCTTCTTAATGATTAATTTAATTAACTTAATAGATACAGTGTTATCCCGGTTTTTTTCCCTTGTGTGAGTTTGGGTAGTTTGGGTAGAGTACAATTCTGAGAGAGAGGGAAAGACCATATTCCCACAATTTCTATTACAGCATATTGTTAAAAATGTTTTTATTTTGATATTGTTTTTGTTAATCTCGTACTGTGCTTCATTTATAAATTAAATTTTATTATAGGTATGCATATACGGAAAAAAAACAGTTTTTATAGAGTTTGGTACCATCTGCCATTTTAGGCATCCCTTGGGGGTCTTAGAACATATCTCCCATGGGAGGGGAGGCTATTGTATCCATTTTATCATTTTGATATCTATGTATCTGTAGTGATGAACCCCCTCCTCTCCTTTCTGATATTTTCCATTTGTAGCTTCTCACTTTTTTCCCCCTGATTAGTCTGGTTAGAATTTTGTCAATTTTATTGATCTTTTCAAAGAACTAGGCTTGTTTTTTTGTGGGGTGTTTTTATTCTCTATTTTTACTTTTAAATTTCATTGATTTGTGTTCTATTTTTAAAATTTTGATTCAGTATAATTAACTTACAGAGTTTCATGTGTATAAGGTAGTGATTCAACATTTCTATACATTACTCAGTGCTCAGCACAATAAGTGTACTCTTAATCCTCATCACCTATTTCATTGATTCTTTTCTTTCACTTATTTTAAACCTAAAGAATGTTTTTCCATAGTTCTCTAAGAGAAGGCTTTAGTTTTTTTTTTTTTTTTATTTTGGATCATTTCCCTTTCTAATATATACATTTAATATATTGCTCTCTACACACTATTTTCACTACGTCTCTTAAATTTTGATAAGTGGCATTTTTGTTTTCCTTTAGTCCAAAATATATATTTAATTTTTCCTAAAACTTCTTCAATACATGTATTACTTAGAAGTGTTGCTTAACTTCCAAACAGCTGAGGATATTTACATTTATATTTCTATGACATATATTTCAATTACATTGATGTTCAACTGAGAACATTTTCATGATTTAAAAAAATGATTAATGTGTGTAATACAGATTTAAAAAACATGAATGAAGTGTGTATTACAGCCCAGAATGACGTCTATACTGGTGACTGTTCCATGCGACCTTAGAGTAATGTGTATTTTACTATATCTGGATGGAATATTCTATAAATGTCAATTAGAGAGTGTTGATTAATAGTAATGCTGAAGTCATTTATATCTCTACTGATTTTCTTCCTGCTTTATCTAACATTAATGAAAAATGAAATGCTGAAATCTCTGATAAAAAGAGTAGATTTTTTTTCTATTTTTCCTTTAATTTCCATTAGTTTTTGCCTCATGTCCATATTTAGTATTATAGATTTTCTCAGAGAGTTAACTCTTTTTTCAATGCTGGGTAAATCCCTTCTATGTCTCTGCTAATCTTCTTTGTTTAGAAGTATACTATGTCCAATATTGAGATAGTTACTCCAGCATTCTTTTGATTAGTATTAGCATGGTATATCTATCCCTATCCCTTTACCATTTCCCTCTTATCATCTTGGTTTAAAGTAGTTTCCTTGTATATAACAAAAATAATTGTGTGTGTGTGTGTGTGTTTAATCCTCTCTGATAATGGCTAACCTTTAGTATGTTTAGAACGTTATCCTGGAGCCCTTATATGTGGTGGGAGGTGTGGAAGATGGGGAATGTTCTATAATCTTTTAATCTCAATGTTTAATGAGACTATATCAAGTCTGAGACCTTCATCAGTATTTGTTCAGTTTCATAGCTTTTTTTTAGATCACCTGCTCCATGCCTTTCTGTGTTTTCCCATCTATTTTTTTGAATGTTTTTAATTTGTTGCATGAAAAAAAATATCCCATGCTGTTATATACTTGCATATATTGTTGCTATCATTTTCTCCATATAAAAATATATAGTTAATATAAGGAACCAAATTTGCACTTCACTGAAATAAACTAGAATAAAATTTAATGGATGAGACCTTAAGAAAAAAAAAACATTTGAAACATTTAATTCTCATATTTCTCCACATGAATTTTTAAATGTGATTGCTTGTGTGTGTGTGTGTGTGTGTGCACCCTTGCATACATACACATCACTCAAAATATTGCTAATGGTATATCTATCATTTCTAAATCCAACATTTATAACTGCTATATGCATATTTATTCAACTACAACAATATAGCATATCAAGTTACCATTTAGGAAGGTAATGTGAAGATAGTCTTTTTTTTTTTAAACAAGTCATTAAACTGATGGACACTAAGAATGAGCGGAGGAAAAGTCCAGCCTTTCCTCATTATAGTTTATAATAAGAGTTTATTATAACATCCCTTAAATTCTTGAAACAGTGAAAAGGTCATATGCAAAATAAAATGATCAAAATATTTTAGGTTTCCAGCATATGAATGTTCCAGCAGTAGACAGAGAAATGGAGAGAAATGTGAAATCGTTACCTTAAAATTTTGGTTCATTATGGCATCTGTAAAGTAGCTTGATAAGATAAAGTCACATTCAGAAAGCATATTGCAGATATACTTAAATCTACTGTTCTTAAAAGGATGTTACATTTTGGCTCAGATCATTTGCTCTCTTACAAATATTACAAATACAAATCAAGTAATATGAGCAATTTACAAAGCTAGGGAAACCTGTAGAAACATCATGTAGTTCTTCAATTAAGAAAACTATTTAGACATTAGTCTAATTCTTATTTCCATATGTATATACACTAAAAGAAGATCTGAATAAACATTTAGTGGTAACATAATGTGTTTCAGTCACAGCTTTTTGTCTTCATATCTTTCATTTTATCCACACAATCCCTATGAAATTATTGCCTCTCATTTTATAATGCAAATACAATTTCTCAACCTGATTAAACATACCTGTAGTCACGTTGCTTGTAAGTGACAGTTCTGAGGAGAAAAGTAAAACCAAGTAATAACAGCAACAAAAACAATGGTTAAAAACCTTCCCAATTTCGTACCTTGCAACGAACAATTTCTACATAAATATAAAGAAATATATATGCTCTCATGTCTGTTTTTTTTCAATATTAAAGATGCTTGACTACTGAAGTAGACCATTCTGTCAAAAGAATTCTAATCTTCGAGAAAATCAGTACATTAGAAAGTAGACCTTTCCCCCCAACAGATATCATGTCACACCTAGTAGTTCTTTCAAAAGGAAAATTCATTTTCATCAAATTTTTAGTTATAACATTTGAACCTTTTTTTTTTTTTCACATGTGAAAACTGAGGCACTGGGAAGTTATATAATTTCCCATGGTCTCAAAGCTAATAATTTTCAGAACTCTGATATGGACATTTGTTAGACTGACTTCGATGGTTAAGCTCTTTCCATATCATTTCTCTGTCTCCCCTTGACATACCTAAGCTTGATAATCCTTTACTTATCTCCAGCCTATTTCATTTTCCACTCCGTATGGAAGTTGTTTTAAAAATATCTGCAAAGTTCATTTCCAATCACTGCCACACAGCACTTCTCCTCCTACATATCTCTGCAGAAATTCAAGCTTCCAACTTTTTTAGAGTGACTATTAATTCTCTTCGTTCCACATATTTTCACTCATTCTACTTCCCTTATCTCATATCTTATAGGCACTATTTAAACAATTTTCAGGAATGCTAATACTACAGTGCCTTGTTTAAATGCATAATCTTCGAGACCTACAAGTGTTCTGGAATTTGAGGAATGAAGTTCCAAAGAGTACAATTTTCAGGTCAACATACATTTTATAATTCTTTTTCTTATACAAAGAGACTTACTTATCTTTTGTTTTCTTTTGCCTATTATCAAGTTGTCAAGAATTTCAAGCCACTCTAAGCAATGATAATACACCTTTAGAGTCTCTTGAGTGCCTTCATTGTCATTCATTCATTCTTTCAAAAATATTATTAATTGTGGACCTAATTTGCACCACTTAGTAAAAAAGCTACAAGACAAACTTTATACTTACATTTTGTTTTTTATATAATTTATATAGACAAGGACAGATAGGTTATAACAACTTTTGAAAAAATGTCTTTAATTTTTAGAGGTATTCAGCCCCCCATCATAATTAATATATATACAATTGTTCATTCTTTAAATTCTTTTCACATAGTGAAAAATGAGCCATTAAGACATGCTTTAATGTAACCCTCTTTCTTTTCTGAGCTGTCAGGGTCTGGCCATTATGATTACTTAATAAATGTCACTAGAGCACTTAAAAATAATTTTGTTCTTGGATTCATAGTAAATTGTTACAGTCTGCACCAGAAAATTCAGTTTTCATAGTTGTATAAAATGATGGGCTCACTTATCTAACCAGATGTCAAGTTCATTTTCAAAACAATCTACAGCAGTGTAATAATCTTTTAATTTAACCATTTTATTTTTATACGATTCAACATTTCATCCAATTAGTTGGCATCTTTATTTTTGTTATTATTCAAAATTCATTTATCCATACAAGAAATATTTGTTGATGATATACTCTGGCTACACACTACACTAAACATTGGAGAAATAAAGTTGTGAGAACATTCACATTCCCTGATTTCTGGGAATTTAAATATATGTATATGTATGTATATATGTATGCACACATACACACACACACACATATATATATTCACATACACACACACACACACACATATATATATATATGTATGCATCAAATAACTATATAAAACTGGCACTCCTCTAAGTTTGGAGACTTCAGAAAGGGAGATTATCTGTACTTTATTTTCATGATAACTTGATCAATTGCACATTTTCCTCTATGCATAGGACATCTGCTTAGAATACATAAAAGGTAAATTTTAAGCATCATGCAATACAATCATTGTTTATGAATCATATCATTGTATAATTAATGGGTTCCAATTTCAGTTAATTTTTTCAGCCATGAACTTTTTTCTTTCTTTCCATTTTTTGCTTATTACATATATATTTTGGTAACCCTTCCATTCGGAATATAGTAAACATAATATCAACTCATATTATATCCATTAATGAAAAAGAAAGCAGATTTTAGAAACACAAATAAAACAACCGTCTGATAACTGCCTTCGTCCTTAGATCCAAACTTTAACATATTGGACAAATAGCAAACAAAGCAGTGGATTTTTTTTTTTTTTTTAACAAAGCAGTGGATTTTGACAAGAATATCTGAACAGGAAGTTATGAGACTACCCTATGAAGAGAGTTTGATATCTGATAGCCCCTCAGTTCTTCCCAGCATCCCGGCACTTTCCCTTTCCTTGTGTTTTGAGAAATTGCCCAAGAAATTTTATAGTGGTAATATTTTTGATAAAAGTATATTTTTTGTTCAATGAAATTTTGAATTTTAAAAAGTTGATAGAAGGGTGCCTGGGTGGCTCCTTGGCTGAGCATTTGACTTCCACTCAAGTCATGATCTCATGGTCCATGAGTTGCAGCTCTGCATTGGATTTACTGGTGTCAAAGTCGAACACGCTTTGGATCCTCTGTCCCCACCCCCCCCCCCCACCTCCCCGTCTGTCCCTCCCTGGCTCTCTCTCTCTCTCATAAATAAATAAAACATTTTTTAAAAAGGTAGGTAGAAGCACCTGTTCAGCCTAAGACAAAGTAATCAACTTTTAGTTATAGAATTGCAGGTACCAGTATGCTGGGTGTGTTGAAGAGATGAAAAATTTTTCCACAATAGTAGGAAAGGATTTCCTGGATCCCTGGTATGTGATAAAAAGCACTTTTACTGACTCTGCATGAAATGTCTATAATGGATGAATCTGGGGAATTGTAACAGTAATGACACCCACTGACATATGCATCCTTAGATCCACACCCTGGACATTGACTGGGTGTGACTCACATGTCTCATGTGACATAATGTCACCATTTGGAAGTTTAAAATGTAATGTAATCTGGGACTTGAAGAGTACTTAAACATTGGGACATACCGTTTTTTCTTGTTGCCTTTTGAATTGGTCACCATACGAAGATGCTTGGGTTGGCCCCCTGAAAACATGGGACCAGTAGCAAAATCACCAGTTTGATAAGAAAGACTGTCATGACCACCTAGTTCAAGTTGAGTCTTCTGAAATTGCAGTCTCATGAGTGACTTCAGGAAACCATTTGAAGAACCACCCAGCTGTGCCCAGGCCAAACTGCTGACCCACAGAATTGTGAGGAAATAAAATGTTAATAAGCCACTACATTTTACAGGACTTTGTTATGTAGCAATGTATTGCAAAGATTTGCATTTAGATAGATTGAGTCACAAGTTCAATGCGACTAGCGAGGGATAAATGTTATACTAAATAGCATCTGCACATCACTTTATATGTAACACGTCTTCACGGTAATTGTTTTATTTGGCCCATGACCTTCTACATTCTTATTGTGTTTTGTTGTTGGTGTTCATTTGTTTCCTGCCACAACATAGTCCTAAATAACTAAATACAGTGTATCACAAAGATAGAAAAAGTACTAACGGACCACTCAGCAGAATCAAAGATATGTGCTAGGCTTCAATAAAATAAACGCATTTATCATTTTTGGCAGTAATTAGAAATACTTCTGGCAAATCATTTGAATTACTTGTAGGATGATGTTTGAGTTCATTGTGGGTAATAAAAAAACTAGATGTTTTAATATACAGACTAAAGGTATTTACATATGTCAACACTCAGATATTTGATAATAGCTCTTAGCTATTGTGGTATGCTGAAAAACGTTCCCCCCGAGGTATTCCTAGACAGGTATTCTCTGGCAGCTGTGAATATTATCTTATTTGTAAAAAAAAAAAAAAATTTGCAGATACGATTAAGCTAAAGATCTGGAGATGGGGGGCTGCCCTTAAATGCATTGACATGTCTCCTCATAAAAGGCAGGCAGTTGCAGATCTGAAAGACACAGAGGAGGAGGCTATCTGCAGGCTGGCTATTTGAAGATGCCAGCCTTAAAGATTAGAATGATATGGCACAGGCAAAGAAATCAGGAAGCAACCAGAATTGAGAAGATGAAAGGAACAAGTTCTCTTCTAGAGTCTCTAGACTAGAGGGAGTGCCTAGACCTTAATTTTGGCCAAGGGAAATTAATTTTAGACGTCTGAACTCAATAACTATGAACAGAAATTTCAGTTGTTTAAATCTACCAAATTTGGATAATTTGTTATAGCAGCTATGGAAAACTAGCGGAGTTATGTTCTATTAAAATAATTAACCAAACTCTGAACTATCTTTCGAATTTACATATAAAATTTCCAAAATGGATTCAACGAATGATTCGTTAAGGTAAGTAAACAACAGCTTGTGAACATAAAATGTTAATAACCTGGATTATTCACTATTGTTTTTGTATATATATAGAAAATGTATGTGAATGTCTTAGGTTCCGTTTCAATGCCTATCAATAATAATAAGTTCTGAGTAGGAGACACATTTAGGTGGTGAGTCCAGTGTGAGATGAATTATAACCACAATATTATTACTATAGATTTTCAAAAGTATTTTTAGTGTATGAGAAGCAAAAATCAACTGGAAAGCTTTCATCGGGAAATATTTTATTTATGTTTGGAAAATTTACTATGGCTGGTAAAAGGAAAGTATTCTATAAGCAAAGAGTGGAATCAGGGAATATAATCAGGAGACTGTTATTTTAGACCAGGTAAGGATGATATTACATTTAGTGGATATACCATGAATAGTATTTGTCTCCAGTTGTTGAAAACTTGGGTGATTTCTGGCTTGGGGCTATTAATAAAGCTGCTATGAACACTACTTAAAAACCTATTGGGTTCTCTGTTTTCATTTGTCTTGGGTTAATCAATAGAAATGGTAAATCATAGGGTAAGCACTTTTTTAATTTTATAAGAAACTGTCAAACAAATTTCCCAACGATAATACTACTTTAAACTCCTAATACTCCTTCCTTTCTTTATCTGAGATTTCATTAAAAAAGCATAATAGCCGGGGCGCCTGGGTGGCTCCGTCGGTTAAGCATCCGGCTTCGGCTCAGGTCATGATCTCACAGTTTGTGAGTTCGAGCCCTGCGTCGGGCTCTGTGCTGACAGCTCAGAGCCTGGAGCCTGTTTCACATTCTGTGTCTCCCTCTTTCTCTGCCCCTTCCCTGCTCATGCTCTGTCTCTCTCTGTCTCAAAAATAAATAAACATTAAAAAAAATTAAAAAAAAGCATAATAGCCATATTTTTGTCCCACAGTTCATAAAAGTTTTTTTTTTTTATTTCCACTTTCAACAGTTTTTCTTTCTGTACATCAGTTTGAAAGATTAACTCTTTCTCTGACTTCAAGTTTATTGATATTAATATTTTTAGTTTTTTAGTGTTTGTTTAACCCACTGTGTTTGAAGTTTTCTTCAGGGCCTGTATCTGCTCTCAAGAAATTTCAGTAAACTTATAAATTATTCAGGAAATTAAATTATTCACTGGGAATTTCACTTATTCCTAGTTTCCATTTCCCAATTGAATTACTCTATTTTTATTTTTTTATATTTAAAAAAAATTAAAACCTGATCACATTTTAATGTGATAGCTTTTTTTATGCTAATTGCACCATATTCGTCCTTTCTGGACCTTTCCTATTGCCTGGTCTATCTCCTGGTCATAAATCAAATTTTCCTTCATTTTTAAAACTTTGGTTATTCTGATTATCTGCTGAAGTTAATGGATATTACATTTTTATGTCTAGATTTTGTAGTCTTCTTTAATAGAATATTGAGTTTTATCACATTATTCATTTAATATATTTGCAGACATCACATATTTTTGATGCTCATATTTAGACTGTTAGGACGGGCATATTGCCTGTACTTCAAGACTAGAATAGTATACTTCTAACCCATGTTATTTCAGGGGTCTCTACTGAAAACCTATGGTTTCCTAAGTGTCTCTTAATTCTGACTACATAGAACTCAAATATTTCTTTCTTTCTTTTTTTTTTTTTTTTGAATTCAAGTATTTCTTAGCCTTATACGAGTTCCACTGGTTGTACAGTTGAAAGTTACCCAATAATGTTCCCTGGCGTAGTTTTGTAAAGCCTTAAATGTGTACACACAGTTTTGTGTTGTGGTAAAGGCTGAATGGGACTCTTTTTCAGATTCCTGGAAATCTTTCTCTCTCAACTACCTTTTATTTGGTACTCGGACACAAATTTCCCTTTATTTCCATTCTCTGGCTTCTTAATGCCTTCTTACTGTGTTCTGCTCCCCAAAAGTGCCTCTAAGCAGAAAACCTGGATGATTCAGGAGTCTACTTCATTTTGTTTTCCTCCCGCAGGGAACATAGGCTTACTTCCTTTTTTTCCCCCCTTCTGTCTGAAAATAGTAATTTCTCACATTTTATCTTGTTTATAGTGGTTTATGGAGGAGGAAGAGGGCTCATCTGGTGCCACTTATTCTACTGTGGCTGAAATAGCAAGTCTCTGAAATAATATTTTTGAACAAGTAACAAAGAATGGATCCTGTGCATGGGGAAAGGGTTAGCCTTAACTAGGATCCAGAAAGACGAATCCAGAAGTTTTGAACACTTACAAAACCCAGCATGCGATATTTTCTTATAATCCTCCTCTCCTTTCTTTTTCTGTTTTGTTTTGTTTTGTGTTGTTTTGGGGGATGGGATGGGTCATCTACTGTTCCGTGCCACAAGCCTTCTGACAGCAACCCTCACTTCCTACCTTTTTTGCCTTCCCTTTCAGATCCAGTATCCAATTGTGTAGATATCTATGTTCTTAATCTACCTGCCACTTTCCTTGCTTTTCATTGCAACTATATGAGCACAGGCTGTCATTACATCTTGACTGGATAATATATAATAAACTCTAACTTTTTCACTTGCTTTAATATTATACTAACAAAAGTAATGACATTAACACAATATATTAGTCTGCCCAGGCTGCCATAACAAAATACCACAGACTGGGTGGCTTAAACAACAGAAAATCCTTTTTTTCACAGTTCTGGAGGCAACGAGTCCAGTCAGGTTAGTTCTTGGTGGAGGCAAGTTTCCTCATTTATTGTTCTAGTTCTAGCCTTACATGGCCTTTCCTCAACACCTGTGTGGACAGGACAGTGGGGGTGTGGGAAGAGCCAGTTTTTGGTATGCCATTTTCTATAGAGACTAATCCATCAGATCAGGGCCCCACCTTTAATTTTTTTTAACGTTTATTTATTTTTGAGAGAGAGAGAGAGAGAGCAGGGGAGAGGCAGAGAGAGAGGGAGACAGAATCCCAAGCAGGTTCCAGGCTCTGAGCTGTAAGCACAGAGCCTGATGCAGGGCTTGAACTCATGAGCAGTGAGATCATGATATGAGCAAAGTGGGAAACTTAACCCACTGAGTCACCCAGGTGTCCCCAGTGCCCTACTTGAAGACCTAAGTAGCTAACTGGGGTTAGGTCGCCAACATATGAATGGGGGGGTGGGCCCAATCAGTCCTTAATAGACTACTACTCAAATTAAATTTATAACACCATTAAAAATATCAATTTAAAACTAATATTAAATATTAAGACTTTCAACAATGGCTGTATATATGAAAAGCAAAACCCAACGTTTCTTCCAATCTGTTCTATGATATTCCTTTACAGTTTAATTCACTGATTGGTAGCCTAACAAATCATTTCTTCCGACAGATTTGGGACATGATACGATACTTTTATTTTGCAAATCCACCTAGTAGACATGCACATACACAGATAGATATAAGGATACATAATATAAAATCTTAGATATATTAGTTACATACATTAGATACCAAATATGTAATTTCTGTGTCTCTATATATCATTACCAGAATAATAAACTGATTAGGCTCTAACTTTCAGATAACATTGGGAGAGGTAGAAATTAAATTATCTTTCCATGTTTACAAAGTAAAGCCTTATAAATTGACATTCATAATCAGAATTATTTCTGCATGTTTCTTGTTACCTGAACTCTGTGATAGATTATTACTAACTGAATGTGATGGACATCATCTGAGTTCTACATAATTTATCATTGCCTAAAAATTCAAGGGCGTAAAAGAGGAAGGTGCTGAGAATATAAAAATCAGGCGTGTGCTTATCTGGCATGGGTCTCATTTTACGACGACAGGAAACATTTTATAAAACCAGAATTATATAGCATTTTTTCAATAAAAATTTATAAAATAGAGACAGAAAAACATTAAGGGACTTAGAAGAGTATCTCATGGAATATATTAAATTCTAACCATTAGTTTAAGAAACTATGAAACTAGAAAAAAGTACAGAGATTGATAATGAATGTATTGTAGCTACAAATTTTATTTTAATTCCCATGTAATGTATTAGAATAACGACAGCTGAGGAGTTAAGGAAACAATCATGATTAATCACAACAATTTATTCAAGAAGTCATAAATTTCATAGATAACTTCGTATTTCATAATTTTACATTTCCACTGAGATTATTTGTGATAATTATAAAATCACATGCTATATATATAGATCTTGATATTTTTTATGAAGTGGTAATAATGTGATTTACACAGGTGGGAGTATGGACCCCCCAATACATGTATTATCTGAACTATGTATCATATACAGAAAGAGAGAATGCAATGGTTAATAAATGCAACTGAGGCTAATTAAATGTGTTCTTCGCACAAAAAAACCTAATTCTCAAACTATCATTTATTCTCTTTAAAATACTGATATATTATTTAGCTGAGAGCATTATATAAATTTTAACACTTTACAAACTAATAATAATATTACATTAACATGTTTTAAATTTTGATCATTATTTGCAAATGCTGATTGTCGTTTTCTCCCTATTCACCATCAAGTTATTAAAAGCAAGTCAGCAGGGCGGTGGCTGCCTGCGGCTGGGGGCGGAGTCTCAGGAGCCGGGGTCCCCGGGCTGTGCTGAACGCGTAACGTGCAGAACTGCTTAGAGATGTCATAACCGTCTTTTCATGGCAATGATCTCTGTATCTCCATTTTCCAGTGGGGAAACTGAGGCCCACTGAGGTCCAGGAAGAGCCAAGATTCACCCCCTGGTCTGTGTGACCACACCTGCCTGCCTGGTGATTTGGGGAAACCAAGCCAGCTATCAAGCACATGCCTCTGTGCCCTTGGGGTGCCACCACCAGGGACAGCAGGCCTGATGGGGTTGGTGTTATGGAACCTGGTCTGGATCTCCCAGTGGAAGAACCAAGTGGCACTCGGCGATCTTGGAAGGCAGGAGGTTTATTTTACCTCGTTGGGCTCAGAGGAGATCGGTCTCCAGAGGTCTGAGTCCTGAGCATAAGCAGAGGGGACAATTTATTATTTATTATTATTTTTATTTATTATTTATTTAGTTATTTATTTATTTATTATTATTTTGTTATTTATTATTTATTTATTTGTTATTTATTATTATGATTTTACTTCGCATTAGTAGTAAATTGGCACCCTCACAAGAGAGGTGGGAAGAAAAACCCAGAAGGAGAGTCTTGGGGCAAGGACTGGGATTCCCCTATCAGTCCTATGGACCATCTTACAACAGATTTTTCCCTCTCAGTGGAGCTCACCCACTGCCATCAGGGGAGGCCTGAAGGTCCTTCTGCACTGGGCTGGCCCTGACAGCGGAACCCCAAGGCCAACTTCGACGAGGCCACACTGACCGTAGACGCGGTCTAAATCCACATCATGCACAACGTTGGCGTCACTCCAAGTTTGTTCAGTCTCTGCTCTGTCAGATGCCCAGACCCAGATCTGGCTGCCCCCAAAACCCATCTTAGAGTTTTCCGGAGACCTGGCAGTGTACTTCCCCTGAGGTTTTATTTCTGGAACCGGCTTGAACCCTTCGGAGCCCGCTGTGTGCGGCTGTGGGCCTACAGAAGCCAAGTCTTGCTCAGAACCGGCAGAGCAGGGGTGCGGCTCCTGAGCCCAGCCTCCTCTGAGTGACTCTTTGGGCAGGGAAACCGGGAGTTTGTGAATGACCTCCCTCCCGTGAATGCGTCACTGTACGAGCTGTCCAGCCCAGACGAGATCCATCATTTTAAGAACCAAAGTTTGGGCGTGGCCTTTCTGCACCGATGCCGCCTCACCGTCTGAGCCGGTGTTCCCCCTGGAGAAGGTGGCCAAGAAGTTTGCTTTCAAGGACTGCATCCCACGCCCCTCTGGCTGCATATCCAGCCGCACCACGTGTCGACACCGCCGTGCCTGTGCAGCGTTTCCCGCAGGTTTGCGTGCGTCCTCCAGCCAGGCAGTGCTTCCCAGCAGGTCAGGTCATCACGGTCAGGTCCCTGGCCACACCGCAGCGGGTGGCACCCTGCTTTGGCCCGGAGCTTGTGCCTGCGTGCCACCCGGAGCTTGTAGCCCCGGTAGCAGAGGAGAGCCCTTCCGCATCCAGGACAGAACCTGGACCTGAGTTGGCCACCAGACTCCCCCACTCGTGAGGCTCCAGAGACAGGCACTGGTGGCATCCACTGGCAGCCAGTACAGGCAGAGGGTCCCAGTGGCAATGGCAGCAACAGGAATCCCCATGCTGGCCCATGGGGGAAGGTCCAGGAGGTGGGTGACGAGCCAGTGGAAAGGCCTCAGGAAGTGCCAGAGACCTCTTTCTGTGACTTCCAGGATGTCACCCGCACGGTGCTGAAAGAAAGCCACAGCAGCATCCACTGTCCGGACAAGGGCCTGGAGCTTCCTGGGCCGGGGCCCTGTCCTCGCTGTCACCGGTACACGGCTCTTTCCCCCGACAGCCGACTCCAGCCACCACCTGTACTGTGAGGTGGCTGCTCCATGGCTGGAGATGAGCGTCCAGGACACTATCCGTGGACCCTTGGTGGAGCCATTCGTGCTGGCCAAGCTGCGGCCCAAGGATGGCCTCTGCTTCATCCACTGGAGCACCATCCGCCTCGACTGCCTCATCCCACGGTGGCCCAGGGTGACCAGGCAGCCGACGCGCAACACTGGCACCTGCGTATGCTCCCCATCGAGCTGGGGCTGGGACGGGTCCTTCCCCAGCTTGCAGGAGGTGCCAGCCGCTCTGCGGGGCTGCTTGTTGCCGGCCGGCGACGACTGTTTCTCCCTACACTGCTGCTGCCGGCCACGGCCAGGAGAAATCTCCAGCCTCCTCATTGTTCCGGGGTCTCTGGCCCACACTAAGCCACTCAGCCTCAGCCAACTCAACTTCCAACGGGTCTGCCAGGATGACATCACCCGTCTGTCCCAGTTGGGCCAAGGCACGAGGAACAGTGCTTATGAGGGCATCTTACGAGTGGGGGGGTGGGCAGAAGCCCCAAGGAGGGCACGGCAGATGGTGGGGATGCCCCCATACCCAGTGGGGGCCGTGGGCTGGAGCTTCAAGTGGAGTCAAGGTAGCCCCCACGACATCGCCTTGGCCTTCTACAAGACAGCCAGCCTCATGCGCCAGGTCTCCCATGTGCACCTGGCCTTTGTGCATGGCATCTGCAGAGGCAGCTATGAGAACATCCAGGGTATAGGGAGTATTGGTCTCCGGACATGTGGCTGGGGTGGAGTGGGGCCACCTGCCCATAGCCTGGAAGGAAGCAGTGGCCAGCACCCTCAGATACTTGGGTGGGTGGAGCGGACCCCCTGGATAGCCCCCGAGTGCCTGTCTGGCGGTGCCAACAGTCCAACCACCGCAGCTGACAAACAGGGCTTTGGTGCCACCTGCCTGGAGCTCTGCTTCCATGCGGAGGCCCCTCCAATGAACTGTGGCCCGTCTGAGAAAGAGTGTTTCTACCGGAAGCAGCACTGGCTTCCTCAGCCCTCACACCCAGAGCTGGCCACACTCACCACCCAGTGCTGACCTAGGGACCGGCTCAGTGGCCCTCCTTCTGCACCGTCTTGCACAGGCTGTGGGCCCAGAGTGAGCCCCAGCCTGTCACCGGGACCCCTGCTTATGCCAGCGCTATGCACTGAAGTTTCTGCACAGTGAGTGAGCATGGGTACCCGTTTCGAATTCACTTACGAATGCACAGATATCTGTGCTGTCCTTAATGTTTTACTTGGGGAGAGCTATGACCTCTTTGGACGAATTAAGCCCTTGCGATTTATTTATTTATGTATTCATTCATTTTTGCTTTTGTTTTCTCTCTTGATGAAATACCCTTTACACAACTGAATAAATAAGTAAACAAACAAATAAAGCAAGCTAGGAGTAAAATATTTAAATGAAGATCACTACATCTAGAGACATGGCACAAATGTGTTAGATAAGAAAGACCTTGAGGGCCACCCGGATGGTGGAGTCGGTTAAGGGTCTGACTCTTGATTTCGGCTCAGGTCATGACCTCATATTTAGTGAGCTTGAGCCCCACATCTGGGCCATGCTGAAGGTGCGGAACCTGTTTGGGATTCTCTCTCTCTCTCTCTCTCTCTCTCTCTCTCTCTCCCCCTCTGTGTCCCATGCTTCTCACTACTGGGTCTCCCTCGCTCTCTCTTTCTCAAAAAAAAAAAACAAACCTTGCATTTTTTTTTTAAATTCTAAATTTTATCTAAGCGCTTACATAACAAAATGCCTAGTCAAATTTGCATATCTATTGTAATATCTAAACTAAAATGGAACTCAAAATAAGTAGATACAATACAAACGAAACATGTCATGTAGATATTTATTGGATGTGTCATTTTTTATGCAATGGAAATGTTGTAAAGTAACAGCTTTCCTTTGTTTATCGACATCTACTTGTTTCTAAAAAATTGTTCCTTGTCTTACATACCTTTCTGTCCACCAAGATTCATGTAAACATAAATTTTAGTTTACAAGAAATGACAAAAATATTTTACTTGAGTTGCTATTAAGCAAATGCTGAATATATTCCCTCATACTATTTTTTATGTTACTTTTATATAGATGAACACATGTACATCTGTTCTTGGTGTTGATAATCATGTCTGGTAATCTCACATTCAGAATTACCTATGATTTAAAGAGGAACAACTGTTTTCTTCATACTGTCATATAGCAGTACTTATATAATATTTTTCCAAAATCATGCAATTCCAGAGAGATCGTACGTTGATTTCCCTACCTTGCACCCGTTTCCTCTTAGAAAATTGCTGTGCTTTGCTTGTGAACAACTCCTTCCAAATGCTCAGTCCACTGGTTTAGGTGTTGCTGACCACATCATATTCTATTAATGGCCATGCCATCCAGCTGTGACTAATTGGTGAGCTCGCATTCCCATGCAGATTGCTAGAAGGTTGGGGATACACTAAAGCCACGAACAAAACTATTCTAAGACTTTTATTAGAAATTTTGAAATAAAAAAAAATTATTCTTGCGTTTTATGTGACAAAGCTCTTTGTAGGGCCATGGAAGTTGTGGAAGCAAATGACAGCCACGTAGTCACCATGTGAGCACGAGATCGCCTGCTCACAGAACCCACAAAGAAAAGACACACAGCGATAAAGAAGCAGGGTTGAATCTTGATGCCATTTTGGAGTCTCTAGACTTATTAGGAGCTCATGATGTCTTTGGATTATTTATTTTAAGAGCCTATGAATTTTCTATTTTGCTAAAAAGATTATGAATTGGGATTTTAGAACTTTTCTGTAGGTGAAGAAATTTTAGATTAACCAAGGTACATGATTTGTCTTTTGTCAGCGACAGGGTTTGTAATCAAACTTTTGCTTTTTTAGACTTTCTTCCATTCATGATTCTAAATACTGGTTTAAATTGCATTAATAGATAAAAGTTATATATGTGGATGTTAAAGGGAATTGTCATCTCTATAGCAAACTATTGATGCAATCAAAAAGCTGTTTCATGAAATCTAATCTTTGTGTCGTTTCGCCCTATTATTTTTCTAAAATATTAATTTGAAGTTCCATGTGATTAGGAATTAAGTTATATGGAATCTAAATTTCACTTTATGATATTATGGTTACTAATAGACTACAGAAACTTTTTTTTTTTTTTTTATCATTTGAAATGGTTTAACCGTTTAGTCAAATCAGAGCGAGGATAAGAGTCAAGTGTTTTCAGTACTAATGACAGCTATCTAGTCCTGTCACCTTGAGTAAATCAGCTAATGATTTTGGACTTCTACATCTAAATGTAAAATAAGGAAAAATGACCAGGATACTTGTAATAGATTTTGCAGTTTTATTAAGTTGAGTATTAAAACCAGTGTGTTATTAAGGCACATACACAGCATTACAATAAACTATTTTGCTCCCAAACTGGACATATTTTATTTGGTCTATGATGTAGGGCCTTTAACACATCTTTGCCAACATTTAACAATTTGGAGAATTCATGTAGAATTTAAGGTTTTGCACTGCATTAAAAAAAAAAAAAAATCAGAAATCTGACTGCAGCGGGTGGGGCGCCCGAGTGGCTCAGTTGGTTAAGGATTGGACTTCAGCTCAGGTCACGATCTTATGGTTCATGAGTTTGAGTCCCGCGTTGGGCTCTGTGCTGACAGCTTAGAGCCTGGAGCCTTATTCGGATTCTAGGTCTCCCTCTCTGTCTCTGCCCCTCCCCCACTTGCGCTGTTTCTCTCTCTCTCTCAAAAATAAATAAACATTAAAAAAAAAAAGAGAAAACATTTAAAGAAACCTGGCGGCAGTCGAGCAGCGTGACCATATGTGAAAAATTAACTGAAGCTGAAGAGCAGATGTGCCATTTAGTTAGGTCCTACGTTCGGAGTCACGGTTCGCGCAAAGCCATATATTTTTGAATTTACTGATTATTAACAGGGTGTGGAGAGTGGCCCTTTTTCAGCCTAAGTATTTCACTAACTTACTTTATTGCCCAGATCCTGAGGACATTTGGATTTGTGACCCCTTCGATATACATTGATAAGTATGGACAGCGTTTTTTATGAATGCAAGAACCAGGCACATGGTTGCAAAATTATATTCCAAGTCAAAATACTGAGGTTTGATCAACTTTCAACATTAAAGCTGTGCGTTGAACAGTTTGCATTGCAGCTGCAGGGTCTAATTATGTGATGCAAATGGACAACACTCATTCAAAGCCGTTTACAGTTTAGAAAATTAGATGTATTTGACAGTAAGTGGTGTGGGCAGAAGAATCCACGGGGCAGGGGGGTGGGGTGTGTGGCATTATATTATGTTGATGTAAACTATAGAGAAATAACAGCAACAAAAGAGACCTGCTGTGGTGTAGAAAAGGAAGATTAAGCAGAACACAAAATTATATATGTATGATTTGATTACAATTGTGTTTCAAGTACTATACTAAGACTGTGGCAAAAACAGAAAAATCAAAGGATTTGATTTGTTTGTATGATTTTATTATTTTAAATTTCATTTGGGCCTCCTGTGTGGCTCAGTTTAGCGTCTGACTCTTGACTTTGGCTCAGGTCATAATCTCATAGTTCTTAAATTCAAGTCCTTAATCAGGCTCTGCGCTAACAGTGTAGAGCCTGCTTGGGATGCTTGCTCTTTCCTTCTCTTAGCCTTTCCCCCATGCTCCCTCTCTCGCTATCTCTCTCTCTCTCAAAAATAAATAAACTTAAAAAAATAAATTTCATTTAATATTCTCTATTTTATGATAAAAGTGATCAAATTAAAATGATAAAGTACATAATCTGATTTGAGAATAAATAACCAACTTTATATTTCTGAAGCGTAACATCACAATGAATTTCATCCATTGTGTAGAATATTATAGGCCTGCTATATCATACACTTGACCACACTTTCAAGACTCAAAGACACATGCAACAAAAATATTCTCAAGGTGGTTCATGTTTCAGAGCAGTATTTTCCAAAAATTTTTATATCATGAATTACACAAAAAAATGTTATATTTGTAGTTTTAAAAAAAATGAACAGTATGCATCCACTTGTAAATTATAAACTTGCTTTGCAGTTAATTTATCAAAAAATATTTGTTAAACTTAACATTTATTTCTTAAGATTACAACTACATATTAGAAGATCTAATAGTGTATTTATATTCATAGACTACTGTTTTGGGATCCCCAGACCTACCATGGAAAGGCATGTACAACACTGAGAATCTAGCTGAGGAAGATAGATATAACTAAGGAATTGCAAGAAAAGTAGCACAGATTCCATGCTATATAATACAAAGTCTAAATCATTTATGTGGTGGTATTTGAGAAGGCAAATAAATAAGACATTTTTAATTCATTCAAGCTCATAATCATTTCAAACATATAAGGGAAATGGAAATGTTATAATTTTTATTACGGTGAAATTATTTTATCAGTAATGCGAGGTGGGTTCTGAGGTGTTTTATTTTGTTTTGTTTTGTTTTAGCAAGAATTCCAGAGACATTTGGATAAATGACCTTTCTTTTAATCTACAAATCCTAGTCCACAAATAAGCTTTGGACGTGGCTTTGCATTGGCCTGGGGAATCTAAAGGATATACATGCACACAGGGCTCATGCCCGGGAGAACTGCTAGTTTTCTGTTCAACAACGTTTCTTGTTCCTTACAATGGAAACCATGTGATTTCAATATTGGACACATTAATTCTGAGACCCATTATTGCTTTGTTTCCAATTTTGTCAAATTTTCAAACATTTGATTAAAATTTGATGTGCTAAAAATTTAATTGTGTCTACTGTACATCACTGTATTTGTTAGTTTGTTTAAAGGCAGACTATCTTATTAGCTGAAGACAGTTCATATTCAGACATAATCTAGGCATATGAAGGACTCTGAAAGATACTGATACGTACTACAATAGATGTGAATTAGGAACCAGATTACTTTTCTTAGAAAACTGGTAAGTCAAGAAGAGCAAAGGGGTTGTAGGCTTGAAGAAAACTAGGTTTTATTTCCTAATCAAGAAAGCAGAGGAAAAAGGAAACTTCTAGTAAGATCAAGGCAGCAGATCATTGAGAGAGGGAAGCAAGGACTTTGAAGTGCACGCACGTGTGTGTGTATAGCTATACATATAGACAGACTGTGTGAGTGTGTGTGTGTGTGTGTGTGTGTGTGTGTGTGTGTGCACTTCAGGGCTAGACAAGAAGCTTATACACATCCAGTCAGTTCTAGGTGCCATGCTATGCTATGCTAGGTGCCATGCTATGTAATTCATTTACAAGCATTTTATCATAGAACCTGCTCAGGGGTTCTGCTCAGGGTGACTTTTTTTTGGTTTGTCTTTAAGTGCAAGTTGTGTTACATTATTTATCAATTTATTTCTGTTCCCTTTATAAACTCTGCATGAAGATAATCTGGTGTTTATTTAAGTAGCAGCCAAGGACCAAAAGCTTAAAGGGAAGAGAAATATGAATGAAGTGGCATTATTTTGATAGTAGAAATAATCTTCATTTGACAATAGCAGTGTTAAATAGACTTCCAGGAGTTAAGACATAAGACCATCAACACAGAGGACTTCAAAGTTCAGTTAAGCAATAAGAATATTAAATCTGATTACAGTGAAAGTTTTCTGTTCTTAGCTCATAATTGAACATCACGCTGAAGAATCTGTCATTAGTAAATTATACTGTAAAAACATTCAGAAAGCTATTCTCCAAAATAGTTGTGGTATTGAAATGTAGACGTTTCAATATATGGTGTAAGTAAAAATATTTACACCAATTGGAAAGGTTGTATATATCATGCATACATTACATTTTAAATAAGTATATTTAAAATGCATCCAGTTATAAGTTATAAACTTGCATTGCAGTTAATTTAAATATTAAATAGTAGTAAAACTCAATCCTTTCTTAAGAGTAAAACTTCATATAAATAGAAAATCTAATAATTTTGTGGATTGTTTTGTTTTCTTTTGTTTTTATTCATAGAGCATAGTTCTAAAATCCAGAAGACCCACAATGTAAAAGACACATAAGCAGCTTAGAATCCAGCTGGGGAAGACAGTTATGGTCTCTTAATTTGTAACTGACGAACAGTACAAAGAACTGAAGACAGTGGTTGAGGTTAGAATTGACTTGCTAAGAAGATGAACATTTTCCTGGATAGGCTTTTTTTATGCTTGGCTTACCATTTTTACCCTTTTGTTGTGTCCATTCCCCAGCCCCCATCTCTTTAAAACTTTATGTCTCATAGGAATGATTCATTCTCGGATGCTTCCAGCATCCTCCTTCTTTATTGGGTTCAGCTATTATTATTATTTATTCTTAAAAAGAGAACTCTTTGTTGGGGTGCCTGGGTGGCTCAGTCGGTTAAGCGTCCGACTTCGGCTCAGGTCATGATCTCACGGTCTGTGAGTTCGAACCCCACGTCGGGCTCTGTGCTGACAGCTCAGAGCCTGGAGCCTGTTTCAGATTCTGTGTCTCCCTCTCTCTCTGCCCCTTCCTTGTTCATGCTCTGTCTTTCTCTGTCTCAAAAATAAATAAATGTTAAAAAAAAAATTAAAAAAATAAATAAATAAAGCCAATGTTTCCTTAAAAAAAAAAAAAAAAAAAAGAACTCTTGGTTAACCTCAATTAGATTTGCGAAAGAAATCATGTATTTTAAACACTACTACAATAAATAGCTCACCTCTCGTTTTGTGTAAGTTGAAAATGGTATCACCTGCTTACATATTCATTGTCCATTAGCATCAACCTCCTTTGGTGAATATGCACTGTTCTTTACATTTACTTTTTATCTGGTTCTTCAGCTTTTTAGGGAAGGGCAACCTTTCTGTCAGAGATTGTTCCTGAACAAATTGTGACATAAGGATTTGTCATCAAGAGCAAATCTCCCCAAATAGCTTCTTTATAAGGAATATTCTGGAATATATTTTCTTACAAAATGTCATGGTATAATACTTTGGTATTTAGGAAGTATTTGTTGAGATTTTTCATTATAAATGATCCTGTATTACTTTGTCTTTTATTCTTTTAATACGTTGTGTTTCATTAATTAATTTTTAGGATATAAACCAACCTTGGATTTCTAGAGTTAAATCCTTCCAACATTATGCAGTCCTTGGGCAACCGAAGAATTTCCAATGTTCTTACAAACATTCAACACATAAAATATATTCAAATACAATATTCAGCAGCATGCACACCACAATTCTTATACAGAAGTGTAAATATAAAAACCTGTATGTCACCATTGTCACTTTGCTACCATTCACTGTCTCATGTAGAATGTAACTTTTTGTAGTGATGTTCAAATGATTTCATAAAATGTACTTCTTTACTAGGCTGAAGATTCACATTAACTTTCTAGATATTTTTCCTGAATATGACGTGAGATAGTAAAAAATATATATATAAAATGATTTCAGGGTCTGACTGTACCTTTTTATTCTCAGCAGCATTCGGAATCCAGCATTTTTACATTGCTGAACTGAGGTAGAATTTTAAGAGGTGATGGACCAGAGTGGCGCATACCTCACTCTGAATTAATTGAACAATAATTTGGAATACCTTGTGGTAAGGCAATAGAATAAGTGTTAAATGTTCCAGTTTCGCTCTTGTATAAAATGTCTTCTGTCCTATGTTTAATCATAACTTTAGATGTTTACCTGTTTTCGATATTACCATCATTTTCCATTACAAGGAAAAAGAGTATGCTATAAAATAAGGTGTTATCTTTATAGCATCAAAGAATGAAAAGTATTCCTTTAGGTATTAAAAATGTGTCATATAACAATGTTGCAATATTATAAAGTACAATATGGCACAAAATGTAAATATCGAGGGAAATAGGATGTGCCAGAAAGTTAGTGGAATTTTGTGAAATTAATTCTGCAAGGGTATTGAGTGGATGCAGTTGCTTATTTGCTTGATTACCAAGCTTATGGACTTTTGAAGTATTAACGTGCTTCAAAGCCAAGCCTCATCAGTTACTGGGTTCATGATCAAGGAGCAGAGTTGTTCTTTGGTTGCTTTTAAGTTACATCAAACATCACTTTTGAAGGAATGGAAAGCAGAGAGTGGCTAAGTTCTGGGAAGATGCATATTTTGAAGTTTACCTGGGTTAAGGAAATCTTCCATTACTATACTGAATCAGAGAAGCCAGAATTTGCAAGACACAAAGTAGAACCTGACAACGGATTCCTTCTCTGGTGGAAAAGAATGGAGGAAGGAGGTAGGTAAACCGGAAGAAAGAGGGATGGCTTAAAGTAAAACTTTGGAAAGGAACCAAACTATGAGATATTGAAAGGACTGAAAAAAAAAAAAAAAAGATTGAGAAAGGTTGAGTGTGACAAAGTATGCAAATGAGAGATCCTCCAAAGGTGTCAGGCGTAAGGCTAATCTTTTTCCCTTATGGTTCAATGGAGATTGTTAATTAGATACCGCTTTGCTTCCCACTCCTGACACATAATAATTTTGCGAAATTTTAGCCTTTCAATAATGACCTATTAGGTATGCTTTTCACCTGTTTATAAGTGTCATGGTAATACACAGAAAAGTTCCAAAACCTTGTTTCTATTCATGGGGATTCTTGCCTGAGAATTGAGGAAGGAAACAGACTATCACCCAGTAATCTTTGAGCCAGAGAGACCAGCAAAAAAAAATCCCCCAAATGAGAACAATATGCTTATTGCACAATTACTGTCCTAAAAATAATATAATTTGTGACGCCATGATTGTTGAGATGAGCACCATCATAAAATAAATATATATTTAAGAATAACTAATTTACGTACACAGCACATCATTTGTAATAGCAACTCCTAAAGAAACTCTTGATGTATGGAACATTTAATTTTTTTTATCTTTATTTTGAGAGAGAGAGATTGGTGATGAAGGGACAGAAGGAGAGAGAGAGAGAGAGAGAGAGAGAGAGAGAGAGAGAATCCTGAGCAGGCTCCCCCGTGTCATCACAGAGCCCCACGCGGAGCTCCAGCTCATGAAGAGTTAACATCATAATCTGAGTCAAAATCAAGGGTCGGACACTTAACTGACTGAGCCACCCCAGCGCCCCGATATATGGAACATTTTGATTAGAGTACTGAGAATATGCAGTGACTCAAATTTGAACCCTCACCTTTGCTTTGGGCAAAAGAAACAGGCCTTCTCTATAACTAGAATACTGATTTCTTAAATCTAACATTAAATACACTGGCTTTCTACCTTTTTAAAGCATGTTTTGGACTCAAGATCCAAGGAACTAATTTGTTTTGTTCATGTGTTCATGAATACTCTTTTGTATATAAAATATTAATACAGACTAGTGTCATTTTTTTTTTAATTTTTTAATGCTTATTTCTTTTTGAGAGAGAGAGAGGGACAGAGCATGAGCAGGGAAGGGCCAGAGAGAGAGGGAGACACAGAATCCGAAGCAGGCTCCAGGTTCTGAGCTGTCAGCGCAGAGCCCCACACGGGGCTCGAACCCACAAACCGCGAGATAGTGACCTGAGCCAGAGTTGGACGCTTAACCAACCAAGCCATGCAGGTGCCCCACAATTGTTGTTTTTCAAACCGTGGGATGTCCAAAATTATGACGGAATGTCCTAGGTATTGCTAAACTTAGTACTTTCAGACCACTGAAATCTAATTCATATAGATTTATAAGTTCCAGATTGCCATTGTTTTACTGCTTTAATCTGCCATTGTCCAGCTTTTCCACTGTATTTTTTTTTTTGCTAATAATTATAAATTTCCTTCTCTCTCTCAATTTTCCTGTAAACGTCTGGAGTTTGGTTTGTGCATGGTTCATTTTCATCCATTATTCTTCTCTTATGCAATTTTCTCTTCCAGCGAATAACACAGATCTTGCTGTAATAAAATTCATTTGCTTGCTTTGTACAACATTCCCAAATACTCTGTCCAAAGTTTATTCACTCTGTTTTCTGAAATATGCTCTATCTCCAACACAAAACTCTTGACTGATAACTGGAAGTGTCTCAGTGCTACCTCCCTTGTCTTTGCTGGTTTCAGGCCCTCTTTTGGTGTTCAGCCTGGGGCAAGCTAGCATCTATCCTTCTCCAGAAACAACTTTAAGCATTGATGTAGGATAATTCAGATATATAAACTACCTCCCATGGGTTTCTTCCTATAATATGCTGTACAGGTAATTTCCTGAAGGGATCAGCATGATAAAATTAATCAAAAAAGCACAGCTCCAACTTTGTGGTTGGATCATCTCTTCCTGATATGTGAATCTGTCCCACTGGTTGCAGTGCTATGATTACAACTGTCTCCAATACATCCTTTTTCTGAAAGAGGAATTATCTAGACACCATTACTGCTTATGTCCTATTAACATTCTCAGCATTATTCTCTCTCGAATTAGCTGATTTACAGGAACCCCTTACTTGGTTCTATAGAGGGTTTTAATTTAAGTATAACTGGATACAGTGCCAAAGTTCAAGGCACTTGAACTGAGGCAGTGCTCCCATAATTCCTTAATAATGCCATGAAATGGACCAGGACATTTACTTAACCACCGCATTTTCAGAAATCTTACTATGTATGAGATTGAGTGTAAAAAGTATTCAAAGGAGGTTACAATGGTTGGCTTGTTTCCATTAGGTCATACAGAGTTCACCTCGGATGGCTCTCTGGCTACCTCCTCTTTGGTTCTTTTTCTAACTTTCTTTTCCCATGATCCCCTAGGTTCTTTGCATTCTACTTTTCCTCCTCCCCCCACCTCCCACCCATGACCTTGCCCCGTCTCATCACTTGTCCTTCTCATTTTTGACCTGTGCCTCAGCTCTATCCTAGCTGAGGAAGGTCAGAAGTTCCTGTACTGTGGGTCCCTGAAGGCCACTCTTATTCCTTCAGATCCTTCAGTTAAAATCCTCTGTGTGCAGAACAAAACATTTTCTTGTTCACATTGTCCATGTTTCCAGCCTCCATCTAATTACCTCATATTGTTTAATTTCTCAGAGAAGGCAAAATGTTGGGTGAGCTAGGAAGGATAAAATGTCCTTCTGTCATAAAATATCCATTTTCCCCATATTTTCTAAAAAGCAAGTAATATGAAAACACTGTAGAAATAATTATATTGACAAAAGCATTTGTGAATGCCTGAAGTTGCCCTGTTGTATATGGAAAACAGATTATTTAAATTAAGTATAATTAGTATGTAGCATAATTAATTATAGAAGTCAAACACAGCCTGTAATTTTTTTTAAAAGATCACAGACTTCTTTTATTTTTATTTTACAGAGAAAGACAGCCTAAGTGAGGGAGATAGGGAGGGGAAAGAGAGAGAGAGAGAGAGAGAGAGAGAGAGAGAGAGAGAGAGAATCTTAAGCAGGCTCCATGCTTGGCACACAGCCCAATGCCAGGCTTGATCCCAGGACTCTGGCATCATGATCTGAGCCAAAATCAAATCAAGAGTCTCAAACTGCCTGAGCCACCAAGGCACCCAAATGCAGACTTTAATTTTTCTTAAAATTGGGAAAAATATGTCTAGACTAAAATTTATGATCAATTATCAACTTAGATGATGTCTTATGCAAAAAAAATTTAGGAATTCTAATATGCTATCCACTAATTTGCTTTTTTAAATCATTTTTTAAGTTTATTTATCTATTTTGAGAGGGCAAGAGAGAAACAGAGAGGTGGGGAGGGGTGGAGAGGGAAAGGGAGAGAGAGAGAGAACCCCAAGCAGGCTCTGCACTTTTAGCACTGAGCCCGATGCGGAGCTCAAACTCACAAAACAGGAGATCATGACCCGAGCCGAAACCAAGCGTGTGACGTTTAACCAACTAAGTCACCCAGGCACCCTAATTTGCTTTTTACTTAGTAACCTTTTATTTACCATTTAATATATAGGATATGCATAAGAACGGTCCTTGAACTTATATCACCTTAAATAATTAATTGAACTAGTGTGTTTTAAATTAGGTGAGTATTTTTAAGCTAAAGACATGTCTTTTGGTATCAACACTGTACTCATTTTAAATATAATACATATACATTTTTGAGTTTTATAGCTTTGTATTAACAATATAAAAATAGCATTTCCTTGAAAAATCATTTTATTAACACTGAGGTACAGCAGGTGACTTTATTAAGGAATTGGTCAAAGATTAGAAATTCTCCCAACAAAGACAAGGAAAAACAAGAGAGATTTATAGTTTATTTTATTGGACTTTGTGATATATTATGGTCATTGTTTCTATCATATGAGAAATATAGCTTTGTGGGGCACCTGGGTGGTTCAGTCAGTTAAGCACCTGACTTCGACTCAGGTTATGATCTCATAGTTCGTGAGTTCAAGCCCCACCTCAGGCTTTGTGCTGACAGTACAGAGCCTACTTGGGATTCTCTCTCCCCCCCGGCCCCCCCCCCCCCCCGCCGTGTCTCTTCTACACTTGTGTGCTCTCTGTCTCTCAGAGTGAATAAATAAACTTAAAACAAGCAGAAATATAAACTTTGTTCTGCCAATCTCTTTAGAAGACTATTTTCCTTCTTTTGGTTATAGTATTGTGGGTTTCAGATTAAGTTGCAGCTATGTGATGTGCTGTTAAATAAAAATTCCACTTCCAGTAGGTTTAAAATAGAAAGCCATCGCCTGACTCCAGGCTATCTGCCTGGTAATTGCAGAAAGAACTTCGTTAGGTCCATGTAGAATGAATGAGCTCAGGTTCTATGAAATGCTGGGCAGACAATCCATCCAGCTGAGAAAAGACTTTGAAGATGATTGCCTTAGGAATTCTTGAGCACACAGGCTGAAGGAGTGACTCTAATTCAAAGAATGCAAACCTTCTTGATTTTTATGAAGACAACTACTAGAACCACTGGGAAGTAACTACTTCCTACGGGACATAATTGGCATTTTAAAAACATTTCATCTGACTGAGTTAGCCATGCAGGTTGAAATAGAAACCAATTTACACTTGTTGGTGTTTTATAACCACATCTATGTTACATTTAAAAATAAGAGATATAGGGATGCTATCCTGAATTGAAAGTTAATTAATGGAATAAGCCAAAGTTAAAAATGCGTGGCCATTTATGTTATGATGGTATGATGTCTTCGCATGTTGCATTTTAATCATATATATTTTCAATTTAGATAAATCAAAAGACAATAAAAGAAAAGTTTAAATAGTAAAGATTGAAAGACCACAGTTTTCATAGAAACTCATAATTATGTTTCAGTCGCCATGTTTCCTCCTTCCTTACAGAATCTTTGATTATTTTTGTGGAGAAGTAGCTGGAGTTGAGGTGGAAGACACCCACAGTTTTCACAACCATGTGGTCAAATTCTGGTTAAGGAAATCTTAGTGGAGGTGGTGAGTAAAATTGCTCTCAAAGGGAAGAGAAATGATTTCTCTGTTCTTTTCTCCTCCTTCTAGCTGAATAGTGTGGACTTAAGTTTGAAGTTCAGTTTTTGTGGAACTCTCAAGTGGAAGCTATATGTAGAATGGAGTAGTTAAATAAAAGATGCCACGCCCCACCTTCCCTAGATCACCTACTTCAGATTGTTCTGTGTGACAGAGAAACTCCTATGCTGTTGAAATTGTGGATATTTTGATTATCACTCACAGGCAAACGTAATCCTTAAGTAATGAAGATTATATGTGATCATGCCCTGCTCTCACTCATTGTATTTATCAGTGAATTTTAAAATAAATTTTTAATGAACATAAAATTAAATTGCCTCTTCTATCATTGTTCCTATTTATGGGCTTGATCCTTGACTCTTTGAATACAAGCCCGCATTCCATCACTTTTCTAAATATTCTGTTCAAGAAGTAGTTATCGAGATTCTCCTCAGAACACTTAGGTTCAAATGTCTTAGAGAAAAGGACTCCAGCACATGATGAGGCTTGAAAGGTAAAACAAAATTACACCAGCTACTCTGGTTGAATGGAATATTTTGTAATGTGATGAATTTTGAAGCTAAATCTCTTCCAGATTCTAGTTAGTAAGACGGAACTACTCTGAGGGAGATGTAGTTCACATTTCTCTCTTTCTAGTGAAATCCTCAGTAATCTGTACTACTAATGAAAGAGAGAGAAACAGAAGTTGAACTAGAGAGCTAACATGAACATGAAGTCATAGGTCTTCTGCAGTTGGAATTTTTATTGAATTAAAATCCAAAAATTAAATGGGTTTGTCTTGTGGTTTGATCACGACAAGTTTTCTACACAGCAGTGGTTCTGAAAGGAGCGTGCGGCACTTAAAGAGCTTGTACAAACCCCGATTGATGAGCCCTGCCCCTGAGCTTCCATTTAGCAAGTCAGGGTGCGGCCGAAGGATTTGACACATTCCCAGTGTAACACAACCAACATGAGTTCACTCCTTGAGGAACTGCATCAGTCAGTAACTGCACCAGGCTGAGTTGCCACACACAAAAATACTTTTATCTGCAGCAAATAAGGAGATCTCAGGGAATGGCTTCCGAAGCCACGACTCCCCAAAGGAGGGAGAATGGGTTCCTTTTGTTTAGGATTAGGATGGATATTTGTTTGTTTACTTATTTTTATTTTTTATGTATTTAATGTTTATTTTTGAGAGACGGACAGAGTGCAAGTGGGGAGGGGCAGAGAGAGTGGGAGACACAGATTCTGAAGCAGGCTCCAGGCTCTGAGCTGCCAGCACCAAGCCCGATGTGGGGCTCAAACCCACAAACTGTGAGATCATGACCTGCCTCAGTCAGATGCTCAACCGACTGAGCCACCCAGGCAACCCTAAGATGAATATTTAGATAGGGAAGACTTGTCATCTATGTAGGTGCCAGTCCTTGGGGGTTTAAGTTCAAAAGGTCTGAATGGTCTGGGCCATTTGGAGATCCTGTCAGGGCAGTGGCCATCACCTGAGGGGTGGTTTTCAGTTTCATTTGCCTAGGTTACAGGGTGAGGGGAAAAGAAAAGCTTAAGGAAAAATGTACGGCAAAGGTTAGTGAATACAAGCAGGTGGGCAGTAAATGTCAGGTGTTGGCATCTAGTTGGCAACACCAGGGGATGCTGACGATGTGGATCCATGGACATTTTCAGAATTTTTTCTCTAAAGCACTGAGGATTCATGCCTAGTAGCCCAAATGAGTGTAGACTGCAGGATAAGAGGGAGTGCAGTTGTTGTCAATTGGTGGCCCACAGGATTCATATGTTGAGTCCTTACCTTTCTTGTATTTGTATTAGGAGGTGGGGCAATTGGCAGGCGACTAGGTCATGAGGGTGGAGCCATGAATGGGATTGGTCCCTTCTGCAAGAAAGCCCAGGGAGTTTTCCGCAAGCTCGCCATGTGAGTATACAGGGAGAGGATGGGCTGTGACCCAAGAAGTGGGCACTCATCAGACCCTGAATCTGCTAGCACGTTGATCTTGGACTTCCCAGACTACAGAACTGTAAGAAATAAATTTCTGTCGTTTAAGCCACTCAATCAATGGTAATTTATTACAGTGGCTCAAATATAGTGGTGTGGGAAAAAGTATCTGTTAATACTACCAAAGATCATACTATCATGTTTTGGAAAATGTGTGGCAACAGTGCTAAAAAGGGACTGGATGACACTTAACCCATTTATATTCACAATGGAAGCCTGCGTTTAGGTGCTGACATTAGATAAGACAAAGTCTGAGTAACAACAACAAAAGTATGCGATAGACTAGGACTGCCCCCTATTGCAGGCTCCTCTGAGCAGAGAGGAATGGAAGTTGAGGCCGACGTGGGGCGTAGATTACTAAAACGAGCCTTCTGTAGAAGAGTGGGTGCTAGCCTCAAAACGTGTGGGAAGCTTTGAAAAAATTCAATTTGAAATCCTCACCTAAACCACTGACGAAGTTTACCTTGTGATCTCTGTTCACTTTTAGATAAGAATGGCAGGTGCTTTTGATACACATGGCCATTGGGAAATAATGCTACGGCGAAGGGGGATGGCTTTTAGAGGCAGCCCACAGTACTTGTTTGCTCTCCTTCCTCTTCTAGCAATGGAATCACTCAGAGTTAATACTTCCTGCATCACATCTTCTTTCACTAACCTTGCTTCTCTGATGAGGACTTGTGGTTACATTGGGCCCATCTGGGTACTAAGAGGAAACAAATAAGCCAAATAAAAATGGGCCGAGACTTATGCAGCCCTTTCACCTAAGAAACTATACAACTAGCTATTCACATGAAAGGATGTTCAACATCATTAGGCATTACGGGAATGCAAATTAAAACCAAAATAAGATAGCACTCCCCATTGACAAGAAGGGCTATAATCCAAAACTCTGTTAATATCAAGTGTTGGTAAAAATATGAAGAAACCAAATCCACCATTTGTTGCTATTAAAAATGTAAAATGGAGACACCTGGTGGCTCAGTCGGTTGAGCATCCGACTTCCGCTCAGGTCATAATCCCACAGTTTGTGGGTTCAAGCCCCACATCAGGCTCTGTGCTGACAGCTCAAATTCTGTGTCTCCCTCTCTCTCTGCCCCTCTCCTGCTCATGCTCTGGGTCTCTTTCTCTCTTTGAAAAATAAAAATATTTTTTAAAAAACTAAAAAAATTTCTTAATGTTAAACACATATTTGTATATGATCCAGGATCTATTCCTAGGTATCTACTGAAGCAAAATTAAAATCCACATTCACGCAAACACTTGTAGTAAATGTTCCCAGGAACAAACTGGAAACAACCCAGTCATCATCAACTGGGGAATGGAAAACAAAATACCGGGCACCAGTACAGTGCTACGCTCAACAATAAAAAGAAATAAGCCACAGATACATCTTGCAACATGGATAAATCTCAAAATCATTATGTAAGAAGGAAATATCAAATATGACAATATTTTCAGGGGTTATTTTGTTTTATTTAAAATATTGTGAGTAATTTTAAATGACAGGTATTAAAAAATTTAGATAAGGAAATAAAAATACATCAATCCACATCAGAAAAGCCTAAAGGTCATATACTCTAAAAAAACAATTGGAAGCAAGTTCCCCAGCTTCCTGCTAAGAGAGGCTTTTTCAGGAAACACATTAAGAAGCTTAAATTTCTAATCCTTCAAACTGACTGGGTGCTTGAAATCTGGAAATGCCACAAACCAGCAAATTGAAACTAGTCCTGTATAACATAAAACCCATGGAGAGAAACCACAATTAAGAAACTAAAAGATTTAGAAGCAAGGCTTATTTTTAACAAGTGCTATCAGGTTACAAAGCTGGCAGACAATGGAAAGAGCTGAACAAAAAAATGTCTTTCGGCTCTTAGGGCTCCTCACTTTTCAATTACAAAAATATTTATTAGAATTAATCATTTTCAATATAGACATACTGTGCAGCTTAGTAAAACTCTTTCAGTTTCACTTCCTCCTAAATACCTATGTTTATTTGCCAATCCCCGTGCTTTGATTTAGCTTGGACCCAGCCTCATGATGTATGAGTTGCATGACCTGGCATGCCTGGGATTCAATTCGGATTCAACTAAATTAACTTAACCAATGCAAATAATAATAATAAATAATGATAATAAAATAATAATAATAATAAGCCTCAATTTTCTCATCTACTAAGGGGAATAATAACATTCACTTTGGCATGGTTTTTATTTTGGGACGTTGAAGTGTGTGTTTAGTAGTCTTCCCTACAGTATGTGTTTAGGATAGGCAGAATTCTACCTAAAAATTTTTGTTTTGTTTAAAGTTTATTCATTTTTGAGAGAGAGAGAGAGAGAGAGAGAGAGAGAGCAGGGGAGAGGCAAAGAGAGATGGAAACAGAATCCAAAGCAGGCTCCAGGCTCTAGGCTATCAGCACGGAACCTAACATGGGTCTTGAACCCAGGAACCATGAGATTATGACCTGAGCCAAAGTTGAACTGCTTAACTGACTGAGACACCCAGGTGCCCCTAGGGTAGGCAGAATTCTCAAGGTAAACCCCAGCTCCCAAGATTTCTGATGCTTGTTTATTGAACACCCGTGAAATTAGGTGCTGCTCCAAAGGGATGTTACAGATGTAAACAAAGATCCAAGCCAGTTGACCTATAAATACTCATATAATGCAGGTGGGACTGACTCAATTATGCCAACTCTTGTAAAAACAGAATTGGCTTCAGCTGGTAGCAAAAGGAAACATCAGCTTCAAAAAATAGGAGGGATGTGATGCACCATCACGGTCCTGAAGATGGAGGGAGCCAGAGGATAAGGAATCATGTGGCTCTAGCTGGGCGTGGTTTCCAGCTGGCAGCCATCAGGGATGTTGGGGTCGCTGAAATCACAAGAAAAGGATTTAGCTAACACCTGAATGAGCTTGGAAGTGGATTCTTCCCCTAAAGGCTCTAGGTTGTATGATACTAAACAAAGGACCCAGCGGTGCCTACCCAGACTTTTCAACTATAGGTCTGTGAGATAGTAAATGGATGTTGTTTTAAACCACTCAATTGTGGTAATTGGTATGCAGCAATAGAGGACAGATGCAGTTATTAATAAAATATAGTTCCTCCCTCCCTTTCATACAGGTAGATAGAAACAACAATTAAATGCAACACTCTGCTATGCATGATGACTGTAGACTGATAGGAAGGTTTATCATAATTTCTAAAATTTGTAAGACCCCTTTATAAAGTTCTTTTAATTTCTTACAACGCCTATATGAAAAATACAACCAATTATAATACCTTATTGCACTGATGAAGTCATTCTTACAATCAGAGTAATTTAATATATGAGGTTCTTCTGGATCCTTATTTAGCTGTTTCCCACTGGGTGGTACAACCTCCACATTTCAGTAAATGCAGTAAATTCAAAGTGGAGGTATATACCCATAACATAAATATTTAGAATCATGGTGAAACAAAATCATAATTTACCTGGCAAGTTTTGAGTAGTTAGAATTGATTACGGGTTAGATAATTTGTATTTGTCTTAATTCAGGCATATGTCCATTATAGAAACATCAAGCCAGAATATAGCTGTTTTGAATCCATTTCTACTGACTCTGTCTTCTTATGTGATACGTTGTCCAAGCGGGAGTCAAAGGGAGTGCCTGAGTCTATGCAAAGGTCTAGCTTGATAGAAATTTATAACCTAGTCAGCTCACTTTGTGGGTTTTCTCACAAATATGCTTATGCATCTAAAAAATTGCAACAATGTAGATCCAGGTACAATTAATTCTCACTATCTTAAAAAGTTATTTGGTTTGCCTTGAATGTCTTTGCCTTGGTCCCCACCCACTGCAACCATTGTTACTGTGGCTGTCTTGACTGCATATGGCCTCGGCTCCTGATAGCGATGGTCTTGAGTTACTGAGCCCGAAGTTTAACATATTTTTTTTTATTTTTTTTTTAACGTTTATTTATTTTTAAGACAGAGAGAGACAGAGCATGAACGGGGGAGGGTCAGAGAGAGGGAGACACAGAATCTGAAACAGGCTCCAGGCTCTGAGCTGTCAGCCCAGAGCCCGACGCGGGGCTCGAACCCACGGAGCGCGAGATCGTGACCTGAGCTGAAGTCGGACGCTTAACCGACTGAGCCACCCAGGCGCCCTGAGGTTTAACATATTTGAGGTAATTGATGACAAAGTGGCCACACTGAATCACTAGAAACTAATGGATAAGGATCGTGTGAAAAACAAGGAAGAAGGAGGGCAAGTCAGAGACACTAGAGCATCTTGGGATATGCAAAATCCTGAGACCAGGGAGCAACCTGAGGATACTGATGATGCCAAACTAACTAATTGGAAACTCAAGAGAAGGGGGTGGAACAAGTCCACCAGAGGGAAGATGAAGAATCAGAACAAGGTGACCATTGGACTAAAGGTGATAAAGAAAACAGAAGATGTCTTTAGGGATACTCTTTTGCCCTCTGTCTGTTTTCAGTTTGTTAGTGAAGATTTTGCCTTTGTAGTAGAGCACATCGCCTTCATGGAGTAACAGAAGGACCCGTATTCAGTGCCTGCCTGGGCAGGGGAGCCCAGCTAAGGTCACAAGGAAACTTCAAGTACAATGGGCCCAATGAGGAGCCACCTTCCACATGGAAAATGTTGATCGTGAAAGAAAGAATGCTGACTTCAAACAACCTCCAATAGTAGGAGATAGAACATCTTGAATTTAACTTAAATTTCTGAGATGTGAAGTAAATGGAAAACCAATGTTGAAGAGGGAATGTATTTTTAAAATGAAAAAGAACTTTGAGGAGGACAATGAAAGTGAAAATCCCGAAGCAAGGGCACTCAACTTTCTCTGCACATTGGGATTGTCCCTGGGGGATGTTTCCTCATCTCCAGATACCAAACCGAGAGGTATGTATTTTAAGTTGAAGCTTATTCCAGAAATAAAAAACATATTTTTAAAAGTTTATCTATCACTGGTTTGGTAATAAGGAAAAGTGGTTTGAGTCCTATAATTGCCGTTAACCAGTTGAGTAACATCAGGCAATTTCTGTTTTAATCCTCACATCAGTGTTTTATTTATAAAATGAAATGTTTAGTTTATAGATGACATCTCTATATCTATCTGTATATCTCCCTATATAGCACATTTTGGGATCAGATTGCCTCGGTTTGCCTGGGGATTTACCTTTTTTTTTTTTTTTTTTCTTACTGCAAGGACTGGGCCCAGTTATCTGACTTCCTTTCTCTCATTTTCCTCTGCTGAAAAAGGAAGGTAGTTTCTTCTTCACAGTATAGGAGTAAAGAAGATAGTATATGTGTAAGTAAACAAATAATACTTGGAACATATTAATCCTTTAACTAGAAGCTCATATATTTATATAAATTTTAAAATACAATGATAGGATATAGATGTTCAGTATTCTCTTCAATAACATAGAGACAAATTTATATAGCATAATATAATATATATCTATGTAATTAATAATATGTTACAAGCATTTTGCAATATACCCTAAATTTGTATATTGCTTATATTAAGATTAGTGTACATGACACCCGTTCTCAGAGTGTGAATTATAAATCAACTATTTTTTTTTAATTTTTAGGTGATTAAAAATCATGTTTACTGGTTTTCAAGTATTTCATTTTTTAATGGCAAACAAATATTTGTTTACATTTAAATCGAATTGAAAGCCATTCTTAAAATTTGTTGTAGGTAAGGAGACCAGACAAAGAACAATGGGAAATTAACATCAACCCCACTAAATGCTTTTATGTTCTATAATCTATTTGACACCATTAACACAAAAAAGTATCCAGCATCATTTGGTATGCACTTCAGATAGAAATGCTATTAGTTTCTTTTCAAAATTGAAAATAGTTTATTCACAAACTATTAATGTACTTTAATTTGGTTTGCTATTGGAGAAGGTAATTGCTCTATTTTATAATCAATTAGTGAAATAGTTACAAATAGCAGAAATGAACAAGAAGGACATTTTATCTAATTTCGTGAGCTATTGTTTAAAAGCTTTAATCTGAGAAAATGGATAATTGAATGACATTTTTATTGTCAGTACTCACAGCGCCAAATTAGTAAAGCATCAACCTTAATAATCAGAGTAACTATAAAGGGCTTACATTCGCTTTTCACAAAGCTTAGACATTTATTTAAGAACATTAAACCTGGATAGAATGACGAAGTACCAATATGCATATCTTTTAATATATATTTCCACAATATTAGAATGACTTAATAGGAAACACTAGAAAACTTACAGTTGGAAACAATGGGAAGAGATTATATTTGTTCAGAAAAATAACAATGTGAGTATCAACAGAAAAAAAATAACCTTGAAATCATTACCATTGTTTTAAATTGCAGAAATATTTACTTCAAACTCTTCTGCTTACCTTAGAGGCATTAACTTATTACTGAATTTTTTACCTGATTAAAAATACTTACGTTATTTGGCTGGTTATCATAATAGAAGTGTTATGGTTTACTACATGGTAAAATGTTTGTGTAAAGGAAGTAACTGAAAAAAATGGTAAAACCTTCTTTAGTAAAGCTCGATGTGACTGTTTTGTGAAAATGAGCAAATATAAGTAGAGCTTAATTGGTTTCAGTGAAGAGTGTTTCAGGGAAGGTGAATAAAAAGAGGTGACTTAAATTTATGGGATGTATAAAGAAGCAAGAGAAAATAAGGGTGGAAAGATAATTTCAGGCAGGTAATGAATATCTGATTAAGGAACACAGATTTTATTATATGGACATGGGGAGAATGTAAAGTCTTTTGAGAAGGGAGTTATCAGGTTATTGCAATATTTCCAGAAAGGATGAGAAATGACAATTATTGAGCTCCTTGTTTTCTGAGGGTCAGAGTTCACATAGCTGTAAGTAGGAGGTCTACAATATGAGCTAAGAAAGCCTCCCTTCCTTCTATTACACCTCATTGCAAAGTAACGTAGAATGGATGGAAAGAGAACTAACGTTGAGATTCCTAGAAATAACCAAGTGAATGAAAGGGCTGCTTTAGAAAATGAGGACAGGAAAGAGAGAGATTGCCATTTTGGGGTTTACAACGTGTGCACAGGGAAAATAAGAGTGAAATGATATAGAAGCAAAGAAGTTGTCACGATCCACAGCTACAAATTCTTCTTCCAATATGTTTGGGGGTGGGTAATGAGGAGAGGTTATAGGGCACAGAAAAAAAAATAGTAGTAAACCTCCTGCAAACACAGAATTCACATTCTGTGATGTTAAACGTAGAAATCTGGCATTGAGACAGAATTAGTCTCAGGACACACAGTGCATCCTAAGCTACAATAAACCAAGACACTTTTTTTCACTGACAAGTTTGAAAAAGGACAATAATTAAGACAAAGCTATTTCATTTGTAGATTAGAAATCCATGGCAATTAGACATGGAATTAGGCATCAACATAAGATTACTCGGTGGAAATGAAGAACTAGTTGAATTTTGGTAAAATGAATTTCTAGAACTGCACAGTTTTCTTAACATACTTCACCAAGTCCACCAAATGCTAGAATAAGAAAAGAGAAAGTCAAAGACGTCTGACACTTTGGACTGACTTGCTAACCATTTATTGAATCGGCTTTAATACAATTGGCATGTTGGAAAGAACAGCAGGGTTGTCACCCTCACTGTTTATTAGTTAGATGGAGGAAATGAAAGACAGTAACTAGATAACCTTATAAAAATGTTGACGGTATTTACCATTAGAAAGATATGGGAGCTCCTATCTGTGAGATGCTTTTAACAGGATATATCTGGTCTATGCGTATCGCTTACTCTAAGCCCAGAAGTTATGGATTGATGAGGCAAGGCCGACAGGAGACTAAAGCCTGGTAATACAAGCATATTTTTTGTCCTTTAACGAACAGTATACAAAAAATGGAGTTTTGAAATCAAAACAGCTGTTTTTGGTGGCGCATTACTCAAAACCTCTTCTATTAATAGGAAATCACAACCTGTTTATTTTTTTTTTAATGTTTATTTATTTTTGAGAGAGACAGAGACAAAGCATGAGTGGGGGAGTGGCAGAGAGCGAGGGAGACACAGAATCCAAAGTAGGCTCCAGGTTCTGAGCTGTCAGCACAGAGCCCAACGTGGGGCTCGAACTCATGAACTGGGTGATCATGACCCGAGTCAAAGTTGGACGCTTAACCGAATGAGCCATCCAGGCACCCCGATCACAGCCTGTTTCAATAAAGGAAAAAGAATCACTCTTAGAAGTTGCTTCAGACGTTTTGGTACCTCCAGAGAAACAAAATTCTTCAGTGTTTATTGCTTTTCTCTTTGATTTGAATCATCAGTAAAGTTTGGTGTGAAATATCCATAAGAATATTTTAACAGTTAACCTTTCTTTTAACACAGGTAATTATCTGTGAGTCTTTGGAAAATTAGTATGCATTTTTACTCATTGAGGATAAGGGCAAATTTCATATTATTTTTATTACTATTGTCCAAATTATACATATGGAGAAAAGTGGAGTATCCTTTTTCTCTAATATGGTCCATCCATTGAAGAATTACCCTTTCACTGGGATTTCTAATTTCAATGTACATGTAATATTTATATTTGGCTCAATTATTTTAAAATTGCTTTGCACATCACTTAATTCAATAAACCTTATTCAAGATAAAACTAAGTTTCACTGAATATCTAATATGTCCTTGGCATTTTACACACATTGGCAGAACAATCCGTGAAAAGAATGTTTGATTGATTTTATCCATGAGACTAATGAGATATAGGAAAGTTAAGAAAAAAATAAAGTTACTCTCAGCAAATCTGAAACTTTTTTTTTCGCCCTGGGGGTTATATCTTCCCTCATATTTTGCAATTGCTAGAAAATATGGCATATTAAGTAACAAAATCCCTCATGCTTCAGCCTGTGGTCTCCCCTTCATTTCATTTTCCCTCATTTGGTTTCCAGCTTGGTTCCGTTTTCATTTTTGCTTCCTTTTTGCCCTGTCAAATAGGTCATTTTTGCATTACACTTGTCTGACCTACCCCTATCTTTAGGCATGTGTTTGTTTCATCAGACAATCATCTGACATGTTTCTAAAGGCAAAAATGTAATTTCTAGGGAACTATGTGCTAGTTTTAGATCCAGATCCGAGGTTATGTAACAACTATTTTTTCCTAATTTGGCCCGTTCATATATTAAGACAGTCTAATTATGTCATTGCAACAAATATCCCACAGACCTTCAATCACAAAGATTTGATGGTTAGGCTATGGGCTTTTTCCCTGTATCCTTACTCCAGGATCCAGGCATCATTATTATTTTTTTTATTGGAAAATAATGGTTCTCCACTACTTCATCCATTTAGTGATTTGTTTGTGTAACACATAATCATGTACTAAGGGTTTATAAAATATTAACTCATTGCTGGGTGTTTTCCTATCTTTTCAGAATAAAAAGTGTGTTCATTTGTGTGATATTTTGCTCCAATGTGTTCAAATGAATATAACAGCTTTATTTTACTTTTTAAATGTTTATTTATTTATTTATTTTGAAAGGAGGCGGGGATGTGCAGAGAGAGAAGGAGAGACAGGATCCCAAGCAGCCTCCACACTATCAGCACAGGGCTCGATCTCACAAACTGTGAGATTATGATCTGAGCTCAAATCAAGAGTTGGTCGCTTAATGGACTGAGGTACCTGGGCACCCCAGCAGCTTATTTTAGGAAAAAAAAAATATATATATATGTGTGTGTGTGTGTGTTGTTGTGGTTTTAGAGATTCTTAACAAGAAAAGCAAAGAATTATGTACTAATGATAATTTATACATTATACACATATTTTAGACATATGCATATAAGATATACATCTTCATATGTTTATGTATAAATTCTACATATGTATATAACTTCATGTTTATATGTAAATTATACATGTGTATAATACACATGTATAAAAGCGTATTCATAAATGTGTATATATGCACACATACATACATTATACGTATATATGGGGTATATGTAATTTTTTATACTTTAAAATAGATGAAAGACCAAAAGAGCAAAGTAGTAATAGGAATGTGAAAATTTGATCTTTTAAAAAGTAAACTAAAATGTGTGGTAGTGGTGAAATGCCAATTTTCAGCTATTAGATGATTCACCTTACTTGGCCCACTAACTATTCCAGATATCTCACTTTGAAACAAGAAATGTCATCAAATAAACCACTGAAGAGCTGTACTACTCCTTGATCTTCTAAGCGGAGATGAGCAAAACTCAGATCAGCAAATTCAATGTTCAGAAGCTAGAGTTTAAAAGTGCTTAACAATGTAAGCTTCTGTATGAATCTACTTTGGATTAATACGTGAGGCTCAATGTTAGTATTATGGGCTGAGTTATGTTCTCCAAAAATTAATATGTTGATGTCCTCACCCTCCAGTACCTTAGGACGGAGATAGGGTCCGTAAAGACGTAATTATGTTAAAACAAGGTCATTAGGGTGAGCTTTAAACCTGTATGGCTAATGTCTTTAAAAGAAGGGGAATTAAGACAGAGAGTAGACCACGAAAAGACACAGTTAGGATAAGGCTATCTGCCAACCACTGAGAAAGATCTCAGAAAAAAACATTCTTGCTGACACCTTGACCTTACACTTCCAACCTCCAGAATTGTGAGGAAATAAATTTCTGTTTATTAAGCCACCCAGTCTATGGTATTTTGTTATGGCAGCCTGAGTAACTAATACAGCTAATATTTGAGCATTTTATCCTTTCACAATGTGCCTATTAAAATATTAAATTTCTTGTTTTGTCATAAATGTTAACCTATCAAATTAATAATATGTAGGTTGCAAAGTCATCTTTACAGTTATGCTGCCTGATGAATAATGTAATAAAATGTATAGTGTGCTATGTATTTGAAAAAGAGTATTTTATGCAGTATTACAAATGATAGTATGAAAAATAATCTATATATTTATATTTGATCTAAGTATATAGTTATATATATATATATATATATATATATATATATATATATACTTTATCAGGTAACAACATTTTAAAATTTGGGGTCAATTTAAAATAGCTAATGTGAGGAGGAAAATAGCTAATGATTTGAAAGACATCAGTAGTAATTGCTTTATAGCTCAAATATCCAGAATCGAATAGTGATTTAATTTGTTAAGTTACAACACTTGCATGTAGCTGCATGAAATTTAATTAACTATGGAAAACAGGACATTCTAACAGAGAATATAATCACTTAATAAAATCATCAATAATATAAACTTGAAAAATGCTGGTTAAATTTCTACTCAATTCAATTGCTTTAATATTTTATTTTATTGATATGTGTATCTGCATATTGTAGTTGTGTATGTGTATATATGTACATGTGTATATTTACATTCATATGGAAATGTGTGCTGCTTTCTAGTAATTCAAGACAGAATGAATAGATTTAGGTTTGATTCAAGTCTACAAGATGTTAATGAAAGAGAAACATTTGTTCACGAAGTAATTTGGCAAGGCATTCATCATTTATCTACTATGAATATGGCATTATTGTGGAAGCTATCTTGTGTCTCCAAACTTATTTAAAAATATATGCACCTTGGGGTGCTTGGGTGGCTCCATTGGTTAAGTGGCGGACTTCGGCTCGGGTCATAATCTCACGGTCAGTGAGTTCAAGCCCACTTCTGGCTCCATGCTGACAGCTCAGAGCCTGGAGCCTGTTTCAGATTCTGTGTGTCTCTTTCTCTGCCATCACCCCTGCTCATGCTATAGCTCTGTCTCTCTAGCAAAAATTAATAACCACTGTATATACATATATCGTGTGTATGATATATGTATATACACATGATATATATATCTTAACCACTTGTATATATATATATGTGTGTGTGTATATATCATATATATATATATATATGATATATATCATCACATATATATATATATGATATATATATATGATATATATATATCATATATATATATATATCTTAATAACTTGTCTGGGAATGTAGTTATAGACTAGTAATCAAAATTAAGACATTTAACTTTTTCCCAAACTGATAAAAGAAACTTTCAGTATGACTACAATCACATCAAATTAATGTAGGAAAAAATGGCACCATAAGGAAAATCAAGTGCAAACGTGCATTGCCAATTGTTTCCTTTGAAATAAATGCAGTTAATATATTTAATAGGCTGTTAGCATGAGTAAAGTGAATAATTCAAATCCCATCTGAAAATCTAAATCAAATAATATGCTTAAGTCCATTCTGTGACCAGTTTGGCAAACGTTCTTTGAAATACGTCGTAAATGATAAGTCTGCCTTATTTGCCACTTTTGGGCCTTTTTGTTCATGTAAAAATAGAAATGCCCAACTGGACTTTGAAGCCAAACAAGAATAGTTAACCTCAAGAAGTAATGAGTTTATCAGGAGATTCGGAAAACGAAGCTTTAAGACATTCTATCTTAAGCTTTAGGATATCTCATCTGTGATCTTGTAGAGATACATATATACATATATGTATGATTGGCAGATAGAAATGAATAATGTCTATAGATCTCAGTCCCTTAAAAATAGTCAGATCTGATTGCCTTCCTTTTCCTTAGCAGGAGTATAGTTTAACCAGAGACGATAGGTCAAATAAGATATTTTCAGCCTCAGGTGAGTTAAATAGGCACTATAGTACATAATCATGTCCTTTTACTAAGAGATCTAAATTAATAAATGGTCTTATTCCATCAGCAAAAGGGTGCTTTCTATGTATGTTTCCTTTCCTGCTTCAGGTGCTATAAAAGAGAAGGGGGAAACGATTGCTGAAACATGCAAGGAGATATTTTGGAATCAAACATTGAAAAAAGAGATGTTATTCTGTGAATAGAAGTGTCTATAACTACTTCATGAGAAGACTTATAAGAATATTTTGGCAAACTCTCATGAATATCCAAAGCAAGCTGTAGGCCTCGGGGATGAATTTTGATTACATATTGGATTTCAAAGGAAGTTGGAGAAATTTTAATCAAAGTTTTGCTTAAAATTGAGCTTGGAATAAGTGGGTAGCACTAAGGGATTATTATGAAAATTTCAAAATTGTTGCTAGGAGGGTATAGTGAGCAGTTTCAAAATGTCTCCTCTGTAAGAATGATCTCCATTTTAATAGTTCCCATGCTTCTCTATTTTTGTGATATTTTTATTTTCTTAAGGAGAATATATAGATATTTTTATCTTAGTTATGTCAGGCACTCAGAATTAAGTATGTAACTCCAATGTATTTAGGGTCATATATTGGAACTAGTTGAAGGAAAAGCACAATACAGAGGAGATATTAATATGGATGACAAATATTGACTTATACAACCAAACATTAAAAAAATGCTTCCCATATTTCCAAAAAGTTTGGGAGTAGATTACAAAAATACATATAAAATTGGAACATTCAAGATCGCCGGAACAGGAGCAGTGGAGTCCTATGAAACCAGTAAGAGCCTGAACATACAAATGTGGGAAATGGAATTTGGCACAGTTTTTCAATTTGGATAGAAACGTTAGCTTGTAGCTCTCAGGCAGCGAAGGCACAAAGAGAATTGGGCTCAATTACGACTTTCAAAACTTGTAACCAGGATGTTAGTTTTCCGAACAAGTTTCAAAATTCATAACCTGTTCCTAAAATTAATATACCAGTCCACTGAGGAATCATAATAAGGAAAATGGTTCAGTTTGCCTTAAGTAAGTTGGAGATGCCAGCAGAAGGAAAAACACGCTTGCCCAGAGATAAACAAGACGGTATTGAATTCACAAGGTTTCTCTAGAAACCTATAAATAACTGAAATTACTTTCCCTTATAACTGTGTCAGTTTGCTCCAGGGAAAACTTCTCCTCTCGATACTTTTCAGCAAATCAGCTTGCCAAGGGAGGGGAAAATAAAACAAATAAAAAATAAAACATTTCTCTTCTCCATAAACTCCCTCCATTTTTTTAAAAATTTATAAAACCTCATTTTATACAATTATGTGATTAATTTCTCTTAACTGAGTAATTTCAGTTGTACCTGTAAGTCAATTAAATATCAGGTTTTTTAAAACGCTTTCAGAAAAGTAACCGTTTTATGTCTTACTGGCATCTGAGAAAGTTAATTCTGGTTATTTCTTTACTAAAGAAAATCCTTAGTGATTTTACATGACATATTCAATAACATTCTTATAATAAGTGCAAAAGTTTTCTATGTACAGTTACAATATTCCTCAATTCGTTTAATTATACAACCATAAAACATATTTCCAGAAAGCAGTTCTATGTGGAACAAATTCTTTGTGCTGCTCTGTGATGGTCAGCATGATTTCACAGTAAGATCTGGACTATCTCTATCAATAGCTCTAAAGTTTGAGTTTGAGCTAGATTCACTTGGACGGACTTTAAAGTGCAGATTCTTCTTCCACAACTTCTAATTGAAATTCTGCTTGTTAAGCTTAACTTGTACACCAAGAGTTTTAAATAACTAACAAGATAAGTCTGATGCCTATGACCCAGGACAACAAATTTGAAAACATTAATTAGAGTTAAACAAACAAAAAAAAAAAGTGGGGGGAGAGGGTTAATTCTCTAGGAAAACAGTTTATGACTTTTTCCCCTCCAAACTGAGCTTATTAAAATACGTGTAACAAATAGATTATCTTCTTGCAGGATTTTGGCCTCAATACCTGGCTGCCTTGTGTTGCTACTTCAAAGAATGAGGAGGTGGGCACAAAATGAGCAGCAGGCAAAAGTCTACCGCTGGTATAATTTAAGATCTAAATAAATGAAGACATATACCATCATCATGAATTGGAAGAAATAATATGGTTTAGATATCAAGGCTTCCCCAATTGACCTAAATGTCAATCAATACTACTCAAAATTTGTCTAGTAGACTCTCAAAAAATAATTAAATAAATAACAATTAAAAAATAAAAAAAAACAATTAAAAAAAAAAACGAAAGGGTGGGCCACTCCTGGGTGGCTCAATTGGTTAAGTGTCCGACTTCAGCTCAAGCCATGATCTCATAGTTTGTGAGCTCCTGCCCAGCATCGGGCTCTGTGGTGGCAGCTCAGGGCTCAGAGCCTGGAGCCTGCTTCAGATTCTGTGTCTCTCTCAGATCTAAATGTAAAATGTTAAAATGTTAAACTATAAGATTTATATGCTGGGAATGGCCAGCAAACCCTTCCTAAGTAAGAGAGGGGAAGGCGTGGGGGTCAGCGTTCAAAGAGGAAGACCCTGTTCGCCTCACTCGTATTCTCATTTATTGCAGGCCAATCACAAATCTCAGATGGCTTGTTGTGTACTGAAGGCGAATGACACTTCAGCTTTACAAAAACAAAGGGTGCAGGACTTAAAGTTGAAAAATCACAAGCGACTAATCAAATCAGAGACACACATCAGGGGACTATGTGTCCTATTGTTTTGCTCAACTTTGTATACAATGTGTAGATAACACAGTTCCCCAAGGACTTCAGGAATGCAGAAAGACTTGGGAGTGTGCACCACCCCCCCCTGCCCGGGGAATTCCACAGTCTGTGGTTAAAGCAGGCCTCTAGATTTCCAAGAGATCCAGGCCCCTCACAAGCTTAACTGCAGCCCACCAGAAGTCTCTGTGTTACATTTTAACTAACTAAACATCGTGTATAATCTTGTCATCCTCAGTAATAACCCCAACATTTATATTGTGTTTGGGGAAATGCATAGGAGAAAATCTGTATGTCCTTGGAGTAAAACCAAATTTCTTAGGATGCAAAAAGCACACACACACACACACACACACACACACACACACACAATGGAAAAACTGATCTTATAAAAATGTAGCACATCTACTCTTTGAAAGAAATCTCAAGACAAAAATAGGTCAGAAGTGGAAGAAAATATCCCTAGTTATTATATTTGGCAATGGATTTTCAGGCAGGATAGATAAATAATGCTTACATTTCAATAATAAGAGCACAACAATTTTAAAAATACAAATGGATAAAATTTAGCATGAAATGTCACAAAAGAATATATTGTGTCATATATGAATAACCAATAAGCCCATATAAAAAACGCTAAGCATCTTTTATAATCGGAGAAATGGACTACATTTTGACAACACTACACTGTGATACACTGTGCACCCATTAGAGTGTCTGAATTAAAGAGTGGCAGTGTGGCAAGGATGTGGAGTCACCACATTCCATGTAGGTTTCAGGTAGTAATGTAAAGTCATACATCGCTGTGAAACTGTTTTCAAGATTTTTCATAAATGTACGTAAACACTAACCGTATTGCCAGGCATTTTACTGTTATGTTCAGATACAAGATTGCACCTGAATGCTCATAGCAGCTACACTCAGAATTGTCTCAAGCTGGAAAGGAACCAAATGTCTACCAACGGGTGAATGGGTGCACAGAATGTACAACCATACAGTGGAATGCTACCCAGCAATGTAAAGGAATCTACCGCATCTGTGCAACAACATAGATTCATTTCAAAATAATTATGCTGACTCAAAGAAGATAATATGTGATCGTATTTATGTAAAAGTCTATAAAATGTAAACACATCTATAGTAAATGAAGTATTTGCATCCTTGCAAGTAGTGAAATAAGTCATTGTCTTGAAAGGTTTTTAATATATTCCAACTTTAGGTTTTATGTATCATAAATACATTATAAATATATCCATACTAAATGACTGAATACAATGAATACCTCTGCATATATTGACAGATATCAAATTTGTTCTTTACTCATTTGGAATTTTTCCAGGTCTAGAATTAAAAAAAAAATCATCCATAAAAGCAAATTCAATAGAGTTACTAAAATGTACAATAATTGACTAAAATTACTACTTTAAAGCTACTTTATAGGTTTTTCTCAAGATAGACACTAAGAGCTAAGCACTTCTCTTTTCTTGTAGAATCGTAAAACTCTTATCATCACTTTATCAATTTATAATGATTTTCTGACAGTAAAAGGCAGAAGGGGAATAACACTACCACCCTAATGACAGTGTTCAGGGCCACTGAGAAATTTTAATACTTAGAAACCAAATTACGGGATTAAGGAGGTCAGAGGGAGCAAATTGTTTTATACTGTAGTGCATACTTCTCATTTGAGGAAACTCAAGAAGTAAAAACTACCTTTGAATGTGAAATTTGTCAGGCACTGAAAAGACATTTTATTTTTAATTTACCAAGTACAATTTTTCTCTTCTTTATGTAGCTCTTCAGTAAATTATTTAAAAAAAATCTAAACTATACATCACTATAATAGTTTCAATTACCTTATGATTGATTTTTCATATATTTTTTAAATTAAACATGTTTTAAAATAATGGAAAATGTATTTGCCATTACTATATTCAATACATTTTAAATATTAAATCCAATAAATGAAAACATTGAATTAGTCAATTTAGTTAAATTATGTCTCACCTCTCATTAGTTGTTCTTAAATGTCCGAGTTAGTAAATTTAGATAATCTAGTATCATTAACTCTTTTTCCAAAAAAAGATAACTTCAATAAATCTTCAATGCTTATTATATTAGAGTCAGAGTCCTTGAGTAAACATGTAATTTCTTCTACATAAATTTTAATTCTCTCTCTGTCTATATATAGGTAGATACATATTGATCAATATATAGATACAATATACACATACATAATGTTTTCTTGTTTGCATGCTTTAGCTAAAACATTTCCCAACTTTTCTCTTCTGCTCTACTCTCTCGTTTTGAAATAGTATATTGCAAAGTCATTGTAAAATGTTATCTGTTTATACATTTATGTGTATATTTCCGATTATATAAATTATATGTGCTTAATGAAAATAATATTGAATATTCAGAAAAAATTAGAAAATAAAAATCCATCATGATGTCAATAGCTAATTCTACTTCATATACACATACATAGTGATGTACGATGATTTTCTGATGGCAAAAAGGAAAGAAGAAAGAATACCATATACTGCTTTAGTTTCCTACTCACCGATATGACAAAATACCAAAATCATACTGGAGAGAACTAAAAAATATATATATATCTTACAGTTGTGGTGGTCAGAAATCCCAAAATCCAAATGGTATATGGGACTAAAATCAAGATGTTGGCAGAGCTGTGCTCCTTTGGAAAGCTGTAGGGGGACAATGTAATCCTTGCCTTTTCCAGTTTATGGAGGCCACCAATGGTCCTTGGTTTGTGGTCTGTTGCAATTTCAAACCTTGCAATGTCATCTTCCTGAGTCCTGCTACCACAATTACATCTCCTCTCTAATTCTCCTGCCTCTCTCTCCTATGTTTTAAGGGGACTTGTTATGCTGAGCCCATCCAGATAATCCAGGATGACTGCCCCATTTGAAATGTTTTTAACTGAATCACTTCTGCAAAAAACAGTTTTGAATATACGGTAATATAGTCAAGGGTTCCAGAGGTTAAGATATATATATATATATATATATATAATTGGAGATCATTATCCTGCTTTGCTATGCAAAATAAATATAGCTATTGGAATAAATATAATGATTAAGGGGCTTAAAATGGAGGTTCTAGTCAAATTTCCTTTTTTGTTTCATTTTTTAAAATTTAATGATAGTGGTGTTCTATTGTTAGCATCCAAAAATCCTGATGGATTTGAGTGTTTCTTAGGCTACACGTGAATCTTTTCTCCCCAAAAGTTATGTAAAATCTTGTCATACACACCGATATTCTGTCAGTGGTACCTAGAGAATAAAATTAAGGAGTGTTTTTTTATACAATTATTTATAAAAATAAATATATAAAAATACAGTTAAGGAGAGTGGTGGTAGACATATATGATTAAAATAGGAAAGATGGAAGGAAGGAAGGAGAGAGGGAGGATAAGAGGAATGGAGGCAGGGAGAAAGACCAGGATGAAGTCATTTGATCAAGCATTCTTTTTTTTTTTTTTTAATTTATTTTTATTTTATTAAAATTTTTTTTCTTAATGTTTATTTATTTTTGACAGAGAGTGAGAGAGAGAGACAGAGGATGAACGGGGGAGGGTCAGAGAGAGAGTGAGACACAGAATCTGAAACAGGCTCCAGGCTCTGAGCTGTCATCACAGAGCCCAACAAGGGGCTGGAACTCACGGACTGCGAGATCAAGACCTGAGCCAAAGTCAGACGCTCAACTCACTGAGCCACCCAGGTGCCAGTGGCACCTGGCAGTGTTATTTTTATTTAAAAAAAATTTAGTGTTTATTAATTTTTGAGAGAAAGAGAAACAGAGTGCCAGTGGGGGAGGGGCAGAGGTAGAGGGAGACACAGAATCTGAAGCAGGATCCAAGCTCTGAGCTGTCAGCACAGAGCCCGGCATGGGGCTCGAGCTCATGAGCTGTGAGATCATGACCTGAGCCAAAGTTGGATGCTTAAATTCCTGAGCCACCCAGACACTCCATGAAGTTAATTATTTATTTTTGACAGAAAGAGAGTAGGGGGGTGGGTCAGGAGGATAGAGAATCCCAAGCAGGCTTGCACTGTCAGCTCAGAACGCTATGTGGGGCTCGAACCCAGGGGCCACGTGATCATGACCTGAAGCAAAACCAACAGTTGGACGCTTAACCTACTGAACCGCCCAGGTGCCCCTAGACCAAGCATTCTTAAAAATATTTGGTAAGGAACAAAATTTCCTTCAGAAATATTTGTGATATGGATTGTAGTCTCTCTCTCTCTCACCTAGCTATCTACCTACCTATCTCTTTATCTAGCATTTATCTAACATCAGTCTCTTCTATAATACCTAAATTTATAAATATACAAGGAGATATATCTTCCCATTCAGATATAATACCATTAAAAAATAGAGGATTTTTTTTTTTTTTGCCACAAAGCTAGTCACCTGAACATAAATTTAGTTTATTTATACATATACTGTGCTGTCAGGAAAACAGAACATATGGTTAAGAAAACAAAAGCCTTGCTTAGCTATCACATTGAAGTAAAGATCTCTTGTAATAATAATTTAGTCATGTTTTCTTATTCTGAATAACAAGTAAAAGTTTTTCCCTCTCATTTTTTCTTGCCATTAAATGAAGAGATAAATGCTCTTGCTGTGAACCAGGTTTTAACATAGACACTTATACCTATTAAGATGATCAACATAATGGCCTAGATATCAATGTTTGTGGAATATGATTTGGGTAACTGAGAAAAAAAGAAACAATACAATGAAGCTGGTGTGTTATTGATAATTGTTAATTATCTCAGATATAACGAGCTTCCAAGGATTTTACTTTTGGCTTTGTCATTGTTTTTCTGTTTTGTTATAAAAGCTATATACCATCATGATATATGATGTATTATTACTTTATATGTTTTACTATTGAGATATTTAGGTTGTTTGCATTTTTCTTTTGAAAATTGAACACCACGTGGGACTTATTATCTATATACATGTATCTGTATCTCCAGATACCTTTGGTGGTATTCCTAGTGGAGATCCAATCTCATGTGCTCTGTTGAGAGCATCCTCTTAAGGAGAAATCTCTATAAGACTGAAGAAAGCAATATAGTTATAGCAAATGGGTACAAGACAAGAAAAAAATATAGTCTCAGATAAATCAGCTTTGGTTTTACTCACAGGGGAATCTGGATCATAAATCACATCAAAGCTGCCTTACTTTATAGCGACGCAGTTGACCTTACGTATCTGATAAAATTCAATATTGAAAGCAGGCTACTCCTGGTGAAGGAATGGGTCCTCCTGAGTAAGGAAGTTCTTTTCAGCCTACTGGCAATGTCCTGATAAAGGGAAGAGCCATCAGGTATTAGCGACCAGAGCTTAACAACCACCGTGAAATGGGGGATAAAGAAACAGCAGGCATCTAACTACAGCTCACCTCTTATCCTGCTTAGATTCACTTTGTTCTAACTAATTTCACTGCATCCAGGCGCAGTTACTCTAGGATTCTGGAACATCACAACTCATGGGGACAGGTAAAGAGAGGATTAATGGGATGAGCTACAGCCCTCACTATTCCAGTTAGTTCTGAGGCCCTAACTGATAGCAACATCTCCCTTCTCTCCCACCCATTTAAATAACCTAGTATTTAAATGCTTGGTCTAAGAGCCTTGGTTGGTAGACATCCACAGAGGTTTGAGACCCTAATGACCGTGACTTTATCACATTGTGGTTGTTCTACTTGCACACTGAAAATAAGAACTGAGCATGGGATTACCAAGAAGCACTGTAGTGTTTCACCCGAGTGCCGAACATACTCTTCCATGTGAGTATTATACAACTGAAGCAATCCTACCTTCCCATCATGATCAGGATCAATTACATTTGCTGTTTGGGAATTCCTTTCTATGCCTCCTAAATTACTGGTATGAAGATTCCAAATAAACAGATGGCAACTGTAACTATAAGTCCAATGATTCTTATGTCTCCTAGTAGAATGTGAAGCACAAATTCCTAAAGTGATAGTGAGCAGTCTTCTTGTTACCTCTACTCCTGGACCATGGATCCACACATTCTACCCGCTGGGGCCAGTGGCCAATAATGGCCATTCGTCTCAGAATTATACAAAATCATGAAACATCGCTTCCGGTTCAATGTGGATATAATTAAATGTGCATATGATGGAATCCGTTCACCAGCATTCTTAAAGATTTTGTTAGTATCAGTAATCCCTGCTTTTCTTCTGGAATGCTACCTTCTTTTTTAATTTACTATATAGGCCAGGGGCAGTGGTATTGTATTGTGGAAGTTCCAGGGACTTCCATTTGGCTTTTCCAATGGAAAAACCATTGTAAGGGACATAACTGCTAAACATGCCCATTTTGATTTTGATTTAAGTCAGGAAGAATAACCAGTTCTGCTTGCTTGTTTCAGTGAACCTATTGTGAGATGCACCTGAATCAGGGTCCCAGTGGCTTTGTGCCACTTCACGAAAATGGGGGTCATGGTGGTGCTTTGGGTTCAAGGATTTGAGCATAAACTCAGACCACATAATCAGTAGTCCCTACAAGCTGTAAGTATTGCCCTTTCCCAGAGTATGGCTATTTTAGAACATGGCCATGATGTCAGGGAGAAGAACAGAAAATACACACATACACTCACCATGGTATCGCAATGTCTTTCCTCACGGAGAACTACTATCTTCTTTGGCAGAGGAGTTCTATATCTGAGAACTATTCACTGAGAACTGCCTAAAAATATGAATTTCTATTAGATATTTCAACATATTTCTGTGGTTCAACATGCTTTGCAGACATTCTGATCTTGCTGTCCATTACAGTAATTATGCCTACTTTGATTTTGACTCTTAAATACAGTCATTTGGATTTTGCTATGCTAAGACTCCATCATTCTCATGGCTACAAAAGAGTCCAGTTCAATAAAAACACCTCCTGCTGTCAGCTTAAGTCTATAGAGACTTTTTGTTTGAAATTAATTCCTTTGCTGTGGGATTGTAATATCAACCAGTCACATATTTTGAAATACCACATGTTAATGAATACTTCTCTCTCTCTCTATATATATATATTTGTCCAGGACACCTTCCTCTTCTGTGAAAAGAAATTTGCATTTCCAACTATCTACTCAAATTTCTACTTGGATATCTAGTAAGCACTTCAAAAAGAGACTATCACATGCTGAAATCATGATATCCTCTACTCTTCAAAATGCTCTGCCCTTTCTTAACCATCTCAGGGAATGATAATTTCATCATTTCTTTTTCTCAAATTAAAAGCTTTAGAGTTATCTTTAAAACCTCTCTTTATCTTTTACCTCCATATCATTATCCTTTAGAATCTGTTGGGAGAGCATCAAAATATAATGGGAATCAATAACTTACCTTCTCACCTTCTCTACTGCCATTATTATCTTTAATCTGGATTATTTAATACCCTCACAACTGGTCTACTTGCTTCCATATTTAGTCTCCTCCACTTTTCTCAAGTTTACTAAAAAAAAAGAAGCCAGGGTGATCCTTAAAATGAAATCATCTGTGTCACTTGTCTACTCAACCCAGTTATAATGTCATAATTAGAATAACTACATTTTCCTATTTGTGTGTAACAATCCTTGTCATATCCAGTTTAGCATTTTCCTTTATTTTTTTAAACAAAACTTATTAACAGCTGTGTTAAAATAAGCCAGAAGGGATTTGATTGATCTCTACTTTGTATTTTTACCTTCTGTTTTGTTCTTGTCTAGTGTTTGAAAATGTTTGTTCATGGAACAGAATTTCTACACCTGATTTAATTTAAAAGATTCAAGAATAGCATGTCGGGCACTCATCAAACTTTTCTAGATGTAGCATAAGAAACAACTCTCCCACAACAACTCTCCTACAAGAACAGCATTTAGTGAGTTTGCTGATAAAAATAAAATACACTGAGACAAGAGTACTTATTAAAAGCTGACTTTATATTTTCATGAATAGAGGTGGAAGAAATGTTCCCTATTGCTTCAAAGGCCACTTAGCATTAATGAATACATGAGGGTACCAATAGCCAGATTGAGTAGGAAATTATAATTTTATGAAATATACATGAAATAAGTGCACAGAATAGAAGATGAGCAGCTCTTCTATAGAGAAAATTGGGAAAGGTAGAAAGGATCATGCTGGAGTGGTTTTGTTATTTCTTTTGTGGTATGTTCAGTGAAACACACAACACACACACACACAGACACACACACAATCCATTGGCTCAGACTTCATTAAAATGTTTCAACATCACAAATGTTAAGATGAGTGACGTTGTGAAGGGTGGGGGGGGGGAGTTGAGGAATTTAAGGATTTCATACTGATTAGGAAAATAAAGCAAAGGTCAGTTTGTCCTAAGAATTGCTCACACATTTCATTTATGCCAACATTGGCCTTGAAATAATTGTTCAACTGTCAAATCTTTGTTTTTCGAGCATTATTTCTTTGTTTTAGATCATACTGTACTTATATCTACTTTAAGTCACCCAGTAAATGAATGCTTATTTTTCACTTCTTACACACCAAAAATTCTTTTTGATTTATGGGAAATAGAAGGAAACCATACAAAATCCTTGACCTCAAATAATTTAACCTACATGTAATATTCTGTATGGATCTAGAGGTGGTATATCGAACTTACAGAATATTATTTGCCAAGTAGTTTCAACAAGTACTAACCTGACAGCTGTCTGATATAAGTCTAGGGACTGGACAGGCCTACAAAAGAATTGGTGAGCTTCAAGGTAGGTCAATCAAAACTTTCCAAAGTGAAATACAAAGAAAAAGAAATAATCTTTAAACAGACAATACAGAATTGTGGGAAGATTTAGAAAGGCCTAACATAAGGATGCCTGGGTGGCTCAGTTGGTTGAGTGGCCGACTTTGGCTCAGGTTATCATCTTGCATTCCTGGGTTCATGCCCTGCGTCGGGCTCTCTGCCCGGAGCCTGCTTTGGAGTCTGTGTCTCCCTTTCTGTCTGCCCGTCCTCTGCTCACACTCTGTCGCTCTCTGTCTCTCAAAAAAGAAAATAAAACATTAAAAAAATAAAAATAAAAAAAAAAGGAAAGGCCCTAACATATATGTAGTAGAATACCAGAAGGAGAAGAAAGAGAGACTGGAAAAAAAAACATATTTGAAATTACAATGGCTGAGAAACTTGTGAAATTAATGACATGCATGAAGCCATACATCCAGAAAATTAGGAACACCAAGAAGGATGAATACCAATAAATAAATTAATTAAATGATGCCTAGACATATCTTAGTCAAATTGTAGAAAACCAAAGGCAAAGAGAAAATATTGCAAAAAGGTGGGCAGGGGGATATCTCATTTATAGAAGAAAAAATATAGGAATTACAGTGGACTTCTCATCAGAATCATGTCAGCACGGAGAGAGTGTATTCAAATAATTAAAGGTGCGGAAAAATTACCCCACCACACAGGAATTCTATATGCAGAGAAATTACTCTTAAAAATAAAGTGTAGGGGCGCCTGGGTGGCTCAGTTGGTTGTGTATCTGACTCTTGATTTCGGCTCAGGTCATAATCCCAGAGTCCTGAGACTGAGCTCTCCAGCCTTCCACCACCCCTGTTCCTGCTCCTTCTCTCTAAAAAAATGAAGTAGAAATAAATGGTATCCCAGGCAATATAGACTGAGGTTATACATCAGTAGCAGACCAGCTCTGCAGGAGGTGTTAAAAGAAGTTCCCCAGGGAGAAGGCACATTATATAGATCATAAAATTAGATGTGAATAAAGAAAAAAAGACCATTGGAGATGGAATACATGAAGATAAAATAAAATGCATATATATTTTATTATTCCTCATTGACCTAAAGTGTAATTGATTTTTAAATTTTTTTAAATTTTTTTTTAACGTTTATTTATTTTTGAGACAGAGAAAGACAGAGCATGAATGGGGGAGGGTCAGAGAGAGGGAGACACAGACTCTGAAACAGAGCTCCAGGCTCTGAGCTGTCAGCACAGAGCCCAACGCGGGGCTTGAACTCACTGACCACGAGATCATGACCTGAGCCGAAGTCGGCCACTTAACCCACTGAGCCACCCAGGCGCCCCAAGTGTAATTGATTTTTGAAGTAATAATTGTAACGGTGTACTGGGTGACTGTAGCATGTGAATGTGTTGCATGAATAGCAGTCATGTCAGAAGCATGGGAGGAAGGAATTGGATACCTGCACTAGATGTGAATTAGTGTTATTTAAAGGTAGATTTAGTTAAAATGCATAATGAAAACTCTAGAAAAATAACTGAAAATAATTTCAAGAGAAGAAAAATTAATAAAAGTCTAGCATGGTTTCAGTGTTGAATTAAGACAAACATCTAAGGAAAAGCTGATATTAATTCTCTACCCTCTTCCAGAAAATAAAAATCAGAGAAAAAACTTTTTTATTCATTCTAGAAAGCCAGCAATTTCCAAAACCCCATAAAGACTACAGACGAATTTTTTTAATGTTTATTTATTTTTGAGAGACAGAGACACACACACACAGAGTGTGAGCAGGAGAGGGGCAGAGGGAGAGGGAGACACAGAATCCAAAACAGGCTCCAGGCTCTGAGCTGTCAGCACAGAGCCAGACGTGGGGCTCGAACCCACGAACTGAGAGATCATGACCTGAGCAGAAGTCAGACACTTAACCAACTGAGTCACCCGGGTGTCCCAAGAGACCAGTGTTTCTTAAGATAGATACAAAACTTCTCAAGAAAGCATTAGCAATGTTAAATCCATGCTAATCCATATATTGGAAAAAGTATACCTGAACAAATATGATTCAATCCAGGTTTAAGTTTGGGTTCACATTCAAAAATTAATTTACATAATCTACCAAATCAACTGCCTAGGAAAACATGATTTGATCATGGTATTTGACAAAATCAATATTCATGATTTAATAAAAAATGTTAGCAAGGCAGTAGAGAGGAATCTTCTCAGCATGATGAAAATCATCTTTAAAAAATCCTTTAACTAACATCATACTTTCTATTAAGAAACTAGAGGCATTTCCTCTAAGATGAAGAAAAGAACACCTATTCAATATCAGAATGGAAGTCGTAGCAAGTGCAAAAGAGGAACATTAAAAAAAAAACATACAACTGGAAAAAAAGAGATAAAACTATCTGCATTCATAGAGGACATGATTGTCTATGTTGGAAATTGCAAACCATTGACAAAAATGGCAAAAACAAAGAAGCAAACAAAAAAACCTGGAACTAATAAGCAGTATTGGTGACCAGTACAGAAAGATCACAGAATATGAGGCTAATAAAAAAGTCAACTGTGTTTACACATAACAATATTGAAGAAGTGAAAATTAAAATTTGAAATTCAAAATACCATTTATGATAGTATCAGAAAATGAAATACTTAAGTATAAATGTAACAAAACATATTATGATCTATAAGCCCAAGCTATAAAACTCAGATAAAAGAAATCAAAGGAAATCTAAATAAGTGGAAAGTCAATGTTCATTAATTGAAACATTCTATATTGTTAAGTGTTTAGTTCCCCATTCGATCTATAGTTTTAACGCAATTCTAGTCAAATTCCAGCAAGCTACTTTTGTAGATGTTGACAAACTTAAGCCAATGGAAAGGCTTAAAACAAGATTAGCCAAAACAACACAAAATAAGAACAAAACTGGAGAACCCACACTCCTTTTTTTCAAGAAGCACTGCAATGTGACAATAATGAAGACAGTATGGTGCTAGGGCACCTGAGTATCTCAGTTGGTTAAGCGTCCAGACTCTTAGTATGGCTCAGGTTATGATATCACAGGTTCGTGAGTTCAAGCCCTGCATCATGCTCCGTGCTGGCAGCGCAGAGCCTGCTTGGGATTCTCCCTCTCCTTGTCTGCCCCTCCCCCATTCAAGCTGTCTTCTCCTCAAAATAAATAAATAAAAACTTGGGGAAAAAAAAAAGCATGGTGCAGATGAAAAACAGATCCATAGACAATGGAACAGAATAGAAAACCCAGAAATAGACTCACACAAATATAGTCATAAAGTAGTATTAGATTGTAACCCACACTATAACATAAATATCCATGATAATTTGTTTGCATAAATAAACTATTGAATAAATAAGTGGCAGAGAGAGAAAACACCAAATCTCTTTGCAGAAGATTTCTAAACAACTTATGTAGATACTTCACCCCCAAGGAGATGGATGATAACACTTGGATACTTAAGTATGGGTTGTGCGTAGTGAATTCCCTCCAAAGAGGACGGAAGCGAAAGGAGTGGGGGAGAAGAGTGATTTTACAGTAAAGAAATCTGGCAAACATTACTTCTGCCACATGATTAACAACATCAAAGGTGATAAATTATTAAAAAAAAATCTGACTTTTTTTTTGATGTTTGACCACTAACATCTCTTAAGCCTTAGCTTTCTTTTCTGGGAGAGTTCATAAGAAAAGCTTTGGGGGTCCTTCTTTTGTGCCAGGTTGGAGATTTGAACCATGGGAGCCCCTGTGGAAATCCTCACCCTAGCCTCACCGCTTAACCACAATAAATACCTCAGGCAAGTCTGTTTTCCTGCTCCCTCCAGCCTTTTACTGACAACTGTGGACATCCTGCCTTACTCTCCCCAGAGACCTCACTTATGTAGGTCTCATCATACTTTCATGTGTGTGAAATCTTCAGCCTGGATATTGGAGCCAATTTTGGGGGTGTGTGGTCCATCCTGCTTCTTCAGAGTGCCACAACATAAGTATGATTACTAAAAAACAAAATAGGAACAAAAAACAAACCCAAAACATCAGTCTGTTCATGAGAAAAATATCATGCAAATCCTGATTGAAGAACATTCTACAAAATAACTGATCTGTGTTCCTCAAACTTATTTATGATACGATAAACAATGAAAGCTTAAGAAAATGTTACCGCCAGGAGGAACTTGGCTGACATAATGAATATAATACGGTATCTTGGAACAGAAAAAGAACAGCAAGTAAAAACTCAGGAAATTTGGATAAAGTATGGACTTTAATGAATAATAATGTATCAATTTTGGTTAGTTGGATGCATCGATAATAGTAAGACGTTTGCCATATTAATGTAAGACAATAATTCAAGAAATTGAATATGATATATGGAAACTTTTGCACTATTTTTTAAAAAACGTTTACTCATTTGTTTTTGAGAGGGGGAGGGAAAGGCAGAGAGAGAAAGAGAGAGAGAGAATCTCAAGCAGGCCCAGAACTGTCAGCACAGAGCCTGATGCAGGGCTTGAACTCACCAACCGGGAGATCATGACTTGAGCCCAAACCATGAGTTGGCCACTTAGCCAAGAGCCACCCAAGTGCCCCAATTTTTGTAATCATTCTATAAAATCTAAAACTTTTCTAAAGTGAAAAGTTTACTTAAAAATAAAACAAAATAAATGAGATGAAATGTGGAACATTTTGTCTGACTTCCATTCTTAGTACATTGCTTCGCCTCACACAAGTGATAAACATGAACCCATGTTGTAATGATTCAAGAAAACACAATTTTCAGTGGAACTTGTGGGCAGGCAGTGGTGGGAAGTTGAATAGGCAGGGTAGCAGCAGTGAGAAATACTAAGCAGGAGAGAAGCAGATGGCTGGAGAATAAGGAGAGGCAGTGCGATGTTGATATCATGGCCACTTCCTAGTTTTCAAGACTCCATTATATGAGAGGGAAACTCAATTATTTAGGAAATACTCTTATCTGTGGAAACTGATAACAGATAACCAATGCTTTGATATAGTACGATGCTTAATTTGTATCTATAATATTGGCATTTTATTTTTCTCACGAACTCTTTCATGTAAATTGGTTTTCATGTAAATTGGCAAAAATAAAAGAAAATGGTGTGATTCTTAACATTCAACTCATTACTGCTCCATTTAGAGCCAATGTTTAAAAGTTTGAAGGTAAATTCAATTAGTTAACTTAAAAACAAATGGAAAGGTACTAACATCCAAATAGAAAAATGGGGCAGGGGGGAATGCATGATCTGTGGGTTCAAAAATTAACAAATTCAGCTCTAATAAACATGCACTGATCTTACTACAAATTTCTGTTTGAAATTCCTGCTTGCAAATGCAAAAATGATGTATCTGTTTTTAACTCTGCCTATTAAAAACTACCAAGCCTGATATTACAAAGTTTTGGAACGCTTTTGGAAAATAGATGCTCTCATAAACAGCAGGATGTATAAATAATACACATTTTTTCCAGAGGGTATATTTACCACGTGTACCAAAATCCTTAAAATCATGCATGCTCTATGATACTGAAATCTAAATTATATGAATTTATATTAAGAAAATTATTATAAAGTGAGATTGGATATATACTTAAATTTTTTTTAAAAACTCAGATCTACATCCTTTGGGCATTTTAATCATAGGGTTTATAGCCATTAAAATGAGATGTTATCACACGAATTTAAGTAAAAATATGATATTTGGTGAACAGAAAAATATCTGAACATAATGATGATGACAACAGCTCTCATTTGCCGAGTACTGACATTGTGTCAAACACTTTGTAAGTACTTAACGTGTATGAAATCAAGCAATTCTCTCTCCCTGCCACCCCCACAGTGAGGCAAATATTTTATAGGGAAGAAAACTGAGTCACAGAAAAATTAAATAACTTCTCCAAGGACACATAGCTAGGAATTGTGGCTGAGGTACTCACTCAAGCGTTTTGACTCTGGATGCCAAGGTCTGAATCACTACACTAATAACTCTCCAGATAGACTGAGGATACTGAAGATGATTCAATTTGTATTTTAGAGTGAACCAACAAATGCAATATATGTCGCTTATGTCCAGGGAACCATTTGTCATAAAAGCAAAAATGGCTATTGTGCATTGGCTACACATCCATAAGGAAAGACTTTCTAACTCCAGTCCAAGGAGAAACTTCTTTTGCTCATTGATAATGAAGGCTCTGAAGTCGACCGATGAGATATATTTTATAAAGACAGAACAGGCAATTTTGGGTTCCACTATATCATACATCATATGATTTACTTTGATTTTTGCAATATTTATTTTGTCTCTGGCTAAAAAGAAAATTTCATCTTGTCTACTGGTTGTCTAGGAGCAGTATTTGATTGTTAGCGGAACTTCTGGCAGATACTTGCCTTCGACAAAGGAGAAAAAAATGTATTTTTGAAGCAATTGTTTCAGAGTTCAGTTATCTGGGCTCTTAGAGGCTTCTGGGCTAGCTTTAAAGAAGTGTTTGGTCTAATAATCAGGACTTTCCCCTTTCTTGGCCATAAAAGCACTTTGTAACTAGACACATGCATTTATAGGGATCAATATTGAACCATTTTTCTTCTTCTTTTTTTTTAACTTTGTGGAAGTGTTTGGGTTTTTCACATTTTTATGCATTTGACTATGTTTTGTAATGCATTGTTGAAATATATTTGAACAAAATCCTAAGTAGAAAATTCTATTTATAAATGAAACCATACTTTATTTATCTGTTACTACATAACAAACAAAAACAACCCAAAAAACAAACAAAAAAAAAACTATCATAGAAACTGGTGGATTAAAACAAATTGGTTTTGATACATTTGAAGATTTTCTGGGTCAGGATTTTACCTGGGTGATTGCTCAACTCCATGTGGAGTCCACTAGAATTCTAAGTAATGTTCAGTCGACAGCCTGTCTGGTCCGGAAAATCTAACAGGGCATCACACACAAAGCCGGGGCCTCTGCTGAATGACCGGAAGTGTAGGCCTCGCTGGGCTCCGCTCTCCTGTCTGACCCGGCATTCCCATGCCAGCTCTCCTTCAGGGTAGTCAGATATTTTACATGACCTTATGTGGTTCCAAGACAGAAACTGGCAGTCCTCTTAAATGCCAGGCCCCGGGACTGGCATAAAGTCAAATGCCACACTGTACGACTGATCCAAGCAATCACTGGCCAGTTCCCATTCAAAGGACAGAAGACAGACTCGCTGCTCAATGGAAAAAAATGCCAAGGAACGTGTAAAGTGTCACTGTACCAAAAATAACGTTCTTTCATTCTGTAGTTACTTTAGTGTCTTCCCTTTATTTTTTATTTGTTTTTATTTTTGAGAAAGAGAGTCGGAGTGGTAGCAGGGGAGGGGCAAAGAGAGAGACACACACAGAATCTGAAGCAGCCTTCAGGCTCTGAGCACACAGCCAGCTGTGGGGCTTGAACCCACTAACCCGGAGATCATGACCAGAGCCAAAGTTGGACGCTTAACCCACTGAGCCGCCCAGGCACCCCTCATTCCATAGTTTTTCAAAAACTGGCTGAATGTTTGTTGTTTTCTTGCATGGTACTCTAACACTGACTTAGGGGTTCTTTGATCTAGACACATTTAAATGCACTCAGCTGCTTTTATATTCAACTTAGAGTAATGAGAATATTTTATAATGAAGTTTTCACAGCAAAACAATAAGTCTCAAAGAATAAATTCTCATCAGTTTTTTTTTTTTTTTTTTTTTTTTTTTTAAATTTTTTTTCAACGTTTTTTTTTTTATTTATTTTTGGGACAGAGAGACAGAGCATGAACGGGGGAGGGTCAGAGAGAGAGGGAGACACAGAATCGGAAACAGGCTCCAGGCTCCGAGCCATCAGCCCAGAGCCTGACGCGGGGCTCAAACTCACGGACCGCGAGATCGTGACCTGGCTGAAGTCGGACGCTTAACCGACTGCGCCACCCAGGCGCCCCAAATTCTCATCAGTTTTAACTGAAAAGCTCACAAAGCCCAAGCCATAAACTAGCGTTATCATTGGATTCCTATTTTTAACACTAACAGTGAAATAACAGTCTTTTGTAATGATTATTAAAATATAAACCCAGATGTGCCAAACTACTCCCTATTTCTATTGGAATACTAAAATCATAGTATTTCTTTGTGTTGGCAAGTAGGTAGTAAAAGGCAGTATAATAACTATACACGTTGTTAGAAATATTTACATAATTACTTCACCTGGCAAATTGTGATTATGCTTAGAAAGCTGTTATACCAGCAGAACTTATAATTGACCCTTTTGTAATATTTAATTTTGCTTTATTGCGGCATAATTGACATTTAAATTTGTAAGATATTTAAATTATATCTTGTGGGGTGCCTGGGTGGCTCAGTCAGGTCATGATCTCATAGTTCATGAGTTCCTTTTCCGTGTCGGGCTCTGTGCTAACAGCTCAGAGCTTGAATGGAGCCTGCTTTGGATTCTGGCTCCCTCTCTCTCTGCCCCTCCCACTATGGTGCTCTGTCTCTCTGTCTTTCAAAAGAGAAAAACAAAAACAAAAACATTAAAAAAATTAAAGTATACATTGTGGTGATTTGATATATGTATATATTGTGAAAAGATTCTCTCATGTAGTTCATTAACACATCCATCACCTCCTATATCGATCTGTGTGTGTCTGTGTGTGTGTGTGTGTGTGTGGAGAGAGAGAGAGAGAGAGAGAGAGAGAGAGAGAGAACACAAATTCTAATCTCTTAGCAAATTTCAGTGCAGTGTAGTGTTATCAACTATAGTCACCATGGTTTACATTAGATCCTCAGAACTTATCTTACAGCTGAAACTATAGACCCTGTTACCAACCTCTCCCTATTTTTCCTACTCCCAGTCTCTGGCAACCACATTTCTACTCTCTATTTCATGAATTTGAAGTTTTGTTTTGTTTTGTTTTTTCTGAGTCTGTGTATAAGTGAGGCCATGCAGTATTTACCTTCCTCTGTCTGACGTAGTTCACTTACCATAGTGCCCTCAAGTGCCTCCTGTGTTGTCCCAAACGACAGGGTTTCCTTCTTTCTCATGGCTTATTAAAATTCAACCACACACACACACACACACACACACACACACACACACACACATGTCTTCTTTATCCATTCATTTACTGATGGAAATTTAGGTCATTTCCGTATCTTGGCTGTTGCGAATGATGCTGGAAAAGCTAGGAATTGTGGCTGAGACACCAATTCAAACAGCTGGGTTCTGGATGCCACTAATTTTCGTGTATTGATTTTGTATTGTGTAACTTTCCTGAATTCATTTACTAGGTCTAACGGCTTTTTGGTGGAGTCTTTAGCATTTCCTACAGACAATATCATGTCACAGGGAAATCCAGCTGGATTCATATTCAATTTTTAACTTAATCCCTTCACAACAATATGAATTTAGGTGATTAGAGACTGGTGTTGTCTTCCCTGCAACTGCGTGTATCATCGATGCACATCAGAGAGCGGTAAGCGTTGGGGCCCCATCCTGCAAGGTGCAGAATGCGAGCAGGGGGATCTGGGTGGGCACTTCGTTCCAAAGCCATTGACGTAGCAACATCTGCTGATGTGACTTTTTGTTGTTAAGATTTGGTGTCTAACATCTTTGTTATTGTAAACAATGCTAGAATGACAGTTATACACCAAAGCGTATTATTAAACATTTTTAATTAAAGTTAACTAATATGATAGGTAAAAACATCATTGCATTGTTGTTTTCTCAATTCCCATCGTTTAATTGTTAGTGACTCTAAACATTTTTCCATGTGTTTTATAACCATATATATATACATATGTGTGTGTGTGTGTGTGTGTGTGTGTGTGTGTTTTGTGCACAAGAAATTTTACAAGAAGTTATTTCAATATTTCTTATCATCTTTAGTTCACCTACATTTTCAACAAATTAGCCCTTAGTCTCTTCTATCTGGTTAAATTATTTTCTCAGATTGTCATTTGTATTTCTAATTTTTTTAAATTATTGTTATATTAGTAGTTGTTCTGGTTGGTTGATTTGTAAATGTTGCTGTTATTGTCGAGGTGTTAAAATAAAAAATGTATAATAAAATTCATCAATGTTTACATTGAGGATTATAGTGTAATAATTTTCATTTAAAAAACTGCAGTTTGGGATTACTCATTTTAAAAATGTCCACATATTTATAGGAAGGCAATTTCATTGAAACAATTTTTTTAATGTTTATTTATTCTTGAGAGAGAGAGAGAGAGAGAGAGAGAGAGAGAGAGAAAGTGAGAGTGAGCAGGGGAGGGGCAGAGCGAAAGAGGGACACAGAATCCTAAGCAGGCTCCAGGCTCTGAGGTGTCAGTGGGGCTCGAACTCACAAGCTGTGAGATCATGACCTGAGCCGAAGTCGGATGCTCAACTGACTAAGCCACCCAGGTGCTCCAATTTGATTTTTTTAAACTCTGTTCATCCTGGGATTTGCTCTGATGCAAGTAAAACTCTAAACTCTAAAAAAGATTTAGAGTTTATTTTTTATTGATGAAATTGCTGTTAGGCTCACAATTATAGATTCAAACACCTGTGCTTGTATGCTCAGTTTACCATGTTTCACTTCAACACAAAATACAGAACTGTAAGTATTGCAATAAATGTTGATACGCTACAAATTGGCATGCTACGGTTTGAATATTTAATTATAAAAAACCTTTTAGAAATTAATTTTTTCCTTCAGGTGTTAGACCAATATTCACATTTTAAAAACTTGAAATGTCTGCGTCTTACTTTGTTTATATTCAGGGGGTCCAATTATTCACCTGTGGATCAATGCCAACGCCATCCCAAATAAAAAATGTTGACTGTCTGATTCATTTCCCGTGATACTTGAAGTGCAATGTTGCATTTGGGTTGGAAGCTCATAAATCTTTGAGGTTGAGTGGAGTGAGATTCCTAAGTGCACTTTGTTCTGAAAGCATTAAAGATGAGATTTGAAGCTCTCCCACTACAGCACTATAGTTTATGTGCAGGTGATACTATTGTAAATGACAGTCTAGTAGTAATCTAATCAATAATTTAAGTGTTCTACCCTGGACTGAAATATCCACAAGGGGAGGAATTCCGAAAATAATACATTTGATGTTTGGATAAAAGAGATTTGGCGTTTCAGAGTAGTGGTTCATCCAAACCGGAGGGCCGTATTTGCAAACCCTCCCACGTTCATTAATGATTTAAAAACATCTAGTGTCTTTCAGCAATACGTTTTTTTTCCATTATTTATTTCCACCAATGTGGGGATAATTAATTTCACTTTTTCACTCCAGATTGTGATTGAACAAATATACTTTATGGCATGCCCTGCATATCATTTTTCTGGCATACTATATATTTCTCACCTGACAGGAGTGTTACAATCGTGGCCATAGAGTTAGTTCATCATTAACTGTTTCTGGTCAATTATATGTAACTTATCAACTAACATCCAATCATTAACATTGAAAGCTCATCAACTTCTAAACTTAGTTTCAACTGAATTATTAACCTAGAATTACAAATCATGGAGTCCTAAGGGAAGAATAAATAAAATATTAAATAAAAGCACATGTGTTAAATTAAAACTTCTATTCAAAAAAGAAACAACAGGGGCACCTGGGTGGCTCAGTCGGTTGAGCTTCCGACTTCAACTCAGGTCATGATCTTGCATTGTGTGAGTTCGAGCCCCGTGTCGGGCTCTGTGCTGACAGCTCAGAGCCTGGAGCCTGCTTCAGATTCTGTGTCTCCCTCTCTCTCTAACCCTCCCCCGCTCATGCTCTATCTCTCTCTGTCTCAAAAATGAAATAAAACATTAAAAATAATTTAAAAAAATAAATAAATAAAAAAGAAACAACACACTGTTTTGTAGTAGTTTTCAGTTTACTTTTTTGATAGAGTATTGCAAACTCTGAGGTGATCACATGTCACGTATTTTATATTTAAAAAATTAATAGGGTTTCCTAAGATCATTTAAAAAAATCAGAGTAATAATAAACTAAATTGCATAAAGCTATCAGAAATTTATCTGCACCTATTTAGTTATTGCAATTTGCACTGCAAGTTTTTCGGCTTATGTTAGCTGTCCTTGTTTCCTTGTTTATTTGTTGTTTTTTCTTCTAAGACTAAAAGTAGCAATGTGCCATGTTAGGGAAAAATTTAAGAACAAGTAAACTCTTGTGTAATAACAGGAGCATCATGCAATCAATTTTGACTTAAATGTAAGAATGATTCACATTGTGGGAAAAATTAATCTTAATAATGTCCTTGCAAATATACAATTGTGTTTGTGATTTAGAAAAATACAATCCTAAATATTCTTAGAAAATTTTTGTTGGTTTATGGGTCTACCCAATAGAGCAGGTGTTACTGATAAGCACATGAGTGTATTTAGAAATGAATTAGAAGGATGAAGAACAAGTGTGTTTTGGGAAAAGTCTTTTAATATGGTGGGTAACATTATTCATTTTCAAATATTTTTATTAAACTGTAATATGTATGTAGGGAAACGCACATGTCTTAAATGTAGTAGTCAACTAATTTTGAATTGACACATATGTAATCAACCCGACATTGAAATGAATATTACTAGTGTTTCAGTGTCACAATTAGTTTAGAACCACGTAACGATTATCCTGACTTTTAATCTGCAAGATTGTTTGTGTGTGTGCTTCTGTACTTGGTGTACATGGAACCAAGTAGAAAATCTCAGAGGTTTTTTGCTGAATATAATGCCTGTGAGATTCCTCCATATTGATGCATGTTCTGTACATCCTTTATTATTACTGTTATATATAATTCAATGTACTGAGTACTGTAAGTTGATGTATTTTTTTCCGTAGTCATCTGACTCATAAAAAAAGGCACCCTGGACTACTCTTATTTCTCTTTGCTTTTTAAGAATCATACTTTGTGGGGAGCCTGGGTGGCTCAGTCAGTTAAGCATCCGACTTTGGCTCAGGTCATGATCTCATGCTCCCTGAGTTCAAGCCCTGTGTCTTGTTCTGTGCTGATAGTTGGGAGCCTGGAGCCTGCTGCAGATTCTGTGTCTCCATCTGTCTCTGCCTCTCCCCTGCTCATGTTTTCTCTCTCTCTCTCTCAAAAATAAATGAACATTAAAAAAAAAAAAGAATCATACTTTGCTCTGGACAAATTTACTTGAGGGAAGATTGTTAAAAACATTAAATTTCTTTTTATTTAATTTTTTAATTTTTAGTTTCTTTCTTTCTTTCTTTCTTTCTTTCTTTCTTTCTTTCTTTCTTTCTTCTTTCTTTTTTTGAGAGAGAGACAGAGACAGAGCACAAGACGGGGAGGGGAAGAGAGAAAGGGAGACAGAATCAGAAGAAGGCTTTGGGATCTGAGCTGTCAGCACAGAGCCCGACTGGGGGCTCCAATTCATGGACGGGGACATCATGACCTGAGCCAAAGTCCGACACTTAACCGACTGAGCCATCCGGGTGCCCCCAAAACATTAAATTCCTAATATAGATATAGAAATACTATTTATTTATTCTCTTATTATTTATTTCTTCTATTTATTTAGTTTTCATCTGTCCATTTCATTAAAGGTATCGAATTTATTGTCATAAAGTGGTTCATGTTATTTCCTTACTTTTTAATATCAGTAGATTCTGTAGTGATACCGCCTCTCATTTTTTATTTTATTTTTTATAATTTGTGCATTTTTCCCCACTTTTTTTTTGAATCTTCACAAAGAACGAGTTTATGGCTTTTCTCTTGCTTTTCTGTTTTGTATTTGTGGGATTTTTTCAGATATCTTTATTATTTTCTTTGTTCTGTTTACTTTGGGTTTCATTTCTTGCTCTGTTTTGGTTTATTATGGTGGAAGCTAAGAGACATGAGCATCCAGAGCTTTTCTACCATGAGCACCCAGAGCTAAAATTATCTAAGAAGAACTATAGTTGCAGCCAACATTTTTTTATGTGCTGCTTTTCATTTTCATGAAGCTCAAAATACTTTGCAGTTTCCCTTTTAATTTATTATTTGATTTATATGTTATTTGGAAGAGATATAGTCATTTTATTACCAAATATTAGGTATTTCCCAGATATGTTCCTGGTACTTATTTCTAATATATATGTATTGTGATCAGAGAAAGATTATATTATTTGAATTTTCTCACATTTTTTGAGGCTTGTGATATAACCTAGAATATAGTTGATATTATAAATGCTCCATGTATATTTGGAAAAAAATGTGTACTAGGCTGCTCTTTTCTCAGGATTTTATGAAAATCAGTTAAGTCATGTTGATTGATAATTTTAATTCCTTTGTATCTTCGTTTCTGTTTTGTTGTTCTATTAAATATTGAGAAAGGGGGTTGAAACATTATACTGCAACTGTCGATCTATTTCTCCTTGAAGTTCTGTCAGTTTTGTTCATATATTTTATTTTTATTTGTGTATTTATTTTTGATGTGGCACAGGAGTCTTTTGTTAGCTTTTCTTTGCTTTTTAAAAATGATTTTAATTCCACTATAGTTAACATACAGTGTTACATTGTTTTCAGGAGGACAATACAGTGCTTCAACAGTCCCATATTGGACTCAGTGCTCATCAAGATAAACATGGTCTTAATCCCCATCACCTATTTCACTCATCCCCCCACTCACCTCTCCTCTGGTAACTATCAGTTTGTTCTCTATACTTAAGAGTCTGTTTTTTGAGTTTGTCTCTTTTGTTGTTCATATATGTTAAAGCTTTGTTGTAAGGGGCAAAGACGATTAAGATTACTATGTATTTTTGGGGAATTAACTTCTTTTTTCCTTATAAATGATTGTTTTTATCCCTGGTTATATTCTTTGCCTAAAATCTCCAGTTTTATTTTGATTATTGTAAGCATTTTATACCTTTTATTTTTATATAATGCCTGTCTTTATATTTAATGTGTGATTCTTGTAGGTAGTATATAGTTGGGTTTTGCTTTTATCCAACATTAAATTTTATATCATTTGTGGTGCCTGGGCCATTTACATTTAGGGTTATTATTGATTTATTTGAAGTTATGCTTAAAATTTTAGGAAATAATATGTTAATACAGAAAATACTGAGGACTTCTGAAACTAAAAAAAAAAAGAAACAATTAAATGTTGAAAGTTTTGAAAAGTAACTACAGATGACTTCAAATGAAGAACCAAAAGAAATCCTGAAAAAAAATTATTTAAGATGAACTAATGAAAAGAAAATATATCAAAAGGAGGAAAGAATAATTTCTGACACTTACGAACAAAGAATTAACCCAAATTGATATAACCCTCTGGAACATTTGTATCCATAAGAACAGAGTCCTGAAATATGTAAAGTATCAGAGTACATGGAAAAATTTCAAAATCTGATTTTAAAGAGGAATATATTGCAGTAACATAAAAAGGTTTGATACTAAATAACATCACTAGCAAGCTTGACTGTATAGACCTAGATATAATTTTGACATAAAAATAAATGAAATATTCGTTGTAAAGCATTCACTGGATGATTATGCATATTGAAAAGCCTCTAGGCCATAAGTTATCAATAGATTTCAATAAATTATTTGAGAGCAATTTACAATTCGGATATTCCATCTTCTGTAGTACTTTAGTGTTATTTATTAAAAACAACGTCATTCTCCTTCATAACAGCAGTATAACCATCTTCATAACTACAATGTGGCCATTATATTGCCATCATATTAGGAAATTAACTTTGACAGATTACTATCATCTAGTCCACTGATCACATTCAAGAGTCTCCAATGGCACCGATACTGCTCTTCATATAAAAGAATCCAATCAAGGATAATGGGTTCCATTTATTTGTCATGTTTCTTTTGTCTTCTTCACATATGAAAAAAATTCCTAAGACTTTTCATTGATTTTTGTAATGTGGTTTTGAAGTTATTGGCAAGTTTTGTTTTACCTAATATTAGTCACATTATATTTAAATTCTGCATTTTCTTTCAAGAATATCACTTCATCCTTTCAAGTGGTGTATAATTTTGATTTGTCACATTAGTGATGAACTAATTTGATCACTTCATTTGGTGCAGTCAGCCAAGTTTCTCCAGGGTGAGGTAACTGTTTGCCCCTTTGTATCTAATAAGTGTTTTTTGGCGGGGAGAACCATTTTTAAAATATACAATTTTCCATTTTTCATGGAACTTTCACTCCGAGTTTATGCATCCATTGATATTTTATGTCAAACTCCATCACATTTTGCTATAACTGCCATTAGGTGATTTTCTAATTCCAACATTTCCTTATGTTTTTAAATTTCCCTTTTACTAAAAGAAAGTGCACTCTTTTCCCTCCCTATTCATATATGTATTTATTAATTTGTCACTATAACTACATATAGCCATTTTTCTTAAGGAACCTTGATTTCTTTTAATGGAGAATGGATGTTGGACACATTATGCTCATTATGCTCATTATGCTCTTAGTTCTCACTTTTTTAAAGGACATCACTAGAGCACACACACACACACACACACAGGTTTACATTACATATTTTTTTTCCAACTATCTATCATATATCTGCTGAAAACCATGAGTTTGTATTTGTATTTCCAATTCCAATTCCACACCAGGTGAAATATAATCTAATCTTCCTCTTCCTTTTTACTTTTGCATTCCCCAACACTGGAGTACTCCAATGACACTCACTGTTTCCCCAAAGTAATATGTTTCACAAATAAAGACTCCATTTATTTCCAAAAGTTTGAGCTTTTTACCCTCCTGCTGTGGGTTAGTTGTCTAAATAAAAGTCACTTAATTTGAAATTTCTTTGCGGTGATCTGTCTCCTAGATCACTTTTGCTATCTAACATCAATTAATTTAATATTTTAGTCAAAACTTGCATTTTGGTCCTCTGTTCCATGTATATTTGCTGCTATGGCAAGAAAAATCTTATTTACCCTATATATTGTTAAAGATTGAGGTAGAATATCTGAAAAAATTTTTAATAAGATTGTTCTATAGCTTAAAATGTTCTAAAAGAGGGTTGAAAAAACAGTTGATTATGTTAATTTTTCCCTGAATTAGTAAATGATGAGGAAAATAGCAATAATAATAACTTTCCTGGGCATCTGGGAGGCTCAGTCAGTTGATAGTCCAACTTCAGCTTGGGTCATGATCTCACGGTTCGGGAGTTCAAGCCCCACATTGGGATCTATGCTGACAGCTCAGAGCCTGGTGCCTGCTTCGGATGCTGTGTTTCCCTCTCTCTGCATCTCCCGTGCTCATGCTCTGTCTCTCTCTGACTCTCAAAAAATAAATAAATGTTAATAAAAAATTAAAAAAAATAACTTGCCAATTCTAAATTGTAATAAAATACCATTAAACAATTTATCACTTTTAAAAATAATTTCCTATATTCACAAGCTTTTCAAAAATATTTATCATAACTCATTTTATCTTTTATTAGTATATGTTTCTTTATTTTTCAAACTTTCATAGAAATAATACTGAATTTTTGTTTTTTGTTTTTTATTTTTTTGCTATATTAATAAAAACACTTGACCTCTGCAAAACATCCCTAGAAGAGACATCTGAGGAAAATCACAAGATATCCATGCTTTCAAATGGTAATTGGTGTAAAATTTCAAAGCCTATAGCATAGACTGAAAGTTTCATTAAACTATAAATATGGAAAACTTGGGAAAATAGGATAAAAATAGTCAAATAATAGAAGTATACATACACATTTTTATGGTGAACACTGATCCATTCTAATATTTTATCTATGCATAACTATCATTATGAAATCAAAATAAATGTTATATAATTCTAAATATTTTGTTCCTGCATTACTCTTGAGAATTTAGGAAATAAATAACTATTAGGCAAATACTATCTTTTGAATAAGTGCAGGTAACAAAAAAAAAAAAAAACCTTATTAAAATATGGAACAAATAATTTACCATGATCTTTGAAAGCTGTTATTAAAACTATAAATGTGGAGAAAAAAAATGAATGATTTATAATATGATTTCTAAGAACTTTCGTAATTCTAAGATTCCCTAATTCTGTGATTAAATAATTTTAAGTAGTGAATATATTTTAAATTTAGTCCAAGTTATTTATTACTACTATATAGTTCAAAGTCATAAATGGATTTACGATGCCAGTTCATTTTATGTTTGGGGTCTTGTATATTATTTCCCAGTTAATTTACCAAGAGGGATCATAGAGTGGTTTTATCTTGGTGATGCCATCATGGATCAGAATCTATTTTGCATTTCTAGAAGTGGTGCATTCTTCTTTCTAAATTAGATTCATAATAACCAGATTCATAGGACTTGGTGAAAGAAAAAAAAACAATTAAAATAACACATAGGGCTATATAAAACAGTTAATATTCAAATGACTTAATGATCAATACATCATGAGCATCAAACAATAAGTGTGGACATCAATATTAGTGTAGTACATGACTAGTAGACCTCACTGAGGGCCTTGAAAACTTGCTTACCAGATCCAATTTATAGTTCTAAAGGGCAAGACAAATTATAATCATATGCTGTTGGCAAAGAGTAGACTGAGGAAAAGAAGCTGATACTTCAAAAGTCATGAACATCACCAGAAATCAGCTAGTATCCCAGAATCTTTCCTGGGATGGGCCCCACACACGTCAGTTCTCTCATAACACCACCTCACCTGACCCCAGGAAAAGTTCTGGTGACTTATTCTGGCATATCTATCTATCATCTATCTATCATCTATCTATCACTAACTGTCTATGTATCTTTGTCTCTATGTATCTATGTATCTATCTATATGTCTAACCAAAGTTATTTTGTAATAATACTGTGGTTTCAAGCCAACTTTCTTCTTCAGAATTTCACAAAACAAAATAGGTCATTTGCTTGAGATAAAAAAGAAATTAAGATTATCATATATTAGAAGCTACATAAGCGACATCTCAAATTTCAGAAGTTTTACATAGACATGTGATTTCCCAGCTCACAAAAATCCTTGCATACAGGTAATATCAGTATCTTCCCTCCATAAGGTGATTCAGACACCTGGGCTCCTTCCATCTTGTTGCTCTGCTGTTCACTGGGCCCATGGCCTCCAACTAATGATAAGTGAAAGTGGTTGGACAGATACTCTGTTTCAACGAACTAATTTGAAAGTGACATGCATAATTTCTTTTCATTCCAAAATAAAGAGAATAACTTATGTGGCTACACCTGGATTAAAACTTCTAAGAAATGTAGACCCTGGTCAGCCGTTGATATCCATCAACAGCTACGTGCTACGGAAGGGAAATCACAAATTTTTGTTGGATAACCAGCCATCTCTGCAACATTTAGGTTATCAATTGCATTTAATATAGCTAAGAATTGCGATTCAAAAGGTTAATTTCTCCAATATTCCACAGCTAGGATATGGTAGAATTGTGATTAAATAGTTAATCTTTCCCTTCACTCCCCACCCCACTCCAAATGCTTGTGTTTCATCTCCTTGCCCTTTATTACTAGCTCACATAATTATTAACATGTGCAAAGGAAAATATTGGCAATATTTATAAATTGATGCTCATAAAGTTTCCAAATGTTCACTCTTTTTCATAGACTGAATTCTCCAAAGAACCGAATATGAAGCAGAGGGCTTTTATATTTATACTTCACTCAGCAGTGCCAAGACGAGGTGGATATACCACCTCACCTAAGGATGGAAGCTGGTTGCCATGAGAACGAACCATATAATTGGAAGATTGGAGATTTCAGATCCACTCCCCTAACCTAGGAGGGGAGAGGGTCTATGAGTTGAATCCATCACCTACAGCCAATGGTTTAATCAATCATGCCTATGTAATGGAGACTCCCTAAAAACCCAAAAGGACAGAATCTGGAGACGTTCTGTGTGTTGAACACATGGATATGGGCAAGAAAACTCTGTAAGCCTTTCCTGTACCCTTTCCTAAGTATCTCTTCCATATAGCTGTTCATGAATTATATCATTATATATTTTAATAATAAACCAGTAATCTACTAAGTAAAATGTTCCTGTGAGTTTTGTTAACCACTCTGGCAAATTAATCCAATCAAGGAGGGGTCATTGGAACTTCCAATCTATAGCTGGTTGGTCAGAAGCACAGGTAACAACCTGGCCTTGCAAGTTCACCTGAAGTGTATGTGTATATATGCAGTGGGGGCACTCTTGTGGGACTGAGACCTTAACCTGTGTAATTTACACTATCTCCAGGTGGACAATGTCAGAACTGAGTTGAATTGTAGGATGCCAAGCTGGTGTCAGAGAATTGCTTGGCGGTATGGGGAGTCCATGCCCCCAGTTCCCATAAACATGTATACATTGGAATCAGATTTGGAAGTTGAATTATTAAAATGACACATGCATTTTATTTTTTCCAATCTAGTGCCTACATAATTAATCCCTTTAACATACGATTTTTAAGGTGGTGAACCAGAGTTATCTCCAGGCACATTGAAGTTAAAAATATAGAAATCATTTAGAGATAGTGCTATAAAATACATACTCCCAGAATATTAATAAAAATTTTAATTACAATAATCACTTTGATTTAGAAGAATTATTTAAAATATTTGTGCTTACCATTTTATAGATTCTTTCATATTTTTGTATATACCACTGTCTTTAAAAAACAGCATAATTTTCACTGTTTGAACTCATGATATTTGAAATATATATATATATATATATATATATATATATATATATATATACATATACAAATGTATCTTGGACATTTTTGAATCAACATGTAAGAGTAAGAAAAACCAAATAAAAATAAATAAAACTATATTCAAGTAGTCTTATTTCTAGGATTGGAATATTTTATTCAAGGATCCATAAGGAATGTTTGGATTTCCCATATATTGTCAAATATATGGAATATGTAACATACATAATACCTTCCAATTTTTAAGTTGCAGACAAAATTGTATTGCTTATTCTATTTAATAGAGCTTATGTGGTACCAGACACATGGTTGTCACCAGTTTGACTGAGCTATTTGTTCCCTAGCAGACACTGTTAATAGAAAGCTTCCTAGTACATGTTAAATAAAGCCTTAGTGATGATTGACTTTTGGATAATGGAGAGAGGACCTGATTAAAATTCATAATAGACAATGACAGCGACTCTTCTTACATTCAATGACAAACTCTCCCTCAAGGATAGTTTTGAGAAGTCACCGAGGAACAGGTACTCCTGGTTTACAAGAGCTATTTTCTTCCCTTTAATTTCGATTAGACTGCAACATTGTTAAAGACTACAGACGAGTTCAAGTGGAAATTTTACCTTTGCTGGTGTTGTTTATGTAGTTAAAATGTCTCTTCAGTTTAGCAGTGGCCAGGAGAATGTGAACAAGTACCTCCCAGATGCAGAAATCCAAGACAAGAATAGCATAATAACACCCAAAGAGCCTTCTGGCTGGTAGTATTAATAATGTCCCTTCTCTGATTTACTGAACTGCCATGTGCCCCAATGCATAACCCACAAAGCTTCCTGATAAGCCTTACTGCCCCTATGAAAATGGACTATAAACCTCCAAGTTCAGGTGATTTTATGTAGAAAGATAAAAGAGCCTTTCAATAACCTGTTGTGTCTTTTCAACCAGACTAGAGGTAAGTGACACTATTGAGACTGCATCCCCATCAAAAAGTGGGGGGGGGGGGCACGAATGGCAGACACCTGTGGCTCTCTGATGCCTTTTTTCTGGGCATGTGCACATGTATCCCTTGCTCCAGGCAAGTTCAGAGTATCATCCAGTTAATGGCCTGAGTCATGCAGGAGCTCCCAACCAACTGCAGAGAGAGTGGTGGCTTACTTGCCCACAGGAGGTCTGTGCCACCTCTGTCTGAGCTTGGTAATGTGGCCAAGTCTCATTCATCTACAGCAATAACCTGCTTCAAAAGGCACATTTCATTGGCCGTCTTCCTATATTATCTCATTCTTCACTCTCTTCTCTTGCTACTAGATTCTTGCCAAAGAAGTTTATACTCCAATCATTATCACAGTATCTACTTCTGGAGAAAACCCAGACTGAGAAACATAAATCCTTCTTAAATGGTTCCACTGTTTTCTCCAATGCAATTTGTCCTCAGGTGCCCATAACTTGACTGAACATTAGATGTACCTCCGCTCATTAAGTCCAATATATGTTTTTTTTTTTTTTCCTGTAGCATTTAGGAAAGATCATTTAATTCTTGAGTTGAACATTAGAGGAACAAATTGACTAATCGACTTTTCATTGGAGAGCTATGTTATAGAAAAGACGTGTCTTCCAAACCTAAGATCCTATGTAGCATGATGAAATGCTCACACTATTCGTGATATTTATGAAATGAGGCAGAGGGAGGGAACACAATATTACAGTGACCTTCTCATACTCAATCCATATGATCTTTGAGAAACATGGCAGTTTGAACTCCCTCCCCCACTCCATTTTCCCGTCTTTTGTAGTCCTATCAGTGGAACAAAGTGTTGGTTATTTGATTTGATCAAGACGAAAAATTAAAGGTTATTTTCTTGATAGCTTCTTCAACAGTAGGGGACCTTTTAGCTTGTGTGGATGAGAAGAGTATTTTGAATTTATTTCCTGGTAGAGAAAATCAGAGAAATGAAACATGGTTCTTTCAAAATAGGTTTTAAAAGAATTAAGCAGTTTCAGTTTCCATTTCATGAATGACATATCTTTTAATTTGTTACACGTTTAAAGAACACAATAGAAAAAAAGCAAGTATTGCTTCTCACTGACTTTACCAATGTGATCTGATCTCATTATTGGATTACTAAATGTGGTGTTTATCCTGGAACAGTCTGAGAATATTCTAGAGTTTTTGGAATCATGTTAGAATTGTCAAATTCTCATTTCCTAAGGAAATAGAGTTTGGGCAAATGGTAGTGAAGGAAGCATACAGTGACCAAATGTATTATTCAATGAATGGATACTTGGCTGGATGAGAAAAGCAAGTGTGACTCACCTTAAACTTCAAAGGCTGAGGACAATAATCACATGAATACACACTTATGTATACATTCTGAATTCAAAAACCTTCTGAATAAATAGTCCATTAACTAGAAGAAAAGATAAATTCTTATATCAAACTTTTTCTCATTTCCAAGATGCTTTAATGCAGAATAGGAATACATATTGCTTTTTCCTTTCAGCTAAATAATTTATGGTCTCATTAACTACCTAGACTTGAAATTGTGTATGAACACAGTCACTAAAATCATACTCAATGACCTGATATTATAAAAATGCAGACCAGAGAAGGAGAAAAGGCTACAGGGGAATTGTTTTCTTATAGGAAGCCACATTCTCTCCTTGACTATTTTTGTGATATGAATCACAGGATCCTTTGTTTAGAATTCTTCTGACACAGCATTCCTTTCTGTCACTATTTAAAGAGGCAGGGTGGCATGGGGAAAGTGCCACAGCTTTGCAGTCATAAGACCCAGGTTCACAAGGAAACGATATGAACATTTACTACATATAGACTGTGTCTTAGACTCCGTGTCAGGTGTGTTTCATTGTTATACAGTTTTTTTTAAATTTTTTCTTTAATGTTTACTTATTTTTTTGAGAGATATAGACAGAGACAGAGACAGAGAGACAGAGCGCAAGTAGGGGAGGGCCAGAGAGCAAAGAGGACACAGAATCTGAAGCAGCCTCAGAGCCGTCAGCATGGAGCCCAATGCAGGGCTGGAACTCACAAACCGTGGGATCATGACCTGAGCCGAAGTTAGGTGCTTAACCAACTGAGCCACCCAGGTGCCCCAATTGTTATCCAGTTTAATTTGGCCCTCAGAACATTGTGCTACACCATAAACCATGAGTCCGTGCATGCTTTGGAAGCAGTTTCTGGGTTAGAATCCAAACTCTTCCACTTCTAGGTTGTGTAATCTTGGGAAAGTCACTTAACTTCTCTGTGCTTCAGTTGTAAAACTGTAAAATGCAAAAAAAAAAAAATGATGATAATAATGATAGTAACTCCATTACAGAGTTATTATGGGGATTAAATCTGTTCTTATTTCTAAAATGCTTAGATTATTATTGGGCAAATAATGAGAACTAAATAGCATGGGTTTCTTTAGTCCACAATTTTAAAATTAAAAGATTCTTAGAGGGATAATGGCAATTGTGTAAATGAGATATTCTTCTAATGAGTGAATCATGCATTAGTCGGGATTTGCATCTGGATCAGTTTGAGTAGGTAGGTATCCCTTCTCTTCTATGATGAAATCATGAGGCAGTAAAGGACCCAATATTCTAAAGACACAAAGAGGCAAAATGAGAATTGAAGCTCAGTGCTTGTGACAAGGAAGACAGCGACTGTATATTAGCATGGAAGATGAATGGATAAGTAAGTTAATAACATGTCTGAGTTCTGACTCTTTCCATTATCTCAGGTTGCTTCTAGCTCAGGCAGTATGCATATCAACTGAAGAAAAGCCTTTGATCTCCTGTGACACGTCAGGTGAGTGGTATCATCTATCCTGTCAACCACAACCTTATTATGGGTCTCTCACATGACAAATGAGGTGGGTTATGAGAAAGCATTTTAAAAACTGTAAAACACCATTTAGGTGTATGCTGTTCTTTGGCAGGGGATATGGTGTGTGTTAAAAAACAAATCCGGATTTGTATCTCACTAGGCCTGTGACTTTGGTAATTCCCCAACCTTTCTAAACCTCAGATAAGTCAAGGGTAATGACTGTAAAAGTTTTTAATTTACACTGAGACGTAAATCTGGCAGATAATACATGGGACGTACTTAGCTTAATCCTTATTGTAGTGTTTATCAATACTGTAAGTATTCAGTATCAGCTTGTTGTGGCTATCCAAATATTGATATACATACTGCTACATATACTACAAAATACTGTTCGCAATTATTATTGTTTAGCAAGACCCATTCTTAGCATTTCTTTAGAGAAATGGCAAATGTGTGATGTACTTGCTGTCATGTCCCCATTCTATGACCATGGCAGATGTTGCTGTACTCACTATGTCCTTTCTCTTCTTGCTGCGGGAGACAACCACTACTGATTGGAATGGTAAGTGGGATGCAAATTATTTGCCATCTTTCTCTTTTGAGCTTATTTGCATGGATTTTCCGAATGTGGAAAATTAAGATAAAGCATAATTGAAATGCAATTTTTAAAATTTTTTTTCAAGTTTATTTATTTTGAGAGAGAGAGACAGAGAACGAGCAGGGGAGAGGCAGAGAGAGAGAGAAAGAGGAGACACAGAATCCAAAGCAGGCTCCAGGCTCTGAGCTGTCAGCACAGAACCTGACAGGGGGCTTGAACTCACGAACCGTGAGATCATGACCTGAGCCAAAGTCGGATGTTTATCCGACTGAGCCACCCAGGTGCCCCTGCAATTTTCTAGGCAAAAAGCCATGGGAACAAGATGGTGGCCTGGGAAGCCTCTGCCCTCTCTCCTCAGAAGCATTAATTGAACAATAATCTAACAGACCAAAATACCTTTTGGAGAAAGTCAGATTCCTGTCGACAGGTTGCAGGACCCACAATGAGCACAAAATTGTGAACAGTCACACTGAAAAAAGGTAAGGACAACAGCTTCATTTTACCTATTAGTCCCTACCACAAGCTGGCACAATTCAGTACTGAGACAAGTCACCTTGGCCTGGGACTTCTTCCTTGAGGAGAGAGTGGAGCTTAATTCCAGTGTCCCAGGGCTTTAGTTTCTGTCTCGTTTCACCCAGAGAGCTGACAAAACTGACAGAGTTTGGATGCCTGGGGGAGCTGAGAACGAAAGAAAGCAGAGGACAGTTTGCTGCAGCTCTCACAGGTCTTAGACATTGGGAAGAGCTGTAGAACCTGAAGATGCTGTCCCAAGAGGGAGAGAAAGGAACGGATTGTCCTCCAACATCCAAGCTTGTGGTAGGTCACAAACGAGAGAGAGAAAGCAATTACAGACGGTTGAAAAAACAATCGGTCTAATTAGTATGCCAGAGACACAAGACCAGAGAAGACAAAGTGATGGCTATGCTTATGTTACACAAAATAGACTTTAAGTAAAAAATTGTCACAAAAGATGCGGCGCCTGGGTGGCTCAGTCGATTAAGCTTCCGACTTCGGCTCAGGTCATGATCTCCCGGTTTGTGGGTTCAAGCCCTGTGTTGGGCTCAGTGCTGATGGCTCAGAGCCCGGAGCCTGCTTCGGATTCTGTGCTTCCCTCTCTCTCTCTCTGCCCCTCCCCTGCTTGTTCTCTGTCTCTCTCTATCTCCCAAAAATAAATAAACATTAAAGAAATTTAAAAATTGTCACAAAAGACAAAGTGATTATAAAACGACAGAAGTTCTATTTCATCAGGTAAATATAACAATTGCACATACATATGCACCCAGTATTAGTGCGTTCAAACACATGAAATCATCACTGACAGAATTGAAAGAGGAATTGATAGCAATACAATAATAACAGGAGCCTTCGATACCCCAAGTTCAATAATGGAGAAAACATACAGACAGAAAGTTAATAAGGAAACAGTGGGCTCGAAAAATACTATAAAACAAATTGTATATGCAGAACATTTCATACCTAACAGGTATATGCAGAACACTTCATTCAGCAGCAGAATACATATTCTTTTCACATGCACAAAGAACATTCTCCAGAATAGAGCACATGTGAAGTCACAAAACAAATCTTAACACATTTAAGTAGATTAAAATCATAGCGAGCATCCTCTTGGGCCACAATGGAATGAAACAGCATAAAAGCTGGAAAAATTTACAAACATGTAGAAATTAAATAAAACATTCTTGAACAACCAGTGGGCAACAGTAGAAGTCCAAGGAGATAGTAGAAATATATTGAGATGAATGAAAACAAATGTGGCACACCAAAACTTATAGGATTCAACAAAAGTAGTACGAAGAGGGAAGATTACAGTAATAAATGTCTACATTTAAAAATCTCAAATAAACAACCTAACTTTGCACGTCAAGGAACTAAAAAAATAAGAAGAAACAAAATTCAAAGTTAGCAGATGGAAGGAAACAAAGATTAAAGGAGAAATAAAACAGAGAATAGAAAAACAATAAAAATCAATAAAATTTAGATCTGGATATTTGAAAAGATGAAAAAAAATGGGCTAATCTTAAACTAGATTAAACAAGAAAAAAGAGAGAAGACTCAGATATATAAAATCAGAAATAAAGCAAGAAATACTACAACTGACTCCACAGAAGTAAAGGGATAAATTCCTAAAAATATGTAATCATGCAGAAATAGAAAATCAGAACAAACTTGTAACTAATAAAAAGATTGAATCAGTGAACAAAGACCTAACAACAACAACAACAACAACAACAAATCCAGGACCAGAGTACTTCACTAGTGAATTCTACCAAACATTTAAGCATGAATTAACACCAACCCTTTCCAAACTTTTCCAAAAAATTGAAGAAGAGGGAATACTCTAAAACACATTTTATATAGACAACATGACTCTGATGCCAAAGAAAAAGACACTATAATAAAAGAAAATTATAGGCTAATGTCCCAAATAAAAAATCGTGCAAAAATCCTCCACAAAATATAGCATTAATTCAACAACACATTAAAAGGATCAAACATTGTGACAAACTGGGATTTATCCCTGGAATGCAAGAATATTTCACATAAAAAAAAAATCCAAGAATGCCATACAACATATTAAAAAAAATAAAGTTTTAAAATCTCATGATTTTCTCATTAAGGTGCAAAGGTATTTGAAAGAAGTCCACACCCTATAATAATAAATACATTCAACAAACAAAAAGATTAGAAAGAAATTGCCTCCTTATAATTAAATCCACATATAAAAAGTTCACAGTCAGCATTATACTAACAGTAAAAAGCTGAAAACTTTTCCTCTAACATCAGGAACAAAACAAGGATGCCTTTCTCACCACTTATATTCAAACACAGTTCTAGAAGTACTAGCTAAAATAAGGTAAGAAAAAGAAATAAAAGTCACCCTAAACTAAAAGAAGTAAAATTATCTGTTTACAGATGACATGAGCTTATATGTAGAAAACCCTAAATATTACACACACATACACAAACACTTAAAAATAATAATCAAGTTCAGCAAAATTGCAAGTCACTAAAATCAACATACAAAAATCAGTGTCTTTCTATACACTAAAACAAGTTATCCAAAAAGGGAATTGCGAAAAAAATCCCACTTGCAGTAGCAAAGAAAGAATAAAATGCTTAGGAATACACTTAACCAAGGAAGTGAAAAACGTACACTAAAAACTATGAAACATTTATGAAAGAAGTTAAAGGAGACATAAATAAATGGAAATACATCCTATGTTCATGGATTGGAAGACTTAATATAATTAAAATATTCATACTACCCAAAGCAATCTACAGATTCAAAGCAATAGCTATCAAAATCCAAATGGCATTTTTTACAGAAATTGAAAAAAATCCTAAAATTATATGAAATCACAAAGGACATGGAATAACCAAAACAATTTTGAGAAAGAAGAATAAAGATGGAGCCTCCTCATACTTCCTGATTTCCAAACATATTACAAAACGACAACAATCAAAACAGTATGGCATGGCTGTAAAGTCACACAGACCAAATGGAACAGAATGAAAAGCTGAGAAAACCACACATAAATGTCAAATCATCTTCAGCAACTATGTTAAGACTACACAATGAGGAGAAGATAATCTCTTTGGCACATGGTGATGGGAAAATTGGATAGTTGCATGCAGAAGAATGAGTCCCTCATTATTTTCCACCATACATAAAAACAAAATCAAAATGAATTAATGAATTAAATGTAAAATGAAAAACTCTATGACTCCTAGAAAACATAGTTGAAAGCTTCATAACATTCGTCTTGGCAATAGTTTCTTGGAAATGACACTATAAACAACAGAAAACAAAAGTGAAAATAGACAAATGGGATTATATAAAACTAAAAATCTTCTACTTAGCAAAGGAAACAACAAAATGAAAAAGTAATTTATCATATGGGAAATGTATTTTTATTTTATTTTTAATGTTTTTAGTATTTATTTGTTTTTGAAAGAGAGAGAGACAGAGCATGAGTAGGGAGGAGCAGAGAGAGAGAGAGGCATAGAATTTGAAGCAGCTTCCAGGCTCTGAGCTGTCAGCACAGAGCCCGAAGCAGGGATCGAACTCACAGACCATGAGATCATGACCTGAGCTGAAGTCAGATGCTTAACCAACTGAGCCACCCAGGCGCCCCGGAAAATTTGTTTTTAAACCATATATCTGACAAGGAATTAGTATTGAAGATAGCTCAGAAACTCCTACAACTCAGCAGCAAGAAGGCAAATAACTTGATTACAAGGCAGGCAAAAATTTGAATAGACATTTCTCCAAAAAGCATACATACGAAAATAATTTAACATCATAAATCATCAGAAAAATGCAGATCAAGACCACAGTGGGGCGTCCCCTCATTTCTGTCAAAGCTGCTAAAACAAAAAGAAAAATATTTCTGGTGTTAGTGAAAATGCGGAGAAACTGGAACCATTCTTCACTTGGGTGTAGCCACTGTGGAAAAGAGTATGGCGGTTTCTCAAAAAATAAACATATCATTTGATCCAGCAATTCTTACTTCTGGGTACATAACCCCAAAGAATGCAAATCAGGGTCTCAAAAAACACATTCATGCCCTCAGTGTGTTGTAGTATTAGCATAATAATCAAAACATGGAAACAACTGAAATGCTCATTACTGATGAATGGATAAACAAATGTAGTTTATTATTCAGACTTAAAAAGAAGAAAATCCTACCATGCCATAACACAGATGAACTTGGAAGGCATTATGTTAAGTAAAATAAGCCGGTCACAGGAAAACAAATGCTATTTGATTCCATATAGATGTGCTGTCAAAAATAGTCAAACTCATAGAAATAGAGAGGAGAGTGATAGGTACCAAGGGCTGGAGGGGACAGAAATGAGGAGAAGCTGTTCAGTGAGTATACGCCAGAGAAGTAAGTTCTAGATATCTGCTGTACAGCATTGCACCTATGGTTAACGATACTGTATTTTGCACCTAAATATTTAAGAAGGTGTGTCTGCCGTTGTGTTCTTACTACAAAGAACAAAAGTAGTATATGTTGATTGACCTGAATAGTCACAAACATGCTAAATAAATTACCAAATTAAAAAAAAATCCAATGCTTAGACATTTGTAATTTCTTTAATAATCTTAAAGGTACATTTTTCATGCAGAAGTGATTCCACCCGTAATTGTCAGAAAGTTATAATTTTAAAAGGTTATCTCACTTAATGCTCATTTGTATCCAGAAATTTTTTTTTTTGAGACTAGGAACATGATGTTTGGAAATGTCAGTAACACATTCAAGATCATAGGACAATTAAATATTGGAACCAGTGGCCCGAGCCTCACAAGCAGTAACCACAAAGTAGCAAGTCCTCATGTAAACTCAGGATTCCCAGAGAAGATGTAGAAAGTCATGGCTATTCACTAAGACTTGAAAACCCAGCTCAAACCTGGTCTCCTTGTCTGTAGCCTTGTCTACATAGTTCAAGGTTTTACTCTCCTTTCAATATTTTCTCATTTTGATAATAATTTAATAACAATTTAAATAACTACTATGGATCACCTTAAGTCAGAATCTAATGATGAGATAAGATTTATATTCTAATGATTATAACGTAAGGAAATGACACAAATAGAGATAGCTATGTTAAAATATTTGAGAAGAACTAATTCAGAGGCAGGAAAGGCCGTTTCAACGTCTCTGATCAGAAATAGCTTCTTCCATAAAGTGATATCCAAGCTGAGCTCAGAAGGTGTCAAAGACAGGAAAGAAAAAAGGATTATGAAACAATGTAGTGTCTTATGGTTTTACTAGAATACTTGCATTCATACTGAGGAGTTCCGGGAAATGAAACTATATAAATGTAATAAGGAGATATTGGACATGGTTTTGAATCCCATGCCTAGATTGTGGATTTTGCTGTTGGAGTTGATATTTTCTTGTTCAGACTCACCCTTAGGAATGAGAATTCAGTTTCCTCCTGCTTGGGATGTTGATGGCAGGTAGCACCCTTCCATCAGCCTCCTTCCTGGGGCAGCCTTTATCTGATGGCTGTAAAGGTTTGGCCCCTTACTGCAATTCAGGATAATGCTGATGACTTAGCTCATCTGTTGTGAATCATCACAGCCTAACTTTGCCCAGTCTTTCCCTTCTCTCACAGCTGGTTGTCTGGGAGGGTTCCTTAATAGCTGCAGTCGATAGAACACCAGGGGATTAAAGAGTGTTTAAAACCAGAAAGCACATTGGAGAGTTTAGTACAATTGCTAATCTTTCAAAATGGCTAATTGAGTTCAAGCTTTTGCTCTGCTTTTTTTTTTCCAAAGCACCAATAAAATTATATCAAAAAATAATCTTATAACAGGAAAAGGAAAAAAGGAAAAAGAAACCCTCAGTTAAAAAAAAAAAAGATGTTTCTATAAACTTCTGCAAAACAGAAAGCCTATGAGAACCAGTACTCATGAAAAAGAAAGCAAAAAAAGAGGTATTCCAAGATAAAAGAGGAAGGGCCTGCAGTAGGAGAAAAGGCAAAGGGTTGTTAAAACAGGAGGTAGAAATTCTTCCTCAAATACAATGTATATTATAAATGTGAAGTGTATTCATTAAAATGATTAAAATAATAATTTTCATTGAATGAGAAGAGGGAAAGAGATGAAGGTTTATGTCTGTAAGTTAAATCCTCACCTTTCATAGAAGAGCATCAAGATAATATGTTAAATTGATAATTTGGAAAATACTACTTAGGTGTGTAATTTCCAAATAAGGAGCTATATCCCAACAGATATAGTTGAGTCTGAAAAATTGGATTGGGAACAGACCATAGAGGAAAAATAGACTCTCTTTTAGCATAAGGTCCCCTGAACTATTTTATATTACTTTTTTTTTATTTTATGCCTTCATTGCTATGATGATATTTAAAGCATAGGACATATTAATCCAATAGCTATAACTAGTACAAATAGAACACCTGAGTGGGGAAAGGATACACATATCTTAAAGAATTAAGAAATCACCAAAAGTTCAGCCAACTAATTATGATGGGAATAGGAACTGAAAATATCACTATCATTTTTGAACGTCAGGTGACTGAAACCATAGGAGTAAAAGTGGGGCACCTGGCTGGTTCAGTCCATCAAGCTCCTGACTCTTGATCTAGGCTCATGTTGTGATCTCATTGATTCGTGACTTAGAGCCCCACATCTGGCTACGCACTGTCCATGTGGAGCCTGCTTGGGATTCTTTTTTTTTAATGTTTATTTATCTGAGAGACAGAGAGAGAGAGAGAGAGAGCATGATCATGTGGGGGAGGGACAGAAAGAGAGGGAGACACAGAATTTGAAGCAGGCTCCAGGATCCAAGCTGACAGCACAGAGGTCAATGTGGGGCTCAAACTCATGAACCAGGAGATCGTGACCTGAGTTGAAGTCGGAAGCCCAGCTGACTGAGTCACCCAGGCGCCTCAGAGCCTGCTCGGGAATCTTCCTCTTTTTCTCTTTCTCTTTCTCTTCCTTTTCCTCTTCCTCTCTCTTTCTCTTTCTCTTTTTATTTCTCTTTCTCTTCTCTTTCTCTATCCTGTCCATGCTCATTCGCTTTCTCTCTCTCAGAATAAAGAAACAAAAATTTCAAAAAAATAACAATAAAAAAGGAATTAAAATAAGGGGGAAAGAGTGGCCAGTGAAAGTAGCAGGTTTGAAGGATAAACTCTTTTTGGTTTACGTGTATGTACAACAGGTGCTAAAATATGACCAGCGGCCCCCTGGAAATGTGAGAACGAAGTCGGGGAAATAGTTAAGCTGCAGATCCTATTATGTTACTTTCAAGAGAAAATGGACTTGAAATATTAATCATTGTGCTCTGTATACCTCCTGCTCCTTCCCTTTCCATTTGAACGAAGCCCCTTGAAAATGCCTAGATCATCATAGCAGAAATGCAAAGGAAAAGGTACAACTTCTATTTTTTGAAATATGTAACCAGACTCTTCATGTCTAAATAATACAGAGGGGATACGAATACCCAATTAATCTGCTAGAATACCTTAGAAAAGACGATGGAGAGGAAATAAAGAAATCATCAGAGGCCCATGTAAGAGTAAAGGAGAATCACATAGAATCCGAATGGGGTAGAGAAGGTGATGGGTCACGGCCTTGAAGGGAGCCCGGTGTCCAAACTGAAGGATATAACCTGAGGCCTGTGGATGAGAGCCTCAAAGGACAGCAGAACCGTATGTAGCCGCACAAGTGGGAGACAAATTAACAGCTTGGCAACGTTAACTCCCCATTTGAGCAAGCAGCTTACCTCCCCTCTGGGCTTCACCTTCTTACAGAAAAAAATGTTTTCCGTCAACTATTTCCTGTACATCAGCAGAGACTTTTTCAATAGAAAGATGTCCTCCCATGCACTGTTTTTTGTTTGTTTGTTTGTTTGTTTGTTTCTGCCTTGTATGAGTAAATGCCTCTCTGCCACAGCCAAAACATTTGTAAGAATCACCAAAGCACAGAGCCCTTGATGTCATCAGAGGGAACTGTGGTAAAAGGAACGTTGGAAAGTAGAGGGGCTTGGCCTGGGGAAACAAACTCATTATATTACACAATTCAGTGGTTAATCTTATAGTGAAATATTGCCACTTAATTGCCCAATCTCTGCAAGTGCTGTCTTTCTCAAATTTAGTACAGTCTGAGTGAAACAGAACAATTCTTTTTTTTTTTTTTTAATGTTTATTTATTATTGAGAGACAGAGAGAGACAGAGCATGAGCATGGGAGGAGCAGAGAGAGAGAGGGAGACACAGAATCCAAAGTAGACTCCAGGCTCTGAACTGTCAGCACAGAGCCTGATGCGGGGCTCGATGTGGGGCTCGCCCTCATGAACCACGAGATCCTGACCTGAACCGAAGTTGGATGCCCAACGGACTGAGCCACCCAGGCTCCCCGGAACAGAACAATTCTTATGGAACAACCTCATGTCCTCACATAGAATGAGATCTATAATGGATACTTAATCACAATTATTGACTTAAAGTTGTAGGTGTAGAAATAAGGAGAAATGTTAGTCAAAAGGTACAAACTTTCAGCTATATGAGATAAATAAGTTCTGAGATTTTAATGTGCAGCATAGTTAATAACACTTTATCGTATACTTGAAATTTGCTGAGAGTATATCTTAGATGGACTCACCACGAACATAAAAAAAGGGAATTATTTGTAGCAATATGAGTGTTAACTAACTTTATTGTGGCAATCGTCACTGTATGTATTATCATCAGTTTGTAGCCTTAAACTTACACAATGTTACATGTTAATTATATTTCAATAAATCTGGGGAAAAAAACCCTTGTAAATTAGAATATATTGTTCCAATATATTCTTTGAAAATTAAAAAAAAATCCTATGTAGATTTATACACCATTCTGAAAAAGACTGACTTAAAAAGGAAGTACAAATACATGAAAAAAGTATTAGTATAAAAAGGACTGTTCCCTCCTTTCTTACTCTTTTCCACTTACTTTGCTTAGCAGCTCTCTCTGTGAGACCAGGAAATTGTCTTCAAACATAAAAAACACTCAAAGAAAGAGAGTATATAAACCAGCTTGAGTTAGCCTCTGAAATATTTCAAAATCTATGCTCATCTTTTTTTTTTTTTTTTTTTTTTGTCTTTTTTTTCTTCTTCCTTCTTCTTTAGGTATTCACTTCCTTGGTACTTCATTTTTCGGTCTTTCTTTGATTTATATTTAAAAGCCAGGGTAAGATGAATGCATTTGGAACTTAAATATTTTTAAGAAAAACTTGGCTAGCAGAGGGATGCCTAGGGATCAGTAGGGGGAAAGCTGCAATGTTTGCTCACACAGTTTTAGGAGCTGGTCTTTCACCACCTCGAGGTGACCAATTTAGTAACCCCCACTGTGCGGTGATAGCTGATGGAAGTGTGCTTTGCGTGCGAATCTCATGCATCAGAACTGGTATCAGGAAATGTTTGAGAATGTTTTGTTTGACCTTTGAATTTTTGACTAATGGATAAAAAATATGCTTCTGTCTCTCTCTCTCTCTCAGTTTAGGAAATGTTGGTCTCAGGGACTTCTTATTGTATTTCTAAAACAAGAAAGCAAATGTCAGTATGTTCTTACACCAAATTGAGACCTATCTGCCCTTTTATTCAATCTCTTTGGGAAATCAAAAGAAGCCTCTGAGATTAATAACTTATACTCATATCTTGTTACGGTGTTTAGATTATGGGTTCTGAATTTAGATTGAGTGAAATTTCTATCTGCGTCCTGCTAAGTTTGTGAATTTTGTTTGTTTCCTCTTCCAAAAAAAATGTGATGGATAGTAACGGTGCCAACGATAACCTAGGGTTTTTAACAATGAGCCAATTTATTTAAGGCTCTAATTTATAGCCTAACATATGTAAGCACTCAAAAATGTTGGTTTTGGTACAATTATTATTTAAAATTTTTTTTAATGTTTATTGATTTTTGACAGAGAGAGAGAGAGAGAACATGAGCAGGGGAGGGGCGGAGAAAGAGAGGGAGACACAGAATGGGAAGCAGGCTCTAGGCTCTGAGCTGTCAGCACAGAGCCCGATGAAGGACTGGAGCTCACAGACCACAAGATCATGACCTGAGCCGAAGTCAGTCGCTCAACCGACTGAGCCACCCAGGTGCCCCTGTACAATTATTATTTTAAAAAGAAAATGAAGGTTGGAGGAATGAAGACATTTATGAAGTTTCAAACGACTATCACATCCAGTTGTGTTTCAATGTCATCCTTTAGGTTTTGAATTTACCTTCAAAGCTTTTATTTTATACTCCTTAATTCAGAAAACCCCACATCTATTTTTAAAAATCAAATTCATTCTTCTCAAAATATGATTTACTATTTAAAAATTGTCATAAATAGGGGCTCCTGGGTGGTTCAGTTGCTGGAGAGTCTGACTTCAGCTCAGGTCATGATCTCATGGTTCTTGAGTTCGAGCCCCATGTTGGGCTTTCTATTGATGGCATAGAGTCCACTTCAGATCCTATGTCTCCCTCTCTCTCTGCCCCTGCCCCTGCTCGTGCTCTCTCTCTCTCTGTCTCTCAAAAATAAACAAACATTTAAAAACCATTGTCATAAATAAAATATTGATAATCAAAAGGACGTAATACAACTCTATAATCCTGGGTAGAATTAATCAATGTTTGTAACCCTGATATTTTGGATTAAAAGACAGAAGCCTAGCTATAAAGGTGAAAATATTTAGACTTTTCTATGAGTTGGATTTTAAAGTCCTTGAGGATGGTGCTGTGTCACCAATACCAACACAGGCCATGGCATATATTAAGAATTCAATAAATACTGCAAAATAGATTTGACCTCAGATAATATGCTAGTTTTGGTTATCCAATGATTTCTGTGTATTGCTACACCATTAGATTGATGATGGACATTAGCAAGATCAGTATCATAGTTATAATTGACGAAGTATCTTCTCTGTAATAATTTCATCAACTTTGAATTATTCTTAAATGAATTATTTGACGTCTAAAAATTACTGAAGCAAAAGATTTTCAGGAGAATGTATGATATGGATAACCATGAACTGAATAATGAGAAAGTTATCTCCCATGTACCCAATCCTGTATTTCAGAAAAAGGATGTATACGAAGAGGTAAATATGCAACTTTTTTGTTCAAGTAGTGGTTAGCATGAAGTGGAAAATAATGTTACTCCATTGTAACTAGCACTGCAACCTAAAATTAAAGATTAATAGCTGTCCTTTTTCCCCCTCTCAAAAATAGCTTTGCTGTAACTATTACCCAAAATGAGGAACATCAAATACTTTATATTGACTGATCCTATTTATTATTTATAGCGATTTTTAGCAATAAAATTTGTGATTACCTTAAGATATTAGCAAAAATTTTGACTTATAGTAAGACTTATTTATTTGGAAGTGATTGTAATTATCTTATGTGGTGTTTTTAGATAGATTATATTGTTTCCTCTTAAAAATATTGTAGTTCATTTTTGATATGTGGACAAGAAAATATCATACAGCAACATAACTAAGTATGTAGTCTCACGGACAAATAACAGTGTAAATTAAAATAATTGAGGGACAGAATAGGAAAAATGTGTCAAAAAAAACTTCCTCTAAGAGTATCCTATCTACTCAGTTGTGTAAGTCTCACAAAGTACGTGGAGTTTTATCTTCAAAATCTCTCTCCAGTGCATGTGTTTCTATAGTATAAAAACAGAACAGTTTAAAATATTTCTTGGGTGAACAGATTCCAAATCCACTTTTTTATGCTTCCAATATCTTTAATGAATCCCACGTGATATTTTTAAATAGCAATATTAATATTTCATATCATACTTTGGGTCAAAAAGATCAGCTTCATTCATTCATCAGAAAAAATTCATCAGCTTCTTGCTGGTCTTAGGTAAACATTCAAAAAATTTACCATGGTCTATGAGGTCTTAAATAATCTGACCCCCACTCTCAGTTCCAGCCCATAATTCTCTTTCATCTCTCTTTTCTCTCTTTTGGAAATTTCCTTCAAACAGACATGATCCCTGTCAGTACAAAATATTTGCAGATAATCTTCCATTTCTGTTAAATATTCCTCCTTCCTTCCTTCCTTCCTTCCTTCCTTCCTTCCTTCCTTCCTTCCTCCCTTCTTTCCTTCCTCTTTCTTTCTTTCTTTCTTTCTTTCTTTCTTTCTGACACAACATTTTTGGCTACATAACATCATATAGCATCATATACGTATACATAATATCATGTAAACTTCTCAGCTCATTTGACATTTCCTTTGTGATGATTTTTTGAATTCCAAAATTAGATCATTTAACTCATAACATCTAGTATTTTCCTTTAATTATACTTAAAAATTATTTACTTATAAGTGTGTTTGTTCAATTGTTTAGTTAGTATCACTAACTGCCCCACTGGACTTGTGGCTCGATGAAAAAAGGCAGCATGCTTATTTTTCTCACTATTGTATCTTTAGTGCTTTGTATTGTGCCAACAACACAATCAGCTCTTAGTGTATATGTATATGTAGTATATGTATACATATATACATATGCATGTGTATATTTACTACATGTAGTATATATGTATTTGGATATATATGTGTATGTATATATGTATGGATAATAGAATGAATAGATGAATAAACTAACGGAGTAGAATGAAGTTTTGCTTGCAAATTACTAAATCCACCTTTTGTCACAAGGCTTGCTGTGAGTAAGAAAATAGGGTGTATAGAACATCATGCTTGGTCCAGGACGAGACACGTGATATTTTGGCTTACTCTTTTGTGCTCTAAAACCTGCCATGAGAAAAGATAATGCAGGTACTCATGATCCCAGAATGTGGTTACCTATAAAGAGGACTTGAACCCAAACCAGAGCTTAGCATCAAGTAGCTGTTCTGAGTTGAGCTCATCAGACCCAGAGCTGACCCCCGCATACCTAAGTGAGAAACAAATTCTTTGTATAAGCTACTCAGTGTTCAGATTGTGTTCGGTAATAGCTGAATAATTTATAATTTCTAGTAATTTGTGATTATAGTAATAATTTATAGTGGGAAACAAGGCCATTTATTGAAATTAGACAATATATTTTCACATATTTTAGCTTAATATACATAACATTTATATATAAGGATGCTATATTATTATATTTACGTAATAAATATAAATCATTATTATATAATATATAAACGAATTACTTCTTGCTATCTAAATAAGAACAATATTCTGACACTCATTGAAATAACTTAATAAAAACTTATAAAGAATGAGTTGAATTCTTTTTACACTTGTCAAGAAGACTGTTTTCCTGATTTTACGCTCTTACTTCTTTCAAATTACAGCCGTATTAAACTGAGTATTGTTTTATTCTTCGTAGCTAAATACATGCAATGGAAAAAGTTGAACCTTGTGGGTTCCTTGAAATTCTTGCTTTCATCTTCTGAGCCATATAACTCTGTTTGGTAGAGGAACATCTTTAAAACATGAACTAAGGCTAGGTTTTATTTTCCCTTGCTCCCTTCCAAGAATTGAAGAGTAATTGGAACAATAAGCTTATGTTCTTCAGCTCTCACTGTACTGCTTTAGCGAATTGCTATTACTTCTCATAAGAAGGCAGACAGTACAATGGCTACCCACAGGGCATGTGTTTCTGATGAATGACAAGTGTGGGATGCCTCAGTCATTAAAAACTCCAGGCAGAATCTATTCCTAGAAACACATGCTGATGCTCACAGGCAGTGGTGCATAATAGCAAGAAATGAATAAGAATTATCCTTTTTTTTTTCCTATGGCACATTCATTTCAAGTTTTCCATAAGGGTATATTTTAGGTTCACTGGTTTCTAAATGCTGTTTCATATCAACATCTAGTTTATGAGTCTCTTTTCGGACTTCTTTGAACTGCAAGAAACTTAAATGGCATCTAATCCACTTTCATAAAATGTTTGGGGGCTTTAAAATATACTGATGCTTGGGGCACCTGGGTGCCTCGAGTTCGACTTACTTCGACTTAGGTCATAATCTCACAGTTCATAGGTTCGAGCCCTGCATCAGGCTCGCTGCTGTCAGGGTGGAGGGATCCCGGAGACTACTTCAGATTCTGTCTCCCTCTCTCTCTGTTCCTTCCCCACTCTCACCCTGTCTCTCTCTCAAAAATAAATAAACACTATTTTTTTTTTTAATTCTACTGATGCTCAACCCACTCCAGGCAAACTCTAGTCATTGTACTTGAGCAGGAATATATTTTTCAAAACTCTCAGATTAATTTTCATATGCATTCAGGTTTGAGAGCCTTGATTCTAGCCTAATCCCTTTATTTCATTGAAGGGGAAACCGAGGCCCAGAGAATAAGTATGATTTACCCAAGATGACCAAGGAAATCAGTATGAATGTTAGTAAGACCTTCCAGTCCCATAGAATACTATTTCTTCAAATATAAGTGAAGAAAGCATCCTCTTAAACAGCATCATTTTATCTATGACTGTTTTCATCCATATCAGCAAATATGAACTCAAAGTTTATTTTATTATTTTTTTTAATTTTTTAAATTTTTTTTTAATTTTTTTTAACGTTTTTATTTATTTTTGAGACAGAGAGAGACAGAGCATGAACGGGGGAGGGTCAGAGAGAGGGAGACACAGAATCTGAAACAGGCTCCAGGCTCTGAGCTATCAGCACAGAGCCTGCACGCGGGGCTCGAACTCACGGACCGCGAGATCATGACCTGAGCCGAAGTCGGCCGCTTAACCGACTGAGCCACCCAGGCGCCCCAAAGTTTATTTTTTTAAGTTAATTTATTCATTTAGAGCAAGCAGGGGAGGGGCATAGAGAGAGGGACTGGGGATCCAAAGTGGACTCTGGGCTGATAGCAGAGAGCCAGATGTGGGCTCACACACACAAACCATGAGATACATACCTGTAATTTGAGTGAGTAAATATATTTCAGAAACACCAAATTCAAAATGAAAATTATTTCCTGTTTAAATGTAATGTGAAGCTTCTTATGATGTAATACGTATTCCTTTTTTGCTTTAGATATAATCCGGGATTTGACTCAAGTTTATTGAGCACAAGGCATCCCACATAACTGAGAAAGTTCTTAAGTAGGTCTGTGGCATTTGTTTTAATTATGGTGAAGACTATGGAGAAAAAAAAGTGAAAATAGCAGAAAGCAAAAAAAAAAAAAAAAAAAAAAAAAGTGAAGATTGTTTATGTAAGTGAAGTAGCAATAAAAATTGTGTGATTTTGAATTAAATACATATATACCTGACTGTGGAAAATATATCTAAGTAAACATTGAAAAGGAGTCTGAAGAATATACATTGTCTTTGCAAACTGACCAGTTCTAGATTAACAGAGCTATAGCTGGTGGTGAATTAAAGTATATTTAATAGATTTTACCAAATCCTGCTGTAGTCATGCTTCTTTCTGTAGAATTACAATGTAAGTAAAGCAAAAAACTGAAAATAATTTATATATTTGATCTATGGAAACACAAGAAAACAAAGAGGCTTAAAACCAAGCCTCTACGATGAACTGAACGAACTGACATTTTCAAAATTTCTCTTTTAAAAGAAGAATGTACTGCAATTGAATATTGTATAACTCAGCATCTCATATTATCATGGAAGTTTCTGTTTTTCACAAATTCTATCAATCAACTTATTAGTCGCATAGAATGCAGACAATGACATCACAGGATAGTGAATCTCACCACTATTACTAAGCGCTCCCTGGGGAAAAGCAATGATTTGCATTATTGAACAAATCTTATTAACGATGATAGTGTTAAGAACACTATCAGAACCCACTGTTATCTAAGTCAGATGACTGGAAAATTCAGAAGTGTCCGAAAGAGCCCTTCGTTTTTTGCTACGTTTCTAAATGTATCTCTCAGAGGGCTGGGGCTGTCCAATGCCCCTTTCACTGCAACAAGGTCATTTTTAATGAACAAAAGTTAATTAGGCCCAAATGTATCTCTTTTGGTGTAACTGGTGTTATCACAATTTGAATAGTCTCAGACTGCTGGGCATAGGGAGGAAAAATTAGAAGCGTATCTCACTAGCAATGTCAATCTAGTATTTTTAATGAAAGAAATTCCACTGGGAGCGTAAGGAAAGGAATATGAAAGGCCTAGAAATTATTTAAGGGGAAAGAGGACAGGAAATTGGCAGAATGAATATAAAGGGACTATACAGTGGAATAGAATATATACTAAAAAATGATTATGGAAGGCAGTTGAATGTGAATGTTAAACACAGATTCCAAAGCATTGCTGAGAGCAATTCTTGATGTCCTGATTAAACACACACGCACGCACGCACACGTACACACGATGTTGAAATAGGAGCACTTTGACAGTCTCGGTTAATCCATATGTCAGCACAACCTTGATCAGCTTCAACTGAGTTTATTTGTTCACTTATTGCCACAATACGTTAACAAGATTACCTTTTCTGTTTCTTCTAAACATTAGTCATACGAGTTTTCAGCTGTCTGTTCAGAATGACTTACCAGTTATTTGCCATGGGAATATGATTATCTATTAATAGGAAATAGGGAATGAGACAGAGAATGAAGACAAATTTTTATGAAATAATAGATGTGGAAATATGAACTGGTTTACTACAACAGATCAAACCGTATAAAACTGCTCTTTTTTGGATAAAAATTGTCAATTACCAGCAATTCTGTGTGATTCAGCACAGGAAGAGGGACAACTGTATTTGGGAATGATAGAAATACACAAAGACGTACCTAAATCATGGGATTTAATTCTGTAAGAAAGACATATCAGCACATGCCTTCACAGAAATCATTTCATAATAAGCTTCCTTTCAAAGAAGTTCTAAGAAGCCCCTCTCATCATCTCAATTCTGCTGACTATGACATCAAATTTTAAGTGTTATCCAGATCCTTTGAATCAGCACCTGGTACACTGACTTCGTCCTCTTATCCTCTGCCCTCTAGAGTCATTGAAAAATGATTCTTCAGCAGCCTGCTCTCAAGATCTGTTTGCCTTCAAGCACAGCCTCGTTTTTACTTTTATTATTTCACTGAGAAACGTTGCCCGTGTATTCCTGAACTCTGGTGTTTCTTCTATCCACAGCAAAAGAGATATGAAGAAGTCTACTTTTAAAACAAAGCAAAAATTTAGAAAAAATCAAATGTACTCAATTGCAACATATTTTCTTAAAAATGTGAACTTAGAGATTTGAAATAAAACTTTAAGAATCACTATTAATCCTGTGGTTCGTTTTTCAGCACCCTTTAGAATTGGTGTGGAAGTTGAAGGTGAGGCCATCATAGAAAATGGAGGGTAGATTGGACCAAATTGATTTTTTTTAACATTTGAAGAAGATGCATATAAAGTGTAACATTTTGAACAAGCAGGGAGTCAAATTTGTAAATGATTCACTTTTACTAAACATGCATAATTATTTTCTGTTTTTAATATTAGTGAGAAAAAAATAAAAATTATAGATAGAATACAGGAAAAACCATGAAGTATATAATACGGCATTTTCCTAGTATGCTTAATGTGGGAGGATTAACATTATTTAGTTTCTATAAGTGATGGCTTTATTTCAGTATCTATCTTTAAATAAACTATTACTCACAAAATCTTAATAATGATATAATCTCAATTATCTATTGTGGCTCTGAAATGTACCAGGAGTATATCTAATTAGTCTTTACTAAGCTTTATCATTGTAAATATTTTTAAACTATTCCATGCTATGATTAATTGGAAAGAAAATTAAAAAAGAATATTGTAGTATATTAAGACATTTTGAATAATTTCAAATCTGATTTAGAATTGGGGGGAGTAGTAAGGTCTGATAATAGAATACAAGATGTTATTTCTAAACTAGAATTGCTCTGCCTATTTTAGTTTCTGTTGGTAAATTTGAGCATATTACTTAACCATTCAGTTTTTGGATTTCTTATGTTTAAAGTGAAGAGGTCAAAAATTCACGACTCCCTTAACAGTTCATAAATTTTGACTATTTTTCCAAGCTATATGAACAAGACATTTTAAATTACACACTGTCATTATTTTAACCAAGCATATTTTTTAAATTTTTTTTTTTTAACGTTTTATTTATTTTTGGGACAGAGAGAGAGAGAGAGACAGAGCATGAACGGGGGAGGGGCAGAGAGAGAGGGAGACACAGAATCGGAAACAGGCTCCAGGCTCTGAGCCATCAGCCCAGAGCCTGACGCGGGGCTCGAACTCACGGACCGCGAGATCGTGACCTGGCTGAAGTCGGACGCTTAACCGACTGCGCCACCCAGGCGCCCCTAACCAAGCATATTTTTTATTGATGTAAATTTGTTAGGAAATTCTAGCTGTATTAAATAAGGAACTTTGTTATTTTCCATTGACTATTCCCAAAAGGCTGACATGTTGCATTTCTCAGAAAAACTCAATATTAATAGCACATCAAGAAAGAAAATAATCAGTGTAAATTTATCTTGAAAGTTTCTGTCTGTAAAGGTGTGATTATTTGTTGCTCCACAAAATAACAGGCTGACATTTATGGTTCCTAAATCAATCCAATGTTGGAAAATAATGTTCTTTGTAAATCCAGGTAGAGAACAGTGCTGAATTCTCAAATGTATATTAAGGCTTTTATATACTTTATCTAGCTATTTATTTTCTGTTTACAACAACAGATGGAGTGTAGTTGTCAAAAATATTTTGTGTAGATTTTATAACTTGTTTTAACATGTGAATTCATGAATCCATACATTTTTATTGAAGAGCCTTATGTCTAAGACTTTGCACTTGACATTTTGGTGATATGACATACATTCTATTCTTATGTGACAGTAAGAAACACAAGAAATATAATTGCATTCCAGTAAAAGATAGCATTGGCCTGATAATAAGGGACTACTATGGACAGTAAATAAAATGTAAAGGAGAAATGGGAACACCACAAGCAAAAGTAACACGATTGGACTTGAGAAAGATTACTGAGCTTGGTCTTTAAGGACAGATAGGCCCAAATAGAGAATAATGAGCAAAGAGTGCATGTTACATGTAGGATGCACTGAGACAGACAAATAAGCAATCTGGAAAACAAACAAACAAACAACAAACAACAACAACAAAACTACGTGGGTGGTGATGTGATGCAGTTAGGACAGACTTGACAGTTAGGTATCTAGGTTCAAATCATCACTCCAATCTGAATGGAATGGCATCGAGCCACTTTTTTTTTTTAACTTCAGTTGTCTCATGTCTCGATTTATCTCATTTGGTGATAATCGTGAGACAAATAAATTCAATCCTATTATAGATATAAAGTGATTGGATAGTGCCTGGAATTAATTAATTAATGAATTACCGTTAACTATCATAACCATTTGGTGGAACAACTCAGAAGACATTTGCTTGTGAAAATGTTGAAATACTCGCTAAATGGTTTGGTATCATCACAATTGTCTAGAGAATGACATTTAAAAAATTTTAATTAGAAATTTTAATTCATGGCATTGTATATTAGTCATTAAGGCTTATTATAGCAGAATGGGTAAAGGAAATAAATAGCAAAAAAAAAAAAAAAAAGTTGAGCAGTGCTGGTGAACAAGGATCCATAGGTCTAGGCACCTGAATACGGAAATTGATGAGAGCTTAGAGTCAGGGTGACTCCAAAATTTAGAAGGAGAATGACTGAAGGGAAAGATCCTTGACAGAAGTGAGAAAATCCTAATGAGAAGCTGGTTTTAGCAGAAAGGCAAAGATTTTAGCTTGATATATTTTATGTTTGAGATGACATCTAATGTCAGCATATCTGCCAATTTAAGTTAGAGATGTGTTTTCATTGTGTCAGGTAACTTTCACAATGTTATTGGAGCCTCATGATAGACATGGGACACTATACAAACAAAACCTGGGAAAAAAAATCTTTTTTATACAGATGGTGAGTTAAGGAAATTGAGACCCAGTGAGTTGAATTACCCACAGAGTCAGGTCCCCTAATTCCCAGGACACTATCTTTCTATTCTATCTAGTGATTATATGGAGGACAATATTAGGATGTGAGAATAATCGCAAATATTAGGGAACATGACCGCTGTCCAATATAAGGCAACCTCCTGGTGGAGTGTGGCTACTAGTTGAAGGAGAATTTTTAAAGAGAAAATTTTAAAGTGTGACTACTACTTTAAGGAAATTTTTTAAAGAGAAAATCCAAACATCATTATTTCACAATTTATATAAAACTTTGCATTTTCTCTATATTAGAAGAAACCCATTTAGTAAATACTTAGGAAAAATTTGCAATCAAAATAAGTTTATTAAATGACATAAAGAGTTTGTTAGCTTAAATAAGGAAGTAAACTGAGGCAATCTCATATTATTGGAAATTGATTTATCTTGGAATAGCAGAATTGCAATTCAGGATAAGCATGCTATAGCAAGCTACAGGCAAGTTCGTTGAGGGTTTGGGGAGGGTTGTATTTATTGGCAAATAGTGTAAAGATACAGAAGGCCAGCCAGAGTCCAAGCAGGAAATTCACTGGCTTGAGGATGGGGAGAAATTCTTAGCAGAGGTGGGGAGACCTTAGCATTGGTCAGGAGATAAGTCTCAGTCTTCTGTAAATGATGCATTTAGGAGAAATCAGTCTCTCAGTTCTTAAGTTCTGTTCTTCTGAAGGCACATGCATGAAATTCTCCATTTCATATTTTCAGGTTCCATTTTAAATTGAAATCTGTTCACGGGTTAAAAATGTCACACTTCCGGGGCGCCTAGGTGGCTCAGTCAGTTGGGCGGCCGACTTTGGCTCAGGTCATGAGCTCGCGGTCCCTGAGTTTGAGCCCCGCATCAGGCTCTGTGCTGACGGCTCGGAGCCTGGAGCCTGTTTCAGATTCTGTGTCTCCCTCTCTCTCTGACCCTCCCCCATTCATGCTCTGTCTCTCCCTGTCTCAAAAATAAATAAAACTTAAAAAAAAATTAAAAAATTAAAAAAAATGTCACACTTCCAAAAGCTGGATTTGTATGTGCAAAAAAAGGTGATGCTATATTGTTGAAACAATAGGGATGCTGATTCAGGAGTTCTGTGTTTAGGCTCATTCATGCGTATTTTTAAGATGTTCTGCAAGTGATTCTTACTCACCAAGAATATTGAGAAGCACTGTAGCCTGGGAAGATGGAAACCACCCAAATAACATAAATGCTCATTCATTCATCATGACTGTTTCAGGGGGAAAACAAAATATCCTCTTCCTCAAAGTATACGGTTCAGCACCAAAGGACAATGGTTCAAACGGTTACCAAGGTTACCTTAGAATTTTTTTGGAACACCTAAAGTCTGATAATTATCCCACACGATGCTAAGCTCAATAAGTTTCAGCTCTACCTAGAAACTTACTCATGACTCTCTGGAATCTTATCATAGATTTTATTTTGCTAGGCATTCTGTATGACCATACTTAGGGTAATGAAAACTCCTCACTAACTTTGTGCCCTAAGTATTCACAGGATCCACTCGTCCACACTTCCTTTCTCAAATGTTTCCACTCTTTCCTCTGACATCTTGGCAAAGTGATAAATATGTGATTCCTTTCACCTAGTGCTTCCTTCTGAATATCCTGGGAACTCTAAAATGAAGAAGCCTCTGATAGACTGAATGTTTATACCTCTAAAAATTCATATGTTGAAATCCTAACCCTCTGTGTGATGGTATGAGGAAGTGAGGACTTTGGAAGATCATTAGGTCATGAGTGTGGAACCCTCATGAATGGGATTAGTGCCGTTATAGACGGAAACCCAGAGAGTTCTCTCTCCTCTTCCACCACATTGAAGACACAACCAGAAGTTAGCAATCTGCAACCCCGAAGAAAGCTCTTACCAAAATGTGACCATGCTGGCACCCTAATCTCAGACTTTCAGCATCTACAACTGAGAAATAAATTTCTGTTGTTTACAAGCCTTGTCATCAGTGGTATTCTGTTATAACAGCCCAATGTGACTAAGATAGAGCCTACAGAGAATAGGTTGATATTGTCCAAGGGCAGTCACTCTTGAAGGATCTCACTAGCACTCCGTGGAAGGAGAATTATTGTAAGTACTATGTGTAGGCCATATGTGTCAGAGGTCCATCCGGCAGTCTTACAAGTACTTCTTTAGTGCCCACATGTTCCCAGGCTCTGGAGATGAGTGGTGGTCAGTTTCCAAGCAAGTTACTAGAGAAGGGCATTTCAGGAGAGCGTAAACGTATAAGGCTTGGATACCAACCTTGCAGAATAAACAGTAAGTGCTTAGAGTAGATTCCAGTGGGATGTCAACACCACAGGAAGGTACACAGACATGTAAAATCATGGAGTAAAATCCTGAATAAGAAACTGAACTTGAGCATGAGCATTCTAGGTCAAGCATTTTTTGGAGGAGGACACGTGAGCCCAAGACCCACAAAGTTCATAAGTCAGCAGGATTTAGTGGTTTCACATGTACTTACAGCAACATCAAATTGTCATATAACATGCTAAAATGTCTAGGTAATTAGAGCAAAAAACATAACTTTCTGGAATGTAGAATGGCTCTTGTAAGATGGGCATAGCTAAGCTTTACTGGCCTACGTAAAAATTTGGTAAGAATGAGAAATAATAACGTTTCTTTTTGGGGTTTAACAGTTTTAATTGAAACGCATTGTTATGAAAAACTTAAAAAATTCTCTGTGTTATGTTGTTTGGCCCTTTTTTAAAATCATTTAAATCTAAAGTAACAAGGCCAAGTATTCTCTTGTGATTAAGCCAGGACCCTCAGGATCCAACACAAATCCTTCAACTCTCTCCAGGGCTTCTGACGACGAGATGGTCAGGCTGTCTTCAGACAGTCTGTTCATATTGGCTAAAGGGAAACACACCAGCTTGGATTGAGGAGTGGGCTTAAAGAAACCACAAATGGCAAGAGAATGAAACATGAGAACAGTCCCAGTTAGAAGGGGGTATGCACTGGTGGAAAGATAAAGTTACCCTTTGTTCTATCCAGTTACCTTTGCACAGGATATGTTGGTATCATTTCTGAGTAATAAAGGATTTTAGGTAGAGGGAAAGACATGTGAGACAGAAGGACAAAGCAAAACCCTAAAGTCTTAGGTGGTTTAAGGTGTAATTTGTTCTATCACCTGATTCTAGGTTTTGTCATTGTTGCAAATACAATATTAAACACTGCTTAAATTGCATTTACAATATTTGAAACGATTCCAGACACATTTTTGTCACCTTTATAACTCCTGAGGTTTTCAGTGGAGGAAATATAAGGCATTAGTTAGCACTAACAGAGAACTCTTTTGAGTGGAGACGTGAAGACACGTGCCTTTTGTTAACCAGCATGGTTAGACATTATTTGAAAGTTAAGTAATACTTCAATCAAACGTTCATAGAATAAAGCTATACATTATCACCATGGAAGATTACATATATACACATACTCACTTTTACTTGCAAAGCTCATGTTGTCTATACAGGCCTTGAATTGTTGACTTTGGCAACTTCCTTAGCATGGCTGCTAATTTCTGTGACCCTTTACCTGTATAGATCTTACATATCTGCTAACTCTAATTAATGTTAAAACAAGAGTATTATTGATTGCATCTCACGTATAATTTAGTATCTGGCATACGGTAGGTAAAACATGTATATTTTTACATAAAAATGAGTAAACAATGTGTTTATTAGTTGAAGGATGTCTGGCAAAAACAGACACATATTTAACCCAAGTAAATTAAAGAAGAATCACACACTTTCTAATTTGATACCTTATGGGAAATTTTATATATGCATGGCAAAACAAAATGTTAAAAAACTAAACTTTTCTAAATGCTGTGAGTCTATTTTTTTAATTTAATTTATATCTACCTTACAGAATTTTTAATTTTTTTTAAAAGTTTATTTATTTTGGGGCACCTGGGTGGTTCAGCCGGTTGAGCGTCCGACTTTGACTCAGGTCAAGATCTCAGGGTTCATGAGTTCGAGCCCTGCATTGGACTCTGTGCTGACAGCTCAGAGCCTAGAGCCTGCTTCGGATTCTGTGTCTCCCTCTCTCTCTGCCTCTCTCCCTCTCTCTTTGCCCCTCCCCCCCTCAAAAATAAAGTAAAACATAAAAAAAAAAATTTAAAGTTTATTTTGAGAAGAAGAGTCACAGAGTGAGAGCAGGGGAGTGGCAGAGACAGAAGGAGACACAGAATCTGAAGCAGGCTTTAGGCTCTGAGCTGTTAGCAAAGAGCCTGATGCAGGGCTCAAACTCACAAATCATGAGATCATGACCTGAGCTGAAGTCGGTTGCTTAACAGACAGAGCCCCCCAGGTGCCCCTACCTTATAGAATATTAACAAAATATTATTTAATAATATTCAGGTTAACAAAACCTTGTGCAGTTCTTATTAACTCCATGATGTGAGAAGATAGGAGTAAATAAAACGTAGTCTCTGTGTTCAAAGCCCTGATAGGCCATGAAGGCAACAGACAATATTCAAACTATTATAAATTTGTCACATCAAAGATACATTGATAGAGATATAAATATACACACATACAGATGTTTATATACTCATGTAAATATATTTATTGGATACTCAAATTATATAAACTTTTGTTAGTTTCCTAATACATAATCACACACAACATAATAGAATCTAATGTTCCATGTTTGCTATTTTTATCTTTGAACTATCAGCTCTTGGATTTGTTATCTAGGAGATAACTGCTTGTGTTTTCCTTAATTTACATATATCATCATTTTCTCAAGAAGAGGCATTTTGGTTGTAAAATGATACTGAATTCATTATCACCAGCATTTGATATATTTAAGTAATCTTTGCCTCAACATTACTAAAACCATTTTAGAATTATACCTTTTGACAGAAGTTCTCAACATTTTGAAAATTTCTACTCACTGAAAACAACTGAATTGCCCAAAAGCATTTATATTACCTCCGTGTGATCTCAGCCTTCATGCTAACCATTTAGCGGTTTATGATTTTTAAACAGGCACTCCATTCCATTTAGACACTTTGATTTGTTTTTCCTTTCTTATTGACTGTTTAAAATTAAAAAAAAAAAAAAAAAAAAAAAAGTCAGTGCTTTGGCCCTGCCTTGCTGACAAATTATAGATAGTTAAGAGGCAGCATTCATACAACATAATGATAATATTCTACTTTTATGGAGATAACATTCCTCATTTATGTAAAAAAATGTCTTATTTTAATGCTTTTTCCAGTAGTGGGTTTGTGTGGCAGCAAAAGTTTCCGCACCACTTTACCAGTTTCCTTTGTAAGTGTATAAACAAAATAAATTTGGAACGTAAACCTGTGCCTGTGAAGAACTTTGTCTGTCTTAATATTGATCTGTCTTACACACAGATTAAATTCAATTTGGGCAGTAATATATTTTATGGAATTCACTTGTGATAGTATCATTGTCTTAACCATTTCGTCAGTATATCCGGTTTTTTTTTTTAGGACTTACGCATCCTAAGGATTCTCAGTCTCCACTTCTCCATTTGTCAGAAGATCTTAAGCAAACATTTTACATAAACATTCACTTTATGAAGTGTGTCAGAAAGGAAGAAAGATAGAGGTAGTACAGCCAATCAGAAGGTAATTGTGATAATCCGGACAGGAAATACCAAGATGTTTCTTATTTAAAACAGGAGAAATTGGGGTGCCTGGGAGGCTCAGTCAATTGAGTGTCCAACTCTTGATTTCAGCTCAGGTCATGATCCCAGAGATAGTGGGATTGAGCCCCACATTGGGCTCTGTGCTGAGCATGACGTCTGCTTAAGAGTCTCTCTCTCATTCCCTCTGCCCCTTTCCCCCACTCATGCTCTTTGTCTAAAATTTAAAAATAAATAAATAAATAAATAAAACAGAAGAGATTGATTCAACAAAAACTTATCCACTGCCTGTATGCTGAGTACTGCTCTCAGTTTTGAGGATCTCCAAGTTGAATACAAACAGAAAGCATAAAAAGGCAATTGCTATTTTCAGACTGCTTACTTTCCAGTAAAAGTTTATACACAAAACATGTAACAAGTTAGTTATACAATATATTAGGAGATGATTAGTGCTGGAGGGGAAAAGAAAACGTGAGGAAGAGGTTTACGATACTCAAAAGTCTAGTCAAATATAGTGACCTTAGAAGGAGGTAAGAGAGTGAATCCTACTCATACCTGAAGGGGAGGAGTAGTGTTCAGGCAGAGGGAAGTGCAAATGCTGACTTCAGAACCAGAAACAGATCTCTGGAAAGCAAGATGGCAAAATGGCTGACACAGAGAGGAGTTAGTCAGAGGTTAGTTCAGGGAATTGGGAAAAGTGGAGAGTCAGTCTATTTTGGGTCTTGTATCTTCTGATTTGAAAGACTTTAAATTCAATCTGAGTGAAAAGCCACTGAAGTTTGGAGCACAGACCTGAAAGGTTGGCACTGATGTGGTTGTTTGTACGTTAAAAAATTTACAAAATACATGAAAGTCTTGCAATGCTTTGGAAAGAGGTGAACAGTGACCCTGAAAGCCTTTGTTCCCATTGAGGTTTCCTGGTTATCTTACCAGCAATACAGTGAAAAGATTTAGACTTCATGTTTAATATATAATAGCAACACACAAACCATCACATGCCACTGGAGAAGGGCTTGATCTTCCTCCTGTGGTGAAAAGCAGAAATGTCTAGAAAAGTATATGGCAATAACGTGAAGTGCAATTCTTTCTCAGCAAATACTGCTTTAAAGGTAATTGAAAATATTGCTGCAGCTTTGAAGGGAAGAGCATTAAAACAAATTAGTCTGTGTGGGTGATTTGCTCTATACCAGATGAGAGTACAGATATTTCTAAGATGAATCATCTGAAAGTATTTGCTGGATTCTCCGTCACTAAGGAAATAAATGAAGAGTTACTTTTTCTATGGGGCTCTAAAAGAAAGATATATCAGAGACATATATAATCTCAACAGTAAATGACTTCTTCAATAAAAACTGTATTTTAGGAGAAAATTGTATACATATAACCAGTGATTGAGTACCTACATGGCATGAATTTTTAAAAAGAAAGATATATTGAACAAATATTATATGCAATAAGAAGCTATTACTTTCCTACTTAGTACTAGAGACTGTCTGTATATTTTATAGGTGAAATATATAGATATATATGACTTTTTATTTAATGAGTCATTCTTTGGATAATATCCTATAAGCAGACATTATATCTAAGTTTAACAAGGAAAGTCTTTTATGTTAGCTGATGGGTTTTACTTATTAGACCATGCTATGTAAAATGTTAAAATAATAGATCTATCATTATGCCTTGAGGGTCAGTAATTCTGACTCAGTAGGACAAATTGAGGGATAATACTGCAGAGCTAAGAATACTCTGTGGGACACCCTACATTTTTCATTTTCTTAGATCCAGCTGGTATTGGTACAGCTTCTGTGATAGAGAAATAAAAGAATTATTTAGACATGTTCCTGAAGATGACATATGAGTACTTTGAAGGATTCCTTATGGCCACATGGAATCAAATGTGGTCATTTGAATTTTCCCTTTCAAAATAACTATAACTTCTGCTATTCTGCATTTTTATTTTTAACAATTCATTGATAAATATTACTTTTTTATGCTATAGGAATCTGAGCTTAACTTGCTTCCTTTCTTCCTTCTTTTTCTCTTTCCTTCCTTCCATGATCTTTTCTTTGCTCATTCCCTATCTACCTACCTCATTTTCCTTTTACTGTCCAGTCTAAAAGAAATCATTCTAAAAAGATCCAGATGGAAATTTCTGCAGTGTGTGCTAGGCTGTATGACATCCCTCACCGCCTCAAAATTGCCAGCTCTGAAACATGCTAATATATTTACATTCTATACCAAAAGGGACTTGGCAGATGTGATTAAGGTAAGGATTATGAGATGAGACCATTGATATCGCAGAATATCACTGTAGACCCAATGAAGTCACAGCGGTCATATAAGAAGGAGGCAAAAAGATCAAGTCAGAGAGAAAGAGATGTGAAGGCAGAAGCAGAGGTTAGAGCCTTCGGAGGAAGCCCCATAAACCAAAGCACACGGAAGGCCTCCAGAAGCTGGAAAAGGCAAGGAATCACATTCTTTTCTAGAACCTCCAGGAGGGACTCAGTTTTGCACCAACACCTGCATTCTAAGACTTATGACATCCAGAATTATAGCACAATAAATATGTGTTGTTTTAAGCTACAAAATTTGTGTTAACTTGTTACAGCAGCAAGAGGAAACTATTACAGATAGTTCTGGATACAGAGAAAATGCATGAAAGATCGAGACCTTAGTAATACCAGGACATGCTAAGAAATTTACCATAGCTAGTGTGTTGGATGCATGCAGAAAAATAACACGTTATTAGCCTTAATTTGTACATTGCTTGATTTGGCCCAGTGACTCTCCTTTGGATTCTCACACACAATTTTTACACCTTATTTTATTTAACTGGTTCTTTTTCTATACTCTCTGATCTGCCATGAACCCACTGTGGATGAACCATGCTGTTTGCTCACTATTAAACACCCTAGCCCACAGCACAGGGCTTTAATTAAGATGTTCTTTAACAACTAAAATAACTTTAAATAGTTTGATCTTGGAGTGAGGTCAAAATATTTATACTGTATGTCAGAAGTACCAAAAAATGTGCTATTTTCAATAATAAATATCTTTTTTCAGTGACAGTGAGTACATTTGATCATGCCAATGAAAAATTTATTAGGTTGTGAATTATTTGATGCCTCATGGTTTCTTACCTCTCGGGAGTCTTTTTCTTGTGATCTACCTTTCCAAAATGGCATCAGGATCTCTGGGTTTTCTCATATCACTAGGAAGTGCTACACTGTCCTACGCTGGTCCCAGGACCTCTCTAAGGTCACAGAAGTGGGGATAGGTTTTTATCACAGGAAGTTTGCTTGTGGGTCATGACCAATGAATGCCTAACAATTCCCTGGTGGTGACTCAATATAGTTGTCATGAGTGTGCCTGTGTTTCCACAACCTAGTGGTGGCCTTTTCTTGTCCATGTCTATCTACTCATCCCACTTTTCCTAGTGTGGACTTTTCTTAATCTCTTCTATTCAGCCTTCTCAGCTCCATAATCTTTGCCCCAAGGGGGCACAAGGGACAGTTTTGATAGTTTATTTGTTGTGTGTTGTCTAAGGAGGAAGAGGGGACCTATTTCAGGCCCTTGTATATAAGTCCATTCCTCAGGATCAATATTCTTATGCTAAGACATCATGTTAGATAGAATTCCTGTTAGGGCAACCATAGGATTCTTTTAGAAGAGCACCATCTTTCAGCATTGTAGGGGTGAGCAAGAGAAATCAGCATTTTAGTTCTATAACCAATTGATTTTCTTTCTCTTTTCTTAATTTAATTTTATTTAAATTTACATCCAAGTTAGTTAGCATATAGTGCAACAATGATTTCAGGAGTAGATTCCTTAATGCCTCATACCCATTTAGCCCACCCCCTGCTTCTACACCCCCTCCAGTAACCCTCTGTTTGTTCTCCATATTTAAGAGTCTCTTATGTTTTGCCCCCTTCCTGTTTTTATATTATTTTTGCTTCCATTCCCTTATGTTCATCTGTTTTGTCTCTTAAAGTCCTCATGTGAGTGAAATCATATGCTATTTGTATTTCTCTGACTAATTTCACTTAGAATAATACCCTCCAGTTCCATCCACAAAGCTGCAAATGGCAAGATTTCATTCTTTTTGGTTGCCGAGTAATACTCCATTGTATATATATACCACATCATCTTTATCCATTCATCCATCGATGGACATTTGAGCTCTTTTCATACTTTGGCTATTGTTGATAGTGCTGCTATAAACATGGGGGTGCATGTGTCCCTTCGAAACAGCACGGCTGCGTCCCTTGCAAAAATGCCTAGTAGTGCAATTGCTTGGTCGTAGGGTAGTTCTATTTTTAGTTTTTTGAGGAACCTCCATACTGTTTTCCAGAGTGGCTGCACCAGCTTGCATTGCCACCAACAATGCAAAAGAGATCCTCTTTCTCCACATCCTCGCCAACATCTGTTGTTGCTTGAGTTATTAATGTTAGCCATTCTGACAGGTGTAAGGTGGTATCTCCTTGTGGTTTTGATTTGTATTTCCCTGATGATGAGTGATGTGGAGCATTTTTTCATGTGTCTGTTGGCCATCTGGATGTCTTCTGTAGAGAAGTGTCTAATCATGTATTTTGCCCATTTATTCACTGGACTATTTGTTTTTTGGGTGTTTAGTTTTGTCAGTTCTTTATAGATTTTGGATACAAACCCTTAATGTGATATGTCGTTTGAAAATATTGTCTCCCATCCTGTCGGTTGCCTTTTAGTTTTGCTGATTGTTTCCTTCACTGTGAAGAAGTTTTGATTTTGATGAGGACCCAGTATTTCATTTTCCCTTTTGTTTCCCTTACCTCTGGAAATGTTTTGAGTAAGAAGTTGCAGTGGCCAAGATCAAAGAGGTTTTTGCCTGCTTTCTCCTCTAGGATTTTGATGGCTTCCTGTCTTACATTGAGGTCTTTCATCCATTTTGAGTTTATTTTTGTGTATGGTGTAAGAAAGTGGTCCAGGTTCATTCTTCTGCATGTCGCTGTCCAGTTTTCCCAGCACCACTTGCTGAAGAGACTGTCTTTATTCCATTGCATATTATTCTCTGCTTTGGTAAAGATTAGTTGGCCATACATTTGTGGGTCCATTTCTGGGTTCTCTATTCTGTTCCATTGATCTGAGTGTCTGTTCTTGTGCCAGTACCATACTGTCTTGATGATTACAGCTTTGTAGTATAGCTTGAAGTCCGGGATTGTGATGCCTCCTGCTTTGGTTTTCTTTTTCAAGATTGCTTTGGCTATTCAGGGTCTTTTCTGGTTCCATACAAATTTTAGGATTACTTGTTCTAGCTCTGTGAAGAATGCTGGTGTTATTTTGATAGAGATTGCATTGAATATGTAGATTGCTTTTGGTAATATCGACATTTTGACAATATTTGTTCTTCCTATTCAGGAGCATGGAATCATTTTCCATTTTTCTTGTGCCTTCTTCAATTTCTTTCATATGCTTTCTATAGTTTTCAGTGTATAGATTTTTCCTTTCTTTGGTTAGATTTATTCCTAGGTATTTTACGGTTTTTGGTGCAACTGTAAATGAGATCGATTCCTTGATTTCTCTTTCTGTCACTTCATTGTTGGTGAATACGAATGCAACCAATTTCTGTGCATTGATTTTATATCCTGCAACTTTGCTGAATTCATGAATCAGTTCTAGCAGTTTTTTGGTGGAATCTTTTGGGTTTTCCATATAGAGTATAATGTCATTTGTGAAGAGTGAAAGTTTGACCTCCTCCTGGCTTATTTGGATGCCTTTTATTTCTTTGTGTTGTCTGATTGCAGAGGCTAAGACTTCTAATACTATGTTGAATAACAGTGGCAAGAGTGGACATCCCTGTCTTGCTCCTGACCTTAGAGGGAAAGATCTCAGGTTTTTCCCATTGAGGATGATATTAGCATTGGGTCATTCATATATGGCTTTTATGATCTCGAGGTATGACCCTTCTATCCCTACTTTCTTGAGGGGTTTTATCAAGAAAGGATGCTGTATTTTGTCAAATGTTTTCTCTGCATCTATTGAGAGGATCATATGGTTCTTGCCCTTTGGTTTATTGATGTGATGAATCACATTAATTGTTTTGCAGATATTGAACCAACCTGCATCCCAGGTATGAATCCCACTTGGTTGTGGTGAATATTTTTTTAAATTTATTTTATTTTTAAATTTTTTTAACATTTATTCATTTTTGAGACAGAGAGAGACAGAGCATGAATGAGGGAAGGTCAGATAGAGAGGGAGACACAGAATCCGAAACAGGCTCCAGGCTCTGAGCTGTCAGCACAGAGCCCGACGTGGGACTCGAACTCACAGACCACGAGATCATAACCTGAGCCAAAGTCGGACGCCCAACCGACTGAGCCACCCAGGCGCCTCGGTGAATATTTTTTTAAATGCATTGTTGGATCCAGCTGGCTAATATCTTGTTGAGGATTTTAGCATCCATGTTCACCAGGGAAATTGGTCTAATGTTGTCCTTTTTAGTGGGGTCTCCGTCTGGTTTTGGAATCAAGGTAATGCTGGCCTCATAGAAAGAGTTTGAAAGTTTTCCTTCCATTTCTATTTTTTGGAACAGTTTCAAGAGAATACGTGTTAACTCTTCCTTAAATGTTTGGTAGAATTCCCCTGGAAAGCCATCTGGCCCTGGACTCTTGTTTTTGGGGAGATTTTTGATTATTAACTTGATTTCTTTACTGGTTATGGGTCTGTTCAAATTTTCTATTTCTTCCTGTTTCAGTTTTGGTAGTGTATATGTTTCTAGGAATTTGTCCATTTCTTCAGTTGCCCATTTTATTGACATATAATTGCTCATAATATACTTTTATTATTTTTGTTATTTCTGCTGTGTTGGTTGTGATCTCTCCTCTTTCATTCTTGTTTTATTTATTTGGTATTTTCCTTTTTCTTTTTGATCAAACTGGCTAGTGGTATATCAATTTTGTTAATTCTTTCAAAGAACCAGCTTCTGGTTTCATTGATCTGTTCTACTGGGTTTTTTTTTTTGGTTTCAATAGCATTAATTTCTGCTCTAGTCTTTATTATTTCCTGCCTTCTGCTGTTTTTGGGTTTTATTTGCTGTTCTTTTTCCAGGGCTTTAAGGCATAAGGTTAGGTTGTGTATCTGAGATCTTTCTTCCATCTTTAGGAAGACCTGGATTGCTATATGCTGTCCTCTTATGACCACCTTTCCTGCTTCCCAGAGGTTTTGTGTTGTGGTGTTATCGTTTTCATTGGATTCCATGAAGTTTTTAATTTCCTCTTTAACTTCTTGGTTACCCATTCATTCTTCAGTAGGAAGTTCTTTAGTCTTCAAGTATTTGTTACCTTTCCAATTTTTTTTCTTGTGGTTGATTTCGAGTTTCATAGCATTGTGGTCTGAAAATATGGACGGTATGACTTGATCTTTTTGTGCTTGTTGAGGGATGATTTGTGTCCCAGTATGTGGTCTATTCTGGAGAACATTCCATGTGTACTGGAGAAGAATGTATATTCTGCTGCTTTAGGATGAAATGTTCTGAATATACCTGTTAAGTCCATCTGGTCCAGTGTGTCATTCAAAGCCATTGTTTCCTTGTTGTTTTTGGACAGATTATCTGTCCATTGCTACAAGTGGGGTGTTGATGCCTGCTACTATTATGGTATTACTATTGATGAGTTTCTTTATGTTTGTGGTTAATTGATTTATATATTTGGGTGCTTCACATTTGGTGCATAAATATTTACAATTGTTATGTCTTCTTGGTGAATAGACCCCTTAATTATGATATAATGCCCTTCTTCATCTCTTGATACGGTCTTTATTTTAAAGTCTAGATTGTCTGATATAAGTATGGCTGCTCCGGCTTTCTTTTGTTGACCATTAGCATGACGAATGGTTCCCCTCCCCTTATTTTCATTCTGAAGGTGTCTTTAGGTCTAAAGTGGGTCTCTTGTAAACAGCATATAGATGGATCTTGTTTTCTTATCCATTCTGTTACCCTATGTCTTTTGATTGGAGCTTTTAATCCATTGACCTTTAGCATGAGTAGTGAAAGATATGAATTTATTGACATTATGTTGTTTATGGAGTTGGAGTTTCTGGTGGTGTTCTCTGGTCCTTTCAAGTTTTTGTTGCTTTCAGTTTTTATTTATTTGTTTATTTGTTTGTTGGTTTGTTTATGTTTTCATCTTTTCTCCCCCTCAGAAAATCCTCCTTAAAATCTCTTGCAGGGCTGGTTTAGTGTTCACAAACTCCTTTAATTTGTTAAACCGGGAAACTTTTTATTGCTCCTTCTATTTTGAATGACAGCCTTGCTGGATAAAGAATTCTTGCTTGCATATTTTTCTAATTCAGCACATTGGATATATCCTGCCACTCCTTTTTGGCCTGCCAAGTTTCTGTGGATAGATCTGCTGCAAACCTGATCTGTCTTCCCTTGTAGGTGAAGGACTTTTTTTCCCTTTCTGCTTTCTTGATTCTCTCCTTGCCTCAGTATTTGTGAATTTGACTATGATATGCCATGTTGGTGGTAGGTTTTTGTTGAATATAATGGGAGTCCTCTGTGCTTCCTGGATTTTGATATCTGTGTCTTTCCCCAGGTTAGGAGAGTTTTCCTCTATGATTGGTTCACATAACCCTTCTACCCTTATTTCTCTCTCTTCCTCTTCTGGGACCCCTATGATTCTGATGTTGTTCCTTTTTAATGAGTCACTGATTTCTCTAATTCTTTTTCTTTTTTTAATTTTTTTTTAACATTTATTTATTTTTGAGACAGAGAGAGACACAGCATGAATGGGGGAGGGGCAGAGAGAGAGGGAGACACAGAGTCGGAAGCAAGCTCCAGGCTCTGAGCCATCAGCCCAGAGCCCGACGCGGGGATCGAACTCGCGGACCGAGAGATCGTGACCTGAGCTGAAGTCGGACGTTTAACCGACTGAGCCACTCAGGTGCCCCTGATTTCTCTAATTCTTAAATCATGCTCTTTTTTCCATAATCTGCCTCTTTTTTTTTCCTGCTTCATTATTCTCCATAAGTATGTCCTCTATATTGCTGATTCTCTGTTCTGCCTCATGCATCCTTGCTGCCACGGCATCCATTCGAGATTGCAGCTCAGTTATAATATTTTTTTTATTTCATCCTGACTAGCTTTTACTTCTTTTATCTCCACAGAAAGTGATTCTAATCTATTTTTGACTCCAGCTAGTATTCTTATTATCATGATTCTAAATTCTGGTTCAGACTTCTTGTTTGTATCTGTGTTGTTTAAGTCCCTGGCTGTTATTTTTTCCTGCTCTTTCTTCTGGGGTGAATTCCTTCGTTTTGTCATTTTGAAGGGAGAAAAGGAATTAATAAGGTACAAAAAATTAAAATTAAAAAAATTAAAATTGAACAATATTAAAATTAAAAAATTAAACACACACATACAAGTCGAATAAATGATGTAGATCCTAAGTGTGTTTTGGTCTGGGTGTTGAAAGTGGGTTGATAGACTAGAGAAAAAAGGGGGAAAAAAGAAATCATTTGAAAATTTGAAGAAATGAATACACTGAAGTAGACTAAAATGAAACGATGGGTGTAAAATAGAACTTGAAAAAAATTTACACAAAAGTAAATAATATTGTAGAAAAAGGTAACTACAATTATTTTTAATAAAAATTGAAAATAAAAATGTTTTTTTTTTATCTTCATGCATTCAAGAAAAAAAGAAAAGAAATGAAAAAAAGAGAAAAAAAAGAAAGAGAAAATTGAATAGATGGGCCCTGTAACAGACTGAAATATGACTGAAATTACTTCGTTTTCCCCTAGAATTCAAACTATGAAGCCCTTTATAGTCCATAAACTAAGCAGGCAGTGAGACTTGCATTCTTGAAGAGCGAGGTTGGCCCAGTTTGGCGGGGCTTATTGTAACGGCTCTGTTCTCCATTAGGTGCCACTGCTAGCCTACTGGGTGTATTGTTGTGGCGCTTGTAGGCACTTGTAGGTGCGTGCCCACATGCGAGGGAGTGGTGAAAATGGCTTCACCCAGCTACCCAGTCTCTAGTATCGGAACTCTGTTTTCCCTGATCAGCAATTATGCACCAGTCCTTTCTCTTCGGCTTCTGTCCACTTCCCACTTCCACACTGTCCGTGACCATGCCCCAGGCATCACCTCCCTCACGAGTTTTGTCTCAGATGCAGCTGTCTTCCCCGGCCCCCCACTTCTGAGGTACAGTGGCTTTGGCCTCTTCTGCCCCTCTGCAGAGAGTCTCACCGAGCAATGGATGGGTGTCGACTGCACCCAGGAACGCCCACTGGACCCTGCTGTTGCCAGTGCCCCGAGACTGTGGCCAGGTGCTAGCCTGCCTCCCCCAAAAAATCATGGGACAGTGTAACCTCAGAGTTTCAGGAACCATGGAAAATCGCAACACACACCCTGGCACCAGGCTTCACCCTTAATGACCTTGTTCCAGCACCAATGAATGTGGCCGTTTTCTGGGGTCTGCTGGACCAGACAGCTTCAACAGTGTCTACCAAATGTTCTTCCAGCAGTGGAACCACTTTTCCCCGTGTGGCCCAAGAACATCCCAGACCCCCTCTGCTCCTGGGGATTTGCCCTTACCACCAGAGCACCACCAGGTATTGAGCTGCAGAGTTTCAGACTCTGGACTCCCCCTGTTTACAGTCTTAATGGAACTTAAACCCTCTCCTTCTCCTTACACCCTTTTTAGTTCAGTCCCTGTGGCTGTTTCTAATTTTGCACCTTCTCTCCAGCTGCTTTTGGGGAGGGGTACTTTTCCCATATTCTCCCCCCACCACCCCTGTTCCTGTCTCCCTCCTCTCTGTAAGCAAAAGTGGCTCTCTGCCTTCCGCGGCTTCTCTCTCACCAAATTCAAATCTCCATGCCATGTACCTGCTGAATTCTGTGGTTCAGGTTGTACAGATTGTTGTGTTAATCCTCAGATCAGTTTTCTAGGTGTGCAGAATCATTTAGTGTTGGTCTGGCTGTATTTCATGGATGCAAGACACGCAAAAAACTTCCATGCTGTTCTGCCATCTTGGTTCCTTCCTGCAACCAATTGATTTTAACCAAACATTTGGCTCAATCTGGGATTAAATACAGAATACATATCTAAACTTTCGTCTTTTCTTTTTCTCTCCTTACCCCATTATCTTTTAGAAATGAAAGTCCTTTCTGCTTATCTCTCTTCTTTCAGGTGAAAGCTGTATACTTTTCTAGCTGCCTTATAGACTTAAGCAGCAATGAAAAACAAAACAAAACAAAACAAAACAAAACAAAACTCTATGGTCTGAGACAACTAGGTTTTTATCCAAACATACAAAAAACTCCACCTTGGAAATTCTGAGATATCTTCCTCTTCTCTCCTCAAAAAATACCTGAAACATCAAGCGCATTTACTTTTAGGGTATTTTCTTGCCTAAATTTTAGTATGCCACTCTGACGCTATCTTGATCCTTGTAACAAAGCAATGACTTCCCCATTATCAGACAAATTCTGCCTTCCTCCTAGAACATGGGATGCCTTTTATTTTATAACTAATGAAGCCTTAAATCATGTAGGATCTGGAAATTCCCAGAACAAAAATATTTTGGTTTAACATCTTCCTTCTATACACACTTCATTTTGAAGGTGGTTAAAAGTTATTGAAAGATATTGAGCAAAGGACTCACCATCAAGGCCTACTGCAGTTTCAGAAATTAGTGAGTATGAAATATGTTACTGGATCAGGATAATCCATTGAATGCTAGATCAGTGATCCAGGTGGGACTTAAGATGGCTACAACCTTAGAGCATAATGCTTCAGATGGAGCGGGAAAGTAAACTCGAGCTCTAAGTCAGAGATAATGCAGTGACTCCTTGGTTATGGCAGAAAAAGGGCAGGGAAGTGTTTCTGATGATTCCTTGGCTTTATGTCATTTTTTGATAAAGGAACTGGAGAAAGAAGAGTAAAATTAAAAAAAAGTTAATTATCAAGAAGCCTTTAGATATTTGGTTTATCAATGTGGGAACGGAAATCCCTGTGTAGACTGAAAAATGTAATTTCAGCAGAAAATGTGAAGAGTTAAAAAACATAAATGTATGAAAAAACAACTTTAAATTCAAGGAAATAATTCATAGAAAAAATTGTTTTTTTATACTGTTATGGAGAAAATCAATTTCCTTCTTTTTTATGACATGAACACCAGTTCCTAAGAGGCAGAACTCAATAAGCAGACATATTTGACATATATTCGCTGTGCTTAAATTCCTTTTATATTGCACAATTATGGGAACAGTTTTTTTTTTTTTTTGCATCTTCTTATATGTCTATTCTCCTTTGCATAGTTTTCCTAACTCTATTATTTCCCTCTGCACTTACTCCTTAACCTTTCCCACTTAACCACTCTTTATGACACGGCCTATGGTAATTGCCATGTTAGAAACTATTATGATACACCTGGCAATCCCCCACCCGGTACAGAAACATACATCTCTAGGTTTACAGACATGACTACAATTTGTAGGCCAAATAGCTGTACAGAAATCTGGGAAACTAGTTCATTTCATGTGAAGATTTTCCCCTCATTTTTGTTTGTGCAACCTGGATTGTATGAAGTGACACTGGTTATCAAGTCCTACATAAAAGACAGCTGAAGAAATTTCTTGGAAAAATAAGCATGTCTCAAAGTCATGCAAAATGGCCAAGTTCACTGAAAGTATCATACTAAATAATAAACATTCATCTATGAATAGGAAAGCAAACACTTTAAATGTGATATACAGAAGAAAAAGAAGTGGTTATTTCTAAATTTGAACCAAATTATTTCTTAATTTGATTCTGCATTCATAGCCAAAAATTAAAGAAAGGGCAGTGTTTTTTTAACATTTAATATTTGTGGCATTTACTTTAATATTGAACAAGTTTAGTAATTGAATATTGTAATTGAATGAATGTAATATTCTGCCACTGCAATACAATCACTATAATTTCTGACAATGATTTAAATAGGTGTCTTTATTATAAGAATTGATCAAAGAAAATAAGAAACAGATCACATACACTTTATTAGTCAAAAAGTTGGAAGGGCATTTTATATTTTAGCTTTAGACGAGGCATAATTTGATGACATTTGAATGTTCCCTCTATTTAGGACTTTGTCATGAAAATTGCCCTATTTTCTATGCACATTAAATGTTCTTTCAGAGAAAACATAAAATATTCCTGGATAAGTTCCCAGGTGCTGTTAAATAAGTCCATTCTGCCTTGTAATTTGTACATCGTTGTCTCACATGGTGTTATTTGTGTTATTGATGGACCCATTCATTCTCAGTTGTAGGCTTCCTGTCTTTGTAAATTCTTTAGATGATCCTGCTTATAATTACCCTTATGCTGAGCCCTTTCACTGTTATTTGAAGAAAGTTTTATAAATCACATTATGCATACACAACAGCATTGCTGGGTATGGATTCTATTCTGTTCCATGTCTGAAGCCTCATCTGCATGTTGAAAAGAGGAATAAGAAATAGCTAGTGGCCAATTCATCTCCATATCTTTCCTGTGAAGGTGATTTCAGGGAATCTTTTCTGTCCTATTTAATAACCTCCTTGGAACAACCTTATTGTTCAGGGGCACATTCATCCCTGTCTAATTTGCCCTAAATATTGTGATTAGTCATCCAAAACTGTGTGTGTATCACTGACATTTCTAGATTTACTGTATTTGGAATAACGAGTTTCACATGTGTGTTTTTCTCTGTTTAGCAGAGCTTTCAACAGTCTAGAACTTTTATAATCTGCTGAAATACTTTGTTTTAAGAATTTTAGTACTTTTAATTTCTTTATTAACTTCATATACTTGCAACATTACAATTAATTATTTTTTCCTGTCAGGAGGGTAACAAAATGATCAATTGTTTTGTGTAAATCATTATTCATTTCTTAATATCTTTATAGTTCAGGTTACCACAGATCTAACATGCTTTAGCTGATACACCTTGAAAGAACTTCATCGTTCATTCATTCTTCTGGGATGCTGTGGGACGTGGGCATGTAGAGAATTTTTAGAAGTGTATTTCTTACCTTTTCAAAGTCTAATGAAAAACTAAATTAAAGGATAATTAAAACAGAAGAAGCTGTCTTTCATTAACCACCTTGATCAATTACAATATTTTAGATATGGCAGTAATTTTTGATAAGATTTCATTCAACATTTTCTTAGATATTTTACAAAAGATTGACTTTACTAGATATCATTAGTATAAGATACAAGGAAAAAAGTCTTTCTCAGTTGCATATATTTCAAATACTGTGATAAACGAAGAAATATATACTTTCAAAATATTTTATGAGTTTTAGATTCTCTAAAAAAATAAACATATTGTGAATCCTCAATATAGGAAATGAGATAGGAAATATTTCCCAAAAGTAGGTTTTTTTAAAGAGACTATGTAATGATTCATCTGAAAAAGAACAAGCAATATATAATAATACCCAGCTTTATATAAGAAAAGAGCTAAGCCTGAAGATATTCAGTAATGTAAATGCATTACCTAACTCATTACTAGTGGAATTATGATGGTAACCAAGGTTCTTGAATCCAGTGTTCCAGACTGTTACCTGTGTCTCTTTATTCTTAACATATTTGATAATTCATTTCCTGAAACATGTATAATGCCTTCAAGTTTCATTCATGTTGCTGCAAATGGCAGGATTACCTTTTTTCTCTTGGCTGAATTAAATTCCATTGTATATAATTACCATACACATCATCTTTATCCATTCGTCTGTTGAGGAACACTTACATTGTTTCTATACCTTGGCTATTGTGACTAACACTGCAATAAACATGGCAGCTCAGATATTTCTCTAGATAGTTAATTTCCTCAAGATAATGTGTCTATATTTTTTCAAGTGCAACATGATTTATTCTCCTCAGTATTTCTCATAGCACCTAGTACAGTGTTTTAGAAATAGGAGATGGCCAATAAAGACTGGTGCCATTAATTAAATCAAAAATATATAGGTTTATTATCGATATACACTAAAATTAAAATTTTCAAGCAATTAGCAACAACTAAATGAGATGTAGCAAAGTAAAATGAATCAGAAAAATTGCAACAAAAACTGCTATAGAACAAAAAAGAAAAAAAACCAGATATGATCATTAAATTAGATCAGGAATAAAATGATCAAAAACAATTTTCAGAGGTTTTTATAAAGCCCCTATCAATAATTAAGTGTTAACAAAATATATCGAAGTGTCTTATGATCCAGGTTCACCATCAGATGAGCGTCCACAGCAGGGTTGCCTTGTAAGGTTTGGGGGAGGAGATTTGAGGCTTGACTAATGCACAGTATTCAACAGTTGGCTCCAACCATATTTGGGAAAGACATAAGAGGATGAGAGAATCAAAGCCATTCTATAATAGTCTTGTTAACCCAAGGGGATAAATGGAGAATAGGAACTAAAGTAACAAGGAACAAGATGGTGGTCTCTAAAACTCAGAAAGCAAAGAATCGTAATGCATGCAAAATTAAGGTGGGTTTAGACATGGGTAGTTGATGTCCATGTTGTTGATGCTCACGTCCACTTTGCAGATGTGCCTAGCGCCCATGTTGGACAAGAGGAAGGGAATCAACTTTGAAGAGAGCCTTTCTCTGTTCTTCGCCAATATCAACCACTGCAGGAGTGGATGGAATGAGATTGATAACGAAGTTTGTTGAATTCTCAGAAAGTTTTCCGACAAAATTGAAAGTTTATGTATATCTAGTACAAATATTAACCACAGAGTAGTTGATTTTAGGACATAAAGTCATAAGTATAATTGGCCAGATAACCTGAATATTTGTGTGGATATAAGCTGAAAATTTATCACGTGACCACAGACAAAAAGAGACAAATCATTCCATTAATTTGAATGTTTACACAACATATATATTGTATTGCTTAAAACATTGACCACAAGTGGCACAAAATTATAAAGTTGGTTGGCACACTTGTTTTCAATATACCTTAATATCAAGGAGTTTAATATCCTAAGACCAAATTTCATTCAATCACCAAAATTACCAAACCTGATTTGATCTTCAGAATCCTTATAAATACTTCTATGAGCAGGACACATTTCCCCATAAATATTTACTTAGTGGCAATTATTTCTGTGTGTAGAGAATTTCACATACCGCTACACGAAAACTAGTCTATGCTTTTATTTACATGCAAATCTAGAAGGGGTGGTACGTAGTAGCCAGTTGTAAATTTTTTTAATACAATGAAAAAAGGCATTATGGGAGTAAAAGAATAAGTATCTTTTCCAGATTAGCAAAATCTTTTAAATGGAGTTGATTCTTTGTAATTTCAGTTAAAAAGAATAACTTTCACTCTTGTGGAATTACTTTGATGAGAATTCATACATAATCTTCCTTTTGTTTAGTTTTAACGTGTTCAATATAGTAAATTGACCCTACAGATATCTTTTTTTTAATTTATTTACATCCAAGTTATTTAGCATATAGTGCAACAATGATTTCAGGGATAGATTCCTTAATGCCCCTTACCCATTTAGCCCTTTCTCTCTCCCACAATGCCTCCAGTAACCCTCTGTTTGTTCTCCATATTTAAGAGTCTCTTATGTTTTGTCCCCCTTCCTGTTTTTATATTATTTTTGCTTCCCTTCCCCTGTGTTCATCTGTTCTGTGTCTTAAAGTCCTCATATGAGTGAAGTCATATGCTATTTGTCTTTCTCTGACTAATTTCGCTTAACACAATACCCTCTAGTTCCATCCACGTAGTTGCAAATGGTAAGATCTCATTCTTTTTGATTGCTGAGTAATACTCAATTTTGTATAAGTATACATACCATATCTTCTTTATCCTTTCATCCATCAATGGACATTTGGGCTCTTTCCATACTTTGGCTATTGTCGATAGTGCTGCTATAAACATTGGGGTGCATGTGTCCCTTCAAAACAGTGTACCTGTATCCCTTGGATAAATACCTAGCAGTGCAGTTGCTGGGTTATAGGGCAGTTCTATTTTTAGTTTTTTGAGGAACCCCCATACGGTTTTCCAGAATAGCTGCACCAGCTTGCATTCCCACCAACAACATAAAAGAGATCCTCTTTCTCCACATCCTCGCCAACATCTGTTGTTGCCTCAGTTGTTAATGTTCGCCATTCTGACAGGTGTGAGGTGGTATCTCATTGTGGTTTTGATTTGTATTTCCCTGATGATGAGTGATGTTGAGCGTTTTTTCATGTGTCAGTTGGCCATCTGGATGTCTTCTTTAGAAAGTGTCTATTCATGTCTTTTGTCCATTTCTTCACTGGATTATTTGTTTTTTGGGTGTTGAATTTGATCAATTCTTTATAGATTTTGGATACCAACCCTTGATCTGATATGTCGTTTGCAAATATCTTTTCCTATTCTGTCAGTTGCCTTTTAAAGTGTCCTCTGTAGGTTTGTTTTTGCACACCACACGTCCACACACTAACACACACACAAATCATTAACACATACATGTACACACTTCCTAGTATGTACACTTTATAATTTTCAGTGTTCTTATTAGTATCATCTCCCTTACTCCTCAGAATAAGCTCCTTGGATGGATAGGAATTATAAAGCGGGGATCCGTATACCTAATGCACAAAGAGGAATACAATAAATATTTCATTTTATAATGAGAAAATGCAATGACAGCATAGGGATTTTACATCACTAATGAGCTATGATTTACTACTTTATGAGAGTAAAGAAATATAGAAAGCATATTTGTACACATTCAATTGCCACCCAAATAATGTGTGCAAATAAAAGAAGTGAGAAAGCAATTCACATTCAGTAAACTGGTGTTAAAAGGAAAATTCAAAACCTCACTAGGAAAACAAATGACTTAAAATACCAATAATATAAATAGGCAGATCATAGCTACTAATAAATCACGTGGTCTAATATTCATCGTTTGCCAGGAGTTGCAACAGTGTATATAATTAGTTATTTGGAAAAAAAAAAGTAGATCACCAGCTGAGGAAACACCGATCATATTTAAATAAATTCAGGCTTGATGAAGTATAATCAGTGGCATCAGAAGGGACAAAACAAATATCTGTAATTCTATTCTCCTCAAAATACAAACAGTTATAACTGTTAAATCTGTGGGCCGTCGTACCAAACAGGGTCTTGCCAGCTGATTAGTTCTAGAAGTTCTAGTACAGCTGTCAGCCAAGAGTTCGCTGGATAATGGCCTTAATACTTTGCATGATAAACTGACGTGTCAGAATTGACCTGGAAATATATCTGATAAATCTAAACAGGTTTCATGTTCAAGAAATCGTATATGTCGAAGAAGGTCCAAATATTAACACTGGTATCTAAAGAAAACATATCAGGAACTTGAAAACTACAGTTGGGGTGGAGGGAACCAAAAAGGATCTTTTTTTTTTTTTTCTCCATAATTGGAAAGGAATAATCTGAGGTTAAAAAAAACTATCTAGATACATCTTTTGGAGAATAAAACATAAAGCCTTGAGACCGTGGTTGGAAGCAGACAAGACAATAGAGAAACCTAAACTATTCTGTGTAATCAATTGATAGAAATTTGGGACTGTAGAGGACAAAGACAAATAGATACAGTATATCAGGTAAGGCAGCTGACCTTAAAAGAACAACAGGTAAGAGACTGTTGCCAGGCAGATAACCAAAGGAAGATCAAACGTATATTTTAAATATTTTGCACTGCTGTGATGCGAAGGCCTTGTACAGCCCCAGACTTTCATTCTTATTTATCACATACATTAATGTCTTCAATAGTGGTTAACATAATAATAATAATAATAGTGAAATGAGGAAAAATTAATTTTGTTTGGGTCAGCTTGGGACAGAAGGAGAGAGGTGGGAAATGAGAATAACTACCTCATTCTACTAAGGTATTTACAATGATCTAAAAATAATCTTGTTTTTAAAATAAAAGACTGTATTTTACCATAATACTTTATCATTTTTCTAAAATGCTATGTTTCTGGAAATTCTCTGGCATTATCCAGTGCCTAAAAGGGTATGCATGTTAGACTTTCTCCTTTCTTTACATACATTTCTTATAAATCACGTCCTACAATTTGATTTTCTAACATTTTCTGAAATTCAAATTTTTTGCTTCTGCCGTAATTTCCTGATTTCATTAAATATATCGTCATTTATGAATGGATTAATGAGATGACTTTCAAAACAGTTTTCTTGTACGTAGTCTTCTCAAATTCATCCTTCACACTAAATGATATTTCTTGAGCAGACAGCTACCCACCACACTTTTGATTAGAATACTTTCAGGGTTCATCCTTTACAACTGCTCTTTTTAAAATATGGTCTAGGGTCTCCTACTAGTTGACTAAAAGAGGGGAAAATCCATCCAGGCAGATGTTTCATTTCAATTTGGGTTTTAAAAGAAATTTAAGTATGTTTTTAGATTGTGTCTTAGGAGATATAATATGGCCATGTGAATGGTCTGTCTGTAAAAATATAGATTTGGAAGAAATTCTTTCCCATGATTATTTAGCTCATTGAACCCCTTCTTCCCTTTTCTGTTTCACCCTCAGCTAATAATCTTATAGAATCCTATTTACATGAACATTGTGGAAATATACCCTGGCCTAAAGTAGAAATTCAAAGTTACTTAGAATGATATAAAAGGGCATAATCTTGCCTTTGGCTAAAAATCCAATTACATATCCCTTTACTCATAACCTTATGATTTATGTTTTATTAATGAAAAATGTATTTAATTCTCTGCAGAAAAAATCCCGTTTCATGAACTCTAGAGTGGAAAAACTCTTATCTCCTCTTCTCGGCCCCTTTTCTCTTCTTAAACTAGCTTAACACTGTCTAATTGAACTTTCTACAAGAAAAAAATGTTTTATATTTGCACAATTCACCATGGTAGTCATGAGCTACATGTAGTTATTGAGCTCTAAAAGTATAGATAATATATCTCAGGGACTGAAATTTTAAGTTTTTTTATATTTTAGTTAATATAAATTAAAATAGTCATGTAGGTCTAGTGGCTCCTAATTAGACAGTGTGGTTCAAGCTATTTAAATAAGATTGTCGATGAATCCTCTTATGACAACCTGCACCAGCTTCCAAGCGGAAGATGACCCTTTTTTCCAATATTTCTCTTTCTTCAGTGCATCTAAACACCTCCTCCTTCTGTGTGTGTGTGTGTGTGTGTGTGTGTGTGTGTGTGTGTGCGCGCGCACGTGTTTAATGTTTATTTAGTTTTGAGAGAGAGCACAAGGAAGGGAGGGGTGGGGGGGGGCAGAGAAAAAGGGTAACAGAGGGTCCAAAGCAGGCTCTGCGCTGACAGCAGACAGCCCAATGAGGGGTGCAGACTCAAGACCTGAGCAGAAGTTGGACGCTCAATGGGCTGAGCCGCCCAGGCGCCCCTCCTTCCGTGTTCTTTAATATTCTAGTGTCTAACATCATTTTTATTTTTTTTTAAAGTTATTTCCTTTCCTAGAAAAAAAGAATTTAATCCTTAGCCTTCCTGAGCCTTAGCTGTTTTAGATTTAGTTGATGGAAATGGAATTCTTAGTCTCTGCCAACCTTGGCAGGAAATAAAAAGATGGCCAGGTCTGGGGCCCCTGGACGATGCAGTTGGTTAAGTGTCTGACTCTTGATTTCAGCTCAGGTCATGAGTTAGAGCTGCTGTGTTGGGCTCTGCACTGCCACTGCAGAGCCTGCTTGGGACTCTCTATCTCCCGCCCGCTCTCCCCTCTCTCTGTCCCTTCCACACTCATGCTAGCACACACACACACACTCTGTCTCAAAATAAAAAAAAAAAAATTAGCTAAAAAAAAAAAGATGGTCAGTGGTGATGGCCATTCAATGGTCACTGGGGTGGTTTTCCTTGTTCATGAATGTAAAGGTGGCATTTTAAACTCTTATCTCAGACTCATCTCAATAACAAAAAAATATTTTCCTATACAATACGCTGTACTTTCATTTTGAAACTTCTGATTCAGAAAAACACACTGGAATTATTATTTGTAGAACTTGATACTTCAGTAACTATGATTACTTTGTGTGAATCAGCTCATTAATTCCGGGAGCTCTACCCAGGCATAGGGAATAGTTGGTATCTTTGGTCTTTAAGTTTCTTGTTGAGAGAAAGGTGGATAAATATTATACTGAGTGTTTATGAGGAACGGTGTCTTGGTTCCTTACATTAGAAATAAACACAATGCTGCTTTGGAAAGAAATACAATCAACCTCAGACTAGTTCTTGGTATCATTATCATACTGGGGGAAAATGAAAGGGTGTTTCATTTCTAAACTCATATGTTGAGTACAGAAAAAGAAAGGTGCTCATTAAGATATTTTATGGAGTGAAAATGAAAGTAAAATCAAGTGTCTAAACAGACAAGAGGAAACAATTGTGTGACATCTTACACAAAATAACATTTGTTAATATTCAAAGTATTCCTTTTGTTTGATTTTTTTTACTATCTCCACAAAAACAAGTATCACGAGGAAGGCACTTTTCTCTTATTAGCTTCTATGTAACCTATGCTGACAATATTGCTTTTTCTCCTATGAAAGAAGAGTGAACTCAGGTGTTTGTAGTACTGAAAAGCATTATTTATGACTAAATAATTCCTAGACTAATGTAATTTAAGTAAACCAAAATTTGACTAAACTAAAATAATTATGGAATTATAGACATCAGGGAATATTTTAACCTAGAGTTACATTGTTGGGTTTAAAAATAAAACATGAAAATACAATCAATTTAACAATATTGTATTTTTGATGATTCAGGGAAAAAAATCTATGATTGAATGCGGACTTTCTGGAGACCAAAAAATAGTATCAATATTGATAAGAGAAAAACATTATGCAATGTCTTAGTAACTGTACTTTACCTCCAATGATCAAAATAAAATAGGTTACCTGGGCGGGGTGGGGGGGGGGTGGAATCTTTAAAGGCAGGGTTTCTGGCCGATGATCTGTGACCTGAAGATACACAAAAGGACGGAAGCAAAGTAAATGTTCTATCAATGATTTCTAAGCCAGTGATAGAAATTATGATTGAGAACTAAATGCAGAGACAGTAAAGTTCTTTCCCAGCTGTACTGTCCCATGCTGTTACGATCTGGGCAAACCACTTTAACTTTTTTGCCTAAATTTCTTTATAATTAAGGGACATTTCCTGGTTTGAAAAAAAAAAAAATGTCTTTGTGTACTGTTTTGTTTCGATTCTTGTAACACTCCTGAGGAGGGACAAAATGGGAGTCATTACAGGATTACAAAAATTTGCTCAGATTTCTGGTATTCGACTTCATTTCTGCTGCTATGTGACTTTTTAAAGTCACTTCAAACCTTTCTACAATTTCTTTGCATTTAGTATTGTAACTCCTATCCATTCTTATACTAAAAGTTAGTGATTTGTAGGCAATAATCTGAATCCGAAGCACACACGGCTGATGAGGATGCTATAACATCACCGAACATCTCTTTATAAGACCTTTGAGGGGTGTTTGGGTGGTTCAGCAGGTTAAGCGCCTGACTCTTGATATCCGCTCAGGTTACGATCTCATGGTCATGATCTTAAGGTCAAGGTATCACGCCCTGCATCAGGCTTCTGGCTGAGCATGGAGCCTGCTTGGGATTCTCTCCCTCCATCTCTCTCTCTCTCTCTCTCTCTGCCCCTCCCCTGCTAATGCACACTTTCTCAAAAATAAATAAAGTTAGGGGCAGCTGGGTGGCTCAGTCAAACTTCTGACTTTTGCTCAGATCATGATCTCTCAGCTCATGGGTTCAAGCCCAGCATTGGGCTTGGTGCTGACAGCTCAGAGTCTGGAGCCTGCTTTGGATTGTGTCTCCCAAATTCTCTCTGCTCCTCCTCAGCTTGTGCTCTCTCTCTCTCTCTGTCTCACTCAAAAATAAATAAACCCTTAAAAAACTAATAAAAATAAATAAACTTAAAAAATGACCTTTGAACTGCTGGTAGAATGTTCTTAAGAAATGAGTAAGTGACACAGACCACTGATGTACATATTTCAAAATGTTTGCTGTTTGCTGTTCTTTTGACGAGGGCAACACGTAACAACCTATTTAGCAACAAGTGGCTGATATTGAGAACTGTCAGGTCTGAAGAAGGTCAGGCATTTTTTAAGAATCTCCACAATGATATTATTGCCTTCATCAAATTCTGCTGGAGCTCAGTCAGAAATTCACACAGCTGAGAACCTCTGATATTCTGATATTACTTGCTATCTAAAAGCTTCATCTCTCTCCACTGGTGTTTCAGAAGATTAAGTCTTAATGGTATGAATTGTATTACTCACATTCCTATAAAGATATGAAATTTTGAAGAGTAATTTCACTGTCAATTTAATTACTTCTTCGAAGCTCATGCATTTCCAAGCAATTAAATTTAATTTTTAAAGATCTGTTTCCTTGGTCACTTTCTATGTAACGTGAAATCCCTGGAAAATCTTGGTAAATTTAAAGCTGAGCTCTGTTATTTTCTTAGATTGTTAAGAAATAGTTTATTCTCAGAATAAACAAAGTAGAAACTAAAATAATTTGTCTCAGAATTATTGCTTGTCATATTTATTCTAAACTGAAGAAGCTATAGATATACTTATTGTTGCCTTTTCTGTAACAAAACAAAATAGACCATATTTCTGTCTTTGTTTTCTTTTTCCTGTTATTCCATAAAATATTGTCTGGTCGTATTTATTTGCCTGTTCTCAACATAGGAATTTATAGACACAGAATAAAATTAATATAATTTTCTGAGCATCCTCGTAATCCTATTATTGAATTCTGTCTCCTCAAGTGTTTTATGCAATGGGAAAAGCCAGTAATTATGACTGTCATTAATTATTACTTGCTTTCCTAAAAATAGAACCTAAGAACCTGAAATTTATTGGCTTAGGTTAAAACCTTCAGGGACTAATTTAGTTTGTTCTCTCACATAAGGAGGTGTTATGTCAGAAAAATTTACAGTAAAACCTTGGTTTCCAAGCATAATTCATTCCAGAAACATACTTGTAATCCAAAGCCCTTGTATGTCAAAGTGAATTTCAAGAACCATTGGCTCAGTTGTGATCATGTGATGTGTGCCGTCAATTACTACTCATACTGCAAGACATCGCTCTTTAATCAAGTTAAAATTTATTATGAATGTTTGCTTGTCTTGGGGAATACTCACAGAATAAGTTACTTGCAACCCAAGGTTTTAGTGTACTAGAAAAATTTGGAACCAGATGAATATACTAAACCTGCCTCACGGCTATTAAATACGTATTGACAGTAAGCAATATACACAAAAGCCCTGATATGTGAATATAGTTTGAGAACTAGACCCCAAATGCAGTCACATGGCAGGTTAGGGCTTCTGCATATATATTTGAGTGGGACACAATTCAGTCCATTACAGGACACACTCAAGAGAGTGAAAAGATATTCTACAGAAGGAGACAAAAAGTAAATCACCTATACAATAAAGGTCTGGTATCGAAAATATATGAAGAATGCTTACAATTCAACAACGTAAAGACAACACAATTAAAATTTTTATGAATTATATCAAGTAGAAATTATAAATTCTATTAATTCCATTGTCATTTTTCCATGTGCCTACCTTCCTGTGAAGAAATCGGTCTTCTAAAGGTCGGGAGAGTGGCTTTTGTGACAGAAAGCAGCAATCTCTATTATGGCCTCTCCTTTTGGCTACTAACATATAGATAGATATTAGTCTTTCTGAGTATATAACGCATTCATCCTTTCCCAAAGGGAAAGAAACCTAATGTCATCCATTTACTCACATCCATTAGTAGCTAAACATTCAAGATCTATGAGTGACATGGAATTCTTCCCAACAGATCCAAATAAGGCCCAGAGTGATCCTGAAATCTACAAATTGAAATACTAGATACATGCCCATGTACATCCAATAAACTGATGATATGAGAATAGATATTACATTAAGAGAAGTAGAGTATGAGAAATACATTAGCTGATAGCCAATGAGGCTTAGAAAATAATGTTCACCATGACTAATAAAGACTGTTCTGACAATAAGAGCAAGTTTCCTAGCTAGCTTACAGTGTAATAGCATGATTCACTCTTTGGGAAGACCTTTTTTCCCCATTGCCCATTGTGACCCTGGATTTGTCTTTGGGGACATAGGAGAGAGGAGAAAGATGTGTCCTTATTCAGTAGCTCTCCAGGGCTGCCATATCTCAGATGTGCCTTGCAGAGATGGCCATCGTGAGGGTTTGTAGCCCATTTCCTGTTGGTATCATCTGGCTATGGGGATTGTTTAAGGCTTTTAATTATATGTCAAATTAAGGGTTTTTCTAACAATAAAATTCCCTGAAAAATATGGTAAGATCTTATTTGCGTCCAATCAATTGTATATGCAAATGATCACAATCAAAGCCTCCGTACAGACACAATTTTTAAAGTGTGAGTGAGATCTCTTGTTTTCTTTTTTCTAGCCTCTGGGTTCTGTCCATTTTCCTTGTGATATAGCATCCAACAGCTTTGTCACTAAGATCATGGTCTTTGTAGGGAAGGGCACAAATCTACTAACTTATGTAGAGTCCTTCCTAAGTTTCAGTTTGAAATAAAGGTGATGCCAGAGGGATACCTGGGTGGTTTAGTCGGTTAAGAAACTGTTTCTAGATTTCAACTCAGGTCATGGTCTGAAGGTTCATGAGTCTGAGACCCACATCTGGCTCTGCGCTGACAGTGTGGAGTCTGTTTGGGATTCTCTCTCTCTCTCTCTCTCTCTCTCTCTCTCTCTCCCTCTTTTTCAAATAAATAAATAAACTTTAAAAAAGAAAGAGGTGATGCCAGATATTTCAAACTTGGAAGTGTGGTTAGCTGTTGTTTGTAGATTCCAGGTAGAGAAAGTCTCCTTTATCAAGCTTTGTCTTATTTCTCTATCTGTACTGAATCCACCCCAACCCTAAATCAATCTATCTTTTGTAGGACCTTTCTGGAAATTTTAAAAACAGTCAGCACAATGAAAATTATAAAAATAATCTCAACTTTCCCCCAATATTTTACCTGAAACAATGTATGATTGTCTTTTAAGGTAAAGCAGATAACTTATTCACTCAAACTTGGCAAGTTCACCAGCTTTCCAGCCTGTGATATGTATGTTTCTACCTCTCACTGCCCTGCTAATTCCTCAAGCCAAAACATAATTTGTATTTTGTTTTTTTGCAAAGAAGCATTCCTGGTACCATCTCTTATATCTGTGCAGACAATGTTTGGCTGTGAATTACAGAGACATAAAAATAATGGCTTAAAATGTAGAAGTTGAGTTCACTGTGACAGTAAAAGTCACATGTAGTTATTTAAGTTGGCCGTGAACCAGGCTGTTTCCCAATTCCTTTCTTACTACACTCTTTATAGCTCCTATCTTCATAGTCCAACACGAAACTGTAGCCATCTTATGGCTAATTCCAAAGAGCGATGAAGAAGCTGCAAAAATGGATCTCAGGAGCCCTATAGAACATTTCTCAGGATGGGTTGTTATTTTATATTTTGGCTTTTATTCCCTTGGTCACGTGCTGCTCCTGAACTCAAAGTTACATGAGAAATGTATCTTCTATTTCAGTTGGCCTTGATGTCAGTTAAAAATTAGAGGTGCTGTATGGAGGACAAGGCCATAGGGGAGACAACAAGCAGTCTCCGCATGGAATATCTCATTGTTCTTTAAGTCTGCCACATTTTATGATCATCTTAACAATTAGTGGAATAACCTTTACATGATATTAAAAGCCTGTAAAGGGGGCATGACCCCCCTGGCTTTGTGCTTTTTAAAATTTATTTTTCTTTTATAACTTTTACCTATCATTGTGCCTTCTTTCTTTTGATATTTCGTGAGTCTGACCTCAAATATAAGAAGAATATTAAATAGGTGGCCTTGATTATTCAGTTGGCAGATATTTTAAAGGCAAAGGTAACATGGATTGAAGAAAATGAATTCTGTATGGAAAAAAAAAAGGAAACCAAATTATTTGACCAGTTCTTTGAGAATGGGATGATGATTCAATCTGTTAGATTAATTTTAAGTCATAAAGAAAACAAAGGTAAAGACAATGTTGAATATACAATTTAGCTATTTTTTACTTAGCTGGTAAGAAATTAAAATTTATTTATACACATAAATGAAAATTGATATTTTTCTGCGTTTTTTAAGGATATGTGTGCTATAAAGTATATGAAGATAAATCCCGACTTTATCTCAGTCAATCAAGCAATTATTGCATATACAAACTGCAACAAGTGAAATGAGAGATTACGTGATAGTGAACATGTCCAGGTACCTGATTTTAGGACCACATTTACTTGTGATTCAAGGTGCACTTTTTTGATTGTATGTCCTCAACATTCTGCCTCCAAATAGTCTTAAAATATTTTCTTACTATTAAAGTGCACGAACTCTTTAGAACTTCACATCATGTTTAAGTGAAGGATTTCCTTCCTGCATTTCTGAGAAATTGATTTTTTCCCCAAATTTTAAAAATTTATTTCTTTTAATGTTGATTTATTTTTGAGAAAGACAGAGGGAGAGAGAGAGAGACCACAAGCAGGGGAGGAGCAAAGAGACAGGAGGACAGAGGATCTGAAGCAGGCTCTGTGCTGACAGCAGAGAGCCCAGTGCAGGGTTGGAACTAATGAACTATGAGATCATGATCTGAGTCAAAGTCTGACACTTAACCAATTCACCCAGATGCTCCTTTTTCCAAATTTTTAACCCTGAGAAGAATCAATACAGAATTTTGGATTATTATTTATTATTCTTTAAGAAACATAATTATTCTTTAGGAATTGTAGCTTAATGATCAATGCAGAAAAGTTTTTAGATCAAGGGTTTCACTGACAGTAAGTAGAAAAAAAGAACAGAAAACCTGACAAGCAGAGCTGAAGGTTAAGAGAGTAACACATGAAAGAGAAGCAGTCACCAATGAGAAAAGTGCAAATGAAGGTCAAGAAAATATAATTGAAATTATATTATGGAAAAATAGGCAAATTAATATATATTAAAAGTCTATACATTATTGAGAAAAAGAATAAATAATGCCACACATAATTGTTGAAGAATACAAAGACTTTAGGGAAAAAATAAGTGGATATTTAGCATATAACAAGATCCTTATGATCACTTCTTGCAAAATAGATGAAAATTAAAACTAACATGATACAATTCTTTTAGAAACTAAGTGATGACAAGTAGTCAAAAATTTGATAACAGATAATAAAGTATAACCCAATTAAAAATTACAAACCTTCCCTCAAACACTATCCACATATTCATTAAAAAGTTAAATTTACTCCATAGCATTATCAATATCTAACACACTGTATATAATATTTTATATAAAATGCACATATATTTTTTTATATTTTAAATAAACTGTACATAGGCTATACGAACACAGTTCTTTCAACTTCTCGGTTCAACTTTTTTTCTTGATCACCAATCCAATCTTTGAGGCCAGTAGAAAAAGTGCTTCTGGACAAATCTTTTTTCTCCTTCCCACCCCCCCCCCCTTCCATGTCCTTTTCTTTGTCTTTCTGTTCATCTTATATCCAACGTCATCTTTTTCTTCCTCAGGTTGCCCTGGCACAGAACTTCTCTTTCAATCACTGGGGAAACATAGCTTCAGCACAAAAAATATCTGAGGAAATTCAAAGCTCACTGATGTTGTAAAGAGCTAAATTCTAAAACTCTGTGTTGCATTGGGACACAGATCTTCAGAATTTCCTTTTGTTGCTGTTTTATAGGGTAAAATATTTTTTTATCACGGGAGAAAAAAGATGGATGGCTATTGTAGTTGAGCTCTGTATAACCTTCACTAAACCTCAATAACTTCTAAAATGCAAGATTAATTTAGAAGCAACATTCTCACTAGGACTAATAGTCACTCTGATCATTTTAATGAACATGGAGTTGAGGCAGGAAACAAATCTATGACGGTTGTGTTTGCAAACCATGCTCGTTCAGAACTGTTCTTTTATTTGTAAATGAACAGTAATATCAACTAGAAATTAAAATCAAACGGTGTAGAGTGAAGGTTTTGCCAGTTTCTATGACCAATGATATTCTCATCATTTAACATACGTCTTCAGTGATCTGTTAGAACATTTTAATTTTAGAGGAAATGGCCAGAAGTGTTAGCAAGTGTTCAGGGAATAAAGAAGATCTGGGTAAGCAGTCTCTGGAGTGTAAGCGGAATGCAGTAATTTCAGACAAGTTGGTCAAGATGGGCATCGCTGTGGTCTGTTATATAAATATGTAATACTTAGCAGAAGATCCACTACCTCATAAGCAATGGTAACTTTTAATTACTATTTAAGGGTTTATTCAACTGGAAAATATTTTAAAGCATTTTTGAAATTGATGTGATATGCATAGACTTGAACGTTAGAAATGAAGCATTTTAACACAACAAAATTTTATTTTTATTTTAACTAGTTTGAAGCAGTCTTTGAGGACAATAGAGTTAAGAAAGAAATCGTGTCATAGTGCCACACAAAAATAAGCTAAGCAACCATGAAACTCATGAGAAATAGTTTGTGTGTCAATGGACAAGGTTTCCTTTCAAACCAAGTATCGTGTGTGTGTGTGTGTGTGTGTGTGTGTGTGTGTGTGTGTTCCTCTGTCTCAAAACCTTTCTAGCTACTGTCTGGTTTTCAAAATCTCATCTCAAATATCCTCAAATATGAAATCTAATATCAAAAGGGGACTAAATTGCAAAGGAATATACACTGTCTTCAGTTGGTGATAGCTTTCTGTCCTTAGAGTGGAACATATGGAAATAAACTTAGACTCTAGGTCCCAGAGATCCTTCAGAAATCACCATTGTTCATCTTCACAATTTACACACCATGACAGTGACACCCTGGAGGCTCTATTTTTTCCCTAGGGCACTTGATGACTTAATTTTGCTAAAACTTACCTTTTTTTTCTACTTCAGATATAGTATTTTGTCTTTGGTAAGAAAAAAAAAATGTTATTATCATGTATCCTTTGCATCAATGCTTCCCTGCCTAAAAAAAAAAAAAAAAAAAGCCTGCTAATTTCAAACACAAAAGTAATGTAGCCCACTAAATTATGGAATACCATAGAAAGGGAGTATCATCTTGTCAGTCTCACTATTGTATATGCATTTTAGAAGAAAGCAATCTTTTCTGCCTCAGTTATGTTCCCTTTATTGCACTGTTTTCATACTAGAGCACACTGCAGGGTTAACAGTTTTTAAAGTAACTCATAATTTTGTGCACATCTCTGCCATATTATTACAATCTGCATTCTGTTTAAGGTTTAATTTTAAAAATAATTGCCTCTTATTAAAATCCCCCACATTACATTATTGCTGGTCATGCAGAAAATTACTTTGCTGCAGGAAACAAAACCATCCAATATAATCTTTTCTCCTTACAGCAGAGGAGATAATTGGATTAATCACAAGTCAAAATCTTGGAAGTAAAGTACTTTGTTGGCTAAACTGAGCCATGCCTGCCATTTACAGATGACAGACGATAGAGCTTCAGTGATGCTAGATAATCAAGTGCAACCAGTCACCATAATAATGAGTATTTGGAAAATATTAAAATGTATTAATTATCCACTAAGTAGGTAAAGCTGGACTAGCCCCATGGGGAAGTAGTTGCCTTGTTAAGACATCATCATATAACCATGACCACTTAGGCAACTTTCTCCTCAGCCTACCTTATACTATATTGTAAATGTTAAAAAGCACTTGATAAAGAAGAAGAGGTCTTTTATGCTGTGAATTTTTCAATGATTGAGCTTACTGCATGGCTTTGAGAATAATATTGGATCCTAATTGTGCACATTGGCTTGATTCATCAGTGATTCTGTATGTATTTTTTAGAATTAATGATTTTTAGAATTAATGATTTTAAAATACACTCAAAAATGTTTTTTTAATATTTATTTATTTTTGAGAGAGAGAAAGAGAGAGAGAGAGCCTGAGCGTAAGTGGGGGAGGGGCAGAGAGACAGGAGACACAGAATCCAAATCAGGCTACAGGTTCTGAGCTATCAGCACAGAGCCAGATGCAGGACTCAAACCCACGAGCTGATATTATGACCTGGGCCAAAGTGGGGTGGTCAACCAAACGAGCCACCCAGGCGCCCCTTAAAATATACATTTTAGAGCAATGCCCATATTTTTAAGAATTCAATAAGAAATCTGAATTTTAGCAAGGAGTTTTATTTGAGAACATTTAGGCATATGTTATTTTGAAATTTTAGATATGAAAGGAACTTGAAATTATTTAATATTATCAACAGCAAAAATAAAATACAGAGAGGCTGCATTCCTTGTGGAAAAATACACCATTAGTGAAAATGTTAGAATGAGAATTCATGTCAACCATGCTCAGTAAAATACTCATTGTACTACTACTCAAGTTTACTTAGAATAATTGTAAAATTAATCACTCAGTATATTTAAGCAATTATAGGAGAAACTTCCTGAAAATTTAAATGTAGCACAAATTCACAAATCTCAAATGTACAACACAAAATGAAGACACCCTGATGACTATTACCTAGGTTAAGAAATAGAATATCACCAACAAGGCCCTCTCATGCTCCTCCTGATCTCTAATCTCTCTTCTCCCCAAAGAAAATGACTGTCATGACTTCTAAAGCCATGAGTTAATGTTATATATGCAGTATTAATTCTTTTATGCCTTGCATAATTTGCTCAAAATTATGTTGGAAATATTCATTACATGTGACAGGAACTTTTTTTAATGTTCAAGTGTAGAGTTTTAGTTCATCTAGTTTTACAATTGTGTAATAAATCATCATATAAAGTATTCCACGAAATAGTAATTGATTATTTATATTATTTACACACTATGGTTAATGTGGCTATAAACATTTTAATGCAAATTATTTTGGTTCAATAGTCATGCTTTTGATTATATACCAATTAGTGAAATTGTTGAGTCGTAGAGAATGTTTATGTGCAAATCATGTAGAAAATGCCCAAATGTTTATCCAATGTAGTTATACCAATTTGCAGTCTAATCGCAAATGTGTAATAGTTGTCTTTCCTTAAAATCCTTGCTGAACACTAGTATTGATAGTCTTTTTAATCTTAACCATTTGAATGGTAGGTAATTACTAAGTTTTCAATAATTTGATAAATTCTCACAGATTATTTACCAAGATAGACCACATTCTAGGCCATTAAATATGGCATAACAAATTATAATAAACAGAAACAATTACATTTGTCTTTTAATTAATTTATTTATATAATTCTATTTAAAGTGATTATCAATATAGTTGGGTTAAAATCTACCATGGTGGTACCTGTTTTCTGTTCAATGCACTTGTCCTTTGATTCTTGTTTGGTCCTCTTTTGCTGCCTTCTTGGTTTTAATTGAAGTTATTATTGATTCCATTTTATGTCTTATTAATATATTAGCTATATTTCTTTGGTAAACAAAATTACTGCTTGCCCTTGTTTTTACAACATACTTTTTAAAATTACATTTTATATAAACACTTTTAAAAATATCATTTGCTGGGGTGCTTGGGTGACTCAGTCAGTTGAGCCTCCGACTTTGGCTCAGGTCGTGATCTTGTGGTCTGTGAGTTTGAGCCCTGCGTTGGGCTCTGTGCTGAAAGCTTGGAGTCTACAGCCTGCTTTGGATTCTGTCTCCATCTCTCTCTGCCCCTCTCCCACTCATGCTCTATCTCTCTTCCTCTCAAAAACAAACAAAAAATTTTTAAAAAATATCATTTGCCTTTCAATACAAATATCTTATAATGAGTATAACCAATTTCTTCCTCTTGCATCATGTGAGCTTGCTGTTATTCATTTTATTTATTTTTCTGCTATAATTATCCAATATATTGTTAACAATATTATTTAAACTGTTATCACTTAAATCAGTTAAGAATAAAAATAAAATATTTTATTTTACCTTCATTTATTTTTTGGTGAATTTCTCCTTCTTTATTTATGTAGAGCCAAGAAAGCAGATCTCAGATACTGTATCTGTGGATGCACCTTCATTCATATTTCAGATAAGTTGGTATACTCTGAACTCTTAGTTTTCAGATGGGTTAAGAAAAGTTGATAATTTTCAGTTTATTCAAATTTTTCTTATTATGATGAGAGTGATGATTTCCAAACTTTTTATGTAATGGAGGCAAATCTAGAAATATTCTAAAATTCAGTTTTATATTTGGTCTTCTAGTCAGCAATTTACTATAGTCACTTAATACTGATATTTTATACTTAGATTATTTTAGATTTTCTACATATGCAGTTATGCATCTGTGAGTAGCCACAGTTTTATTTCCCACTATTCAGTCTGTGTGTCTTCCTTTTTTTCCTTTCTTTCCTCCCTCATCCTAATTCTTTCATTTCTTTACTGGCTAGGACCTTCAGCCCAGCATTTAATATAATCAAAAGAAAAATTAGAAAAGATTTTAACTGAATAAAACTTTTGAAAGTATGTGATGCAGGCAAAAGAGTCATTATATGAAAATCCAAAACTATAGTTGATAATAATATAAAGGATTTCAGTGTCTATGATAAAAAAAAAAACAGGAAAAGAAGAGTTTACATAGTAAATAAAATGAAGAAAACAATGATTAGAGCAGGTATCTTTGAAAGAGAAAATTAATGAATGTAAGGGAAATCAATAAAACTAAGAACTGTTATTTTATTTATTTATTTGTATATTTTTTAATGTTTTTATTTATTTTTGAGAGAGAGAGAGACAGGATATGAGCGGGGGAGGGGCAGAGAGAGAGGGAGACAGCAGGCTTCAGGCTCTGAGCTGTCAGCACAGAGCCTGATGCAGGGCTTGAATTCATGAGCTGTGAGATCATGATCTGAGTCAAAGTCAGACGCTTAACCAACTGAGCCACCAGGTGTCCCCCCCAAAAGCTATTATTTTAAACAAATTACTAAATTTGATTAAAAAAATAACTGGCTTGTAAGAAAAAGTAATGAAAATATAGTCTACTAAATATCTAAGAAATAGTGGGTATTAAGGTAATATATTGAACAACTTTATGCTACCAAAGCGAAAACATTTAGATGAAATTGGCAATGTCTTAAAAGACACAAATGATTAAAACTGATCTAAGAAGAAATAGAAAACCTTAATAGTCCTACTTCTTGAAAAAAGACATAATTGTTATTTAAAAACTTTTCTATAAATAAAAGTCCAAGCCTACATAAATATACTGGTGAATTCAATTAAATATTAAGGAATGACTAATATAAATCCTATTTGAGAAAACATAGTAAATGTTTTCTTATTTCATTTAATGAAAATGAGACAATTTCATTTAATGAGGCAAAAATTACCATGATACCTAAATCAGAAAAAGTACTAAAAATATATCCTTTGTATAGTAAATATGTATCTATTTCCACAATGGAAAGATATAAACATTGATGCTTGAATAGATGAAAATACATAGATACAAAAATCTTTAGCAAAATATTAGCCAGCAGCAACTAAAGTATATAAAGAATTAATTTATTTTAACCAAGTGGTGTTTCACTGGTATACAATATTGGTTTAATATTAGAACATCAATAAATGCAATTCACCACAATACTAGAAGTTCTAAAATGTGTATTAGAACATGAAAAATTGAAAAGCATGTAGATTAAAAGTGAGGCAGTAAAACACAATTTTCACTTGACAAGACTCATTATGGAGAAAATCCAGGAATCTATAAAAATATTACTAATTAGACAATTTCATAGGCTTATAGGAAACATGATCAACATGCAAAACTAATTGTATTATATTTCTATATAGTAGAAAGAACTAGAATATGGAATAAAGTATAATTTAGAACAATATTCAATACATAAAATACATAAAGATACAATTAATATAACATGCATAATACCTCGAAACTGAACACTCCCATGGAGTCCTGAGAGAAATACAAGAAAATGTAAGAAAAAAAAATGGTCCTATACAATTTTCACTGAATTTAAGATTTAATATTGTCAATCTGTAGATTTATGAATCTGGTACTGGAATCCCCTGAATTTTTCATGCAGATTACCAAGATGATTCTAAAATTTAAGGGTGCCTGGGTGGCTCAGTAGGTTAAGCATCTGACTTCAGCTCAGGTCATGATCTTGTGGTTCCTGAGTTGGAGCCCCCCATTGGTCTCTGTGTTGACAGCTGGGAGCATGGAGCTTGCTTCGGATTTTGTGACTCCCTCTCTCTGCCCCTCCCTTGCTTGCACTCTCTTTCTCTCAAAAATAAATAAAACATTAAAATTTATATGGGAATTCAAAGACTAAGAACTAAAACAATGAGCAGGAAGAAGAGGATTAGATGACTTTTACTATTTATTGCAAGTCTTACAGTAAAGTTACAATAAAAAGATAGGGTGGTATATCTGTTAGGACAGACATAGAAATAAATGGAACCGTATAGGGAGACCAGGAATAAGTCCACAGATATTTGATCAATAGATTTTTTTAAGTAGGCTCTAGGCCCAATATGGGGTTCGAAACCCACAACCTGGAGATCAAGAGTCCCATGCTCCACCGACTGAGCCAACCAGTCACCCCAATAATTTGAATTTTAGTAAAGATGCCAGGCAGGCCAATGGGGGAAAGGAATGTCTTTGCCAAAAATGATGTTGGGACAACTGTTTTTGAAAAAAAAAATAGCCTTGAAATTCATGATGAACGCAGAATTACTGAAAAGGACTCATAGACTAAAATGTAGATGTTACAATTATAAAACTCTGGGTGGAAAAAAAAAACAAAAAAAGAGAAATTCCTTGAGACTTTGGAATATGCAAAGATTTCTTATACAGTTATTACAAACAGAAAAGAAAAAGATAAACCTTATTAAAGTCATATGTAAAGTATACTAAAAGGTGATTTTTAAAAAAGGAGCCATTGATATTACTGAAAATCACTGGAGAAAAAAATATGGACAGTACGACTGAAGAATCCAAATAGGAAAATGACGATGTATCCTTGTCAGAAGTTCTGAAACAAAGCATGTATTACAAAGACAACCACCCAATGGGAAAAGTAAGCAAATCAATGAGATTGAGGGCAGAAATTTGAAAAACCTTTAAAATTAATGAGATAAAAACAATGCAGGACATTGGCATAGTGTTGGCAGCAATTTCATATTATGTTTAGTTTGCTTAAAAACAAAACAAAACAAAACAAAACTTACATATGTGAATAATTTATGGAACAGATCCATCAAAGAATTTTGATTATAAAGAAGTAAGGTATGACCTGGTTAATAACTTTTCCTAAAGATTAAGTCGTGAGCAAAATTAGCTTAACTCTAAACAAAATGGATTAGCGATAGAGCTGGTAACGAACCATTTTTAGTTCAACATCGTTTATAATTCAAATTATCCTACCATTTGTGACCAATGGGCCCATGAGTGACTCTCTCAGAGAGATAACAGCAAAGTTTGATTAACAAAATTAACAAGACAGTTTTGCTAAGGTTTCTGTGTAAGGCACTGAAGCATTGATAAACTTGCTTAATAGAATATGCACAAAAGAGAACGAAAATTACTTCCTATTCTTGATTATTTTTGAGCCCATTGAAACATGGGACTAACATGGAGGTTGGCCCTTCTTAGTGAATCAAGACAGTTTACACGTTCAAGACTTGAATTACTTCCTTGAATTTTAAAGATTATTTGGCAATATTTTCAGGGGTAAGATTTCCTAATAAGTAGACTGAAATACCCTCAAAGAATTTCTGTTTTCCTTATGTGACTTTGGACATGAATATTCCAGGCTATAATAAAGAAATCGGTAATAATTAGGAATACTTCACGAAATTATTTATAACAGTGATAAGTTTTATTGGAGTCCAAAACTAAATCTAAATTAAGCAAAGTTAATATTTTTTTATTTCTCATAAGGAAAATTTTGGTGGCAAATTGTGCTTATGAACCTATGTCCTTCTTATAGCCACGTAAGGAGTAGTAGCACAGTGGCATTTCAAATGATTCATTATATGCTAGCATAAATTTGCATAGGGAGTTTTTGCAGGTGTATATCCGCTGGAAAGTGTGCTAAAGAAAATCTCCACATGGTCCTTCTCACCCACATCCACTTATTTCCATTAATGACAATCTGTACCCAATTTGTGGACAACATATTGTTCATAAAGTCAGTTTCATGTCCAGCAGCAGATGAATATATATAGGCTGATTTTCCTTTTACTTTGGTGCAAAATCAGAGCAGATGGATATGAACGAAAATGTTTCTCTGCTTAGCTAGAATAGAAGGCTCATAATGGTATTTTCAAATATTGAGATAAGTAAATTACAATTGGAATCTCATGCTTTATGCATCTTCTGTTCAACTAAATCCATCAATTTATCTTTAAGATTGACATTGTTATCTATGAAAAACCATTTTTTCAGTTATGATGTTTACCAATTATCTTTAAACAGTAAGAAGAGATTGTAATACAGATGTCATAGTAACAACAAACCATAAATCTTGTCCCTATAAAATAGTATGGAAATAAGGACTATTTCAAAAACCACTTTCCTGGGTTGAAATTAAATATCAGTAGGTTGGAGATACTCTTATTTTATTTTTTCAATTTAATTTATGTTGAATTTTTGTGGTTACTTTGTATAAAGAATATAAATCTTAATAGTATTTTTCGTGAGTTCTTTAAAGTGAAGAAGCATTATTTTTTTTTTTACTAATAACTTCATCTGAATGTCAGAAACTCAAACAAATGCAGAAATTTTAAAATATTTGCTAAGGTTTAATTAAAATTATATTTATGGGGAGCCTGGGTGGCTCAGTCGGTTAAGCTGCCGACTTCAGCTCAGGTCACGATCTCGCGGTCCATGAGTTCGAGCCCCGCATCGGGCTCTGGGCTGATGGCTCAGAGCCTGGAGCCTGCTTCCGATTCTGTGTCTCCCTCTCTCTCTGCCCCTCCCCCGTTCATGCTCTGTCTCTCTCTGTCTCAAAAATAAATACAACGTTAAAAAAAAATTTAAAAAAATTATATTTTACATTAGAATACTGCTATGAAAATTCCATATGATTGAAAATAGCTATAAGCATAAATATGTTATACCTTAAAAGTGAATCATTTTTCCATCCACTAATATTTATGTATTTTGTTATATGAGTAATTTTACATGTAGAAATTCATAGATAAAATCAGAAAATATAGGCTAATATGTTGATAATGACTTTTTAAGTAAATTAAGCTTAAGAATTTAGGATAATATCTGCCAAGAATGTTGAATTTTATTTGCATGCACTGCTTATTTATATCTTTATTCCAAAAATATATTTTAAGTTGCTTTCTGTCATTACATAATAATAATAGCCAAAAAAACAACAGAAGTATTAATAGTCAGTTATTATCACAACGTAGTAAGCATATATCGTCCAATAACACCAAATATTTATTTACTATTTCAGCCTCACAATAAACAAATGATACAGTTAGTATAATTATACATTCTTTCCTAAGGACCATAGATACTTAGTGATGACCCTAGCATTAGGCAGCTGGACATCGTCACTTTTAAAACAAATATACACTATACACGTGTGTAATCAGGTGCCATTTATGTAAGTAATAGGAAGTTTCAGCTTATCCTAAGTACTACACTGTGCCTTAACATTGCCAGATACCAAACATAATTGCTAATTTTCATCAACGATCCTTTTTCTATTAATTCAGCTCCTCAAAATTATAAAATGCATTATGTTTAGAATGACACTTCTCCTCTATCCCTCTATAGATCAGTCAGTTTTGACCCGAAGAATGTACTCACCTGCTCCTTTTCTTTACCTGACCCTTTCTTTGTCTACAGATTCCTAAGCTCTGCATGTCTTGGAGTTTCCTCTATCTTTTGCTTCATCACCAACACAGTTTTTCTCTGTGTATTCAGTTATAAGTTTGCATGTAACTATTCTCAGAGTGTACACCGTTTTCCGGTGCACCAGAAAACGTCCATAAGTGGTCATCTATGGTGTGAATATATATTAATATACATTACTGTAATTAGGCTACCTTATTTGGGGAATAAAATGCATCTTTGAAATAAGCATTTTACCAGTTAGTTCTGTTCAGTGTAATTCTATGGAGGTTGTCATATCTGGGACAAATGTAATATGTTGGCTGTTCTGTGCATTTTATACCAGCCACTGGAGGTCGTTCTCTAACTGTAGCCTCAGTGGCTTATGTTCTTTTCAAGAGAAAATCCAGACTTTAAGTCCCATTGCTGCAGACGCTGATTTGTAAAAGTATTCTGAGACTGTACAGAAGAGACAAAGGCAATACAAAATACAACTCCCACTCTATGTTTCTATATTTCTTTTTTATTCCCCTTGGAATTGCATTTGCAGAATTTCTTGGCTCGATGCCAGTCCTATCCTAAGACACTTTAGAGTGCTCTTGACAATGCTGTTCATTCATTATATGAATACAAAAACAGTGAGCAAAGGAAGCCTGAAACTTAGCTCACTGATAATTGCTTCTTTATTTTCTTGAATGTTTCTTTGCAAGCATAGCCAAATTTAACATCCTGGTTTCTCTTTAGCTGGTGAGAGTCTAAATCTTCCCTGAACAGTATCTTTCTAGTGGATATAGGGTACGTCCACTCTGCCAGGTTGACCCCATCCTTTCAGCACGGCTACGCATGGATATTTTAGTTTTGATGTTTTTGTTGTGATGATTTTTACTCTTGCCTTATGAAATCAAATATTTCTATTATTTTATATAGATTTGATGATTCTTCATAGAAAATATACTTTCTGGAGAAAACTCCATTGCATCAGTTTAATGGTTCCATCTATTATTAGTACATTGTATTTAAACTATTGCTATTTAATTGTCCTATTTCATTTATATTTTGAATATAAGTATTTTCATCAGGATATTGAAACATTTACAACTATTATTTGATTCATTTATTTGTTTTATTCCATCTGAAATTTTGGCAATTATACTTAATTGTGATGGGTTTGCTATCCTGGATGTTATGATATCAGAGCTAATTGTCACAGGTTAAAAACACTGGCAGATTTATAATTCAAAAATATATTTTATTCTAGCATTATTTTTGAATAATCACTCTTGTTTTCAAATGTTTTTTAAGTAATTTTACTTGTGTGTGTGCGTGTATATGTGGTTATAACATTTAAGATCTATTCTTTCAGCAACTTTCAGGTATATAATGCAGTATGATTAACTGTAATGACCATGCTGAATATTAGATCCCCAGAACTTATCAATCTCATTGGCTATTTTCATATTTGTAGTTCATATTTGGAAAAAAATGCTTCTCAGTGACTTGAATACAAAAACATGTTGTAATTATATACCATCACTGTCTGTAATTTCTGCCCAAGTGGAAGTGATTAAAAATAGAACACTTCTTTACTTGGAAACCATCCTCATATTTGCTTCCCTGGATGGAGGATGTCTTTTATTTGAGTACCATGACTCAAAACTATGGGTATATGATGTTCCTTGAATTTATGAGTCTTCTATTTTATATAGAGTTCTCTTCTTATTAACCAGTCCCCTCATTATTCCAATCCCCTGTGATCATTAACTTAAAAAAAAATAATGTTTATTTATTTTTGAGAGAGAGAGAGAGACAGAACACGAGTGAGGTGGCGGGGGGGGGGGGGTGCAAAGAAAGAGGGAGACACAGAATCTGAACCAGGCTCCAGGCTCTGCACTGTCAGCACAGAGCCCGATGGGGGGCTCGAACTTATGAGCCCGGAGATCATGACCTGAGCTGAAGTTGGATACTCCACTGACTGAGCCCCCCAGGTGCCCCTAAACTTTTTACATAAATCTCTTCCTATGCAAATTATCCTGTGGTTTCACTCTCCTCATTGGACCTTTATTGCTACAATAGAATATCATGATTTATTGAAAGTAAGAACTTAGAATTCGTGGCAATATTGAATGGTGGGCAGTTGATACAGAGATAAGTCATGTCCATATACGGCTGCTAACAATTCCTTCTAATCTATGTGCACATACTACTGCTCACATACGGGATAAATCTATTCATATTCCCCAAGTTTGGACCAGAACTGATGGATAATATGTGACAGCAGGGATGCTTTATCGTGGGACCCAGTAGGCATGCCGTATGGCAGTCATGCTAGGCTGCTGAATAAATAAAGACCATGTGGAAAGTGTTCTGGAAAATAAAAGACCGTCTCCTATTCGCTGAGCTGAATGCAGCTTTGCGGAGACCCTAAGTGAGACTACCAGAATAACAGCATAGCTGAGCCTGGGAAAACTCACAGAATTGTGAGTAATAATAAATTGCGGTTTTTGGATTGGTTTGGGAAGGAGAAACAAAGAACTAAATCAGCAGTTTGGGAACCACGGTCGCACTTCGATAGTGTATTGTTAGAGGCCTGAGTAGGTCAGGATACATCAGCCAGGCTTCTCACAGCTCTGACCCTTATTTATCTCTCTTCTTCAAAAAACTTTTGTCTCAGGCAGACTTTGTTTAAAAGTCCTATATAAACGTTCAGAATCCTACAATAATTCTTATTACTCACCTGGTTCACCTGGTAATACCAGTAATTAGTGGAAACATGGTGTCTATTTCGTGTAGGCATGGCAGGTGTCATGGTAACCTGGTGATTATAAAATTAAACAAGATACACAGATAAGCTGCACAGAGATAAATTAGATACTTTGGAAGACGTCGGTGCAAATGACCTGATCCTGCAATATAACTTCCTAATAGATTAGATATATGTGGATGATAAAGCACATACAGAAATAGGTAGATTACAATGCCCCAACTTGTGAGTGTGTAAGTAACGATGCCCTACCTGTGGAAAATGCTTAAGATGAAAGTTCAGGAAACCAGTGAAGAGAATCTTCATGTTTAAATTAATCACTTCGATCAGATTTAAAAAAAAAAAACAAAACTTTTTTAATGTTTCTTTATTTTTGAGAGACAGATTGTGAACAGGGGAGGGGCAGAGAGAGAGGGAGACACAGAATCTGATGCAGGCTTCAGTCTCTGAGTTGTCAACACAGAGCACTGCGTTGGGCTCAGACCCACCAACGTGCGATCATAACCTGAGCTGAGGCTTAACTGATTGAGCCACCCAGGCTCTACACTTTGATCAGATTAAACACTTGACAAGATGACTTATCTCTCATTGAAGTTTAAGTAAACTTGCTTTTTTAATTATTTTTTTTTTTAAACACATAATACCTCTCTGGCAACTTTTAACCCAAGATGGGCAAAAGCTGAAGTTCATAGAATGAGTAATGAAGAGTTCGCTCAACCAAAACGACAATCACCTACTGTTGGTGGAGACAAACGTCTTCTCAGGGCTCATTAATGTTGGAACTCCGAGAGTCCAAGGTCTTGATTAGTTGACGTGATCACTTCTGTTTGAAGCTGCTGCAGGAGTCGAGTTTCTCACAATGGCGGCCGTGGCAACATTGGCAAGAAGCCCTTCCAAACACAAGAGGCCAAATAGAGGAAAACAAAAGAAACAAGTTGCTATGAATTAAATTGTGTTCATCAAGAAAAGATATTTTGAATTTCCCAGTACCTTAGAATACTTAGCATATGACCTTATTTGGAAATAAGGTCGTTGCAAACATAATTAATAAAATTAAGAGGAGATCATTCTACCAGTTGGATGGACTCTTAATTCCACAAAACAGGTGTCTTTATGAGAATATGATCAGATAAGGCTGAAACACAGGAAAGTGCCATGTGAATGAAGTCTGAGAATTGGAGCAGTATATCTGAAAAGCAAGTAACAGCAGAGATTCCTGGCAGACCGCCAGGAGCCAGAAGAGGCAAGGAAGAATTTTCCCACAGATTCCAAGGGAGCATGGCACTGCAGGCACCATGATTTTAGACTTCTAGTATCTAGAACTGTGAACCAATAAATATCTCTTGTTTTAAGCCATGTTGTATGTGGTACTTCACTACTGCCCCCCTCCCCCCAGGGAATTAGTAACAAAGGTCAATTGTTACCTGCTGACAATACCAACAATGGAATTGTTTCAGTGCTCCTCATTGGATTTATTCCTTTATTCCTGCAGATCCATGACTTAAATTCTCTTAGTAGAAATCATGAATTCTATGCCTGAATCTAAATGTTTCTTTCTTTTTTAAAAAATTGTTTAATGTTTATTTATTTTTGAGAGAGAGACACACACAGAGCCCAAGCAGGGAAAGGACAGAAGAGAGAGCGAGAGAGAGAGAGAGAGAGAGAGAGAGAGAGAATTTGAAGTAGGTTCCAGGCTCTGAGCTGTCAGCACAGACATGACGTGGGGCTCGAACCCATGAACTGTAAGATCATGACCTGAGCTGAAGTCGAACGCTCAACTGAGGTACCAGACACCCCAAATCCAAATGTTTCTGATGAGTATTGACCTTCAAAAAATATTGGGGAGTTTAGGGAACCAGATTACTATTAATGATGAGGGATGTTGAAGAGATAGAGTCTGTCTGAGACATCTGAACTTTGCTAAGGGTCCATATTGGACATAGAGAACCAAGTGATTTTCTGTAGAGGACTTCACATTCTTTCAGCTGTTAATGGGATTGGTTTGTTGTGATTCTAGGGGAGAAAAAGGTTTCTTACCTGAAAGGATGCAGAGAAGCAGTGCGGGGACTTCTTTGCACATGCAAAATGTCAGTCCTCAAAGTATTCCTGCCACAATAAAATCATAAATATTAAATCATTAGTGCCATATTTCAGAGCAGATAAGTAGCATTTTAATTCTAATGTAGAAATCATAAGGGTAGGTTATGCCCAATGGCAACATCATTCCAATGTTTTGTTTTCCCATAACTTCCACTCTCCTTTCTTGTCTTAAACTTTATCTCTAATGTGACCATTGTCCTGAGTATATTGGATTTTTCTGGCACAAATCCTAATTCCATATATTTAAAAATGACAAATTAAAATAAGTTCTCAAATTCACCTCAATATGTGTCACTAGGCTCAAAATTTGCATTCTCTTTATGGAAAAATCATATGTAGTAAGTTGTTTTTTTGATGTTTAAAACAGTTTTTAAGAGGAGTAAAATGACATTACAAAACATCTAACTTTCATTTATTGGAATAATTGACATTCCATAGTAACTATTTTCAGATGCTGTTTGTAGGAAACATGCTTTCAAGAAATAGCCTTTTCATTTCTCATTTTGACATTTTACTAAAGATACTGATTTTTAAGTGACAACTGCAATTTTCAACTTTAGTTCTAAAAAGCAGTTTTTATAATCCATTTTCCAAGCTATATCTGAAGCATGATCTCAGTTTTAATTTGGTCTATGTATTAAGTATAAGAAGCTTGCTTTTACTTGCTAAGAAAATTTATAGTAAATTAAATAGTATGAAACAAATATTAATTGGAAAAATACTTATATTTTCTTAAATATTCTTCCAGTATTATATAGTAGAATTAAAAAAAAACATATGCATTATTACATTTTAGATTAAAAAGTGCATTTTGCAAGATGCTAATATAAAATGTTCTAAAATAACTTTATATTATATTTCATGTAAAAATGGTGAAAGAATATTTAAAAATTCAGTTATAAAATGAAAAAGTCACAGAGATGAAAAACATATCATGGGGATATAATCAATAATATTTTAATAACGTTGTATGGTGACAGATGGTGACTGTATTTATTGTGGTGAGCACTAAGGTATAGCATTTTCAAATCATTAGATTGTACACCTGAAATGAATATAACTTTGTATTTCAACTATACTTTAACAATAATAAAAAAAAACTTGTAAGAAATTTTATAAGATTATTTACCTATAATAAAAAATTATTATAGTTTTGCTATGAGACTATGATACTGAATGTTTTAAAAATTTACAGGTTAGGAAAATCTCTCAACCCCAGTACATTTGTGAATGAGTCTCTAGGAGACCAGGAATGTATGTCATTTTTGAGGTTAGATACAATATAAACCTGAATGAAGATACTGCACGGACAGTGGGTTTAGAAAACCCAAGGACAATGGGCTCAGTATATAACTCCTTTTTTTATTATTTTAAAAAATTTTTTTTTAACATTTATTTATTTTTGAGACAGAGAGAGACAGAGCATGAACAGGGGAGGAGCAGAGAGAGAGGAAGACACAGAATCTGAAACAGGCTCCAGGTTCTGAGCTGTCAGCACAGAGCCCCATGCGGGGCTCGAACCCACGGACCGTGAGATCATGACCTGAGCCGAAGTCGGACGCTCAACCGACCAAGCCACCCAGGCGCCCCTATAACTCCTTTTTAAAAGAACACCTATTTATTTATTTTGAGAGATAGAGTGAACAGGGTAGAGGCAGAGAGAGAGAGAGATACAGAGAATCTCAAGCAGGCTCTGCACTGCCAGACTGGAGCCATCATGGGGCTCAAACTCACGAACCATTTATCATGACCTAAACCGAAATCAAGAGTCAGATGTTTGGCCAAATGAGCCACCCAGGTGCCGCTCAGTATATCTCTTTCAAAAAAACTCCTTAAAAAGACAGAATCTTTACTATCACAGTGATGGCTGGATATAAATTTAGGGAAAAATCTAGAATGACTCTCATATTTTTCATTCGACTGAGTTCATTGTATTTTCATTCACCCAAATACCCCACCATTTGGGATATTTAAGAGGAACAAATGTCATTGCAGAAAGGAGGGAAGGGGAGAGCTAGAGATAGCTCTATGGGGATAGAGAACTGGAGTTAGGGTGGTAATTAGCATTCATTGTCCTCTGGATGCCTTGCTGTGCAAATGACTTTACATATATTGTTTCCAAAAAATCTCATATTACATTCTGAAATCCTATTTTTTTAATTAACTAATTAATTAATTAATTTTTAAAGATTTTATTTTTAAGTAATCTCTATGCCCAACGTGGGGCTCGAACTTACAACCCCCAAGATGAAGAGTCGCATGGTCTACTGACTAAGCCAGCCGGGGGCCCTCTAATACCCCATTTCAGAAATGATCTCTCAGAGGAACATAAAGACCACTTCCCAAATTTTTCTACAGAATTAAAAAATGAAGTAGTAAATGGCAAAACTTCAACTCTAGCCCAGGTCCTTCTGCAAATCCTGGGAGGGTTCCCTAAAATGTACTGTTTCCATTCAGTAGCCAGGAGAAATGGAGCAGCTGAGATAGAGCGCTGGGAAACACTCACTTTAAAAATGCAGAAAGGAGGGGCACCTGGGTGGCTCAGTTGGTTAAGCATCTGACTTTGGCTCCGGTCATTGTCTCACCGCTGGGTTTGTGAGTGAGCCTCCATCAGACTTTCGACTGTCAGCACACAGCCAGCTTCGGATCCTCTGTCCCCTCTCACTCTGCCCCTTCCCCGCTCGTGCTCTCTCTCTCTCTCTCTCTCAAATAAAATTAAAAATTAAAAAAAAAATAAAAATAAAAAGCGCAGAAAGGAAAACATCCAAAGGAAACATTTGAAGAGTAATTCCAAGAAAAGGAGGAGTCTCAAGAAAAAGTGGAGTGGAAAATACATATTATTTTTCAGTGAGTTTGATTTTGAAAAAGAAGAAAACTTGAACGTATTATATAAGACAAATACTATGACCATGGATGGCTGTGCCACAAGTTTGTAAAAAGAGTAGAGTCTCCAAGTTTTGAGATAAGGGAGGTAGAAGATGGTCAAAAATGTTTTACTCTCTCAGGACAGTCGCACATGTCGTACTGGGAAAACATGGTTTTACCCATGTCAGAGCAGCAAATGCTCCACAAGATTATCTTTAAATTTAGGCAACAAGCCAAGCTTCCTGGTAGTGATGGACTAGCATTTAATTAAAGTGAACTAATTCTGGTTTTTAATAACAGAGGACAGAAATAAACATTGGTGAAAACAACTTCATTCTAAATGTGCTAATGTTTATTCAAAAGATGGTCAAAAAGCTTAGAAATATAATTATGTCTATGATAGAATAGCATGTTAGAGATTGATTAAAAATAAATCTGTGGCAAATGGGATAATATTAATACCATTATTGGGGAGAACCTATCATGATCAAGACGTAACTATAATATCTAATTTTAGCAATTGGACAATTTGATAGCATTATTTCTATTTTAGCATAAGCAACTAATCTCATAGTTGCTAAGTTATTAGTTGGATTCCCTTAGCTGGGAAATTGGAGAGCTGGAATTCTAATCTGGTTTAGCTGAAAGAGCCACTTTTTCTTTTCTTTTTTTTTAATGTTTTATTTATTTGAGAGAGAGAGAGAGAGAGAGAGAGAGAGAGCGAGCGCACAAGCAGGGGAGGGTCAGAGAAAGAGGCAGACACAGAATCCAAAGCAGGCTCCAGGCTCTGAGCTGTCATCACAGAACCCACTGCAGGGCTCCAACACACTGTTGGATTCAATATGCTAGTATTTTGTTGAGAATTTTGCAACCATGTTCATTAGGGATATTGGCCTGTAATTCTCCTTTTTAGCAGGGTCCTTGGTTTTGGACAACTTCATAGAATGAGTTTTAAAGTTTTCCTTCTATTTCTAATGTTTGAAACAGTTTGAGAATAGGTATTAACTCTTCTTTAAATGTCTGGTAGAATTCCCCTGGAAAGCCATCTGGACCAGAGCTCTTGTTTGTTCTGAGATTTTTGATTACTGATTCAATGTCTTTGATAGTTAGGGGTCTGTTCGAATTTTCTATTCTTCCTCTTTCAGTTTTGGTAGTTTGCTAGTTTCCAGGAATTTGTCCATTTCTTCCAGATTACCCAGTTTGTTGGCATATAATTTTTAAAAAAAATTTTTTTTAATGTTTATTTATTTTTGAGACAGAGAGAGACAGAGCATGAACGGGGGAGGGGCAGAGAGAGAGGGAGACACAGAATCGGAAGCAGGCTCCAGGCTCTGAGCCATCAGCCCAGAGCCCGACGCGGGGCTCGAACCCATGGACCGCGAGATCGTGACCAGAGCTGAAGTCGGACGCTTAACCGACTGAGCCACCCAGGCGCCCCAAGATGGCATATAATTTTAACCAGTGAGAACCACTGAGACTTCTGACTGCAAAAAATGCAAGATAAGAAATTGATGTTATTGTAAGCTACTAATTTTGTGGCAATATATTCCAGGATCAATAAAAAAAATTAACATAGCCACTTAAAGGCCTGTTATTATCATTACGCCCCTCTTATAAGTCCCAGAGTCTACCTTTCTTCTTCTTTCAAGGAGTCCTTTGAATTAGAAAAAAGGTTCTTGAGGCTGATGTTTGATAGCTCTGCCTCAAATGTTTCTATAGGTGAGACCACAGCCTCAGCCACTCTGTCATTTCTTGTCTTCAGGGACTCAGAGATTCAGTCTTCTTTCCAGATAATTTCCCTGCCACACACCACAGTTGAGGCATGCATTTGATGATCATATTTATCTTTACAGCACTGTCACTACTCAGTTCTTATAATACTGCAGCAGAATGTGTGTTGGTAACTTTTACTTAAGATTTTGTAGAAAGTGTAGGGAAGGTAATGCCATGTAGAGCAGGGGGCACCGTAATAGACCATATTAGTATCACCATTTCTGAAAACCCTTCTGCCGTTGTACAACTTGAAATGTGTGATAAATATTTTTGCCTTTTTTCCTCAGATACTAAACCCAACCCTCCACTTCTCTTACTCGTTCAGTCATTCAAGAGAAAGCCATTTAGTTCTCTTCTTGCAGCCTCTACTTAAGTTTTCCATAACTAATTTAAGGAGTTCTTGTAAATCAGAGCACTGCTATATTATACATCATATATTAATATATTAATTATATATAAAATGATATATAATTATATGATAATATTTTATGTATGTATACATTCCCTTCCAGGGAGTGTTCTAAAGTTTGAGTTCTATTTTCTCTAAATTTCAAAAATAACAGTGGAACCTATAGGAGAGTTTTAAAACTGAAATTGGAAACGCCTCATGCTCAGCAGTATTCACACTTCTCTCCCTTTCTCCATTGCATTCTTTCCCATCTTTCCTCCTTTTACTTATTTGAGCTTGATAATATATACCCTTTGATAATCTTTGCTCTTATATTTTAGCCATGTTGATGATTCCTGAGGAAAGACAGAATTTGAAAAAAAAAATAACATTTGCATCCTAGAATGGGAGAGGACCATTTCTGTTTTCTTCCTTTTTTTTTTTTTCCATGTTTGTTTATTTTTGAGAGTGAGAGACACAGAGCATGAATGGGAGAGGGGCAGAGAGAGAAGAAGACACAGGATCTCAAGCAGACTCCAGACTCTGAGCCTGGTCAGCACAGAGCCTGATGTGGGGCTTGAACTCACGGACCGAGAGATCATGACCTGAGCCAAGATCAGATGCTTAACTGACTGAGCCACCCAGGTGCCCCAGAAGGGGGCCATTTCTAAAAGCAAGATGTAGTTGCTCCCAATTCCAAGAGCATACAAAGGTAAGAAATCAATCATATTTCTATTTTGATACTTGAAATTGTCCATGGGTATAAAAAGAGTTTGTTAATGGCATGGGGGTCATTGTTATTACAGTTCCCAGGAAGGTGATATCTAATATTGTTGGGAGGGAATCAGAAGGGTTTTTTGAAGAAAATCAAATACATATCTGTAGATAAGTTCCGATCTTTGGACATAAGTGAGAGTGCATTACAGATATAAGAAACAGTGACACCAATGGAAATGACACACAGGCTGCTTTATCCTTATGTTTAGCAAAAGGACTTCTTTCTTTACAGTTCATGGAGAAAATTATGACCATCAGGAAATAGTTCCTTCAGCCTCCTAATCCTCTACCTATAGAATTATCGGCATAAACACTCCATTGTGCATACTGTAGCAAATATTACTTTCTAATTTTCAAATCCAGTATATACAATTCTGTTTTACTTGCCAAATGCCTCTATTCTTTAGAACCCATCTATTTCTTTCTGGAAGATATCTGCTCCTTGGATTTCTCTGACCACATACTCTAGTTTTCTTCTAAATTTCTAGCAATTTTTTCTTCCAGTTCTCTTTCTTGTGTTTGCTTTTACAACTGGGAATTCACCAAAGTTCTAATCTTGAGATTCATCTCTTCTTGCATTAAATATTCTTCCATGGACTATTGCACAAAACTGATATTCTAACCTGACATTAAAATCCAATAATGTCCAAATGTACACCCCACTGCAGACAGTTCTTTGGGGCTCTATATCTATATGTAGTATATTCAGCTATATATTACATATATAGTATTACATATATAGTATATATATTATATATACTGTAGTGTGTGTGTGTGTACACACACACACACACACACACACATATATGTATATATATATACACGTATACTATATAATATAGTATATCCCTTCCCCAAGGATCCAATGACATTCTAGTCAATTTTCAGGAGCCATCATTGATGAAGCTAAATCTGGTTAATATAATCATAGCTTTTAAACTTTTCTTGCTAATTTTCTTCTTTGTGGTACAAGAAGAAAGAGGTAAACTTGTTGTTAGCTAATAATATCCCATGTTATTATGATACAATTTCTAGAGTAGGGGACAATTTTTGACCTGATAGATTATGTGAAACCATACAATATATCACCACATATTAAGTATTATAACTGTCCTAGAAGTGTGGTAGTGAGGGAAAAATCAATTAGAAGACTTTCTGTATCATGTTCATAATTGGTTACTCTAAAGATAATAATATGTAGTATATATGTTTTGCCTTCACACAACTTCATTTTAGTGGCCACCAGTGAGAGTGGCTTGAAGCGTATCAGTTTCAATGAGTCCCACTTAAACCTAGTTGGAGAAGACAGAATACAAAAAAAGCCCCTAATTTCCTTTTTATGCTTCCAACATCATGTATATTTATAATTGTTAAACTTGTAAACAACCAAATCATGTAAAACCATGTAAAGTATACTTACAAATATGCATAACTAGAGGTCATTAATAATGATTTGTGAAGAAATAATACTTTTTAATGTAATATGCCAATATTTGTTAAAGTTGCAAAATTATTAATTCATTTAGTGTTTATTAATCTTATACATTGGATATTTAATTAATATACATTGACCAAGTACATTCTGAAGTCCAATATTGCTTTATATTAAAAAAAATACCTTGAAATTATGCGGTGTTCCAAAATTTCACCTTAGAAGTCCTTAAAAGTTCTTATATGACAGTCATCAACCTGGATCTGTGCAGTTGGAAATAAAAAGTAATAATAAAAAAAGTTTGTTGCTGACCAGATGGTATGTATTCTCTCATTTTTGTCAGTCTATTGAAGTTTCAAACATTGCAGGGTTTGATGACACTATAAGATATCACCAGTGGGAAAAGCAGAGGAGGGCAATTGGGCGGTTTATACAGGTAGAACTGAAAATAAAATGAAATATTTCTCTCCCCTTATGTGTTCAAAGATTGCATGAGTGAAAATTACCAATTTTATTGATTCAAGTTTCTTACCCAAAGACTCTCAGGACTTGCACTTTTGATGTAGTAGAACTTGTTTGAAATGGGGAAAAAAAGTTTCAAAAGTAGAGACAAATGATATTAGAAACTGACTTATTGCGCCCTAACTTGCACACAGGCTGGATCTTACTTATGGTGCCTGGCCTTTGCTCCTCAAATTAACTTTGATAAAATTTAAGTGGCTTCCATTTGAATTTTAACAACAAACTTGCTCAATGTCTTCAAATTCTTCATTTAAAAATGTGTTTTTGGTATTATATTTAAAAACCTAACAGGCATCTGAATTTAGAAACACTGAAATCACTTCAAAAAAAAAAAAAAAAACAGTCTTTCATTTAAAACATGCTTATAAGGAAAACTTTATGTCTAGAGAGTTTCCCAGTTATACTCTTCTGAACTAGTGGAGAATTAATTACCCAAGATTACAAAATCAAATCAGAAAGAGGAAACACTTTCTGATTAGTTGTCTGAGATTTGTTATCTAAATTTAACAAGTGTATCACAAAAAATAATATCTACAGGTCCATCTTTCTAATGAATGTGAATATAAAAATTATAGTCAGAAAAATGGCATGTTGAACCAAAGATACATAAAAATGATAATACAGCATGATTATGGTAAATTTATTTCAGGAATGCTTGGATGATAAAACATGTAAAATTAATCTATGCAATTTATACCAGTGACAGGATAGGAAAGAATATAATGATTATATCTCAATAAATCTTAGAAAAATTAAATGCCCATTAATGACAATTAAAAAAAAAACAAAATCCAAAACTTTCAGCAAAACAAGGCAAAATTTTCTCAATCTGTTAAAAATAAACAAAAAATAAACCACAACAAATAGCTTTTTTGTTTGTAATTCTGAAAATCCCTAATATTTTGAATGAGATAAGAATATTCTCCAAACTTGTCATGAGTGTACTACAGATTCTAGTCGGCGCAATTATATAAAGAAAACCGATAAATCTTGCAAGGATTAGAGCTAAAGAATAGCCATTATTGTTACATTCTTTATTTTAATTAATTATCAACCCTACCATTATTTTGTTTCAATTTTACCTTTATGCATATTGTTATTTTAGAAATAAACACTAAGAGGCTCTTTTCCAAAATATTCACTATTTCAAATTTTTTTCTATTCTCTTTTAAAAGGACACAAGATGTGTTTTATACAACTCATTTTGTATGTTGCCTCGCCTTTTTGTCCTGTGGTTTAAATAATTTTTGATACAAAAATTAACAACAATATCAAATGTTCAGTGAGCACCTTCTCTGGGTCAGCCGCTGCTCAGTGTTGAGTTAGCCCAAACCAACAAAAATCCTTGCTTCCGTGAAAATTGTTTTGTTGTCATGGTTTTTTTTTGTTTGTTTGTTTTTGTTTTTGTTGTTGTTTTCCAGTGTAGGACACAGAAAATAAATGACATGCACAGTAAAGAACAGAATATGTTTGATCATCACAAAAAATAAATGGAAAAAAAATAAAACTGGGCGAGGAAATAGAAAATGTCTATTACGGACATGGAGCCCACAGATTTAAGTAGAGTGGCTAAGACACTGCACTGGAAAGATGATATTTAAGGAAAGCCCTGTGAGGGCTAAGACAGGAGACCTCTGACATCCTGTGCCCAACATAATGGCATGAAGAGAGCAAAGGCCTTGAACCATGAGCAAGCCTGAAGTGGAATACGGGCCCATTTAGCTTCTTTGGTGCTTCCCCTGAGTTTTTGTTGCCGAGCTCTTTAAGGATGAACGTGGCTAGCTCAGTAGTAGCATCCACACCAATGAGGATTTGAGATTCCGTCTCCTCAAAATTATCCAGGTGTTCTAACTGTAACTGCCAGATCTTTCTGTGAGCTATGTGGGCTCAGGTCTTGTTCATCACACTAGCTTTCAAAACCTTCTCTACTATCTGGGTTTTCTCCTTCCCTTCTATTGACTTAGCATACACATTTACTTTGTTCCGTGCCAGATTTCAAGATGTTTGAGAAAACACGATCAATTCAATTAATTACATTAACTATAAATTTATAGTAACATTTTCTAGTTAGCAATATTAAAAAAAAATAAACATAGTTCTTTCTTTCTTTATTTATTTATTCTTAAATTTTTTTTTCAACGTTTTTTATTTATTTTTGGGACAGAGAGAGACAGAGCATGAACGGGGGAGGGGCAGAGAGAGAGGGAGACACAGAATCGGAAACAGGCTCCAGGCTCCGAGCCATCAGCCCAGAGCCTGACGCGGGGCTCGAACTCACGGACCGCGAGATCGTGACCTGGCTGAAGTCAGACGCTTAACCGACCGCGCCACCCAGGCGCCCCAATTTATTTATTTATTCTAAGAGTTGGGAGGGGTAGAGGAAGAAGGAGGGAGAGAATCCCAAGAAGGATCTGTGCTGTCAGTGCAGAGCCTGATGAGGGGCTTGGACCCACAAACAATGAGTTCACGACCTGAGCCTAAATTGAGTTGGATGCTTAACCAACTGAGCCACCCAGGTGTCCCTTAAAATATAGTTTTAATAAGTACAAGTTAACCTATCACAGACAAATCAAAAGTTACTTAAACTGTCATTCACCTAGTATTATGTGTCCATAATTTGGATGTGAGGAAATTAAATCGACTAGTGTCGAGGTGTGTTGGATTTTTAAGGGCCCAATAATAACATATTAACCTATCTGAGTCAGGAACCAGGAGTTATACTAGTAAAGAAAACATGGTTGTTTTCACTTATCAAATGAATACTGTAGAAAATGGTTTACTTTAGGACCACATAATTTTTACCTGAAAAGTGAGGTCTTACACATAGTGCATGACTGAGACCCGACTGAAACACATTCTCTCTGCAGGTTAACAGATCTCCAAAGAAATGAGAAGAGGCTACTAACTCACACATCTTAATTCTGTTTTCTTACATCAACCACTAGAAAAGATAATGGAGCATAAAACTGGAAGTGATTCTCTAGGGAAGTTCCATCTACAAAGAGATATGAAGCTGGTCAAAAGAACCTCCCTCCAATCCAGAGCCAATTGTTCAGGAATTATGAAAGATACTTTATTAAAAATGTCCCTATGCTTTCCTATACGGTAGTGGATTATGCTATATCAAGAGTAGTTTGTGTTCTGGCTATTATTCACATACCAATTTATAGGATTGGAACACTTCACTTGTAATTTAACATTAACCCTCAGAGTAATAGCAATTCTTACAATTTCCTCAAGAACAATGACTAAATATTTGAGTTTTGAATAGATACCATTTAACACGGATCAGAAGGAAGAAAAAGAAGGATTTCAGATATAATTTTTTTTCTTTTCAGAGAGAAAACATTGCTATAGTTTCGTGAGAACATTTTTTTCCAGTTTCTATTCATCAAGGCTTCCAAAATCTCAGTTATCACTTCCAGTCACTGAATAAATGTAGATGAAGAGCGAAATGCTTCTCTGACCCCTTACACTAATCAAATAATTGCTATATGCTAGACACTGTTACTATACATGAATCACCTCACAAATGATGTACATAATAGAGTTTTTTTCCACTCTGTCAACGTAAGAACATTTTTTAAATTTTTTTCAGTTTATTTATTTTTTGAGAGAGAGAGAAAGAGGGAGAAAACAAGTGTGGGAGGGGCAGAGAGAGGGAGAGAGAGAGAATCCCAAGCCAGCCTGCACTGTCAGCTTGGAGCCCAATGTGGGGCTTGAACTCACAAACCATGAGATCATGACCTGAGCTGAAACCAAGAGTTGGATTCTTAACTAATTGAGCCACCCAAGTGCCCCAAAGGCCAAAGACATTTAAAAGTCACAGGAAGTCAGAGGGCTGGTGAGAACTCAAGCCAAGCAGTTGTGCTCTCAGCCCAAGAGTTGAGAAGCCAATCCATGCACAGCACATGTAATATACTGTTATAACATTCTAGTGCTTATTGGAAAGAACAGAAGAGGGCTCACATCCAGGGTCTCCTACTTATGGAATTCAGGGCATTGATGGGTGGCATTGCCTCTTAGCCTCCATTTCTTCACTAGCAATAGAAATTTAAAAAGTGTTCACCTTACAGTATTATTTGGAGAACTAGAAAACACAGGCCCATGCCCACTAACTAAGCCTGATACATACAATTTAGCAGCTACCATTATCACTATAATATGACCTTGTCATCCTCCAGGGGAAGAGCTTTGAAAGTAATCATTTACTCAAAAATATTTCATCTCTAGTATTGAGTATGCAACACAAAAAGTGTTCATTACCTGTCTGAAGGGTTTTAGCCTTCACTACTTTTAACTGTAAGAGGAAAAAGTCCGGGGGTGCCTGGGTGGCTCAGTTGGTTAAGCGTCCAACTTCAGCTCAGATCATGATCTCATGGTTCGCGAGTTCAAGCCCCGTGTTGGGCTCTGTACTGACAGCTCAGAGCCTGGAGCCTGCTTCGGATTCTGTGTCTCCCTCTCTTTCTGTCCCTCCTCCACTCACACTCTTTCAAAAATACATAAAAACATTAAAAAAAAAAAAAAAGAGGGAAAAGTCCCCTGAAATACATGGCCTCAGCAGCTATTTTTATGCGGCGAATATCCAAATCCCTCTTACAGATTATTTTATGGAATAATCACAACAAAGAGCTTTTCTTTAAAAAAAAAAATAACTACCATGTAAAGATAATTTTATTAATATCACATTTTCATGTTTATCAGCTCTAACTTGTAGGAAGTTTTAACAGTTTGGGTCAAAGACCATTTCTGTTTTTTTTTTAAATTTTAGTTTTTATTTTTTAAAACGTACATCCAAATTATTTAGCATATAGGTGCCACAATGATTTCAGGAGTAGATTCCTTAGTGCCCCTTAACCATTTAGCCCATCCCCCTTCCCACAACCCCTCCAGTAACCCTCAGTTTGTTCTCCATATTTATGAGTCTCTTCTTATTTGTCCACCTCCCTGTTTTTATATTATTTTGGTTTCCCTTCCCTAATGTTCATCTGTTTCTTAATGATTTTGTTCTGGTTTTGGTGGCTATGAAAACTCTCTGGTCCATGCCATCATAAAGCTTGTCATTTCCCTTCCTTCTTTAGGCTGAATAATCTGTTTCTTTAAGAATTTCACATATATTGAATTTTCTAATAATTCTGGTCATGTTTAGGATTACTACCTCTACTAAATAGCTTTTATATTGGATTAAGTATTATAAACTATATTCAAAGTTGCCTTAGACATATTTATAGTCTTTGAAATCACAACATGGACCTATCCGGCTTCCAAGTCCACCTCGAATATACCACCTCCATTCTCCATTGTGTCCTACCTCTCATACATTTTGTTGAAAAGTTGAAAGAAATACCCTCCTCTTCACTGATAGGAAGGTACAAGTAAGTCAGTTTTTAAGATATGGAGACAGAATGCCAATACTATAGACAAAGGCTAATCAGCACTATATATACCGCTATGTATATTAATGAAAATCATAACATGATAATAGTAAATACTAAGAACTGAATATATACGAAGTGATTTAAAATTCAGTCATTCACTAAATATTTAATTAACTCAACAAACGTATTGAACTTCTCCTATTCCTAAGCATTTTTTTCTAGGTACTGTGAATAAAGCAACGGACAATACAAATATTCCTAACTTTGAGGGACTTTAATAGCAAAGCATAAAAAAAGAGCTAAGAAGAGAGAGATTACGTATTTTTATACAGTGTATCATTATTGGTGTCTTTTCACGACTCTAGTCCCTTATTTTTATGTGCCTTCTAATTAGAGTTGTAGGATATAGCAAATAATGATCCAAGATGCCGAGTTAAATTTGAAGTTGGATACACAATTTTAAAATATAAGTATGTCCCCAATATTGGGATTAATATTCACATAAGGCATGAATAATTATTTAGTGTTAGTATGTCATTGTTTACTACAATATTTGTAGTAAACTACAAGAAGTATATTATTTAATCAATATTCAAGTTACCTGAACATTCCAGATTTTATCCACCAACTTGAAATGGTCCACCATTCAGTCGTAATGATTTAGAATTGCACATGGAAATTAACAACTTTGTTAGAGCAGTTTATAATAAAGTAAATTTTAAAATAACTTTTAAAACAATTTTAATTGTTTAGTTGTTTAATTGGAACTTTTAATAGCCTATGTCTGTATTTCCTTATTACATTTTTAATCAGTGTTGTTCTAGGTTTCTCAAAAATTTCCTTAGTGTCTACTTTGAGCATGCTACTGCTTCTGCTGAGTCTACTTGGCTAAGGTTTTAGTGTTTGCAAGGAAAAATAAACCCAGGAATCTCAGTTGAACCTTACCTGCAAGTTAGCTAATGTGTAACACAAAATGTCCCATTATTGTATATGACATAATGGTAGACGAACAGAGATGGCTTCAGCTCCACTAATAGAGTGAAAATATACTGTTATTAATGACTATTTTCTCTTTATAGTTGGGCAAATGTTTCTAGCCTACTCAGTAAAATATTTTTCAATAGATAGATAAATGTTTGTTCACAAAGATTTTATTTTCCTAGGATACATATTAGCAAATTTTGCTATAATTGTTACAATATATTAAATAACCTTGCTAATGCATAGAAAACAAAAATAAACAGGTAAATTTAGTTTCAAGCTGGGGCTCCTGGGTGGCTCAGTCAGTTAAGCATCCGACATTGGCTCAGGTCATGATCTCACCGTTCGTGGGTTTGAGCCCCGCTTTGGGGTCTGTGCTGACAGTTCAGAGCCTGCAGCCTGCTTCGGATTCTGTGACTCTCTCCCTCTCTGGCGTTCACCCACTCACGCTCTGTCTCTCTCTCTCTCTCTCTCTCTCTCTCTCTCAAAACAAATATTAAAAAAAAAAAAAATTGGTCTCAAGGATTTCTTTACAACTCTAAATACAAGAGCCTTTAGTATACAAAAAAGAACAATACTAAAAACAGAAGGAACATAATGATATACTGTAGGATCTGGTATAAATTATTGTGAAATATCTACCATACTTTCTGTACCTTTATACTATTATAAAAATATGAAAATTTAATATTATATCTAGATTATATTGATTTAACAGATATTTTGAAAATAATGTTTCTTTAAAGTTGACCTTAAGAGCTGGTAATAGATGCTAAATTTGTAGGGCTCATTTTAGTTCATTTAGATAATTTAAAAACACTTTTGTACTTTGGGGTAGATCCTCGTACATTATATAACATATTGTTCTTTTTAAAAACATTATGTTTATTGGTTTTTGAGAGAGACACTTAACCAACTTAGACACCCAGGCGCCCCTATAACATATTTTTCTATAAATAGAAAAGAATATATATATATATATATACATATATATGTACATATATATGTATATACATATATATATGTACATATATATATACATATATATGTATATATATATATGTATATATATATATATTCTATGTATGTATATAATATGTGTGAAATTCAATTTTTATATTCATAAGATAACCTTATTGGAAATTTGTGAGGAAATAAATTTGTTCATTCATTGGTAAGAGTCATCCATTAAGCTGATTGTTTTGAACGACCTTAGATATACATAGATTTAAGACATCTAAGCATCTGTGGTGCATATATTTTATTTCACTTTACTTTTTAATAATAATAATTCCTTCCCTGATTTTTCAACTGCCAGGCAACACATGTGGGTATGTTTTAATGATCTGTTCATAAGTTTATGAAGAATAAATAACTCAGGAAATAAGTGACCTAACAGAGACATGGAAAGGATACATGGGTCATAGATGAGATACAGAGTTGCTTGCCTTGTATTTTCAAAATTTAGTTTGTCAGTGATACACTTTGCAATTGTTGATGCCTGAATGTATTTTCCTTTGAGTGTAAGGCTCATAGTCAGTAAATAGCCAACCAATAAATAAATAATGAAGGGGAAATACTCTTTCCCAAACATAGAATATTTCCTTTAAAATTCCTTCATTTTTATGAGGCCACTATAGGCACTTAGGTCTGTCAGGCCCCTGGGCATTCTGGACCACTTTTAAAACACTCTTTGGTTTGAATTTTCTTATTTCTGTAAATAACAGCTTGAGGAAATTCAATTCAGTTCACCATGTCTCTTATCACCAGAAAAGGAAATTTAAAGTATTTTCAGCTGAGGTTTTTTTTGTTTTTTTTTTTCTTTTTAAAGAAGTTTTGCTTACCAAATATAACACGCGGATTAGCTCTAATTATTCATTTTGTTCATGGGGCTCAGCAATTAAAGTAATTACCCAATTAACCATGTCAAAGTATTAATTTACACCCCTTGAATCAGAGTTTTCATATCTTTAGTGAGTCGCATTCAATGAAGTAACTAATGTCTCACATACATTTCTCCCTCTGAAGCAGTGCAGTGAACACATAGTTAATGTCATCAAGGGAGTTTATTATCTAGAAAGAATGACGACTTACAATCAGCAAACTTAAATGATCTAATGGAGTAATAAAAACCATGCCCAATACAGTTATCCTTGGAAATTAAATGCAGTTCAGAGCCAGAAAGTGATACTTGATTAAATGAGAGAATGATTTACCGTGAGCCATGTTGACATTAGAGAAGTGTACTCTTCTTTACTCATCGTCCCCTCCTTGGACAAGGCACACGCTAAAACGAGGAAGAACTAAAATTTATCTTCAACTTTACGATGTCTAAAGGTAACGTAGAAAATGCTAAGAATTTTCTAATTGCCTTATGCAGTTACATGGATTGTATGGCGTTCAAATTTATTTAATTTGACAACACACAGTTATTAGCATTTCGTGCACTTAATGTGTGCTGACATTCTACGTTTATTCTGGATCAAATAAAACTCAAGGAACACACCCAGAAGTTGAGAAATTTACTCATGGTCATACAATTACAACTACAGAACGTATTAGTAGTATTAGTTGTATTAGTAGAATCTCCTCATACAACATTAACTAACATCAGAAAAATCACCATGTGCTGAACATGTTATATTTTTGGTTGCAAGATCTTAAGAAATCATTGAAAAATTTCCACCCCTGGGCAGGTTAGACATATTAACATATACATATATTTATACTAGTATTCTATGATACCTTTTGACAAAGAAAGATCACTGCACTCTCATACTAAATGAGAATTTTATATATCCTTCAAAGAAAAAAAAAAAAGAAATATATGGAACCAACATGTTTCAAAAGTAATTATATGTAATCTTTACCAAACAATGTGTTGTATGATTATACAAGTAACTGTGGCAAGTTTATTTATAAAAGGTATATAAGCTTATTATTTCCTGGGCTGGAATGAATTATTAACGTATTTTACAACATACGTTGTCTTCATCCAACAGAAAGGAGAGGATAATTAAATTTTTAAGAGAATATTGTTTTGATGTTTAATAATTAACTATTTAATGGATATAACTCAGGCAGGATATACTGCAATTGAATAAACAATAAATAGTTTAGAGTAATTCCCATGGAATGTATTTTTATTTGCAATTCTAAAGTATTCAGTATGGCTCTAATTCCATTTAAACATTTGCCTTTGAATTAAAACTTAAAAGAATGCATTTGGAAAGTGGATAATTCTATTTTCAGATGAGTAATTCAATATATCATTCCACAGTCATGTAACAGTATGCTGTGCTTTAAGGAAACGTGATTTTGACATTAGCTAGATATATTGTTCAGTTCGTATTTTTCTATGTATTTCAAAATTAAATGTCAATGGGAATACCTTTAAGATGTTTATTTTGCTAAATCTAAACACATCATTTTATTGCTTATAATCAGTACCTCACTTAACTAAATTATCCATAATTCTGTGAGAATTCTCATAAGACCAGTCTGGTTATGAGAAAATCTTAAAGATTTATTGAACATTTTTGAAAAATTTTGCAAATATAAATAAGTAAATAGTTTAAAATTGCAGTGGATAATTAGTTTAACTCATTTATATAGGCATAGACATTTATCACAAAATGGTAATGAGAAAAACTTTGATAGTTAATCATAAATACAACACTCACCTTTGAAGAGCTCAAACAGTAGAACTGTATTTCACTTACCATGCTTATTAGTAGGCTTTCTAGTTGGTTTTGACTTTTTGTTCTTTTCATTAGAAAATAGTGTTCTATTGCAATGTAGTAGAATTCATTTGATATTCTAATCATCTTGAATTAATAGAGTACAAAATTAATTATATTAATATTCTGTAGCTTTAAGAAATGTTTGAAAGTGACTTTTTCAATGGTTCAGTTTCAGTGCCTAGGAAAGCACTCTGTAACCCACTGATATTTATTTTGAATTAATTGTAAATATCTTAAGGTTGCCTTGAGGATAGTTCTTTCTTTATATTAGGTACAATTTTTTGTGCAGAACATAACATTATATGTTTGCAAAATGTCCGGAAGTGCTCATTTGTTCCCAATAAAAGGAAATTAAAAAAAAATAATTCCAGTATAGTTAACATACAATGTAATACTAATTTCAGGTGTACAATATAGTGTTTCAACAATTCAATTCATTACCAGGTGCTCATTACAGCAAGTGCACTCCTTAATCCCCATCACCTGTTTAACCCATCCCCCCCACCCACCTTCCTTCATGCAAACATCAGTTTTTTCTCTATCGGTAAGAGTCTGTTTTATGATTTGTCTTCTTCTCCCCCCCATGTTCATCTGCTTTGTTTCTTAAATTCCACATATGAGTGAAATCATATGGTATTTGTCTTTCTCTGACTGATTTACTCTGCTTAGCATTAGCTAAGCTCCATCCATGTCATTACAAATAGCAAGATTTAATTTGGTTTTTATGCTGACTAATTTTCCATTGTGGAGATATATATATATATATATATATATATATATATATATATATATATCACTTCGTTATTCATAAGTCAATGGGCATTTGGGCTCTTTCCATAAATTGGCTCTTGTTGATAATGCTGCTATAAACGTCGGGGTGCATGTGCCCCTTTGAATCAGTATTTTTGTATCCTTTGGGTAAATACCTACTAGAGCAATTGCTGTATCACAGGGTAGTTCTACTTTGAACTTTTCGAGGAAGCTCCATACTGTTTTCTAGAGTGGCTGCACCAGTTTTCATTCCCACCAACAGTATGAGAGGGTTCCCCTTTCTCCACATCCACTCCAGCATCTGTTGTTTTTTGTGTTATTAAAATTCAGCCATTCTGACAACTGTGAGGTGATACTTCATCTTTAAAATTTGACTTTATTCCTGCTGTTCTCAAAGATGATAATATTCATGATACATAGATTGTGGCATAAAGCCCATAGAAATTCTGATTTGGAATGTAGATGTGGAAATGTGGGTAAAAGTGATCTTTCCTGCTACAAAAAATAAAATTGGTATTTATATTAATGCTATTGTTTTCCTTCCTACATGTTTTCATTTAACTGACTAGGATATTTATAGAAGTAGCAAGCACATTCTATCTCTAGTGATACTAAAAGTAAGTAGAATTGAGAGAGAGATTTCTCATAAAAGACATCGTAATGCAAGCTCTGAGACTGCTTTATCTTTTCTGTAAAACATGTAAAAGACAGATAATAAGCTCTAGACAAATTAACTAATACACACTAAATATTAAATAGCAGATATGATAACTAGGATTGTTTTGTTTTGCTTTTTACATTACTAAATTCAAATGGGCTTAAACAATCAGGAAAAATGTTAGCTCTTGAAAAAAGAAGTCCAGAGATCGGCTAAGCAAATGATTTGTCTGCTTAAGGTCCTCACTGTTTTCCTCAATCTGGCTTCTAATTTGTCTTCTTTTACTACTATCTATTTACAGAGGAAAATTTGTGCTTCACAGAAGAACACCTAGTTTATTGTGCCTCTTGGTTAAAAGTGAGAGATACTCCTTGGGGCATCTGGGTGGCTCAGGCAGTTAACTGTCTGACTCTTAGTTTTGGCTCAGATTTTGATCTCAGGGTTTGTGAGTCTGAGCCTTGCCTCAGCCTCCAAGCTGACAGTACGGAGCCTGTTTGGGATTCTCCCTCTCTCCCTCTCTCTCTGCCTCTCATCTGCTTGTGCTCTCTCTTTCAAAAATAAATAAATAAATAAATAAACAAATAATAAATAAGAGTGAAGCTGATTTTAGGGTAATTGATCAGAGAGCCAGAGCACTGAAGAGATGACAGAAATCTCTTGCTTACGTAATACATTATTTAGATATACAACATAGCATATTCTGAAATGTCCACATGGAATTTTTCAAGAGTTTAAATACTTTAAAAATAGACCTGAAAGGTATGAGGTAAGGTTGTTATAACTGTAAGCAGAACAATCTCACCCAAATTTCCAGGAATAAAAGACACTCCAGAAGTCAAACATATTAATCACATGGAATGTTAGAAACTGGATGTGTAAAAGTACGACTGTGAAATAAGCATGCAATTAAGTACATGCTTTAAAGCTGATGGAGCCTAATAAAAGTAAACGGAATTATCATCATCATTCTGCATTATACTTCTGGGAAAACAAATATTTCCCCAGTTCTTTGCAATAAAACGTAACTAGAAAATAATGTATATTTACAATCTAGTTGAATATTTTAACTTAACTCTTATCCAATCAAAGTCAATAATTATAGATTAGTAGAATAGATTGCATGTTTAGTGCCATTCATGCCAATGGTAAATGTTAATACTTGGTTAGTTTTTGCATGAACCCTGTCAAAGATATTGAACAACAATTGCATGCATGCAAACACACACACACTTATTTAGTTTAAAATTCAGTTGAATCTATATTACAATGAAAAATTCACATGAGGTTATTTGATCTTTGAAATGTATCACTCATACACCAAAAACCAAAGAGGGTATATTCTTGCTTTTTAAAGATCTCACAAATCTCCAATGATTTTGTCATCTAAAAATTAATATAAATGTGTATTTATATTAAGGATGTTATTTGAAATCAACGAAGCCCATGAAATCAACTGGGAAAGGTAGGCCACTAGCTTAAGACCTAAAACTTAACATTAATATTTCATAAAAATATGTATTTTTAAGTTTCTTTTTTTTAATTTTGAGAGAGAGATAAAGAGCAAGTGGGGAAGGGGCAGAAAGAGAGGGGGACAGAATCTTAAGCAGGCTCTGTGCTGTGTTTTCAGTGCAGAGACCCATGTGGGGCTTGAACTCACAAACCGTGAGATCATGACCTGAGCCGAGATCAAGAGTCAGGCGCTTAACCAACTGAGCCACCCAGGAGCCCCCAAATATTTATTTTATTGGGTTTATATATATAATGTGGCTGCTGTATGCAATTGAAGAAAATGAATTTTGTTGGCAGTATTAATAATTGACAATATTTTTTTTAAATATTACTCTTACATGTCTATACGGATTTTAGAGAAAATTAGCACTTAGCATCTCTGATTGAATAGAAGAACTCTATCCTATCAGAGAAAATTACTTGCTCATATTATTGTATTGAGTCAAAGTTTAATTTAGTCATAAGTAAAACTTAAAATTCTTCTTATATGTTTATCTGATAATCTCAACTCAAGATAATTTTTCCAAATATTGGATTTTAATAGACTATAAGGTGAAAAACCTTATTTATGGCTCCATAGGACTGCAGTGAGCAGATAAAAAGTATTTTAAGATTGATTTAAATGCAATGGTAGAATAATCTGTTTTTCTATCAAAGTTTATTGGGCATCCAAAGAATAAGATATACTCTAAGTGCATCCAATAAATTTGCCAACCTAGCAATGCTTTATACGTCAAATATTGAAATAGAGAGGGGAGTTCATTTTTAGTGATGGACAATCTTACATTTTGAACTCTTAATAATTAGTTCAAATTAAATTGAAGTTATGTACAACACATTTAACTATCTTTATTGAGTCAAATTCATTACAGTTTAAAAATGTTTTAACTTAACTGTTTACATCATAATACCTCTTATCTCAACCCAGAGAACCATCATTTTAAATTAAAAATATTTAGGAATTTTTAGACCTCCTTTTTACTATAGAGTAACTTCTGAATTAAAATATTGTAATGTTAACTCCTTTTAATATAACGTCAACTTGCAAATTCATAGATGTTAAATTTTCTCTTCTTAATCTGATGTGTGTCCAAGAGACAATACTTAGCAACAGAATTTAAATATGCCTTATTAAATGCTGCTACAAAATTTGTGGAGGCACTATTCACACTTGATTGTGCCTTGAATGTACTTTACTGGAAATACAACAGAACCGTTCAGATATGCTGAAACTCCCAATATTGATTTAGTTCAACATTTGCAGTAACTTTAGAAGAAATAGAAGCTTTAAATAAAATCAATTTAGTGAGTTTGAGTGGAAAGATTCACCTTAGGAAATGGCCTTGTTGAGGATTAGACACCCAAGGCAGTATCTTCTTGTAATAATTTCGGTAACTGATTCATAAAATCTTCACTCTTCTAGGTAATGGCTTAATTTTCTTGTTCTAATATTGGGTATTCTTAAAATTTGGATTCTCTACAAAGCAAATCCCAAGGCAGAAGCTTTTTGAGCTAATAATTTATTAGGGATAACAACATTTATTCACATGAGTGAGAAATGAGAGTGCCTTAAGATACCAACAGTTATATATACGGGTGCTCACCATCCCTAATCCCCAGGAAAATGTAAATCAAAAACACAGTGAGGTAACCCCTCACACCTTTTAAGATGACTATTATCAAAAAGATAATAGACAAAAAGTGCTGGCAAGGCTGTAGAGAAAAGGGAACCCTTGCCCGTTGTTAGTGGGAATATAAATTGGTGCAGCCACTATGGAAGACATTTGTAGTTTCCTCAAAAAAATTAAAAGTAAATATCAAAATAGAGCTATCATATGACCCAGCAATCCCATTTCTGGAATTATATCCAACAGTAATTACATCAAGATCTTGAAGAATTATATCCACTCCATGTTTACTGCAGGATTATTCACAATAGCTGAGATACAGGAACACTTACGTGTCCCTCTACTGATGAGTGGATAAAGGAGATGTAGTGTCATGACATTTGTGATAGCACAGATGCACACTGAGGGCATTGTGCTAGAGTGAAGCATGTCAGACAAAGGAAGAAAATATTGTATGATTTCACTTATATGTGGAAACCCCCCAAAATAATAACTCGTAAACACAGAGAGTGTAATGGTGATGGCTAGGGGCTGGGAGGTGGGGGAAATGGGGAGATGTTGATCAAAGGGTCCGAACTTCTAGTTATAAGATGAATTAAGTTCCAGAGACCTAATGCACAGCATGACTATAGGCAACAATACTGTATTATGTACTTGAAAGTTGCTGAGAGAGTAGATATTACATATTCTCACCACACATCATATAAGATGATGATGGTGTCAACTAAACCTATTATGGTAATAATTTCATGATATATACATAGTATATGTAATCAAGATCTTATACAATGTCATATACCAATTCTACCTCAATAAAGTTGGGAAAAAAAGAGTTTGGCTTTCTTTACTAAAACTAAGTAATTATATCATGTAGATCTGATATAACACATGGGCTTTAAATGAATAACCGTTGGGGTGCAAGCCTGGCTCAGTCAGAGGAGTGTGTGACTCTTGATCTCGGGGTGTGAGTTCAAGTCCCATGTTAGATGCAGAGATTACTTAGATAAACTTAAAAAAATGAAATAAACATTTGAAGTGTGAAAAAAATATAAATAGTGTTAGATAAAAATAATTAAAGAAATCCAGAAGATTCAGCAACAGATAGCCCAACTTCATAAAAATAACTACAAAATAAATGTTTAAAGATTTTAAAATCAGGCAAAAATTAAAAATATGTAAATTTAATAAATTATTTTTCAAAAATATATTTAAAGACTTTTATCTCACAAAGAAAATCAGCAACACAAAAAATGAGAAAGTAGATAGATAGCTTAAATGTTCCTAATTGTGTAGATTTTTAACAGAAAATGAAGAATAATATGCACTAGTCTATATACATGTTTCAAAGTGTAGATTAAATGAAAGATTATTAGGAAAATGTAAGATTTTCTAATAATAAAGGGCAAATATTAGCAAGAAAAATTTTGAAATTCAAAAATTAACTTTAGAAGTGTCATCAACATCAAAGAGCTTTAGAGTCTAGACCAGCAATTTTTATGTGTATTTATATATTATGTGTATATATATTTACATTTCATGTATCATTACATGTGTTATATAGTTTTATGCATTTAGATTTTATAATTCTCATTATTATACCTAATATACCATAAACATAAAGCTGATTAAAGGCTTTTTATCTTATTTAGTAATCTGGAATAACTGCATGACCTAAGTCTAGTAAAACTAATGCGACAAAGGATACTTCAGATGAATTCTCATGAGGAATATAGACGCGAAACTTCTGAATGAAAGCTCTAGGATTGTAAGTACTTATTAAGGAATGTTGAAATATGATCAATTTACCTTGCTTTGGAAGAGACATTGGAGAGACTTTTAAAATTCATCATATCACACAACTCTGTTAGAACTTTTGAAAGGACAGGGTAAACATGAGTTTTCTAAAAATGTGAGTTACCATAACCCAGTAATGAAGGCTGAATTTCGTCTCTCTCAATATTCCCCTCACATAAGTTCCTTGGGTCATGAAAGAGTGGAAGACATCCTGCAAACCCTCAGTATGTGCTTGTGCGATGAGTTAGTAAATGAATGAGTAGAATAATAAATGAAAAATAACTAAAGAAACACGGCTTATAGAACAGAAGACAGTTCTTTCAGTTTAATGGCTTTCAGACCAAAGTATTTTAAGAATTTTTTGCCTTGACCAATTTTACAATGTGTTTGACTTCTTTCAAGCCCATACTGTCAGTCAGTTTTTATTATTTACTCCTTTTGTTCATTTGGACTCTAATTATGAGGGGAAAACCCAATAATATATGTTCTGTTCAGTTTTATAATTATCCATTTATTTCCTACATTTAACCATGAAGTTACACCTTTCTAGCGTCCAACATGTACCAACTTTAAAAATATATATATAGTATTCCAATGTTTGTGTTTAAAAATATTTTCCTGGGGTTTATTTTATTCTGGCTCATGAAGCAACAATGTATTATTAATCATTAAAAACATCCTTAGGAATAATCCAAGATTAATAAATATTCTATCAAATCTGGTGCTTTCATGATATTTTGTGAAATTCTAGTGTACTTTAGTGCCTAACTAATACTGTATATGAATATATTATTGGAAACTAGTCACGCACATGGGAGAAGATATGTATTTGCTACCTAAAAGATTCAGTCTTACAGGTTGTACGTATTACCTTCAGGGGCAATAAATATCTTGGTTAAATATCTTACCCTTGTTAAGACATTGGATGTCAGGCTGCGCTACCCTTATAGTACTGTATATACTCCCTCACCGACCCCGGAAGTAATTATTTGTAATTTTAATGTGCATCTTCATTGATTTTTAAAACTGCTTGCGCATCACCTGGGTGGCTCATTTTGTTGAGTGTCTGAGCTCAGGTATGATGTCACAGTTTGTAAGTTGGAGCTCCACCCGGGGTTTTGTGCTGACAGTGTGGAGCCTGCTTCAGATTCTCTGTCTCCCGCTCTCTGTGCCCCTCTCCTGCTCCCCTTTCTCTCTCTCTCTCTCTCAAAATAAACAAATGTTAAAAAAAAAAAAACATTTAAACCGTGTATTTCTATACAGGTAACTCTTGGAAATATATAGTACTATTTTTCTATTATTCTGTTTATAAAAGTATTATCTTCTTTTCAACATAAATAATACGGTTTCTAAGGAAAAACATGTTTTAGCATATAAATTCAGCAACCTGTGTTTTTTCAATCACCCGTTTTCTCAGAGAATGTTACCTCCCAGAAGAATGAGGTGCTTCATTCTTTGTGGTATGTATTATTTTTAAAGCAGCTCTCTCCACACATTCATTAGATTTTCTAGTCTTTCAGCTTTATATATATATATATATATATATATATATATATATATATATATATATACACATATATATATATACATATATACGTATATATATATGTATACGTATATATGTATATACATATATGTATATATATACATATATACATATGTATATATATAAACTTACTAAATAATTTGAATTTATATAGTGTCATTGCACTCCAAATTTGAAGTGATATTTTCTGTGCTTACTTTTAAGAAAACATCTCAGTTTGAATATTTAAATTTTTAGTTACTGAAAGATAGTTATAAAACACTGATCATCCTTCATTGATTATACACTCTTCTTCAGGTATTATAGAATGGGGGTAAGCATGTATAATTTTATTTGACAAACTGTAAGAAGTCTGAGACATAAAAAAAGCTACTCTTATCTCAATATTGTAGAGGAGAAAACTGAGGGTCAGAGATTACTACCACAACGTGTGCGTGGTCACAGAACTCCTGAGCTACACAAGAGTCTGTAAGTCCAGGCCTCCTGATCCAAGGTCCCTATGGTTAAATATCACACTATTCGCCTCAAATGCTGAAACCTAACCTTGTTTCCTAAAAACTTGGTAGAATTTTTCTTTTTATATTACCATTTTGTCTTGTAAAAGTGTCAGCCTTGCCTGAAGCATGGGCTTATGCAGAGCTCTGGGCTTCTAGAACAGTATTAGTCAATATTTCTCAGTCCTAAAACAGAATATCGTCTTGGTAGTTTCCATGTATTATCTGCTAAGGGAACCTCAACAGACAGTTGAGTCATTTCTTTTGGATATATTACATTTGATATATGATGTATTTTGATATAATATGCTAACTAGGCTTTGTTGAAAAGCCTGTAGCAATATTCTTTAATAGAGACTAATGTGTATGATCACAAGAGAATGAAAATGTAAGGGCAACATGCAAAGGAATATATGGCCATCGGTAGCATTTAGTAACCAGTTAATATTCCAAGGAAAGCGCTCTTATATTGCACTGGCATTGATCAGCATGTAATAGATTAGACGGAGGTTCAGTCATCAACTTGGAAGATCATTAAATAAAGGGGTTGGGAAATGCAACCTGAAGTTCAACTTACCTTCGGTGGCTAGAATTGGTTAGCACTACAAAGAGCAACATTCAGTGCAATACTCAAAGGCATAAGATGTTCCAATTTCCAGATTCTTGAGTGACATACAGAGAGCACATTGGCAATTAACCCAATTTGCTTTCAGTTTTCAAAAGATAATTGGCAACAGTGAAATATGTCTTCATAATCTTTTTAAAAATTCTTTTTATATATCTCTTAAAGCATCCTTTCTCTATTTCAACCTAAATTTCCCAACATTTTATTATGAAAATGCTCAAACATACAGAAAATGTGATAGAATTTTACAGAGAACGTCCATAAACCTGCCACCTCGACATGACCTTTGTCCCATATCTGCTTTCTCTGTCTGCCTTTCTGCCCTTCTGCCTGTCAATCCTCATTTCTTAATTGTGGATGCCATTCAGAGTAAGTTGCAGCATCAGTATACTTCCTCCTACATACGTCAACCCAGGATATATTTTTATGTGGAAAAACAGAAAGCGCTACTTTGTTTACTTTTGTTTCTTTCAAATAAGAATTTTTAAAACTTAAACAGTTTCGGTACCGTTATCTGTTCATCCCTTCAAATTAATGAAGCTCCACCACTGCCGTGACGTATAAGTAATAAGGCTTGTAAAAGGAAATGGCTGTTGTTGTTTCTGACCATGCATAACATGTCTAAATTAAAACACGGTTGTAAACTGGGGATGCTGTCACCTTAGCTGCAGCTCAGCAGGCAAATGTAATTCATAAATCCTTCCGCAGTGCAGCCTAAGACCTCATCTCAAAGCACGCACAGCCTCGTCCTGGAAACCTTTTAATTGCCTTCTTCAACCGCAAGTGAGATGTCTAGGGGTCTATACATCAGGGGTCTGCAGTGTCATTTTGGCGACCTTTCCGGGAACAGCACAGCAATCCGAGCTGCTGATAATCTCAGACGTTTAGGGTTTTAATCCAACAACTTTCCTGGAGGCAGTTAAATCAAACGTTGCTGAACATGCCAGATTGGAATTGTTTCTGTCTAAAAAAGACTATAGTTGAACTAGTAAGACCATGCTTTTGTATGGACGTTGTGTTCATTTTGAGAAAACTTACTATTGCTTCGGTTTCTCGTTTCTTTATTTTTAAAATCTGTGTCCTAATTTTAGCTACTTTTTTTTTTTTTTTGCCTTCTCATCCATCTGTTTCTACTGAGGCTTAAAAATGCTAAGACCCATTCATTCATTTATAAATGACTAAGTTATAAATGGATTTGTCCCTTGTGCAAATCAACATGGTGGCCACAGAGGAGACAAAAATAAACTGCCCTTGAGGAATTTATACTTTTTAAACTAAATACGTAAGCAGTGGTATATAAAATCTTTAGTTAAAATTTATCCTTGCAATAATTAGCAACTAGGCATTATAAGATAAATAATAACAATGCCTGCGTATAGAAAAATTTATTATTCTTGATTAGATAGGGATGATATTTATTTATTTACTTATCTATTTACTGATTAGTGTAATTTATTTATTTTGAGAGACAGTGAGAGAGAGCGAGTGGGGAGGGTCAGAGAGACCGGGAGAGACAGAATCCCAAGCAGGCTCTGCACTGTCAGCACAGAGCCTGACATGGGGCTTGAATTCATGATCCAAGATCATGACGTGAGCCAAAATCAAGAGTCGGATGTTCAACCGACTGAGCCACCCAAACACCCCGATATGAATGGGTTTTGAAAAATCCAGTATTCATATTGGAAAAAAAGAAAAATTTGTCTTCACTTTATTTTGTTTTGCCTCCTAGAAACTTTCTAATTAATTATAAAATAATGATATGATAAATAATAATGGTGTGATAACAACATAATAAAATGATGAAATAAATAGTAAATAATAAAATAATAGTAATGATAATTCCATGTGTGACTTTGTAGATTGGCCTCGAGAAGGTGATATACACTTTAGGTAGGTAGATCACTAATTTGACTTTGGGATTTCTGGTTGTTCATAAAAAATAGGAAGAGATTAGGAATGTGATTTCTAACATATACAATTCAAGAAAACCGTTTTGGCTGAATAAGAGACACAATTGCAATTCCAGAGTCATTTAATGATATCTCTCATAATTATTAAGAAGTAAAATGGTGTAAATTAACTATTAAATTATATACAGCAAATTAGCAAACAGTAAGGCCAATAACATTTCATAAATAAACACCAGAATTACAGAGCTATTTTTCTTTAATGTCTCAAATTTGGCACATGTCACTGAACTAATTATAGTTCAATAAAAACAATTCTATGTTAGGCAAAACAATGTGTTTGAAATTATATGTAATTTAAATTAAATCTGAGTTCACATGAAGCTGATTATCACCATGGTGTTACATTAATAAAAAGATCAATCCAAAACCACAGAAGACGAAAAAATACTAAAGCCCCCTGAAGAAAATTAAAGTAAATACAAATTGTAACACTCAGTCCTAGTTTTTTAGGTCTCCTTTTCTCCCAGGTGCATGCTGGACTACAGTATTCTAGAAATTCTTGAGTTCCATTCCTCACAATTAAAAAAAATATATTTGAAATTTATCTATTTATTTTGAGAGAGACAGAGATAACACACGAGCAGTTAAGGGACAGAGAGAAAGGAAAAGAGAGAGAACCCCAAACAGGCTCCACGTTATCAGCACAGAGCCTGACATGGGGCTCAAACTCATGGAACTGTGAGATCATAACCTGAGCTAAAACCAAGGGTTGGAAGCATAACCGACTGAGCCACCCAGGCACCACACCATTCTTTGCAATTTTATCATCTACCTTCATTTCCTCACACATATCAAAAAACATCACCAATAATAGTATCTGTAAGACCTTGCAACCTCCAAGATCTATCCCACTCATGCTGAGACTGCTAAACATCAATGCATGTCTGTAACATATGATACCTATGATAATGTTTTCATCTTGATCTCTGGGATTCCTTGAACTATAGTTTTACTTTTTCAAGATACCAATAATGATTAGCCTCCACCCACACAGAGAGCTTCCGAAATTTATATAATCAAAAGCCCCATTATGAGATCCATTTCTGAGGAAATCTAGTTTCCTTCTACTGGGCAAATCGGAATCCTTGGCATGCTCCCACCATTTGGAGTGATAGCTGCCATCTGCTACTAACATCCTCAGCCTGGTTGTAATAAAACGGTAAGATTCTTCTGGAGAGCTATTCCTCTCAAAGTTAAGTCCCAGTTGGCTAAGTCTGTAACCATAAGCCACACCCCTTACCAAAGTGATTGTTACAACAATGAACAAGTGAAATGTTTGCTGACCTAGGGAAAAGAGAAATGTTATGGTCATATGTCAACTGCATTCTACTCACGTGCTATGTTGTGGGACTTGTACAGATGAATAGAGACCCTTAATGCAAACACACACACACACACACACACACACACACAGACTTTAGACTGTTTTGGAAAAGTCCACAAACATAGTTCAATATACATTTCCAATTTGAAGTCAGGAGAGTTTTTGGACTTTCCAATTTATTGGCTTTCTCTAATACCACAAAAGTATGATTGTCCACTTGAAATATTGATTATAAATTGTATATTATCTCTCAAAATGCAGGTTATATGTCAAGGCATTGCTTTAAGATCATACTGACTTTGTAATTGATTTCAAGAATCCCAATATCTCATGTGTAATTGCCCCTCGTGTCTTTAAAATTTTGAATATAATTCTTGGGCAGTAATAGTGGAAATTAACTTTTTATTCAGGTCAGGGATGATGATTCTTCAAATTGTTTTTAAAATCTATTTATTTTTGAGAGACAGAGACAGAGTGCAAGCTGGGAGGAACAGAGAGGAGACAGAATCCGAAGCAGGTTCCAGGCTCTGAGCTGTCAGCACAGAGCCTGATGCAGGGCTCATACCTACGAAATGCAAGATCATGACCTGAGATGAAATCAGATCCTCAACCAACTGATCCACCCAGGTGCCCCTAGGATTCTTTATCAAAGGCACAATGGAGTATTCATAAGGTGCAATTTAAGCTTCCATCTTAGAGGCTGGGCTACAAAGTGAATCACATATAAACTTTTGTAAAAGTAATAGTCCAGTCAAAAAATAAGGATTACAGCTTTTACTGGCATCTCTTAAAAACAAGCAAACAAGCAAACAAAAATCAATTGATTTTCCCTTCCTATAGCCACTCCATTCTCACACCTGGCCTTTCCATACTCCTTCATACTATACAGATAAAAGACAGAAACAAGAGCAAAAATCATAAACATGAGAAAACTCCACCCTTCTTAGCCCCTCAACACCCAAATCGCAGCACTGGGAGGGGAATGCCAGGGCATCCTTGATGGACATAGTTTTCTTTTGCTTGAATTCCATTTTCTATTGGATTTTCTCAGTATCCAAACACCCTTCGATCCTTTCGGTTATTATTTGTCCCAGTCAAGGTTTTTAAGGTTATTGAAAAACACTGAGCACAAAGTAAATATTCTTTTTTCTAAGTATGTATTTATTTTGAGAGAAAGAGAATGCATGAAAACAGGGGAAGGGCAGAGAGAGAGAAGGAGAGAGAGAATCCCAAGCAGTCCCCAGGCTCAGCGTAGAGCCCAGCTCGGGTTTCCATCTCATGACTGTGAGATTGTGACCTGAGCCGAAACCGACTCCAATGCTTAACTGACACAACCAGCCAGGCTCTCCAAAGTAAATATTCTTATCAAATACTTAGAGTGTGGATATTCTGTTTTCAGAAGAACTGTAGACCAATATGGTATTAGCTGACAGAACAGGCAGGAAATACTCTGGTGACATTTATGAAATGATTCAGACGATTACTATTTCACTTGATGAACTAAATGACTCAGTCCTTAAAACTGAATATTTTGGCTATAGGTATATAGAAATGTACGCACATAGCTGTATCTATTATATCTATTATCAAGTGGCATTGAGGGATGATTCTAGCTACGTAGTAGCTACATAAAGGGCGTCTGGCAGGGTGACAGCAAATGTTGTCTCAGTCTGCTGAAGAGTCTGGTTTGGGATGAAGGAATCCCTCCCAGTGGCTTTCTCCAGTTCAGCCAAATATGTGTCCATAAAATTTGTTTGAACAATGGATAATTTTGCAGTTCCAGAAATCACTGATTAAGGAATACTTAGAATAATGAATAACCTACTCACTTATGTTAGAGAATGATGGATAGTGACAAAATCAGGTTAAATTGTACTATGCGAGCTGAGTCCCCAAGGATAAGAGAGGAACCAGCCAGGGAGGGAGGAAGAATGATGTAACACACAAGCAAAACTACATAGCAAAGAAATAAACCACAAGGAAATATTATGGAAAGCATGGAGTATTAAAATCTGAGAATAGACGCCGCCTCAGCACAAAGCCCTGAAATTGGTCTTTGTCTGAACTGAGTCAGAAGCAACGACAGGAGCATCCGTTCTTGAGAGTGTCGAAGATCTTTCTTCAGCCCAAATAAGGTTGAGGTGATGGAGACAATGTCCTGGGAAGGCCCATCTCCCAACAGAAACAGAATTGAGTCATAGACCTGAAAATGGATACCTGCAAGTGAGTTCTGTGCTATTGCAAGGAACACTCATACTTAATTTAATGCTGGGATGTTTTAAACAAGCAACACAAAGGGGAATTGAAAACTAAGAGGATTGAAATTCATAAATAGAAAAGTGCACTCAAATTTATTATGATGGCTGATTTCTCAACTTTGCAAGAAGACAGAAATTTCTCATATGTGATTTTTTAAAGTTTATTTATTTATTTTGTGTGTGTGTGTGTGTGTGTGTGTGAGAGAGAGAGAGAGAGAGAGAGAGAGAGAGATCACAAGGAAAGGACAGAGAGAGAGAGGAGAGAGAGAATTCCAATCCCTCCTGTCAGCACAGAGCCCAACATGGTGCTCAATTTCACTAACTGCAAGATCGTGACCTGAGGCGAAACCAAGAGTCAAGTGCTTATCCTACATTCCCTTATAAGATTTCATTTCTTAACATCACTCCTTTTTTTTTAAATTTTTTAATGTTTATTTTTGAGAGAGACAGACAGATGGCATGAGAGGCAGGGGGGCAGAGAGAGAAGGAGACTCAGAATCTGAAGCAGGCTCCAGGCTCTGAGCTGTCAGCACAGAGCCCGACCATGGGGCTCAAACTCACGGAGGGCAAGATCATGACCTGAGACGAAGTCAGAGGCTTAACCGACTGAGCCACCCAGGCGCCCCAACGTCACTCCTTTGAAATGAAACCTCTAGCTATGATAATCATAGTTCCACCATGCCATGGTAAATTTCTCTTAAGATTAAGTTCAAAGTAATGAACTCTTGACAACAGCAGAGGTGGGATGTTACCTTGGCAAATGTGTGATCATGATGTTTTCCATTAATCCTTTTTCCCTCAGCTGCAGCAGAACCTCTGTTGTCTTCTTTGGTACCTGTAGGTACTTCAGCTTGAGAAAGCTTGAAATGACTGCTTTCACTTGGTATTGGCTAGTTTATAAATATGGTGGCTGTAGGCACATTTTCATGTTATGTATGTGCTATTACTACTTTGGACTCTTTAAAAGCATGAGATATTGGAGATTCTTGTCATTGAAAGAAGAGCATATCTGGGGGCCTGCTTGCACTGTACTCCTTCCCATGCAAGATAGTCTAGGCCGTCTGGAAGAAACAAATCTACCTAGACACAGAGAACCCTCTAGCTTGGCCTACCCAGATTAAAACTCTGAGAAGAACTGGTTTTGAACACTACTTCCTTTGGCCTGTAATTAAAAAGGCAAATGATTTCATTTTGCACTTTAATTTTTTTCATATTTCTATTTAAAACTTTGTATCTTAATTTTTTATATTTTAGCTCTCAAGAGGAATTTTGTATTAATTTCAGCTTGGCAATTTGATAATAGGATGGAAATTATACTCAAATTCAGAATATCTGAATGTTGGTCTTTCATTATTGCACTATTTAGATATTAACATTGGATCTCGGTGTAGTTCTTCTTTAAGCTATGTTGGACAATAAGACTCAGAATAATTCATAATGAGGATACTCTGGAAAATATTTAGACTTGATTACAGAGTAACATGGGAATTAATTTAATTATACATTTCTGATTCATTTCAGAACTTTCTGGCACGCAAAAAGGGGTACTCAGCCTTCTAGGTGCTAAGATGTTTCCAAAGGAGGAGTGATTGGAACAAAATTACGAGGTGAGAGCAGAACTCTTTTGATAAAATGCTCATTCTTCCAAGGATAGTCACAGCGCACTTGAGCATAATATTTATGTTTATAAATTTTGATTTGAAAACAGTAACAACAAAAAGTGCATTTTTGTTTGTTTGTCTGGTAATAAAGATGTTTCTTGTCTACCTCTGATAGTCTTTTTCCCCTGAAGGAGGGGATTCTACCAGTATAACACTCCTGTTATGGATTGAATCATATCCCCCAAATTCATGTTGAAGCTCTTAATCCCCAATGTGACTATATTTGGAAATAAATTCTTTAGGGAGGCAATTAAGGTTAAACAGAGTCATAAGGGGGACCCCTAATCTGATAGCTCTAATGTCTTTATAAGAATAGGAAGAGATATCAAATACCCCCCACCACCATCCCCACCCCCCAAACACACACACACACACACACACACACACACAGAGAGAGAGAGAGAGAGAGAAAAGACCATGTGTGAATACAGCAAGAAATGCCATCTTAAACCCAAGAACTCATCAGAAACCAACCCTAGTGACACTTAGATTTTTGGACTTCTGGCCTCCAGCACTGTAAGAAAATAAACTTGTGTTATTTAAGCCATCCAGCCTATGGTATTCTATTATGGCAGCCAGAGCAGACTAATATACTTACTGACCTGTAATGTGTTTCCTCAAAGACCTTAACAATGGGCTGCACAAATGCCAACTAATGAGATAATTGTACAGAACTCTCAGGTTTTCTATCCAAAGCTTATAAACGGTAAAAAATGGAGTATTGATACCTTATTTACAAGAATGTGTCAAGGTTCTGTTGACCAAAAAAACTACTATATCTCTTGCCTCAGAATAAAATCAACTTTGAAAATGTGTGTGTGTGTGTGCATGTGTGTGTGTGTGTGTGTGTGTGTGCATGTGTTACTGCCTTATACATCTGTGATATGAGGCTGTTTAGAGTTACATGGTTTCAGAAACCAACTGAACAATATTTACCAGTTTGAGGGGTCCATGGTGACTTGCATCTATAGCTTTATTTAACAACCTTTAAAAATCTACCCGACCTAAGGTAAAGTACAGACTTTGGGTGATTTATGACATGTCAGTGTAAGTTTATCAATGATAACAAATGTATCCCGCTGGTGGGAGATGCTGATGATGGGGAGTCTAAGCATATGGGAGGCAGGAGGTCTATGGAAAGGCTCTGTACCTTCTGCTTATCTTTGCTGCTCTGAAAACTGTTAAAAAAGAAGCTACTCCCACATATTACTAGCCTCACATAAAAAATGCATATTTTATGCTCAAAAATTTTAGGTTGCATCCCAGGACAACGGTCTTCTGGGAAGTGAGTCAGTGACCCATCCTGTTTTGATTTTGCCACAGTGTCATCTCAATAATGAGAATCTGTTTAATTACCACAGCATGACAAGAGACATATGGAAGGTTTCTCACATAAGTTGATGCTTTGCTTCAAACATGAAATACATAACTTTCAGTCAGAACTTATTGGAGAGAACGAGCCAAACACATCCCCCCCACCCCAATCAGGAAAAGAAAGCGAGATATGAGTGAGCAGTGGATATTATTTGGTCATCCCATTGGTTGAATTACTATTTTTTGTCCTACATTAATCAGCTCAAACTGTAGATTAAACAATGTTTGTGTAACCTTGAACCTGTAGTTGTTGGTGATTACTCTCTATGTGTCTTTCCTCCAAAATTGGATAAAATAGATAGTGTTGGAGACCCTTTGATTTACCTTTGAAAGTGTTTATCTGTATCCTTAAGTTTGGACAAAACTCATTCTGCTGTGCGATGTCACATGGCAGACAATGCCACAAATTCATGAATCATTAGAAAGAAGTGTTTCTAATTGCATCTACAGAAAGAGAGTCCCAGGAAAATACTTGAGCCGGAAGCAAGTATACCTTCTTCACATACCTCTTCTTCATAAGACAGGTCCACTCACTTGCTAACTGCTACTGCAGCCAACTAGGTACCTTGAACTGCAAAAGGCATTAGGGAATTTCGATGTAATGCCTTTTCTCACAATGAACTTTTGTGAAAATTTCCCTAATTTAGCCCGGTGCTTCTTACTTATCATATGCAAAATACTAAACCAACATCAATATTTTAATTTGGTTTAAATAGCTCTGTGTATTTCAAAGTCTAGTATAACAGACTTTCTGCCCATTCTAGATTTACCTACCCCTTGAATAATGTGACTGAATTAAATAAATATTATTACCTAGGATTAGGCTCAGTTTCTCCCTCTCCCACCCCCCACCCCCAGGAAATTTAAAGTCTCATTCATTTAAAGGCACAGTACTTTATTCTTTCACATAAAAGCCATCTGGAGGGAAGTAGTCTAGGGCAGGTATGAAGATTCTAAAAATTCATTAGTTGTTTTAGAAATTCCAGTTATCCTCACTCTCTTCCTTAAATAGTAAACTGTATCCCCAGGGACTAAGACTGCAAAGGGGAATTGAAGCCAGGGCGTCTGCATTCTAGGCCAACCTTGAGTTAAAGATAAGGACACATCCTGTCCTTTTAAAGAAACATCTCACTGATTATAACGGTAGTTATATGGATATAATTGCCAACAAGGCAGCGTATACAGCTGAATATTTGGGTTTCTCTTATTGAGAAGGTAAAGAATAGATATGTCGGTAGACAACCAAAAGTCTGCCACAGAGACCAGTTAGAAGTTATGAAATTTTATTTGCATTATTTTTTGTTTTCTTTTTTTTTTTTTTTTAGTGATTGGGAATGCTGAACATACTATTCTAAAAATTTTGGCTAACCATGATCTTTATAATTGCATAAGAATCATAATGAATTTATGTAGGTAAATAAACTTGTAACTGTCTATATGAAACGTATCCGAGACCCACATACTCCTTGATGGTGCACTATTACTTTTGCCTCAAATAACGATTTAATCTCCTTACATTTATATAACAAAAACAATCCACACAACATATTCTATGGAAGATGACTGAAATACATTAATAGATCACAGATGTGGAGAAGACAGAATATGTTTTCATTTTATGTAAGCATTTAGATACAAAAAGACGACACTATATCTTTCTGCCCTGTATAAAGGTATAGATATCTTTCAAACAATTGTTTTATTTTTTTTTAATTTTTTTTTAACGTTTATTTATTTTTGAGACAGAGAGACACAGAGCATGAATGGGGGAGGGGCAGAGAGAGAGGGAGACACAGAATCGGAAGCAGGCTCCAGGCTCTGAGCCATCAGCCCAGAGCCCCACGCGGGGCTCGAACGCACGGACCCCGAGATCGTGACCTGAGCTGAAATCGGACACCCAACCGACTGAGCCACCCAGGCGCCCCTCAAACAATTGTTTTAAAGTGATTATCTTGCACAGATCTGCTCTAAATATTTCAGGATGCACAATATAATAGGTGGAGTTTAAACCTGGTAGTAAATTCTTGTTAAACAAATCTTCAGAATATTATTGTCAGATTCATATTCTTTTCTTTGTGGGAAAATGTGTCTATCTCTAAACATAGAACACATAAGGGAATAAGTTAATGATATATTTGTAGACACACTTGAGCCATGATACAATATCCATCTTAAGGATTTCTTTTTTTTGTTTGTTTGTTTTTTTTTAATTTTTTTAAATTTATTTTTTAATATATGAAATTTACTGTCAAATAAGGGTTTCAATACACTGCATAATTATCCCCAAAGTTCACCCTAGCCTCACCCTCTTAGCTGTTTGCTTGCATCGAATGCTGGAATTGTACCTTGGCAAAGTCTTTCACCTTCTTTAAAGCTTTGCTTAAATGTCACCTTCGAAATTTGGTCAATCTTAGCCATCATGTTTCATACTGCCACCAACCCCCCATCATCTCATTCATACATTTCTAATCTCCTATGGTGTACATTTTCTCTTTCCGTACCACGTATCATGTTCTGGTACACCAAATATTTACTTACTTATCATCTTTAGTTATTATTTGCATATTTGCCTGTATAGGTCAGCTTTATGAAAATGCAGATCTTTGTCTTCCCTTTCTTTCTCTAGTATAAACCAAATACCTAGAAGAATACAGCACGGGTATTCAATACATATTTGTCAACTGAACTAATAGTATAGATATTTGCATGCCAAGCAGAGTTCAATTCTTCGTGGGATCATAACAAAGACACATAACGTGATTGCTCTCTCATTCTCCAGATGCATCTATCCCCAAGCTCTCCTAACAAATTTGTGTCCCATCAACAGCACATCCACAAAATGGATCCACAAAATGCTTTCTTGTTCTTGCTCCAGCCAGACTGACAATGGTTTGGGCATTTTTATTTTGAACCAGAGGCTGACCTGCAAAGTGAACTGTGGCTTAGACCTGGTGCCCCATTAATCAATGAATAAAGTTTTACTTACCTGGAAGTATCACGTGCTCCAAAAGACTTAACTATATTTCTTCACGTTCACAGGACAGGTTGGAGGTTTCTCCTCTCTGCTATGTGCTTCTTCTATTTTTGCATTTTCCATATCATGTTGTTATTTACTTACTTTTAGGTCTCCACAATTAGTTTGTGAGTTCTTTGAAGACAAAGATTTTCATTTATTATGTTGGAATTCCTGCACCCAGTGGAGAGCATAATGCAGAGAAATTATCCTTTAAATATTTATACAATGGAGTAAAGAGGCATTCAGGTAAACTCTTCATTTCCCCCATAGAGTAATATCTAAGAATTTTAAATATAACTTGCCAGTATTCACTGTTAACCCATAATGGTGTGTTTACTACTTTCTGCTATTTTTCTATTTCCCCTCACTTCTTTTAAAGACTAAAATTGTATTTTCTTTCATGATATCAGTTTAAATCATTACCATATCTTCAAATTTAGTACCTTGATTCTTTCTCATTTGTGAGGTGGAAGGTCCATGCATAACCAGGAATATAAATGGCATATGAATAAATTCTAGTCTGATGGTTCACAAACCTTTATTTCTGTTGGCCTCTTCTTGGTACCATTAATATGTATAGCAAAAATGTGGCTGTTTTCATAGTCAAGTGGAGAGAGAGGGAACTGTTTGAAATTATTTACAGAGTAAACCCTGTTAGCTGATCTGATATAGGGAAAAGTTGAATGAGGGAAATTAATATTTCATATTTGGTGCATATTGTGAGAACGTGTCTAGAAATGGTAACATCGGACTAAGTGGAGAATATCTTTAAGGAAAGGGTATATTTAAAAGCGAAACTAAATTTATATGATGACAGTGCATAAAATATTAAGACTTTATTTTGTAAGTAACTGAAAGAGACAGAGGAATAAGCTCATGTACAACACTTTAGCACCCATATCATCATTGAACTTACTCGTAGCCATGAGTGACTGCCCACATGGCCATTTCTAAACTGCCCGAAGTCAGTGATGTTGCTGGGATGATTTTGGAAACTCCATATGTCCTATCCTCACGAGTTGAAGCAAATCTAGAGACAGTGTTTAAACTATCTTATTTGCAAAAAAAAAAAAAAAAAAAACAAAAAAACAAAAAAAAAAAAACAAAAAACAAAAAACAAAAAACAAAATAAAACAAAAAAAACAAACAAACAAACAAAAAAACTATCTTACTTGCCTCAAAAACAAAAAAAGAAATTAATAATTCAATTGGATCTAAATACAAAAATTTTACCACTCAGCATTATTTATTAATTAGTTTATGCTTTTACAGATCAGTGTAGAAAAAGGATCACAATTTCCTAGTTCATTGCTGTAAAATACATTAAATAAATGATGTTGAGCAGATAAGTTTAATAATACCAGAGTTACTAATTATTCTGAGCCCCTTCATAAAAATAGAGCAAGTACAACCTGAAAGCAAAATCTGATGGACAAATTTTGCAACAAAATTAGGTAATAAAGTATCCCCACAGACTTCAAAATAAAAGTGGGTGGGGGCAAATCACTGAAAGTCAAAAAATTGCTGCATGTTACAGGACTCTATATGAGGAAAACCTATGGGAAGTAAAGGGATGGCTGATAAACCCAAAAATAGGAGATCCCTAAAATAGCAACCTGGAATTAACTGGGCAGCCCTAGGCCAAACTGAGAACAGCAGCTGACACAGGAAGTGATTTTATACAGCTAAAAGGAGTTGAATGCAGGAGGACAATAGTGCTTCTCAAGGGACTGGTTGTGATTAGCACTGATGAACCCTTTTAGAAAGTGAGCCGTTGGACATTTCTTCAAAAGAGGACCCCAAACTGAGAAGAAATTCCTAGGAGTGGAGTAAAAATATGAAGAATAATAGAAAAGAAAGAGAAGGTCCATATGAAGGTGATTGTAGGGTGGGGCATCCGGGTAGTTCAGTGGCTTAAACATGGGAATTTAGCTCAGATAATCCTCTCACAGTTCAGGAGTTCGAGCCCTGCATCAGGCTCTGTGCTGACAGCTCAGAGCCTAGAGCCTGCTTCAGATTCTGCGTCTCCTTCTCTCTCTGTCCCTCCCCTGCTTGTTCTCTGTCTCTTTCTGTCTCTCAAAAATAAACATTAAAAAATTAAAAATAAAATAAATAAATAAATAAATAAATAAAACATTAAAAAGATTAAAAGAAAAAGTCATTGTCGGGACCATTACCAGTAAGTCTTGGAAATTTAGTTTTCATATTTTAAACACCAGATGCACACATACACATACACGCAATCACACATGAAAAAAATTGTCTGAGCTTAGAAGATATTATAAATGACAACATACTTCAACAAGTTTGAGTAAACTGATCTGATATAAAAATGACCAACTGAGTGTAAAAGGAAGAAAAAAAAAAAAAAAAGAGTGACATGCTGAAGAACATGCCAACATACAATGAAAATTCGTCACAGTTATGGCCACAGAATGAAGGGTGCCTTTTATTCCAATGCGAGGGAAGACATTAATAAAGCACCACTAAACACAATCTAACAACATAGCAGAGTTTGAAAAATTCAGAAATATGTTGATAAAATTGAGGAAATAATTTTAGAAATACAAGAAAAGTAATTTCAGCCAAGGCCACGAAACTTGAAGCAACACAATGGTGAATAAGTGGGATAGAGAGTGCCTCACCAGACACACGTTAAATGGGAAAAATTTAAAAACCCAAGGAAACGAAGAAAAATTAAGAAAATTGCAATATAACAGCTATTGTCAATAGGGAAAGATTCAACATACAGTGAATATACATCTTTAAAGATAAAATGAATACGTGGTTGCAGAATATAGACTAAAATCTCTAGCTCAAAAAAGTTCCTGGTTTTTACAAAAGGTTACAAAACATTATAGACAGATTAAATTATGAAAAACGTGCACCATATACCTGAGAATACAAAACCTACGTGAAGAATTCTGATGCAGGTTGTAATGAAATTACTATAGTTTAAATTAAAAAAAAAATCCTCTGGACCTATAGACAAAAGTACCAAAGGGAAAAGTAGATTATCCTCAGATTTTTTAAAGCAGCACTTTACAAATGATAAAATTGAATAATGTCATTAATATATCAAGAAAAGAATAAACAAAGAAGTGCATATCCATCAAAACTGATACTCAAGGCAAAATGTAGAATCAGACTATTTTTTAAATGTTTTTAAAGTTTATTCATTTTTGAGAGACAGTGAGAGACACATTCTGAGTGGGGGAGGGGCACAGAGGGGGAGGGACAGAATCCAAAGCAGGTATCAGGCTCCAAGCTGTCAGCACAGAGCCCCACGTGGGGCTCCAACCCACAAACCATGAGATTAGGACCTGAGCCGAAGTCAGATGCTCAACCTACTGAGCCACTCAGGTCCCCCATAGAATCAGACTATTAACAGCAAACAATTATGAGAATACTTATAACATGATTTTTTTTACATTTTTTTGACTTTTTTTTTTATTTTTGAGAGGGAATGGACATAAGGGAGGGGCAGAGAAAGAGGGGACAGAAGATCCAAAGAAGGCTTTATGCTGACAGCAGTGAGCCCAATGTGGGGCTTGAACCCATGGACGAGACCCTGAGCTGAAGTCAGAGGCTTCACTGACTGAGCCCCCTAGGAGCCCCAACAACAACTTTTCTTGAAGTATTCATTCAAGAGTAGACTTCAGGGGAGCCTGGGTGCCTCAGTCGGTTGAGCGTCGGACTTCAGCTCAGGTCATGATCTCCCGGTTGGTGAGTTTGGGCCCCACATCAGGCTCTGTGTTGCCAGCTCAGAGCCTGGAGCCTGCTTTTGACTCTGTGTCTCCCTCTCTCTCTTCCCCTCCCCACCCCCGTCCTCTGTTTCTCTCTGTCTCAAAAATAAAGAAATGTAAAAACAAAACAAAACAAAACAAAACAAAACAAAACGTAGACTTCAGATATGAGCATAAATACTGGTGGTAAGTATTAAACATATAATAACTTAAAGAACAAAAGCTAAAAGGGAAAAGGTATGAGCATAATGGTATATGTGCATCCAGTGTAGATATAGTAACATTGTAAAATATATGGAGAAGGCAGAGAATACATGCATTTATAAAATTACTTTCCCAGTGGTTATGTAGGTTGTGGTGTTGGTTTTATTAATGTAATTCTTAAATGATTACGTGTGTCATGTGGATAAAGTATTAATTATGATGCATTCTATTTCTGTCATCCCTTGTGTCCTTGAAAACCAGTTATCTCGGTATGGAAGAAAGGAAATACAGATGTAATCTAGATAATATTAACTAATGCCTGGTTGTACTGAATTTAAATTGGAAGATTCAATATGAATGCATGAGAAATTTTATCTCTAAAAAAACTTTAAAAACTTTACACATAGATATGAAATACACAGAGACGTATTTTTATAGTTCTGTTCCCTAAAGAAGCCTAGCCTGAAACTAATGACCAGTTCAGAAGCAGTGAACATCTCCAGTGGTTATAGTTTTAAAGTGCCATATCCTTTTAAAATAAAGCAGATCTTGGGGCGCCTGGGTGGCTCAGTCGGTTAAGTGTCTGACTTTAGCTCAGGTCATGATCTCGGGGTCCATTAATTCGAGCCCCACGTCGGGCTCTGTGCTGACTGCTCAGAGCCTGGAGCCTGTTTCAGATTCTGTGTCTCCCTCTCTCTCTGACCCTCCCCCATTCATGCTCTGTCTCTCTCTGTCTCAAAAATAAATAAACGTTAAAAAAAAAATTAAAATAAAGCAGATCTTCTTGGGGGAAAAAGAATGGAATGCAAGTGGGATTTGGAATGTGAAAAAAATACAAGATAAAACTGGAACATCTGGTTAACAAAATGGTGGATAAGACATTAAAAAAAATTGCTGGGGTCACGTCAAAAGTACTTATGAACCAATGACTCGCTCACTAAATTGACACAATTTTAGTTACAAATAAAATAATAATTAATACATTAAATAAACATAAAACCATAAATTCATAATTAAATCATATAAAAGAAACTTAGTGGTTGAACTTCGGAAAATTACAGAGAACTAATCCATTATCCTGAAAACTGGGAAAAGAGAGAATATGAAACAAACATTTATTCTGAATTTCTTGTATGAACTACATCACTGCATACCCAAATTCTAGAAGTAAAGAAGTGTCTTTTTAGAAAAAAAATGCAAGTAATTAATTTAAAAGAAGAGATATTTAAAACGTCAACAGTTTGCAATTTTCAATCACAAGTGTATGTAGGCAATAACAAACATACCAAAAAAAAAAAGGAAAGAAAGAATAGATATTATATTTTTCCTAATGAGATAGCAATCGACAAAATCTAACCTACAGAAAAATCTGCAAGTTAAAAATCCCAGATTATTTTACAGGAAAAAAAATTATCTATCTATCTATCTATCTATATATATATATATATATATATACAGCAGATTAGGGATGATTTTCTTAAAGTGAGTGGTGGGTCAAATTAGAGGAACTGAGCAAAGCAAAAGAAAGTTACAAGGAACTCTGGAAACTTGGTGATTTGATTATATTTTTAAAAATCTGTTAACATTTATTTAGTTTTGAAAGAGAGTGCAAGTGGGGGAGGGGCAGAGAGCGGGAGACAGAGGATTAAAAGCAAGCTCTTAGCTGTGAGCTCAGTGCCTGATGGGGGCCTTGACCACAGGAACTGTGAGATCATGACCTGCCCCGAAATCAGAGTCGACTGCTAAACCGACTGAGCCACCCAGGCACCCCAGGAAATTTGGTGATTTTAAAAATATAATTGCAAATTAACTGCACATTCTGAATGATGAAAGCTCGCAAAAAAAATCATGGCTAACTTCAAATTTGTGAAAAAAAAATTTTGCATGAAAGGTGCATGCGTAATCAGTTTTACTTTATGATGCATCTTGTGGTAAGACATATTTTCCTTAACACCTATGACAGAAATTTTTTAAAATTATAATGGTTAATAAGGGTGCCTGGGTGGCCCAGTCGCTTCAACATCTGACTTCAGCTCAGGTCATGATTTCAAGGTTCATGAGCTCCAGCCCTGGGTCGGGCTAGGTGCTGACAGCTCAGAGCCTGGAGCCTGCTTCGGATTTTGTGTCTCCCTCTCTCTCTGCCCTCCCCTGATTGTGATTTCTCCCTCTCTCTCTCTCTCTCTCTCTCTATCAAAAATAAATAAACATTAAAATAATTTAAAAATTATAATGGTTAATAGGTACATCAGTTAAAAAATATTTACAATAGAATGGTGTGTTTAATAACAGAATTCCTGGTTTCTGGTGTTAACTAAATTAATTCCTGATTTCTGAGGTCAACTGTATTAAGAATGTACACTACAAATATGTTTTAAGTTAAATTATGTGAAGTAATTATAAGTATGCCATTCTTCAATGAATATCTTAGAAAGCAATTCACTCCTGTGTTTAGTATTAATGGAAAAAATTAAGAATATATTGAATATATAGTTCAATATGATCTTAGCTAAAAACTATTCTAAACGAATAAATGGATTTTATGAAATATTTTTTGTATAACAGATGCTAATGTTAGTCTGGCAAAGTAGCATTTATGCTCTGTAGAGAGCTAATCAATTTATAGTAATCACTTTGATCCTTATTATTGAATTTATATGCTAAGCAGATGAACTGAATTAATTATTATTACCAAACTGTTTCTTGTTATTAAAATTTTCCTTGCTTTCAGATAGTCATATATGACATGTAATCCATTGTTCTCAAATAGACAAATGCTAGCTTTAAATATGCACTATGAAAATCTAATATGAAGCATAACATACGTATCTACCATTTTATGAAATGATCACATGAGGATAAAATTATATTAACTCGATTCATTTATAATATTTACTGTGGTAAGCTTCTATAAACTCCAAAGTAAATAGCAAGTGTTGACATAAGAAAAAGTGGAAGGATAATTTTTAATATTGATTTTATTAAATAAATGATTAGTCGATAATAGCACGCTATTTTAGACAGAGTGTTTAGGGTAGTGTTAGTTCTATTTTGTAGTAACCTCTACAAATAGCCATTAGTTAGAAATGTCTGTGTTGAAAACGGGGCGGGAAACAAACATTTACGAAGCAGCATCTATGGGTGTGGCTTTCAAGGGAACTTGAAATGTCAAGCTTGTCGTGAGTAGTGCTAGTTATAATTACCTAAAGTCATGTTAAGCATGGTTTTCAACATATGTAGTAGTTAGAAGAAATACACTCAATTGTTGATAGAGGTCATGATTGGCAGATGTGGGGGTTGTTCCCATTCTTTACCATTACTCTGTCAGTTTACATTTTCTTTGAAATCAAGTATGTAAATAAACGACAAAACAACAAAACTCTAACTCTATATGCTAGTCCTCAGCCAGCATATTTTGCTAGATCGGGGAATTTAGGCAGAATCTGCATTACACTTTAGTAATAAACATGTACTGGGAACTGATGACTTTACCTTGGTATGGGAAGTTATTTATTTTTCTGCTGCTGCTACTCTTGGGTCCTTGTGAGAACTTAAGATTTACCAAATCAAGGTTTACTTAAAATCACTAATAATTGGTCTGTGTCACTGAGATTGTTTTGAAGCCCGTCAGACACGTTTCCATGAAGATCTGCCCCAAACAGTGATTTTTTAGTATTTTTGGCGAGGGGTAATTAGGCACCTTTGTCTCCTGTCACCAAAATTTCTTTAGACACTGTATAAAGGAGATTGTCTTTCTAGATACATATAATAATTGAAGGGCTCAGTAAACAGAGCTAACCATAATTTGGGTAGGGCAGTGTTAATGTAATGGATGAATGACTGAAGTTTAACTGAATTCTTGTTGCTTGAGTTTTTTGTCATCTAATTTTTGCAAATAAATCAATCACCAAAAAGATATCTGTTTAGTCTTCTGTACACATTTCTTTCCTCACTTTGTTACTTTTATTAACTATTGAAAATAAATTAGAATAGTAATTTGGGGGCGCGTGGGTGGTCTCAGTTGCGGTTAAGCGTTCCACTCTTGATAACGGCTCAGGTCATGATCTCATGGTTCATGAGTTGGAGCCCCACATTGGGCTCTGCACTGAGAGTGTGGGACCTGCTTGGGATTCTCTCTCTCTCCCTCTCCCATTCTCTCTCTCTGTTTTTCTCTCTCAAAAACAAAAACAAAATTAGGGAAAAAAAGAATATTAATTTGACTAAATTCATTTTCATTCAATCGCCTACTTGCCCTTATTATGTTAAAAGTTTGAAAGGTTGGTGTCACACTTTAAATATGGCAAAATCACATGAACCTTCCCTTAACAAAGCTTTCTTGATCATTCACTCACCAGTGCTTAGTCTGTCTATGCATCTTCTATGCTTCTTTTCCCCAGTGGTCACAAAATGTAATTTTCTCACATCAGCTGTTTGAGGCTTGCAATGTCTACAGATGATAAAACATTATACTGAGACCCTATCTGACATTTAAATATGTACCACTCTTCTCTTTTTCCTAGGTTTACCGTGGGAAATAAAACCTTAACTGGAAGCCATTGTAAGAACTCGGGCCAATTTAAAATTGTATTGCGATCAATGAAATAATAAACAGAGAATTCTTGCATATAATCATTTTCATATATCCAGGTGCTTAGTTGTCATCTGGCAATCCGTTAAAAATTACAAATTTATCAGTTCCAAAACCATTAGATTCACTCTGCTCCTAAACTCAGTTCATACACTCTGCCCCCCCATCTCAGTCAATGGCAGCTACATTCTTTCAGTTACTTAACCCAAAAGATCCACCTTTAATTTATTTTCTTTCACTTTATGCCCAATCTCTCAGCAAATCTATTAGCTCTATGTTCAAACTATATTCAGGATTCCATTGTATATGTCCATTTTCACCCTCATTCAATCCACTGTTCATTCACTTGGCAATATTTACTGAGTGACTAAAACATCTCTAATACAGCTCTGTTGTGGATTGACAACAGTTGAAAAACAACAACAAAATCCCTGCCCGCCTGGGTCTTACAGTCATGTAATTTTAATCTTATTGAAATACCCACCACATAGATCATATGGGATTCCTTCTCCTATTTGCATATTTTCTATATGTTAGTCTTTAAAAAACTGGACCCGACACTTATTAAAAACCTTAGAGGGGCACCTGGGTGGCTCAGTCAGTTAAGCGTCCAACTTCAGCTCAGGTCATGATCTCACAGTCTGTGAGTTCGAGCCCCACATCGGGCTCTGTGCTGACAGCTCAGATCCTGGAGCCTGCTTCAGACTCTGTGTCTCCCTCTTTCTCTGCCCTCTTCCACTTATGCTCTCTTTCTCTCAAAAATACACATTAAAAAAATAAAGAAAAAAATCCTAGATGGCTTTGCATTTCAGTAAGAATAAATCACAAAGCCCCTAAGAAGCCCCATAAAATACCCAATGACTCCTGACATCCAGCCACATCTCACTTGGGTCCTATCTCCTTGGACTGTTCACTCACCCTGCTTCTAAATATTGGTTTGTCTGCTGCTCTTGAACATGCCAGGGACATTCCCCAATTCTTGGCCTTAGCAGATATTTTTTCCCTGCTTAAGAAGTTGTCTTTCCACATATTTTCACACCCCCTTAAACCATAGTCATGCTTCTTATTTCGTGGAAATTATTGTCACATGTCTACTTCTTTTCTCTATAGTCTTCCAGTTGGATTATAACAATCTGAAGGAAAAACTGGTTTCCTGTTTTATACCTGATACACCAAACAGAAGCTGAAATGACATATTGAATATGTATATAAATGGATGAGTGTATGCAATATAAATTTAGCACTCAAATAAAGTATTGAACCAAAACTCTCCTTAGATATTATATGTGTATATTTTCTAAAGTATACAATTATAAGCATATTTATATGCCTACTGTATGTTTATGTATCATTTTTCATTTATAATGTAAATGAGTTTCATATTTTCTCCAAATAACAGCAAGATATTTCTCCATAATGAATTTTACAAATAGACTCAATTAATTATGCAAATTATGTTGAACCATTTACAGGGTTTGCATCAATTAGATGAAGAATGTTAGAAATTGCAACTTGGGCAGATAAAACATTTCCTAGAATTTTTACTTCCTGGTGTTTGAGATCTGGGTATAGATTCCTTCTGAACTGCTACCACCAAGATACGAATTAAATTTTGTTTGGCCTTATAGAGTACTCCTGAATAAGTGCTTATCAACTTTTGTATCAATCAAATACAAATTTCAATAGAAAAAATAACTGATGGATGAACTCCATCAGGCCACTGGGTTGACAATAAGGCCAAGAAATTAGGGTTACATTTTTGTGAATTTTGACATCCTTTGCCATACACAAAAGTGAAAGGAGATATAAATAACATCTGCTTTCTTATATGGGGACAACCCAACCAAATTCAGACAGAAGTCGAAAACAGGAAAGTTGCATAGAATGATGCTGCTGCAGTGAAAGGCAGCCGTAAACCACTCAGCTGAGTTTAGATTTCAAGGTGCTTTTTTGGGCCACAAATGATTCCTGTACAATGTCTGTTGTTTGTCATCACCTCCAAAATGGCACTGAGGGCATCCGATAAAGCACAGGAGACAAAAGGGCATTCGGAAAAATATGAGTGAATGGATTTAGAAGTCAAAGCACAAGGATATATGTGACACCATCTGAGATGGGTTCAGGAGTCCACCAAGGAAGAAAGCTCTCCAAGATGGAGATGGGGTTCATTAGGAATATAAACTCTGCCGCGACCAGCTCTATGTCAAATTGCATTAAAGACTCCTTGCAATCTAGAGTATTTATCCAACTAGGAGTATAACATTTGCTTAGATTTTAAACCTTATGCTTAATACATGATAATCATGGGTAATAAATTTTTCACAAATTATATTTCATTTGACAGCCAGGATGATTTATTAGGTTTGTGAATTCATTTAAAATTCAATACCTTTGGGTGCTGCATCACTGAACTTAATGAGCCAGATTCTCCCACTGAGTAAGTTGCTTTCAGGCTTCTGGGGTCCTATTAAATTAAGTTCTTCAGTACATTAAATACTTCCCTAGTGTTTTAAAGAGTTAATATATCCTACAATAGGAAAGTTACCAAATGAATTAAACACAAAATAACAATGTGTCATTTTACCATTGAACGAGTAGTCTCTTTACTTGTGTATAGTCTTGTTTCTTTAGATATATATGGTTATTTAATAAATAGAGGTTATTTCCAGGCATGTGAAATAGGTGACTTATTTTGGTTCTATCATTCATAGAGAAATTGTTTTACAAACACCCTTCCCCTTGTCTATTTCCATCTTTCCTATATTCGGGATAACTTTGCCTCCCGCAATTGTAGAATCAAGTGAACACAAAACAAAGACTAAGTTTCATTTGTTTCCAAGGAACACGGAGCCTCTAGTGAGCAGTTAGTCTCCCGCAAATGCCTCCCACTCTGATTCTAGTTGTAAACATTGGGTCCGTTAGCAGAAACAGATGGGTAGTAGTCAATAATCTTTTTTTATGCTTATATTCATATAATTTTGCTTTTCTAGAAAAACAGAAATAATGGAAATTGGTTTCAATTTGTCTTAAGTATTACACGATTTGACGTTGTTACACACATGAAGAAATACATGACACATTAGTTACAGTTAATATACTTTTTCTGGTAAGAAATATTTATTCACACTATAAAGGACCTTAAGAAATAATGAGTGAAGAAATAAGCAAGAGACCTCCTAATTACAACATAGTCATACAAAGACAAGCACACACCTCTTTTAATAGAGTTAAAATCATATAGTACAGATTTTATGGCAATTATGGAAGAAGCACAAATATAATATGAAATAATTTACTATAAGTAGCAGGATAGGCGTGCCTGTGTGGCTCAGTTGGTTAAGCATCAACTCTTGGTTTTGGCTCAGGTCATGATCTCATGGTTGGTGAGTTCAAGCCCTGGGCTCCATGCTGGCAGTGTGGAGCATGCTCAGGATTCTCTCTCTCTCTCTCTCTCTCTCTCTCTCTCTCTCATTTTCTCCTTCTCTCTCTAACCCCTCCCCCACTCAAAATAAATAAATGAACTTAAAAAAATAGTAGGGCTATCATACTATCCTGCAAGGCATACTATATATATATATCTTGAATATTAGTTGAATAAAATTAGTGAGATATCCTGAATTCTTTTTTAAGAGGGTTTTTAAAATTTTGTTAAGTTTATTTTTTGAGAGAGAGAAAGCATGCATGTGCCTGTGCAAGCTGCAGAGGGGCAGAGAGAGAGGGAGAGAGAGAGAGAGAGAGAGCATGCATGTGCCTGTGCAAGCTGCGGAGGGCCAGAGAGAGAGGGAGAGAGAGAGAGAGAGAGAGAGAATCCCAAGCAGGCTCAGTGCTGTCAGTGCAGAGCCTGATGCAGGATTCGATCTTATGAACGATGAGATCATGACTTGAGCTGAAATCAAGAGTCAGACACTTAACCAACTGAACCATTCTGGGGCCCCAAGATGTCCTGAGTTGTGAGTAATATATTCTTTGAAGGAAATTCTTCTAACCTTATTTCGGCTGCATGTGTGTCTTCTATTCTTTTATTGATGAAAAGCATATTCACCACTTCTAGTATTTTTTCCTTGAAGGCTTGTGTAATTGTATGATTTTCCTTTCTAATTTCTCCCTTTCTCTTTAACCCACATTAACGACTTCCACGTTTTATATCCTACTTTAAAATTTATTTACTTAGAGGCCTTTCTGGTCTCATAGACCCTGCTTCTATGTTCCCCTAATGCCAGTAGATCAGAATATTCATCACACTTAAAGATAGTTATATGTTTAGAAATATGTTTCCACCCTTTGATGTAAATGAAAGCATGATTATTAGCAAATAATTACTTTTGTATTAATACCATAGAGCTGAATAATTAAAATTTGCATAACAAACCATGCTTTAGAATAGTAGGCTTCTATAATGTCAAACAGCAGAATTAGCAAATTATCCAATATATAAGTTTAACTTAAAAAATAACAGATTGCTTTTACTTACATTCCTTTTTACTCTCAATCAGTATTAGAATTTGAGGAAGTGCAGTAGGTATTTGGCTAATATTCAGTAAACCAAAAATAATATTTTACTAATAGGCATTGCTGATTTTTATGAATGTTAAATTCTTAAATTGACTTTATTGTTAGGCTTTTATTTTTCTTTAATGTTTATTTATTTTTGAGAGAGAGAGAGAGAAAGAGAGAGAGCAAGTGGGGGAGGAGCAGAAAGAGAGGAAGACACAGACTCCAAAACAGGCTCCAGGCTCTGAGCCATCAGCACGGAGCCTGATGTGGGGCTCAAATTCATGACCATGAGATCATGCCCTGAGCCAAAGTCAGATGCTTAACTGAGTGAGCCACCCAGGTGCCCTGTTAGGCTTTTCTTTAAAAACCAGTGTAGGTTTTCACTGTAGGAAACTTAGAAAATGTTCACAGTGGGAAACTTAGAAAAACAAACCCGTGGTCAAGGCTTTCCAGCGGTGCTGTCCCCTTGGCTGCCTCGGGAGCACACGGAGGCAGGCCTTGGTCAATCCAGAAGTCCAGGAGGTAGAACCAGTGGCAGGGGCAACGGAGAGACCTTCTTCTTCTCCTCTGAGGAGATGGATATGGCGTCCCAGTTCACTGTCGAGGAAAGCTGGGAAGCAGCGGACCTTTGGGAAGACAACTACACTACCCTTTCATTTACACACAATAAAGTTTTCTATTTCTCTAAAAGAGAATAAGAAAAAAAAAGAAAAAGAAAAACAAACAAAATAAAAAGCAATACACTATAGTATGAGTACTCAGAAATAATTGCTGTTCATATCCTGCTGTAAGTTCCTTCAAATGTTTTCCTTATTTTAATTTTTTTAATGTTTATTTATTTTTGAGAGAGAGAGACAGGGAGAGAGAGACAGAGAGAGTGGGGGAGGGGTAGAGAGAGAGGGAGACACAGAGTCTGAAGCAGGGCTTGAACTTACGAGCAATGAGATCATGACTGGAGCCAAAGTCAGATGCTTAACCAACTGAGCCACACAGGTGCTCCAAATGTTTTCCTTTTCATAAACTTACATGGAAATAACAAAGTTCTTTTTGGGCTTAAAATTTTAAACATTTATTAGCATGGAAGATGAATTGGTGTGTCAGGAATATAAGTATTTATTTCCCTGAGATGCTTTATAACAAGATGAGAGAGAGACAGAGAGAGAGAGACAGAGAGAGCTGAGAACAGTATAATACAGATTATATATTGTCTTTTATCTACTTGGACTAATGAACTTGACTGTAAAGTTTATATGGACAATGGCAGCAAGAAGCAGGCATCAACATGGATTCCAATAATAGAAGACACTAGAAAACCTTCTCATGAGACACTTTAAAAGAGGTGGAGGATGAGTATTACATATTATTTATGCAAGTGGCAGAACAAGGCAATGAAATTTAAATATTTTTTATGTAATTTTATTTTTATTTGCAAACCGTGGAGTGCGCATTCACATATTACCATCTGCATAGATGCTTCACACTAAAGTTAATATTTTAAAACACATGTTTTTTTATTTATGACTTTCCATGCCAATATATTCTATCACATTGTTTCATATTTAATGGCTGCATAGAATTTCATTATCATATGCCTCTTTAAAAACACATTTTTATGAAACAATTTTGTACAAAATCACAAATTGCAATGGTATAGCAATTTAGAAACTTAAAATGACTGAAAATGTGCCCAATTTCTCTTTGAGTACAATTCAACAGGACCAGAGATTGGCCCTCTATTGAACATATTCAGCATTCTAAATTTAACCCTCTGGAATTCTATTTAAATATCATCCTATTTAACCTTTTGATATACAAGATTTGCCTTTCAGTGGGAAGTTGGCATCCCGTCATAAAATGAAACCAAATGTACTTTGAAATAATTATTGCCTACAGCAGCAAGCTTTTATTTGTGCCTTATGGGTTCTGTATAATAAAGATATAGATTCAGCCTAATTTATTTTGCCAATGAAAGATGGAAAAAAATCAAGTAAGAAAAAAAAAAACCAAAAAACAGACTTTACTTGAGGTTTAGTAATGAACCAACATATATATAAGTATGACAAATGTTTCATTCTTTTCTATGAATAAATGCTTACATAACATTAAACTTTGCAAAGATGACATCACAAGCCTTTCTAGACAAAACAGCTAATGGATGAAAAAGTAAAGTATGCAAAAGTAAATAGAAAGATATTCATATTATTCTGCAAATGGTTGTTTGAAGGTCAGTGTCCTGATAGACTGAAGGCAGGTGCCTGCGGTTTTATTTTTGTATATGATGAGTGGGAACAATTCCTGAGAGTCAAGGGTGTTCAATACACATATGTGGAATGAAGTAGAGAAGGAAAGAAGAAAAGAGAATGGGAGGGAGGGAGGAAGGCAAAGGCAAATCTGGGAGAAGTAACTGAAGAACAAAGAAGAAAAACTCTCTTAGGTGCTGTGCTTTGGGTGTGATTTCTATTTAAAACAACGACAAAAAAAAAACCACAAAAACAAACAACTCTGATTCAAATACAATGTTTTCCAGATGACTGTCTGCAGCAGTTTATAGTTCACACTTTTGAGTTGAAAGACTAAAGTTAATTGCTTTCTTACTTATGTAATGATAAAGTTGAGGAAAGGCCTTTTTTTAAAAATGTATCTGATCGCAGAAGACTGCTAAAATTTTATGGTTTATCGACCATTGACAGGTTAGCGATATAGTTATGCTTTTACGTTGGTTTTTATAACATTGGTATAAAAAAGATTGTTTGCCAACTTGGGTTTACTTTAGGTTATTTAATTTGTTAAGTGACATCATGGAAAAGAAAAGAAAATAGTTCTATTGTGTGACTCACACTATTGTATAACAACAACTTTTCAAGGATTTCTTTTCTGTTTGAAGCTTATCCTGTGTATCCTTAGAACTGGTAACATTTTCACGTTCTTGAATGTACCATTTAGTAATTAGTAAAAACAAGTGAACTGGACACTTTTTATCCCATATTTTTCCTTTTTCCAACTTTGAGATAGGAATATTAAATTATATTATAAATTATTCTGAAAATATTAAATAATTTTTATGCCACAACAATTTTTAGAAAAGGACATAGCTTGTGTTTGAATGTCTTCTATAACCAAACAGTTTCGCTTCTTTTCTACACCATGGCTGACTTCCTTAGCAACAGGAAACTCACTATGTCTAAAATTAGCCATTGTAATCTTTAGATATATGTCATGGTTTTAATTGCTTCTTCTTCAATGTAACCTAAATGTCTCCTTCTATCTTCCATAACGTGAAACTTGTTCTTTCTGATCACCAAGTCTCCTCCTGAAATACGGGAGAAGGTCAAGAACACAACAAGGGAGTTTGTTGCAAAATTGTGCATCTAAGGAGGAAAATGGTTGGTTCGAGTCCCAAAGTACAGACGCTATACAGTGTATAATACAGACACCTTGCAGACAACACACTGTTGCCCTGTTATTTGGTTTTAAGCTATCATGGCTGATTTGAAGAAAGGCCAGGCTCAGAATCTTGAAAGAAATTGTAGAAGATAAAGAGATACAGAGCAATTGGGGCAAAAACATAATTGTCTTACGGGGTCCACTACCCATGTAATTTATATTAAAATATCATACTTTTTCATGCTTTTCTATGCCTAGGATGTTTTGTTAAATAGCCAAAACTCTATTGGCACGCTTTTTACACTTATGAGCAATCTCAGCATTTTACAGTGTTTTGTACATTTTGGACTTTGGCTGTCATGAACTATTATTCATTATATGCTTTTTCTTTGAAGAGTATTGTTTTTTAAGGAAAAGTTAGCATTTTTGACAATTACGTTTGCAAATCAGCCGTGTGGTGTAAGAAATTCCCTTTGCTTAAAACTCTATGTTATCTGAGAAATTCCTTACCTTTTCTTTATTGTTGAAGGAGGGACTTGGCTCCACTGAAATGAAAAGCAACTTGAGTATCACTGTGCACAATTGTTTGGGACATCAAAAATCCTGCCCCTGGCAATGCTTGGCAGTACTGGGAAAGTGTCTTGCTTTCCCTTGGCACTGAAATTAATAAGAAATCATAAATTAATGAGGAATTAACAGAAAACCTACAATGGGTCTCTGTCATTTAGTCTTCTATTTTTGTTCAATTATGATTAAATAATTGATGTTTGGTCTAGCCCTGACATATGAAACAGCCTGAAGTTTGGTTCACCTTTAATAAATAGAAATGAATCATATTTTTCTATTAAGATGTTGGAATGTGATCAGATTTCACATGTAACTTCCACTCTAAATTCATGGCAATCATAGAAAAATGAAAAAATAAAAAAAATCACAATCATGTAGGGAAAAAATAAAAAACATTTTTGATGCCCATGCACGCGTGCACACACACACACACACACACACACACACACACACACAGAGTTATGCATATATGTAAGCTATGGCATCCCCAGAACATCAATGATAATCAGTAGGTTGCCTTCTACAATATAACAAGAACTAAAATGTCTCCACATCAGTCATCTTGGAACCAGGGTCATTACTTGAAGCTAGAGTCTAGTGTTGAGATTCCCTGGATTCAAATGTGTGTAAGGGGGAAGAAGAACCATTGAGGATCCAAAACTTGGTTTAAGATCTGAGCCATACCATCTAGGACTCATTGAATATATCTCTAACCACTCCATTATGTCTAGGGAAAGGAACTTTGAAGTATATTATCAAACCGTGTGTTCTACTAAGTTTGAGTGTTATTTATGTGAGCAACCCTGAAACAATTTGATAAGCAGGGATGACCACAGAGTGAGAAAGGAAATTAAAATACTAAAAACATACAAAAAATATACTGCTATTCAAAATAAGTCTGCACATATAAATTCTTCCCTGTGAAAATATACAATTAAAATGATAACCATCAAAATTCACAAGAGGACTGTGAATTACACTGGTTGAAATTATCTTTATAAAATTATATGAATGATTTAAAAATAAGCATATTTGTAATATTCAAGGAAAAAAGACATTAATTAAAATTATAAACAAAAGAGAAAAATTAGGAAATACATGACAATATGAAATAAGAAAAAGTATAAAAATTAACTAAATTGTTACACTGAAATTTAATATATTTAATTTTAAAATTATTCAAAAAGTCAGACATATTTTTAATTTTCAATTATCCAAAAGTGGTATGAAACCACAAAAACTCTAAGCAGACAAAATAATCATGAGAAAGAAGAACAAACCTGATTTTCTGATTTCAACCTACACTACAAAGCTATAGTAAACCAAACAGTATGACATTGGCATTAAAATAGACACACAGACCAATAGAGCACAACAGAGAGCACAGAATTAAACCCCTACACACATGGTCAACTAATATGAGACAAGGAGCCAAGAGCACCCAGTGGGGAAAGAAAAGTGTCTTCAACAAATGGTGCTGGGAAAATAGGATAAACACCTGCAGAAAAAAATGAAATTCAACCCCTATCTTATAGTGCTCACAGAAATTAACTCAAATGGATCAAAGACTTAAAAATAATATCTGATATTGTAGAACTCCTAGAAGAAAACAGGGAAAAAGTTCCTTGACATTGATCTTCTTGGCAATATTTATTTGGATATGACACCAAAAACATAAGCAAAAAAAAAAAAAAAAAAGCAAAAATCAGTAAGTGGGACTACATCAAACTTAAATGTTCTGCACAGCAAATGAAACAGTCAACAAAATGCAACAGGAAACTACACAATGGGAGAAAATATTTGCAAACCATATATCAGATAAGGAATTAACGTCCAAAATGCACAAAGCACTCATAAAACTCAATAGCAAATAATCCCCCAAAATCCAATTAAAAAATGGGCAAAGGAACTAAATACACATTTTCCCGAAGAAATTATATAAATGGCCAACAGAAACATGAAAGATGCTCAACATTGCTAATCATCAACAACGTTTTGTGAATCAAAACGATATTGAAGGAATCACATCACACCTGTTGGAATGCCTATCTTCCAGAAGACAAGACTTAACGGGGAGCCTGGGTGGCTCAGTTGGTTAAATGTGTGACCCCCGCTCCTGCTCATGGTCTCTCTCTTTCAAAATAAATAAATAAACCTAAAAAAAAGAGAGAGAGAGAGAGATGACAAGACTTACATGTTGGCAAGGAAGTGGAGAAAAAAGAACCCTTGTACCTTGCTGGTGGGAAACAAATTGGTTCAGCCACTATGGAATATAATATGAGATTTCTCAAAAAATTAAGATTATTTTCTTAATTATATAGTTGCAATGGAATATTATTCAGCCATGAGAAAGTAGGAAATCCTGCCGTTTATAAAATGGATCAACCTTGAGGACATTATGTTGAGTGAGGTAAGTCAAACAGTGATATACAAATACTGCATGATACCATTTCCACGAGGAATCTGCAAAAAGCTGAAGTCTTAAAAATAAAGTAAAATTGCAGTTATAAGAGGCTGGGGGTAGGAGGATAGGAGAGATGAGGTTTAAGGGTGCAAAGGTGCAACTGGTAGAAAACTCCTGGAAATAATGCACAGTGTAGTGACTATACACATTATTGTATTATAAATATCAAATTGGCTAACAGACTAGATCTTAGTTATTCTCACCACACAAAAATGATAATAATTGTGTGACATAAAGGAGAAGGGAGTTATCGCTACAGTTGCAACTGTAGGAAAATATATAAATGTATCAAATCAATGTGTTGTACATCTTAAACTTACACTGTTGTATGTAAAATGTATTTCAACAAAAAGATTACATAAATGAATAAAATAGTTCTAATTTTAGTGAGTTTATGATTGGTAAAAAAAATAATTCCAAGTATGTTAAAGGTGTAGATATGAAAGGTCAAATTTTATAATTTTTTTTTTGTTTTTAGAGAAAGAAAAAGAGAGAGAATGGAGGAGGGGCAGAGAGAGAGAGAGAGAGAGAGGGAATCCAAAGCAGGAGCCTGATGTGGGGCTGGATCCCATAACCCTGGGATCATGACCTGAGCTGAAATCAAGAGTCAGATGCTGAACCAACTGAGCCACCCAAGCGCGACTGAACATTTTAGATATATAATAGAACGCTTCTGTGAACACAGGGTAGAAAATATTTATTTAAAAAAACAAACACTCAAGAGGGGCACCTGGTGGCTCAGTTGGTTAAGCCTCTGACTGTTGATTTCAGCTCAAGTCATGATCTTATGGTTCCTGGGATCGAGCCTGTTTAGGATTCTCTTCTCACTCTCTTTGTCCCTCCCTCCTCTCTCAAAGTAAATATAAATATGGGAAAAAAAAAACAAGAAAGAACAAACAAGAAAAGTGTAATAAATTTGACAAATTTATCTTTAACATCTTTGGTTCAGAAATCACCTCACCAACAAAGTGATAAAAGTGACAGGGAGAAAATATGTGCCAAGTAACTAGGATTACATTTTTACAGGTCTCTTTCGCAAGCATTCTATTTCTCCTGCCATACATTCAAGAGAAATGTCTTTCCGAGTCTACTGCCTACTAAAAGCTTGTGTGGCCACTGCTTTGATCAATGAAGTTTGAATCAAAGTGTCATTTCTGGGTCAGAGCTTTAAAAGCCAATCTTCTACTTGCTTCCTTTCTCTTCTCTTTACCTCTGGGGACCAGAAGTATCCTACATCAGAGAGATGTTGTTCAGCAATGGATCCCAGAGTAAGGATGGTGAAAAACAAAGGCCCAGCTGACTCACGGTGAATTTGTGTAGTTAATGAGATATAAATCTGCTTGTCCATTTTGCGTTTTATTTTTCATCATAATGTAATTTAACATATGCTAAACAATCATTGACATAATTTAATTAATAGTAATTAGAATCCAAACCATATAAATAACACACACAGTTTTTTTAAACCCAGAAAATTAAAACACAAATTGAAACCAATATGAACAAGATATTTACAGAAGAGAAATCTCAAATGGTCTATAACTATGTGAAGCCACAAACAAACTCTAATGCTTTCTTAGTAGACATCACTTGGTTTTAATTCCCAATGTTCTAGTCACTTGGAATTAACTTCCAAAGGTCCCATCTACAAGAGCCATCACATTGTGGGTTGAGGCTTCCACATATGAGTTTTAGGGGGACATAGTTCAGTCCACAGCAGTCAGCAAGCCTCATCCACTTTGGGGTGCTCACCCATCAGGTTAGCATAGGACACTGAAGCTTAGCCAGGGTGGTTTGCTCAGCTTTGCCAGGTTTTTTTTTTTCTTTTTCTTTTTTAATGTTTATTTATTTTTGAGAGAAAGAGCATGAGAGGGGGATGGTCAGAAAGAGAGGGAGACACAGAGTCCCAAACAGGCTTCAGGCTCTGAGCTGTCAGCACAGAGCCCAATGAGGGGCTCGAACTCACAAACCTTGAGATCATGACCAGTGCCAAAGTCAGACGCTAAACAGACTGAGTCATCCAGGTGCCCCCCCAGCTTTGCAAAGTTTTCAACCAACATGTTCTGATCCTTGCCTTCACTTGCTCACACGGGGCCCTTGGAAGTCAACTCTGGGGGACTGCAGCCACAGACCCAAGACGATAATGTAGGTCAATTCCTATCTTAGTGGAAGACACATAACTGTGCTTTAAGGTAATCAGCAGACCTCACTCTTCTGGTCCATACTCAGAAGTCAGTGTTCCTTCTGGCGATTTGTTAAGAACTCAGGTATCTGCTCCAACTTTGATTCCTTTGAGCTAACATATATAACATCATGGGCTAAATTCTTCTCTCAAGTGTATCAAATAATCTGGTCTCTAATGCATTGAACTCTTGATTTAAACACACCTTAATAGGGGCGCCTGGGTGGCCCAGAGGGTTAGGCGTCCGACTTCGGCTCAGGTCATGATCTCACAGCTCGTGAGCTCGAGCCCCACGTTGGGCTCTGTGCTGACAGCTCAGAGCCTGGAGCATGCTTCTCATTCTGTGTTTCCCTCTCTCTCTGCTCCTCCCCCGCTTGTGCTCTGTCTCTCAAAAATGAATAAAGGTAAATAAATAAACACATCTTAATAGTTTATTTATGCAGTGTCCTTCCCATTTAAGGATAATAGAAATTCATTTTTGAACAACGTTAAATAAGACGACTACATTACCTCTTTATTCTACTTCTGTTCATATGGTTTTGACTTTATTACTGACTTTGAAGCTCCTTGGGTTTTTGCTACCTCTTGGCCTATGCTCTACAAATCAGCATGTAACTTGGTAATAGGAAAACTCTGGCTATTTTGCTTTGTCATTTAGTAGCTTTAGGATGTGATTTCTGGGCCAAAGATGTTAATGATAAATTTGTCAAATTTATTACACTTTCTTGTTTGTTCTTTCTTAAGTGGTTTTTTTTTTTTTTATTATTTATTTATTTTGGGAGAGGACGGAGGGAAAAAGAGAGAGAGAGAGAATCCCAAATCCCAAGTGCCGAGAACAATGGCTCTATAGCTGCAAACTCCCTTCTCTGTTACAAAAGATCATGTATATTTTCTGTCTACATGGGCTTCTAATTGGGATTGAACTGACCACTCAGGCCGTTCCAATCATTTGAACCCCAGGTACAGAGCGCCAACAGTTTAATATGGATTTTATCACAAATATATCCTCTCCTAGCCTAACACAAAAACTCAGAAATGATGAGGGGAGTAAAAGCTTTTTTTTTTTTTCCCCTCTGTCTCAGATAATAAATTATATTGTTTGATGTTAGGAAGGGAATCAAACTAAAGGCTGACACATTTTTTAATGTTTATATATTTGTTTTGAGAAAGAGAGAGAATGGCCCACTCCTGCTTGCTCTTTAACGCTCTCAAAATAAAAAAATAAACATAAAAAAATAAAAATACTTAGATGTTGATATTCTGATTACACAGACAGAACTTCTAATTATTAGCTTCTATTCCCTATCGGTAGACCCACATGGGGGTCAAATGTTAAACATACACATTATTGATGACTCTTCTTGAATATTTGAGCATAAAATTTGATAATCTACGGTTTTAAAAGTTTATCATGTGATTCTGCAGACTGCAAGGTATTAAACCTCTGATTTATGAGGTTTAAACTTTTCAGCCGCAGTTCCCTGATGGGCAGAGGTTTCCAGGTTATTGAAAGCTCGGTCTCATTAAAATTTATTATTTGTTAGCATTCTCATTCATCATATTTTAATATTATAAATCTATTTCAGATAGTGCATGAAAACAATTCCCTTTCCCAAGCTTTGACGAAGACAATTCTTTTAAAAGCTGGTTACATATTTGTGTTACTGATGCATTCATCATCAAAAGGTCACAGCTCCAAAGGGCGGGTGGGGGGGGGGTAGTTAATCTGGGGACACTTAACTGGAATACTGCTCTCTAGTTAACAGATGCAGGTCTGTCACTATCAGGACAGTAAAAGAGCTCTGTTATTCTGTGACTCTTGTGGTGTCTGCAGTTGCCTTATTTGTGAGGTATTTGCTCACAAATTGAAGCGATTTCTCATGAATGAATGAATGAATGAATGAACGAATGAATGAATGAGTAAAGAAATACCCAGGTGTAGACTTGAGAATCCAGTAGAAATATGCAAGCTAAGGAGATTTAAAATAGAAGCTTGAGAAGATTAGTATGATTTAGTAAGAAGCATAAAATACTGTCTTGGCATAGCCATCTTTAAGGGTGGTGGTGGTGGTAAGTGCTGAACTTAGTATAGTGTTAAGTAGCAGGAAGTGACAGGAGTACTGTGATTTCCTGATGGGAAAATCTATTACCAGATGACAATTTCTTTTTAACATTTCTGAATTATATGGCAGAAAAATATAACAAATACAAAATTTAGATTCCCTTTATTTATATGTATTTATTTAAAAAAAGAAATGTTAGGGGCGCCTGGGTGGCTCAGTCGGTTAAGCGGCCGACTTCGGCTCAGGTCACGATCTCGTGGTCCATGAGTTCGAGCCCCGCGTCGGGCTCTGTGCTGACAGCTCAGAGCCTGGAGCCTGTTTCAGATTCTGTGTCTCCCTCTCTCTCTGACCCTCCCTTGTTCATGCTCTGTCTCTCCCCGTCTCAAAAATAAATAAAACATTAAAGAAATTAAAAAAAAAAGAAATGTTAATGTTTATTTATTTTTGAGAGGGAGATACACAGATTATGAGCAGAGAGAAAGGGAGACACAGAATCTGAAGCAAGTTCCAGGCTCTGAGCTGTCAGCACAGAGCCCGACGTGGGGCTTAAAGTCATGAGCTGTGAGGTCATGACCTGAGCTTAAGTCGGACGCTCAACCATCTGAGCCACCCAGGTTCCCCTTAATTTATGTTTAATTTCAGTAAGTTTGAAGGCAAAGCTAAATGATTTGGGGACCAAAAGTTCCATAAATGAGGAAGCTTTGTAGATAGCTTGAAGAAGAGAAGGAGAAAATACTGCCACCTACAATTTTATAATGGCTTACATTTTATACGTTCCAGAGCCTGGAATATATACATACAGTTGGAACTGTTCCAGAATAGCTAATTTACAATCTTCCTGTAAAGAGATTGGCTATTTGGAAACTAATCCTTCATATTTTCATACAATCTCAGTGCCATCGCTCCCCCCCGCCCCGCCGGCTTTTTTTCCCCTTGAAGTCTACGTTTGTTTTAAGTATAATTCCTTATATAAAACGAACTCTTATGGATATGAGGAATTTCAAGTTGTATAATATAATCAGTTTTCTATATCTTTCCCTCAAATGTCCTAGGTGATGTTTTAGCTACTGTGCTGTTAGTAAACTGTTGTGAGCAGTCTGTAGCTGAGTCAGTTGCTATCAGGGTGGTAAACACGATCTTTTGACAGGCAGATTTTACACGTAGGACCTTTTGATATTATTTTGCTTAAGTTACAGAGGCTATGTACCCCTTCCTGACTTGTAAGGGAGGTATTTTCTAATCCCTTCAGAATCCGAAATTTTCTGAGTATCTAGATTTTATTGCGCTTATGGCTTATGGAAATTAAATATTATCCCCTCTTACCCATCTCCAACTCAAAAACTATTTTTAAGTCTACTATAAACATTGATTTTTGCTAGTCAGAAAACATACAGATAAATAGCCAGATGTTTCCTGTGCAATTTTGGGGTTTGGTTTGAATGGATGGGTGAAGAATATAGGCTGTGAAGGCAAATACATAATAAAATTGATAGGCTTAATGCTCCCTGTTAAAAATGGGGAAGGAGACATCCCTCCCTGTTATTAGAGCATTTACTTTAGAAAAACCTTTAATTGTAAGTTACCTCTCTTTGAAATGTAACTTTTGTAAAGGCTAAATAAGCCTCTTTCCAACTTCAAAACCCAGAAATGTCTTTCTCAAATACTTGGGAACCACCTCTTTGAAATGTAAATATCAAGGATATAATGACTCTAACTCCCAGTGTCTGTGGAAGGATAGGTGTGTAATGTCTGTGGGGTGCCTTCCTCCAAATGATTAAAACTATGTGTGAGAGGTTTACATTTTCTTTGGATAAAGCCAATTAACTAACACAGATGGTCAACCCAACTAACAAATGTATTTAGGATGAATTGCATGTGACCAGTCATGCGGTCAAGTTATGGTTTATATCTTGAGAACCTGTTTGCAATGGATTGTATCTGCGTGACCATCTAAAAACGTGAGATTTCCTCCTGACTTTGCAGTCTCTAGTACATTACCTGTGATGCACATCGCATTCTGCTTTAATGCTTATTCAATAATAAGGTGTTTTTCTTTCTCTTCTACCTTTATAGAGGAATCGTCTTGGTTGGCAAGAGATTTAGTTTTTAATTATATTTTCCCAACAATGTACAATCTGTTATTAATGTTTATTTGCGAAGTAATTACCCTTAAGGTACTCAGAATCAAGTCGCCCCGCCCCCAGGTAGATTGAGAATAACAACCGTAAGAGTACTGGTTAGAGTTTAACATATGTAGGTAGCTACTGGGAGGTCACTTTCAGTTTCAGAGAAAAGTCAAGCTTCATGTTGCAAAATGAGCTTTGGATAACCTATGACACCCAAGCGACTGTATTTGGAGGGGCGGGGGTTGTTTTTCAGCCTTCAGGAAGTAGGTGTGTTTCTTCAGATTAGTTCATTGCTTATTTTCACATGTTTTGTGGTGTGGTTTTCTGCATCTGTTAATTGCAGGAAAGGAGGGCATAGCGAAGCATTCCCGGGATGTGATGTGAATATTCACAAACATTAAATTTAGGGTGGAGACCATGCAGGTAGAGGCGTCATCGGGGGCAATATTGTCTTTTGCAAGCAATGCTTCTCATAAAACTGCCAAGAACAGTAGCAGAGCTGATCCAAGTTGGAGAGAGGAAGAGGTCAGTAGTTAGTAAAATTCTAGGTTGGTAGAGGAACATTCTTGGATTAGTATCCTCGGCTTGGTCTGCACAATGTGAAAAAGAGAAGACAAGCTCTGTTCCTATTTATATTGAACTGTAGGATTTAATCCTTGAGTAGAAACAAATTTGTTACTTAACTTTTATCAACCAGTAAATGTATAAATAAAGGGAAAATAAATTTTGATCTCCCAATATTTTCTCTGCGTTAACTTATTTCCACACTAAACCTTATTTTGTTAGTCTCAGCAATGAGCTTTGAAAGATGCTAGGGAAACCTTCAGAGAGGAAAGGACATGTACATCGGGGTTAGAGATAGTAGAAGTTCAGAAAGCAGAAATAACTTTTTTTAATTTGTTAATGTTTATTTTTGAGAGAGACAGACATAGTGCAAGTGGGGGAGGGGCAGAGAGAGAGGGAGACACAGAATCTGAAGCAGGTTCAGGCTCTGATCTGTCAGCACAGAGTCCGACGCGGGGCTCGTACAGACCGAGAGATCATGATCTGAGGTGATGTGGGACCCTTAACCGACTGAGCAACCCACGCACCCCAGAAATAATTTTTTTAATACCCAGTTCCCACAACCTTGTGAATTGCATTGAAAGTGTGCAACTTTATTTGGGAACACAGAGAACAAAATAATTACTAAAGTAAGGCACACTAAACTAGTAAGTAACCCAGAGTTTAGAAAAATGTGGCCCTGGGGCACCTGGGTGGCTCAGCTCATGATCTCGCAGTCTGTGAGTTCAGGCCCCATGTAGGGCTCTGTACAGACAGCTCAGAGCCTGGAACCTGCTTCAGATTCTGTGTCTCCCTCTCTCTCTGCCCCATTCCCAACTGGTGCTCGGTCTCTGTCTCTCTCAAAAATAAATAAAACATTAAAAAAAATGTGTCCCTGTTTTTCCTCAGTGATTTTCTTAGTTATGAGAGATAACATATATTCGCTCACCTGATTCATTTATTTCTAATTCCTGGGCGTTTAAGAGCCTGAAATCCTACTTCAGATTCTTCTCAGGTAGAATTTTAGGCCCTTTCATTCCTACTTTTTTCTTAAGAACTTTTTATTCATAAAATCCATGAAAATCCAAATTCCTATATTTGAGGGTTGTAATTCAGGTAAAGCAAAACATAATCTCTGTGAAGATATAAATCATGCCTGGTTCTCAAGTAGAGTACTTAACAGCATGATTCGTCACATATAATTCATTCTAAACACATTAATTGAAATTTCTCTTCTTTGAACCCCTCAGTCTCTTATTTCCAATAATTTAGTTCAAAGTCTAAATTTGTTCTTTGGCGTTATTTCAACTTCAAAGTCATTTATATTTCTACTTGCTTCCAAGCTATCAGTCTTTTGCTCCCCGTAATTTCTTACTTATTTAGTTTTCAGTCAGTTATTTCAGTAACATTCTTGAAAATGCTCTAAGTTCATTTGCCGATATCCTGCATACAACTTGCCTCAAAACAAACAAAACCTATCTGTAGAAAGGCAAAAGAAGACATATTTGAATCACCATAATATTGTCTGACATCTCCCTTGCTAATGCTCTGAATTCACTTGTCAACATCCTACAGTCCACTCGCCTCAAAAAAGTAACTCCCTTAAAAATTAAAAGATTTAAATTATTCCTCTTTGCTCCAAGTACAAGGCTGAGAGTTTAATATGAACAGGTACATGGTTACTGCTCTAGCCTCTTTTTAAACTAGCGCTGAGCTTTCTAACTTCATGATACAATTATTTCTAGTCTATGTGATGGCTCCATGTGGGTTTTGGGATACCATATAAGGTCAGTGCCTCTAATGCATCCTAGACGAGAAGGAAGACACAAGACCTGTTTTCTGTTCTTTTCTACCACCTTAAGTTTTTAGCTAAGAGAAGGGAGGAAAATGGCTCTGATGTATGACCTCTTATCTAACCTCTGTTCACTTCACATTCTTTCTCCCAAAGCTATTTACTTTCTTGAAATTTCTACAAGAAACGTAACCTATCACATGTGCTCTCCCATCTTTAATTAGCACTCGCCTGCATCCTCTTAAAAACATTATCATTCAAGAGATAAAGTAAACATAACTTTCAAGGATAAAATTTTAAAGAAGAATTATTATCTTTTAATATGTTATGTGGATTAGTTCTATATTTCCAATGTTATATATTTAAAAATATCTATGAATATAATATAATGTCATGTATGGAGGAAGCATTCTGTTATACTCAGGACTCAATTAGTGAAACCAACCAAGAGACAGCTATTGGACTCATGAACACTGATTTTCAAAGCCACCTAAGATAAATCTAAGAGACTGTGTCATCTTGGTGTATCACTAGATTCTAAGAAGATGAAATTATTTTAGTAAAATTTTTACAGCGAATTAATTGTAAATGTGATTGCTTTAAAATTTTCTCTGAATTAAAAATTTATATAGGCTCTGTAGTATTTGTTACAACGTTAAAAATTTATCCCCAAAGTTAACTGTTTAAAACAATGCATATTTATTTCACAGTTTCTAAAGGTCAAGAAAAATGGAATAGCTTAGGTAGGAGTTCTGACTCTAGGCCTTCTTGAGCCAAATTTGCAGGTAAGTTGTCAGCCAGACTGGATCCTCGGAAGCCTTGACCACTGCTACAAAGCCTGCTTGTAAGAGACTCAATCATACAGCTGGGAGTTGGTGCTGGTTGTCCCCTAGGGTGATTTTGTTCTTTTCATGTGTCTGTCATCATTCAGGCATTCTGTTCTTCACCCGACCTCACTAACAAGATCGACTGGGATTCCTTCTGTGGTGGTTAGGCTCAGAGAGAGAGAGATTAGAGGAGAGAGAGAAAGAGAGAGACAGAGAAACACAGAGAGAGGGACAGAGAAAGGAGAAGAGGGGAAGAAGGAGAAGAAGAAAGAAGGAGGAGGAGAAGAAAGAAGGAGGAAAAGGAGAAGGAAAGGGGAAGAAAAAGAAGAAAGGAGGAGGAGGAGGAGGAAGACAAAAACAAGAACAGAACAAGAACAAGAAGCACAAGAAGGAAAGGGGAAAGAACAAGGAGGAAGAATGAGGAGACAAAGAGAAGGAGAAGAGGAGAGCAAGAGGAGGAGAGGAGAAGGAAGGAAACAAAAGGGAGGAGAGGGAAGGGAAAGCAGGAGAGACAAAAGATAAAATAAGCACCAAGCGCTGAGCCTGTGAGGAGGGAGAGAGGGCACTCAAGACTAAGCCCTAGTATCTTACAGCCTTATTTCGAAAGTTACATTTCAACCTTCCGGTGGTAATCTATTCCTTAGAAGTGAGCCATTCAGGCCAGCCCACACTCAAGGGGAGGAATATTAAGTTCTTCTTGAAGTAAGGAATACTAGGAATCTGTGGACATATGTTTAATATCACCACATATCATAAAACTATTTAAATCCACTGTAGAACTTTAAAGGAATAAATATTTTCCAGTTAAACACAATTTTCAACTTAGCAGAAGCAATTTTTCAGCTGTGGAACAGTACAGAAGTTTATTGTTGAAAACACACACACACACACACACACACACACACACACGTACACATGCATACATACGCTCACACAGAAAATTCACATGCAATCAAATACATAACCTTCATGCATAAAGTTTGTCAGAGGAGAAATGCTTGACTTTTCGAAAAGGCTCATTCATTAAAAATGAAATTACCTTTGTGTTCATTTTAGCTGTAACCTTTAAGCAATCAATGACTATATACTCCCTGTAATCATTCTTTAAAATTAGAATTATTGAAAAGCTTTATGATCACTGATGAATGAAAGAAAGTGTTATTGATTTTTGACCAGGAGAGATGATCTCCGGCAGTAAACATGTGCAGTCTTAGAAGAAATCACTTTCCTCTGTGACTTTCTGACACTATTGAAATGGGTCAATTTGAAGCAAATTCATCATGTTTTAAAATTTAATCACACATTACTTTATAATACTTTAGATAATGTTTTCATATAATTAACTCCAGGATGAAAAAATTTAACTATATCAATTAAAATACGATGAAAGCACAAATATCCAAAATTGTAGAGGCATGTATATATGTCACTTTTAAGTTTTGTGGGTTTTTTTTTAACCTTACTTTTTGTTATGTTTTGTTGTTGTTGTTCTTTTGTTTCACTAACCAAAATAATTTGTGAAGTTAAGTGTATGTAAATGTGTAAGATAAAACCACTCCTCTATGAGTAATCATCATTTAATAGACACTTTTATTTCATTTATGATAGGATGGATGGATAGGAAAGTGAGTTGACATTTTCAGGCCATTGGATTAATAGTACCAGGAATTCTGGTCATATTTTAACAGTCATAGTGGACGTGATATTCTGCAGCTTGAATAATGAATGCATGTCCTTATGTAACAAATAATAACACAATTTAGAAAAGTGATTACTTACTACTTTTAAATCTTAAAATATTAAAAAATAATAAGAAAGAGACAGAGTTTGTACACTGAGGGGATGTATCATCATCTTAAACACATTCTCCACTTCTTAAATCCCTCCCCTTTTTATTTTTAGTTAAATCGTATACTCTTTATGCAACCTCACTTCTGTTTTATTACTCCCTGGGAAATATTTTCACTATAAAACAGCAAGCGACCAAACTTAATCTGAATTGAATATCCCCACATTGCTATAGCCTCTGATTACTATTCAGTTTTGTTTTTTTTTTTCAATTTCCCATTTCCATCCTCGGAACCATAAGATTCCTTGCTTTTCATTGCATTCTACTCATACTTTGCTCCCTGAGTGCTCATTTCCAGTATCCTTTAAATTTCTCATGCACTGAATCTTCAGTCTTCTCTTCTTATGGTGAACTCTCTCCCACAGTAATACATACATTTCTCTCCCATGGCTTAATGTCCTATTTATACTCAGAGGCTCTAAATTGTACATCTCTGGGCCAGGTCTATCTTAGGAGCTCTGACTTACTTTACTTAACTAACTACATCATCTGGTCATAATTAGGTAACGTAGCTGAGGATATGGTTTTATTGTAGACCCATGTTTTTTCCCATAAAGCTGTTTTTTTTTAATGTTTATTTATTTTTGAGAACAAGAGAGAGAGCAAGTGGGGGAGGGGCAGAGAGAGAGAGGGAGACACAGAATCTGAAGCAGGCTCCTGGCTCTGAACTGTCAGCACAGAGCTTGATGCGGGGCTTGAACCCGTGAACTGTGGGATCATGACCTGAGCTGAAGTCGGACGCTCAACCAACTGAACCACCCAGGTGCCCCGCCAAAAAGCTGTTTTGACACCTCAGTCCCATTATTCTTCCATTCAAACTATCATTTAGTCTTGTCAGTTTATCTTATTAATATAGAACTACATCCGTTTCTTATCCTTCTTATAAACAGTAGTTTGAGTGTCCATGATCAATTTCACCTAATTATTGCAGGATTAAAAAAAAAATACCCCATGTTTTGCTTTGGACAGTTCCATCCCCAGCAAATCCACTCAAATCACTCTCAAAACCATGATGAACTATATTTTTCAATAACTCTGATCATTGAATTCCCATGCTTAAAATATACTCCGAACCCTCTCAGTGCTCTTAGTTTAAAATGCAAAACTTAACTTGGCCTACAAATCTTCATTTGCATTTCAACTTCATTCTATACTTGTTTCCCTTCAATCTCTACCTTCAACCACTGTGGTCTTCTTTTACTTAATCTGTAAATTATGTTCCATCTTAACTTAAGGTCTTTAGATAAAAACATTGACACTGTATTTTTCTCTGACACTATTTTCCTTGATATTCGGGTGGTGATTTCAGAGACATTTATCAGTTCTTAGCTGAATTGTCTCTTCCTCAGTAGAAACAACTCACCCTAAAGCTAAAGCACATGACCAATATAAAAATATTTTATCATAGCCTTAGCTTGCTTAAATATACTCTTATATGCCATAGAATATTTTATGGTTTAAAATTATTATTTATTCATTTGATGATATTGGTAAAGGCTTCTTCTTTAGTTACGGTGAATTCCATGAGGTCAGAGATGCTATCTCAATCATCTATCTTCTGCACCCACTACAGTGCCTGGTAGATAGATGTATTCAGGACATATTTTTACAATTAATAAATTATAACTAGGCTGTATTTTTATTCTAATTTAATTTTATTACAGAATTAGTAAAGAAAAATAAAATTTGGAGACAAATGGCACTACAAGTGCATATGTATTGGGCTTGCAATTTGCTAGGCAATGGATTTGGCATCTATAGAAATACCTGCTACCATGTTCTTTGCAAACTGTTTCTAATCTATCTATAACTCTATTCCCCAAAAGTCTCTACTCTATATGGGACACATGATCCCAATGGAAACACCATTTGATTCTAGGCTCACCACTTAAATATAAAGTCCAAACTCTTTTGTATGACACATAAAGATGTAGACTGCTGTGTGGCTGTAACCTTGCAGTCACACACTCCTGATGTGTTTATCTAACCACTGTCTCTTCTAGACCTATAAAATATAGATTATGCTGAAAATTATGTAATCTTTATCCTTCTACACCAAACCTCAGGTGGGAGGAGGTGGAGAATATTGACCTTGTGTAACCGATGTAGGCCTTGTTGGCCTAGTGAATTTTTTCAAAACACAGTATAAAGTACCACATTTTCCAAGGTTTTGAGAGGGAAATGGAAATCACAATAGGTCTTTCAAGAAGAAAGTACATTTAAACATACACCACTAGAAGAACTAGAATAACTGAATTATGCATGTTATTGAGGGTGTGGAGGAAGGATTTGGGTTGTTAAATTCAAAGACACATAACCATTCCTGCAATCTTGGGTCAAGAAGATGCTTCTACTGCCAACGCTTTAAGCTTTTCACACCCACAAGTTGGTGATTAAACACACAGAACATTGAGTCCATTTCCACTATTCCTAAAATCCCTGTCCCCATAGCTTTCATCGCCAGAATTAGCAATATCAAGATGGGCTCTGACTTACTTCATCCTTCTAAGTGTGGTACATGCATACAATGGTAGAGTGGGCTAAGCTTCATCCAGAACATTGGCTCAAAGAGAACTGCATTCTTTATTTTGTCTGGTTTTATTTAAATAACCTATTCAAATTTCTGAAGACTAGAATGAGTGCTGAAAAAATATGTCCACAGTCTACCACATATCTTCCACAATCCCCAACTAAATAATGCAGACCCATCTTGGAATCTTACATCATTTCCTCCCACCATGACTCTACCACACATCCTGCAGTGCTGTAACTGCATATGGGAATATCTTCCCCAATATTCTCTGAGATATCCTGAGCGCTATTCATTTGTGTAACACTTGCATTATGAGATCTTACAAATGTTAAGTTTTCAATGTATTTTGTATTTAAATACAAATGAATAATCAACTGCATAACCCAAATTTCTGATGTGCACACAGCTAGTTTCCCCTCAAATGTTCTGTGATATATTTAACTTAGACAAATAATTTGGCATTTACCTCGTTTTCCCAAATTCATCTGCGCTCATCCCAGTAATCAATAAATCCTCCTCACAGCCTTTTAAACTAAGATTTATTATGAACATTGTCAGTCTTCATAATTAAACTATTTTTTTGAACAGTAGCAGTCTATAGTCAATTCTGTACTTCAGGTTTATATAGGCACAGAATAAATATTGATAAATATTGAATGAATAAAGGAATAGATAACTGGGGGTGCCTGGGTGACTCAGTTCATTAAATGTCTGACTTCAGCTCCGGTCATAATTTCATGGTGTCTGAGTTGGAATCCTGCGCTGGGCTCTCTGCTGTCAGCACAGAGCCTGCTTTGGATCGTCTGTCCCCCTCCTGCTCATGCTCTCTCTCTCCCTCTCTCTCAAAATTAAATAAATATTAAAAGAATAAAAATTTTAAAAAAAGGAATGGATAACTGAATTCAATGACTTCAAGGTGAAAAATCCATCTTTGCTTTCAAAGTTCAATTATATTCTAAAATGCTTGAATTCTAACTTGCCATATAACATTAGAAAGCATAATTTGCGTTCCATATAAGGATGTAGGAGTTGTATTCCAAATGTAGAAAATAATATAGGAGCTCATTATATTTCATCTTAACTAGGTAAATCAACAAGGGTGACATGAGTAGTTTCAGAGGGCAGCAAAAACAACTAGGAGACATTAAGGGGGTACATTTATTTAGCAAACATTTATATATTATTTACTGTTTGCTAAGCATTATTTTGATCAATTTACAAACATTAACTCATTTAATTGTTTTGCCAGGCCTGTTATTATTCTCATTTATTGAAGAAACTGTGGCACAGATTAGTTAAATAACTTGTTCAAAGTCAACAACTAAAACTGGTAAATCTTAGTTCTCTCCAAAGGGTCTCTCTAGAGTTCATGTTTTTAACCACCATACCATGTGATGTTAATGCACACTCTTTATTTGTTTCACTGGTGTTGTATATTCTGTAAATTGTATTATATTTTTGTGTTACTTGCAAAGTATAATGACATATAGCATTTGAGTTTTATTTTTCTGTGAAAAAAAAGTATCACGACATTAAGGGCATAATTCACAGGAACAGAATTCCCTACCTCACATGTGTGTTGATGAGAAGTCTAGATATTGCTCAGTTGGTTTATCTGCTGGTTTCACATTCAGGGAGTCAGGTGGGCGTTCTGATCTGGAGACTCCTTGGAGAAATCTGCTTCCCAGCTTATTTGGGTTGTTGGCAGAATCCACTCATGTTTTTAAGAGTGGGTTCAGTATTTCTTTCCTTGCTATCAACCGGCAATCATGTTCATCTCTTAGAGGCAGACCTTATCACGTACCACAAGGCCTCCTCCATTTATAAAGCCAATGATAAGAATATTCTTATGCTAAATCCCTCTTCTAATCTCCCCTATTTGGAAAATCCCAGACTTTATTCGGTCAAGTCCAATAAGAACACTCTCACTTTCTTGAAGTAAACTGATTTGGAAATTTTATTGTTTAATTATTGCTTGTAGAACTGAAAAAAAAGTAAACAATTTCCATTATATAGTTGGAAACTACAACATGTCTTTAATGTTCTTTTAGTTTCAAGTTTTTATTTAAATTCTAATTAGTTAACATATGGTATAATATTAATTTCAGGTATAAAATTTACTGATAAATCACATACAACATCCAGTGCTCATCACAAATGTCCTCCTTAATACCCATCATCCCACCATCCACCACCCGCTCCAACAACTATAGTTTGTTCTCTATAGTTAAGAGTCTGTTTTCTGATTTGCCTCTCTATTTTTCCCCCATGTTCATTTGTTTTGTTTTTAAATTCCACATATGAATTAAATCATGGTATCCATTTTTCTCTGATATAATTTATTTTTCTTATCATAATATGCTCTAGTTCCATCCATATCACTGCAAATGGCAAGATTTCATTCTTTTTGGTGGCTGAGTAATATTCCATTGTATATATACCACTTCTTTATTTGTTCATCAGTTGATGAACATTTGGGTTCTCTCCATAATTTGGCCATTGTCGATGATGTTGCTATAGAGATTGGGGTGTCCCTTTGAATCAGTATTTTTGTATCCTTTGGGTAAATTCTTAGTAGTGCAATTGCTAGATGGGGTAGTTCTATTTTTCACTTTTTGAGGAAACTTCATACTGTTTCCAGAGTGGTTGAACCAATGTGCATTCCCACCAACAGTATGAAAGGGTTCCCCTCTCTCTCCATCCTCACCAACATCTGTTGTTTCTTGTGTTGTTCATTTAAGCCATTTTGAGAGGTGTGATGTGATATCTCATAGTTTTGATTTGTATTTTCCTGATGATCAGTGATGTTGAGCATGTTTTCATGTGTCTGTTAGCCATCTAGATGCTTTCTTTGGAAAAATGTCTATTCATGTCTTCTGCCCTTTTTTAACTGGGTTATTTTTGTCTTTTGGGTGTTGTGTTTGATAAGTTCTTTATAGATTTTGGATGCAAACGCTTTATCTGATATGTCACTTGCAAATATCTTCTCCCATTCAGAAGGTTGCCTTTGAGTTTTGTTGTTTGCTGTATTCACTGTAAAGAAACTTTTTATCTTTATGAGGTCCCAATATTTTATTTTTGCTTTTGTTTCCCTTGCCTCTGGAGACGTATCTGGTAAAAAGTTGCTACAGCCGATGTCAACAAGATTACTGCCTATAATTTCCTCTAGAACTTTGGGGGTTTCCTGTCTCACATTTAGATCTTTCATCCACTTTGAATTTATTTTTGTATATGGTTTAAGAAAGTGGTCCAGTTTCATTCTTCTGCATGTTGCTGTCCAGTTTTCCCAATACTATCTGTTGACGAGGGGTCTGTCTGTTTTCCATCGGATATTCCTTCCTGCTTTGTAGAAGATGAGTTGATTATAGAATTGTGGGCCCACTTTTGGGTTTTCTGTTTTGTTCCATTGATCCATGTGTCTGTTTTTGTGCCAGTAACATACTGTCTTGATCACTACAACTTTGTCATATAACTTGCAGTTTGGAATTGTGATGCATCCAGTGTGCTTTTTCTTTTCAAGATTGGTTTGGCTCTTTTGGGTCGTTTGTGGTTCCATATAAATTTAGGACTATTTATTCTAGCTCTGTGAAAAATGCTGGTGGTATTTTGATAGGGATTGTATTAAATGTGTAGATTTCTTTGGTTAGTATAGACATTTTGACAATATTTGTTCTTCCAATCCATGAGCATGAGATGTTTTTCCATTTCTTTGTGTCTTCTTCGATTTTTTTCATAAGTATTTTATAGTTTTCAGCATACAGATCTTTTATCTATTTGGTTAGATTTATTCCTAGGTATCTTATGGTTTTTGGTGCCATTGTAAATGGGATAAATTCTTTGATTTCTCTTTCTCTTGCTTCATTATTGGTGTACAGAAATGCAACTGATTCCTGCATGCTAATTTTATATCCTGCAACTTTGCTGAATGTATGAATCAGTTCTAGCAATTTTTTTTCGTGGAATCTTTCGGTTTTCCAGGTAGAGTATCATGTCATCTTCGAAGAGTGAAAGTTTGACTTCTTCTTCGCCAATTTGTATGCCTTTTATTTCTTTTTGTTGTCTGATTGCTGAGGCTGGGACTTTCAGTCTCTGTTGAACAACAATGGTAAGAGTGGACATACCTGTCATATTGCTTAACTTAGGGGAAAAACTCTCAGTTTTTCTCCATTGAGGATGATATTAGCTCTGGACCTTTCATATATGGCTTTTATGATGTTGAGGTATATTTATATCCCTACTCTTATTAGGGTTTTTATCAAGAAAGGATGCTATATTTTGTCAAATGCTTTTCTGTATCTATTGAGAGGACCATATAGTTCTTGTCCTTTCTTTTATTAATGTGGTATATCATGTTGATTGATTCATGAATATTGAACCATCCCTGCATACCAGGGGTAAATCCCACTTGATCATGGTGAATTATTCTTTTAATGTACTGTTGAATTCTATTTGCTAGTATCTTGTTGAGAATATTTGCATGCAATTACATCAGGGATATTGGCCTGTAATTCTCCATTTCAGTGAGGATTTGTCTGATGTTGGACTCAAGTTAATGCTGGCTTCATAGACTGAGTTTAGAAGCTCTCTTTCCATTTCTATTTTTTGTAATAGTTTGAGAAGAGTAAGTATTAACTCTTTCTTCTTTAAATGTTAGAATTCCCTTGGGAAGCCATTTGGCCCTGGACTTTCATTTTTTGGGAGTTTTTTTATTACTGATTCAATTTCTTTGCTGGTTATCGGTCTGTTCAAGTTTTATATTTCTTCTTTTTTAGTTTTGGTATTTTTTTATGTTTTTAGCAATTTATCCATTTCTTCTAGATTCCCCAAATTGTTGGCATATAATTTTTCACAATTTTCTCTTATAATTGTATTTCTATGGTGTTGGTTGTAATTTCTTCTTTCTCATTTGTGATTTTATTTATTTAGATCCTTTCTCTTTTATCTTTGATAAGTCTGACTTGGGTTTATCAATTTTATGAATTCTTTCAATGAACCATCTCCTAGTTTTATTGATCTGTTCTGCTGGGTGTTGGTGTTGTTTCTATATAGTTTATTTCTGCCCTAATTTTTATGATTTCCCTTCTAGTGCTGCCTTTAGGCTTTATATGTTGTTTTCTATTTCTATCTCCTTCAGATGTAAGGTTAGGTTGCATATTTGAGATATGTTTGTATCATAGGAGTTCCAGAAGAAGAGGAAAAAGGGAGCAGAAGGTTTACTTGAGGAAATTATATCTGAAAAATTCTCTAACCTGAGGGAAGAAAACAGACATCCAAATCCAGGAGGCACAGAAAACTCCCATCACAATCAACAAAAGCAGGCCAACCACAACATATATCATAGTTAAATTTGCAAAATATGGGGATAAAGACAAAAAAACCCCTAAAAGCAGCAAGTCAAAAGAAGCCCCTAACTTACAAGGGAAGACAAATAAGGTTAACAGCAGATCTCTCCACAGAAATTTGGAAGGCAAAAAGGGAGTAGCACGATATATTCAATGTCTGAATGAGAAAAATCCACAGCCAAGAATGCTCGATCAGTAAGGCTGTCACTCGGAATAAAAGGGGATATAAAACATTTCCCAGACAAACAGAAACTAGAGGAATTCATGACAACTAAACCAGCCTTGCAAGAAATATGAAAGGGGACTCTTTGAGTGGGAAAGAAAGATCAAAAACATGAATTCTTCTTTTTTTTAACAATTTTTTTAAACTACTCCAAGCAGATAAAAAATTTAGTAAAGATATAGTTGATCTATATGTGGCTAGTTATATTATTATTGTTTCATAATTTTTAACCATCTCCTAATGTCCTAGGTTATGATTTCTCTGAGACGAAATTCACTTTCTATGGTGTTTTTTCCTAATCTCATTCATAAGCAGGTAAGATACCTTATTTCCTCTTATATTCTTCCATTTGGTGATTTAAAGTAGAATAGTTGAATAGTAGAATAGTCCTTAGAGTGGAAAGGAGGTTTTCCTCAAGGCTACCTCTTGAGTAACCAAATATATATATATATATGTGTGTATATATATATATATATATATATATGTGTGTGTATATATATGTATGTACATATATATACACATATATATGTATATACATATATATGAGAAACAAACATCTCTTAAAGTATATGTATAAATAATAATAAGGTATATATATATATATAAATAAATAAGTAATAAAGTATATATATTTTAGTTAAGTATATATATTTTAATTTAGATAAAAGCAGGGGTTTTAATATTCAGGAGGTAACAAGAATAACAGATGCTGATATTATTTCCTAAAGGTGTTACATTAGCCTGACTACCATTGCTACATTACAATGCTGCTATTTTATATGTGAACATTTTATTGAGTATCTTCAAACAAATGATCCAATAGAGCAGCATAATTATATGGAAGTCAAGAGGTATTCCTAATATTTGAATTTATATGTTATTCAAATTTGGGAAGGAGTACATTTGAACTTAAAGGTTTATCATGCGTTTTCTGTTATTTCTGCTATGTCTTTTCTTCATGTTCTCAATAATTTCTGGCATGTATTCTTCTTAATGCGTCTTCTGGTACATAAAGCATCATTGTGTAAATTAAAAATAATACTCTGGGTGAGAAGCTTATTTAGAAAAAATGCATTTATTATTGGACTCTTACATCTATGCAAGAGCACATAGTTTGACAGGGGCAGCAGAGAGAACATAGCCTGATCACTTTGAATGTCATTGCTTGACTGTTATCCATCTGGGAGCTGAAGAATTAGATAAAATTCAACTACATAACTTAGATATATAAAGTGATAACATTTTCTTAGGACAAAATAAATTTAGAGATGAAAGACAATATTAGAAACACCTTAACTAAGAATTTTACGTTTATACATTGAAAGAAAAAATAGTATTCTGAATAGTATTATTAGTAAAAGAACTTTGCTTTGATTTACATGTTCCAAGCTAAAACTTCTAGACTATCTCTAGCAATAGCTAACAGAGTAAGATTTACAATCCCCAATAGCCATTTTTCATGTCAGTGTCATTTTAGAATAAATTGATGGCTGCTAAAACTTAATTTAGCTTGAGTCTCTTCTGATCATATTTATAGTTTTACGGACAGCCGTGTTCAATGCTATTATATTATATATTACAAGAAATATGCCAGGTTTAGAGTAAAAATCTATTTTAAATTCTCTGATATTCAGGAATCTTTATCAAATTGTTCTGGGCAAAGGATTTTAAACAAAACCTTTAACTTAATAAAGCACTTGATCCCAATAGAAAATCTGCCAATATGAATCTACACATTTTATTTTTGTATTTTCTAAAGCACATCTGCCAGAGAAATTAGATATAGTCTTATGCATGCAGTCTGATATTAGATAAAAAGTTTAAACTACAGATGATACAAATTGAGTATACAGAAGGATGAATTGATATTTCTGTTAGTCCTGAAAAAAAGTCCATCTTTTTGAAATAAATTAAATTTATAAATAAATTTTGAAAGCAATGTGTTAGACCATTTTAGAGAGTGGACTTTCAGCTTATGATGTTAATAAAATCATAATTATATTTGAATAAATTTTAAATGATCAAATAAGGAGAGAATTAGAAGGTTCAGTAATTCTGCATAAAGGAAAGAGAGAATATGATTATGATACCACTTATCAAATACAATATAGCACTTACTATGCCGCACACGTTAGTGTATTTTGTCAACTACTTTCTTTAGGGAATGTACAACTTGATTTAGACTGGTTTATTTGTTTGTTTTTGCAATATTTTTAAAATTTATTTTGTTTGGCACATAGTTAAACATTTTCATTTAAATTTTTTTTGAATATTTATTTTTCAGAGAGAGAGAGAGAGAGAGAGAGAGAGAGCAGGGAAGGAGCAGAGAGAGAGGGAGACACAGAATCCAAGGCAGGTCTGTCAGCACAGAGCCCGACATGGGACTTGAACCCACAAGCCTCACGATCATGACTCCAGCCGAGGTTGGATGCTTAACTAACTGAGCCACTCAGGCACCACAAATGTAAATATCCTTAGAGTTACATTGACTAATACTAATAGAATCTTTCTGTTTGTGGTTGTTTAAAGGATTTGTTTTGCATTAATTTATCAAAGAATCCCTTGGTAGAGTTAATACAGCTATTAAAGACATATATATCAATGCTAATGAGGAAAGAGAAAAATGTATTTATAGGTCACAGCTTTCTATTGCTACAAATGGAAAAAAAAGTAAGGCAGATATAATTTTTTAATCAATTATAGTTTTTAAAATTTAAATTTAATATAGTGAATATTTATGCCTCAAAATACATTGAAATTATAGAGTGTTTATAATTATTTGTGAGTGTTCAATTACACAGAGATCTCCAAAATCAATTTAGAGCAAAGGAACACTTGTTTTTTAATTTTTAATTTTTTTTTATTTTAGAGAGAGAAAAAGAGAGAGAACGAGCAGGAGGAAGGAGCAGAGGACAAGAGAGAAAGAGAGAGGGAGAGGGAGAGGGAGAGAGAGAGAGAGAGAGAGAGAGAGAGAGAATCTTAAGCAGGCTTCACGCAGGCTTAAGAGAGCCTGACGCAAGGCTCAATCCCATGACCCTGGGACCATGACCTAAGCCAAAATCAAGACACTGACTAAGCCACCCAGGCACCCTGAAGACTGGTTAATTATATAAATTTTTGCATAAATTACGTGGATCAGTGGGCTATAAAATCTACATTACAATCTTAATCTCTTTTTCATTTTGTCTATGTAGTATTCAATCTATTTGTGACAATGTTTGAAAACCCACACAAATATGTACATTCTATACGTGATTTGAATTAAAATAATCTAAAAAATTTTTTTAGTGTTTATTTATTTTTGGAGAGAGAGAGAGACAGAGTGAGCAGGGGAGGGGCAGAGAGAGAGGGAGACACAGAATCCAAAGCAGGCTCCAAGCTCCAAGCTGTCAGCACAGAGCCTGACGACGGGCTCAAACCCACACACCGTGAGATCATGACCTGAGCTGAAGTCAAATGCTTAACCGACTGAGCCACCCTGGCGCCCCCAGGATTAAAATGATCTTGGTGGATGAAATCCCAAATATTCTATTTCCTTGTGGTCTCTCTTTCTTAATGTTGCCTCCAGTTTTAAACCAACCAGAGTGCCGGACTCTACCTGTTGTGCTCATACTGGGGAGCCTCCGTCTATGTTTTAACACAGTGGAAGGTGACACAATCCGTTTTAGGTATGTACATAAAATTATTCAGTCTTAAAGTGAAATGAAATGTAAAGTTTTGAAAATGCAAGAAATAAATGCTGTAATAATTATTTTATTTTATTCAAGTTCAATTATTCAAGTAATTGGCTACTCATTCCCATTTCTTAGTTTACTTAATTTTTACAGTAACACTTCAGGTAGCGAAATACATTTCCAGATATATTTTCTGAATGTATTTCTAGGCTTTTAAGAGGGGTTCACGGGCTTCAGCATGGCTAACTCGGTTAAGCATCTGACTCTTGATTTTGGCTCCAGTATTGATCTCACGGTTTGTGATATTGAGCCCCTCATTCTCTGTTGGGGTTCTCTCTTTGCCTCTCTTTCTTCTTCTCCCCTGCTCACACACTCTTTCTCTCTTGTGCTCAAAATAAATAAATAAGCACAAAAAAAAAAACAACCCACTGGGCTTATTAATTTGTTCAAGGTGTCACTGGTTGGTAATGGTAACTAAGTGTGGCTAGAACCTATTATTCAGAATTTTCAAATCAATAATACCCTGCCTTCTCCCCAAAATGGAAAGAAAAAACAACAGGTAGTGGATATCAATGCTAAGATTGTTTATCTACAATAGAATACTACTATTGGTCAAATTAATAAATGTTTGAATGATGGAGAGGGAGTAATATTAATGATCCATGATTTATGGAGTCTCCTGTTGAGGGGTAGAAATGAGCTGAAGATCATTTATACATTTCTGATTTACTCATTCTAGTAAAGACTATTGTCATTTTTACATTTGTATCATCATAAACTAATATATTTGGACATCTTGACTGAATTCATGTTATAGTATTTATTTAGGTTAAGAGAACCATATTTTTTTAAAACCACCAAAGACTTGAGTATAATTGTAGTTTATGTTATTAAAGCCACATTTGCAAAGCTAAACACAATGAAGTATCGCTAAGTCTGCATGTCAGGAAAAAAAAATAAAATTGAGGTTTCTAAATTGCCAAATGCCTAAGTCCAGCTAGAGTCTTAGAGACTCTAAATCCAAAGAAACAGGATTATTATTTACAAAAATGGCAAGACAGTTCCAAAGTATAGATTGGTTACCATTATGTTAGCATTTTTTTTTCTGTTATCAAAGTTTGGCCCATGAAGACTATTTTATTTTAATTAATTAACAAATGAAGGAAAAAAACCAAAATAGATCAATTTATACAGGTGCTTTGTTGCTTTTCAGAGACTTTCCACTTTTAATCCACGACCAATCATTTAAACTTTGAAACAAAATACTTATGTAGAACCTTACTACACTTTCTACAAACTTTGAATAAAATAAATTTTATTTCTGGTTCTATAAGAATCATAGTGTTTAAATAATCCCTGAACGTATATATTGACTCCTATTGAGATATTATTCTTTTTTATTAAAAAAAATTAATGTTTATTTATTTTTGAGAGAGACAGAGAGAGACAGAACTTGAGCGGGGGAGGGACAGAGAGAGAGACGGAGACACAGAATCTGAAGCAGGCTCTAGGCTCCTACCTTGTTAGCACAGAGCCTGACACGGGGCTCGAACCCACTAGCCCCGAGGTCATGACCTGAGCCAAAGTCAGACACTTAACTGACTGAGCCACCCACGTGCCCTGAGATATTATTCTTATTATTGATCAAACATATAAACTCAAAGAGTTACAGAGCTACAACCTGTCATAATATTAAGACAAAATTTTAAGAAACAGTTCATAAGGACACTGGGTGGATGGCTCAGTCAGTTTAAACATTCAACTCTTGATTTCAGCTCAGGGCGTGAGATCAAGTCCCTTGTCAGCCTCTGCGCTGAGCATGAAGCCTGCCTGGGATTCTGTCCTTCTCTCTCTGATCTTACCCAGCTCTCTCTCTCTTTCTCAAAATAAATAAATAAACATTAAGTAACCAGTGCATAAATCTTCATAAATGGTTAATAATTATTGCAAAATATAAGTATTCACATATGGACATAGTGTTTGAAATAAACATAATCTTTTACTACATAAGTAGTTCTATGTCTAAATCTTATGTCCAAATATGCTAAATACATTTTGATCTATGATTAAAGAAGAATGCAGGGACATATTTATAGATTTGCATTGACTGAACCATGGTATAACTTAGTTAATTATTTCAGGCTTCAGGAATGTCTATCTAATTAATATAGCCAAATGTATTTTACAGTAATTCAGAGTTATTGCTACACAGGGTGAGTTATCAAAGCCAAAATCACATTTAAAGAAAATCATATGCCATCTTTGTTTTAACTCATGAAGTTTGATTATTGCTTCATTCAAAAAAAAAAATTCAGATCATTTAAAATGTTCTGGAAGATAAAGCTAAAATTTGTTTCTGGTTTACTACCAAGAAAGAAAGAATGATAAATAAGCTAAAATCTAAGCCAAAACTTTCAAAGCTAAAATGCTGACCTAGAGAAGATCAGAACTCTCCTTTAAAGGAAAAAAGAAAAAAGTTCTTGGGTGCTCCATGGGATCCAGGGCATAGCATTTAGCATTCTCTTGGATTCTAAAATTTCACCTAAAATTTTAGTGGATTTTTCAGATAAGAGGGATGTTTGGGGCATGAGAAGTAAAACCAGAGAAAAATTTAAGTATTTATGGAAATTTATTTTTCTATCTTGATATGTTGCTTTCAGAGGTGCTTATTAACTTGTTTTAGGCCTGGAAACATTTCAAACATTCAATGGTAAAGAAGGAAACTGATATGTACTTTCTCTAATATAAAATGCACATAAACACCTACAAAATTTTATAGATGATTTGTGCCATTCAATACATAAGAAACATACCTGTGTTTCACATTTTAATCAAAAGATTTCAAGACGTTGCACTTGCTTCTGGTTCCTATAGTTGTATCATGAGTGCAGCCCACGTATTCATTTCTGAAACTGGTGTCATGTAGGTAGTAAAGTAAACCAGATGGCGTTTGCATGTTGCAGTGTTAAAGTATAGGCTTCAAAACTAAATTTATGTGTGATCACGAAATTTGTATCAATTTCTTAAGACCATACCCCATTTAATAAGCTTTTTTAAGGGCTAGTATTCTTCTTTAGAATATGAAAATTTGTAACTCCTCATCAAGGTGGTAGGGAGTAGAGAGATAATGAAATAATATATCTAAAACACGGCACAGTGACAAACATATAGTAGTTACAAAAAAAAAGTGGTGTTATTTTCACCACCTGTAACAAATGATATTTGTTAACTATGGTCTGTTACAATGGTCTGTGTGTTTATTCACGTATAGGTGGGGCAAATATTTACTTAGTACTTATCAAATACTATTCTGAGTACTAGAAATGTCCCAGAAAAGAAAGTACCAGCTCTCATGGAATATTTATTCCAAATTGTAAGAAAAAATTAGAAGCAGGTTTGTAGTAGCAGATTTTTAGTAACAGGTTTGTACAAGGAGAAAAGAAAATCTTAATAAATATTAAAAATGTAAACAAAATGCCTTTAGCTAAATTTGGGGTAAACACAAGTCCACATATATTTAGTTTTTAGGTTTTCTTTGTTTTGAAATTAAAACAAACATACATTTTATTGGAGAGATTAACAAAAAGTATAGTTTCTTATGTTCGGAAGCTTCCCTCTTTCCCTTCTTATCCCAGAACACAAGGCCTTGGTTACTTTATAGTCTGTTGAAAACGTGATTTAAATATCAGCTACCTTACAACATCTATGCATGCTGTATACCCGTAAGATTTCACCTTACAGCATCCATACAGATAAATCTTGATACAGAAGGTTCAGGAAATGTCCACAGAAATCCTCTCAAAAGAATGGCAGCATTTTTCTTTTATGACCTCTTGTCTTTTGGGCCCAGTAATATCCATGCTCTTTGACATTTGCTTATCTAACACTCCCTCAGACTATATCACCTGTCCCCCATGTGTTCAGTACATTTCCCTTACATTTTCCTCTGTAGTTGGATTTCTGTCACTTACCATCAAATGAGATATGACATTCCTAGTGACATCAGATTACTACACTTAAAACTCTGTTCACACCTAATGTCAAGGCATTCATTCTTTCACACATTTCTTTAGTGCCTCTTTTATATAAGATCCCTAAGGTCAAGATTTGTATCGCTTATTGCCTACTTTTTACCACCGAGAGCAAAATTTGGCACATGGCAAAGAATCAGTAAGTTCACATTTGTCAGATGATTGCATTTCATGGAACATGCGTTATTTAATGATGCAAAAATGACCAATATAGATAAGAACCTCTGCCTTTAGTGAACTAAAGTTGAGTAGGGAATGATTTCTGCCCTCTGATTGCATTCCTTCTTTCCACTCCCCCTGTTGCTGATTTTTTTTTCCTATGATGAGAAGAGGGTAGTTTTGCCTCCCCACTACACCACTTGCTTACGTCAGAGAGAGACTTTAAGATTTGACTTGGCAATTTTTCTGCAATGAGGAATGTATTGCATTGAACGGAAAAAGAGAAATGAAGGTATTTAGCAAAAATTTGTTTATATTTATTATTTTAAAAATGCATATAAGTTAATGGAAACTTGAGAGAAATAGATGAAACAGAGTGGAAGAAACTACACAATGTTTGTTTAATGTCACCAAGGAAATTAAGTGAGTGAGACTCTGGAGTGAACCACATGAATTAGAAGGGTCACCTGAGTATAAGCAGAATTTGATTGAAGTTTGGTTACTTTGATGATGTTTGCCTCAGTTTTTGGTTAATTGCAAGTTAGGTGAAAGAAATATTCTATGAAGACAGAAATAAATTTATTTGGGATTAACACTCTACCTAGAAGAATATTGGGGATGGTTTGAGAGGGGTTGATGCATGATGTAAATAATTAAATAAAGATGATAGAAGATAGATATCATTAGATAGATGATAGAAAAATAGAAAGATATGTAAGGAGGAAGGGAGAAAATTGTTTTTGGATACAAAATGTAACTCTTCTTATTGGTCGAATCAAAAATTGTGCCAACTGATCATGTCTCTGCATAGCTACTTTGCTTCTTCTGTGAGTGATCTCCATCACCTGGACAGAACTTTGGACTCAACAGTGACATTCACTCTTCTATTTTATTTATGTGAAGAGGCTGCTGTTTGTGAGAGGAATGACTGCCCAAGGAAGAAAACAGACGTGGAGGTACGAGTGAGCAATTTGCCTTTATCATGTTCAGGCACTTATTGTCGAGCATTTTGAAAGTTATGACATCTTAAATAAAAATATTATTGCCACAACTAGGTATTCATGACAGTGTCTGATGTGCTATGAATTTTTAAAACTCCAACAGCAGGCAGGCAACATAGCCTCCTATTGACAGGTTTTTGAAACAACCAAGCTTAAGCACAAAACAAGATGTGTTGAATGTATAATTATCATTATACACTGCCAATATTGTCTATGTGTAAAATTAAATATATTGATGCTTCTGGACTTCTATTATCTTAGGTCTGGTATTGCTTATATGTAAGAGTAATTCTTTATAAGTTTTTATTTAAATTCTAGTTAGTTAACACCGTGTAATATTAGTTTCAGGCGTACTATAGTGATTCAACACTTGCATATAATGCCACTCAATAAACATTAAAAAAAATGAGCTTGTTTCTTGGTTTGTCTTTCCCCCTTTCCTTCCCCCTGCCTCTTTGCTCATTTGTTGTTTCTTAAATTCCACATATGAGTGAAATCATATGGTATTTGTCTTTCTCTTATTGTACTTATGTGCTAAGTTCATAGCATATATAATTCAAAAATATCTAAAACTCAAAGTGACTAAACACTTCATTTTTTAAGTTTTATAAATATTTGATTTAGTTAATACATAAACATTTTTAAGATCAGTCTGAATTCCAGCTACCATATAAAGTGCCAAGATTTAAAAAAAAGAATGACAAATTACTGATTATAAGCATCATCATGAAACTTACCTTTGAGGTGTATATACTCTATTTGAATTACATCATGAAGGAGAGATTAATCATTATAATTAACTCAAGGAAAAGTGTACAGAATGGAGCAGCAGGCAGTTCCTTAACAGAATATTATCCAAAAACTTCAAGATGCATTATCTCTTATAATCAAACCATATTTGTGAATAGGGTTTAAATGTGGAAAGCTGAGTGATACAAATGAGTTGAAGTAGAAAATTCCTATTTTTAAATAAATCTTATAGAACTATTTAACGCTTAAAATTAGCCATGTAGAACTATCAAATAAATTTGATAAGAAGTAACTAACATAAAATATTGAAAAAAGTAAATTAAAAAAATATGTGTGATCAGTGGAAAGCCAGAGGTAAATCTCGAGTTGTATTAATATTTGGGTTAGCTACATAAATATATATATAAATATAAATTTACATATAAAATATAAAATATATAGTTTCATATATTATATAAAATTATTATAAGTTTATTTCTATGTATTTTGAGAGGGAAATAGAGAGCAAGCAGGGCAGAGAGAGGAGGAGACACAATCCCTATGGGGGCTCAAACTTTCCAAACATGAGATCATGACCTGAACCAAAGTCAAGAGTTGGTAGCTTAACCAAATGAGCCCCCCAGGCACCTCAGAAGAAAAGTATACATAAAACCACCGAATTATCCTAAAATTCCAATGAAATTTTTAAACTTCAAATTTTACTCCACTAAAATTATATCACAAAATAACGTCACAAGAAAAAGTTTAAGATAAATACATATCTATTTATCAACATTTAAATATATATTTTAAAATATTTAATTGATTTTATATTAATGTTATTTTAAAGTAAATAAACTTCATGATTTTTTAAAGTGGCGCATTTTCTAAAAATACAGAAAAACTATGTAAAATGATGTATAGATTAATTTACAACCAATATAGAACAATTTATTTTTATTTATAATACAAAAAATATCTTCTGCAAATAAATTTCTCACTAATATCTTTTTTTGGTCAAAAGAGTATCTCCCTTAAAACTATCCTTCTCAGATACTTCTCTTATTTAAAAAGGTCCTTGGAATTACTAACAATTGTAGGTACATTTTAATATAAGAAACATTATCTTCACAGTGGAGGCCAACAGGCTTACACCTACTGATATCTGACAACCATTACAGGAATCCTGACGGGCAAATTGTTGCATAAAAATTATGTATTTTGCTACAAACAAAATAACCTTTATAGTTTAGAGGCAGTCAAATAAACAAAGCATATAATTACCAAAGCCAAACACATTTTATAAGACATTTTTCTTTGATCTTTTCATTTTGTCTCTGAGGAGACATCTTGTCACAAGTAAATGATAAATACAAATATTTCATTACAAGCAGTGTCAGGATTAACTTTTGGCCACAGAGAGTACAGGTGGAAATCAGAATAGCATGACGTATTACAGTACATGTAGTTTACCTCTAATGAATGAGCCCCCAACTTTAATCCATCTCAAATTCTAGCAAATTCTGTTAAGTTCTAATGATTAGGTATACAACCTTGTGTCCTGTGTAAGCTAGGGTCAGCATGGCTGTATTAAAGCCTTATTTAAATTCAAAGATATAGGAAATACAATTTAGAAAAACTATGACGTGATACAGCATAAACTTTCACATAAAGCAATAGAACGAAACATTGAGGGTTGATGTACTCCTGTTTTCTACCTTCAAAGCCCTTTAAAAACTATAAAAAGGCCTCAGACTTGGGTCTCTAGGCTACCAAGAACTGGTGGCTTCTTTAATCCACAGGGCTGCGGAAACCACTGAAAGATGAAAAGACCTTGAATAGGAAATGTCACTGAACCCACTCAGGTCTATAATTTATTTTGTATATGTCTTTTGTCCAGCCTAAAAGCCAATGTGGCTTAAACACCAACACACAAACAGCCTTAACATTTTTTGAATTCTCATTCTCTCCTAACTTTAAACCTGAACATATGTTTGTGATGTGGCCAAACTCAGAATTCCAACAAGCCACTCTACCCCCGTGGTCTCCACACTGATTCTGTTTTCTTGCGTCTCCCTTCTCACTCTCAAACCATATGTATAGAAAAGACCCATCCATAAAACTGTGACATTGGCAAATAAGGTTGCAAACTGTTGTAGGGAGCAAATACTTTGGGACTGGCACTAACCTCTACCACCATTGACGTCACCCTTTGTTAAACATTTCTTTATGTCTTCCGTAAAACTTAGGAAATATCTTTTTTACTTCTTATGTTGCATGCCAGACGGGGCCTGCTTTAGAACACGGAGGTCAAGAAAATCACAGCGCTGTATCCTACTGGCATCAGCAGGTAAAATCAGTAAGGATGACTATCTTTTACTCTGTGCATGTGTGGTGTTGGGGTTCCAAGTTATGAAAGGTTATACAACACTTGGACAGACCCCGATCAACTTGAGTGTTTCTTACGAGCATTTTGAAAGATTTTTTTTCTTGAATTATAAATTTGTCCTGACATTTTCCCTCCTACTGTGTCTACTGAAGTGAACCTCAACTATATAAATACTTCTTCATGATAGGGCCACCTTGTCTACATTCAACGATAAGACAAACTAAAGAAGAGGTTGGTCAATCTAACATCTAAAGTGGTCTCTTCTTGTTCCCCCTTTTTTTAAAAATTTTTTTAACATTTACTTTTGAGAGACAGACCATGAGCAGGGGAGGGGCAGAGAAAGACGGAGACACAGTCCGAAGCAGGCTCCAGGCTCTGAGCCATCAGCCCAGAGCTCGACGCAGGGCTCGAACTCACAAACCGCGAGATCATGACCTGAGCCAAAGTCAGATGCTTAACCAACTGAGCCACCCAGACCTCCTACTTCTTGTTCCCTTTTAATAACTATATTAACTATGGTTTTTGAAAAGCTATTACTAAATTTTCCAATAGCCTGTAAATCTATGTCTGCAAAATCAGTAGGTTCATACATGTCATACGTGTTGTAACAGCTTATTGAATAAAAGATGTCTAGGCAGTAATGAATACCATAAATAGGCTTTTCTATTTCAAAAGTTCTCCAGCAGAGATAATACACTGCTGTTAGAATTGTGTGCTGCTTTGCAAATCAAATTAACCAAAACATTGGGTATCACAAAAGCTGCAATTAAAGTGATGTGTATTTGTGAAACGTAATCACCAAAAAAATATATAATGGAAAAAAAAACAAAACAAAAAAAGGGGTTGCCATCATCCTGCTGTGTTAACAGCCACTATTCATTTGTATATACCACACTCATAACAGATTTTGCATTCATGTGAATAGTAGTCCTGCCAAAGTGGAGATTTTTTTTTCTCTTTAACATAGAAAAACTTTGTAAATCAGCAGTCATTTGCTAGTATGTGAGCCTTTACGTTGTCACCAGGAACCCCAGAAAATATATTTTTCACTAACTTCAGCGCATGGCTTCTGTCATAAAGATAACCTCACAGTTCTAGCCTTCACATCTGCATTCTAAACCAGCTGCAAAATGTGTAGAAAGATTTAAAAAAGCATATCTCCCTGCTGACTCAACTGAATTTAATGAGTCATTTCCGAAGTCACACACAAATTGTCTCAACACATTTGCATCTAGACCCAGGGAAACATAGGAAATGTAGCATTGTGCCCAGTTAAAATTGGAATTCTGTTACTAAGAATGGGTACACGAACATTGCAAAGTCCATAGCAATCTCTGATGACATACATAATAATGACTTCGAATTAAATCTTCAAGCAATGATACACACCTTTGAAATGTTATCAGGTAGAAAGAGTAAGTTCAAAACATTTCAGCAAAAGAATAAGGTATAATTTGTCAGTAGATGTTTTGTGTGTCAAAGAGGCAAAAAGTGACTGACTCCACTATTAGTGACCAAATCTATAAAACAAATAATATCACATGACTTTCAAAATTCCGTTTCGGGAGTATAATTTTTCTTGTTCACTTTTTGAGAGACAGAGAAAAGAACATGAGTGCAGGAGGGGCAGAAAGAGAGGGAGACACAGAATCGGAAACAGGCTCCAGGCTCGGAGCTGTCAGCACAGAGCCCAAAACGGGGCTCAAAACCACAAACCGCAAGACCCTGAACTGAACCGAGTCAGAGGCTTAACCGACTGAGCCACCCAGGAGTCCCAGGGGAGTTTACTTTCTTTAGGGTTCTAAGATTAGGGATAGGGAACTTATATTTTGATTCACCCATATCCTCACAATACTCAGATAGGGTAAGTAGCGTCAGCAAAAAGCAAACTCGTCAATGAATAAAAATTTAAAAAGTGAAGCAAAGAAGGATTATCATAAGAACATAGGGATAGGATAATACACTTGATATATGTGCGTTTATTGTGTTTGGTAGTTTGATAACACACGTAGAAATTTATTGCTCCATCCAATGTTGGAATTAATACAATTGCAGAAGCAATGATTAAACGGATACAAATCCAAATGTCAGCTCTATCACTTATTGTTTGAGAAAGTGTGCAAGGATGGTCCTATAGGAGTGTTCCTATGCATCACCTGAGATAAGCTTTCCTAAGAGGTTTGCATGACTACACCAAAAGGACAGGAGCCAAGAGCCTGCTCTTTGATTCGGCAGCATTGTGTGGCGTGCGACGCACAGTATTTGCTCTCTGCAAGAAGATAAAGGGAATGATTGAAAAACACGGGCTCAGACTTTCCTTCCAGAAAACTCACCAATCTTATAATACCATCCTCCATGAAGTGAATAAGTGAGTAGTAGAGAGACTCTGTAAGGCTTATTCTTAGAAAAGCCTCCTGGGGAGAAAAGAGGACTTTTGCAAACCATTTTGTATGGTTCACTCTTGAACTCTTGAACTGTCAGCTGTACACGGGCACTGATAATAAATAAATATGTTCAAAATTATCTCTAGAACTCTAGGTGATTGAGGTGTTTCACTACACTTGCTGCATGACTTCAGACCCCTTCTACTTGGACTCTGCCCATACTTTCTGGGTTAAGAAAGAAACAGAGTACTATGTTTACTTTAAGAAAGAAACTACCCGTATTATGCAGGATCAAGTAACACCACTAAAACTCATGTTTATGAAAAAACACAGATAATTACATTTTATTATGTGTGTTCTAAAGAGAAAAGTAATTGTGTTCTGCAATGTAATTTTATAACGTACCATTCTAAATACTTTCTTTTAAACAAGATCATTATGAAAATGTTTTGCACACAGAAATATTTTTGAATACGTTTCTAAAATGATCACAAAGTATATGGGCTTTGAATGTGTTGAATTATTTTAATACTTTTACACTATAACTGGAATTCTTAAAGAGAATATGCATTTGCATAAGGCTGGTAATCTTTTTTCATTTCTTTTTGTGCTTCAGCTGTTGTAATATCCACTGATAATGGTAATTATATGTGTTTATTATCCATGATTATCTCTAGATATATGTGCATTTTCTTTAATTAGACTATAAAGTCTAAATGGAAAAGCAAAATGAAGTTACCTCTTATCTCAGTGTTGGGTATTAAATTCTCCTCCTTGTATCCAGAGTTTCCCAACTGCCCGTTGCACAATTTTACTTGGGGAGTAGAGAGTGGAAAATCAATAGAGTAAATTATGTTACAGGAAGGAGGTGCACAGAGTACAGCTTTTCATTACCTTCGCTCCCACCCCCAAATGCTACTTACTTATAAACACCAGCACTCACAAGAACAAGCAGTTTTCAAGTGCATAATATATTGTGATGAAAAGCTGTGTGAAACATTAAATAAACATAAAAATCAGAACAACTATCACTATTTTTCATTTCCATCAGAGGAGAAAAATCCTTCAGACATTTAATTATTTCAGAAGAATTTTCTATCATTAAACCATAATTTTGATAGAAGAGTTAAAATTATATATATATATAAAACATTAAAATATTTTAAATTATACATATATTAAAATATTTTACATTATATATTTATTATATATTATATTTATAGCTGTATCAATACATATTTATATATTTATTTTTATTTATATGCATTTTATATTATATATTTTTATATATACATATATTTATATATACATATATTTATATATATATATATATATATAAAACACAGGGTCAGATGTGAACATGTATTCCCTCTACTCAGGGTAAAAGGTTGTCTTCAACTGAGCAGGAGACTTTAGCTCAGGTCATGATCTCGTGTTGGTGAATTTGAGCCCCACAGCTTGCTGTTGTCAGCGAGGTACCTACTTCAGATCCTCTGTCCTTCTCTCTCTGCCCCTCTCCTGCTTGTCCTCTCTCAAAAATAAATATTAAAAAAATAATAGAGGGGCGCCTGGGTGGCTCAGTCGGTTAAGCGGCCGACTTCGGCTCAGGTCATGATCTCGCGGTCAGTGAGTTCAAGCCCCGCGTCGGGCTCTGTGCTGACAGCTCAGAGCCTGGAGCCTGTTCCAGATTCTGTGTCTCCCTCTCTCTGGCCCTCTCCCGTTCATGCTCTGTCTCTCTCTGTCTCAAAAATAAATAAACGTTAAAAAAATTAAAAAAAAATAATAGAATAAAATACATAAGAGCCATCCATTCAACAGATAATGTTTAAATGGCTGCTCTATACCAGGAGTTCTAGATACAGGGAATGTACTGGTGAACAAGAATGGGCTGAATTAAAGACTAGCCAGTGCTTGAGGGAAGGTGATTAATGACAAATACCACCTCCAGTTCTATTTACGTGACCAATATGGTTCTACCTCCCTTCAATACAAGTCGTTCTGTCATTAACCAGATCCACTACACCAAGCAAGCAAGCAAGCAGCTTTCGATATACGTCTATTCCTCTTCCATTGCAATATAGTTTTAAATGGCTCTACAATGATACAATAAATCACTATGGAATATTGATAATAAGTCAATATGAATAAGTTATTATCCTATCTTATTTCTAAGGTAATGAGTAGAACTATTAATTTGGCATAAGTAAAAAGGGATAGCAAATGTAAAAATATATTTTGGTTCATTGAAATATCCAAATGTTATAATAATCGCGTTCTTCAAATGCCAAAGTGATGGGCTGCCTGCGTCCCTGAGAGTCCTCCACCATTCTACATGGTTCCAGATACATTCCTCAGAATGTCTTCATGTATGAGATCCAGTAAAACCTACAATGATTTCAGTAAACACATACACAAAAACAGAACAGGGAAATAAGTTGCTCCGATGAAGAAGCATAGTGTACGTGTAATTTGTATATTTGCTAAATATTGGAAGACAATTTAACAATAGCTTATACTGTACTACTTTTCATGTTTCCCCATTGTTTTCCTTTCTTCAGAAATCTACCTAAACAACCAATGGATGTGTGTGTTGTTTTCATATATTAAAAAAAATATATTTTCCAGAAACAAAATTTACATGGCCACCTCTGCATTTAATACACCATAAAGTACGTGGTGCCGATGCTGAGAGAGAATCTGGTATTTGACAATTTTTTTTTAAGGAGCACCCATCTGTAGAGGCAGGACTGGGAAAGGAAGAATATGAACCCTGGGTTTCTCTGGAAACGACCTGTCAGAATTCTCCCACTTGAGGCAACATTGTCAGGTTTTTGTTCTTCCTTCTCCATTAGTGTTTGGATGCTACGTGTTCCAGGAAGTCCTACACTGGGTCAGATAACTCTTACACTTGAGACAATCCTTAGAACTGACAGCTTTCTGAGGCTCTCCTGTGACATTGCTCCCGGCAGGCTCGGCAAAAATCTTTGCTTAAAGAGGAATGTGTCCATCACAGTGTTTGCCTTTCTGCTTGTGTAACAACTAAATTGTTTGTTTCTTAATTTTCTGTTCGTTCGTTTGTTTTTTCCTTCTTCCTCCCAACTCCTCGATATCAAGGTGTCACAAACTGAGGCATGCAAAAGAAGAAACACTTTTATTTAGGCAATTTCATAAATTCCTTCAAATGCAAATTTGTGCTAAAATATTCCTTTGATACTAACAATTTTTAGGGTTTGTGAACCAAATCCGTCATGTAATGCATAAGTTTATGGCTAAATTCTGAAGGATTATTGCATAATCCAATATTCAGGTTGATGTACACATTTAAATAGAGAACATTGTTTGATATGGAAATGCGCTTTGTGAAAGGAGAACGGGTAAGTTTTTAAAGTTGCTCTGAACGACACAAGGTGAACGATTTATTGGCCGTCTGCCGCCTTCAAACGGCTGCCAGTGAATGTCATTACATGTGGCATCTTTCAGATAGCGTGGGCTGTTTCAAGGAAGTGCTTCTCATGATAAAAATTCAACTCAGGGACCATGAAGAGGAAAGCGTGATGTCTATCCTAATAGCCCCAAACACGTACCTCAAAGGTTCAAATCATTCATAAATCCTAGTATTCCAATAATGTGATTTGCACCCATGCATTTTGGTCCCAAGAGACAGCACTTCACTCATACAGAAAATCACTTACCTAATCATGCTGGATTTCAAACCCATGCTGCCCTGTTTGAACCGCTGGCAGGATTTGGGAATTAGAAGTGGAGAAGAGGTTTCAAAAAGGAACCAATGTTCTTGGCTTCCCTGATTTTACGCCCAGCAGCAGAGACTTTCTTAAGGGCTGAGGGAAAGGCGTCATGCTAAGCCCAGAACTGCTGTAGGGAGGAATACAATGTGTTAGAGCTTTTTTCCTGTGCTGATTCTGATTTATCCTGAATCAAAGTATTATCCTGTCGTTATCACAGAGACTTAACATTGGTAATGTCTACCTCTTGATAATACTGATTTTCTTCTGTTATTAAGTAATACAAAGGGAAGAGAATTTGGATGTTAAGGGGCAGGAAAACCCAGAGACAAATAAAATTTAACTTTAGACAGTTATAATACAGTTAACTCACATGATGCTTTAGGGATTACACTTTAAATGTGCTTAGAAAAATTCATCACCAGCATTTTCAACTATCATTAAATAGTCAGCTAAAGTACAGTTGTGAACGATTGCATTTTGTTGAGTTTTTATATTGTTCACAAGTGTTTTAGACAGTGACAAGAATTTCTTTTAAAATAAATTTAATTGTTCAATGACCAAAGCATACATATTGATCAAAGAAAATTAGAAAAGAAATAAACAGCGTATGTAATTAAATAACCTACACGGATCACAATTATTAACACTTTATACATATATTTGCCTTATTCGTTCTATGCATGCGAGTACGTGATCAATTATGTAACATGAAGGATTCATTTTGCACATAAACTCACTATTTTTTCCCTTAAAAGTAAATGCAATGAACACATTTTCATATAACTTTGTTTAACTAGAAGAAGAATATCTGGACAAAACGCACAAATTTAAATTTTTCTTGTTATTTAATTCAGAAGAGATTTCCAAAAATGGTGTATTTCTAAATTTCACTTGTACAGCATAATATGACTACATCTTTTTCCTGAAAAATTGGCTAGATATTAATTTCTATTTTTATTTTTTAATTTACAATATATTTATGGATGATATCTCATACGTCACACTAATTTTGGACAGTAATAAGATTGAGTCCCCTTGTTATTAATACTGTGCATTTTGCCCTCTGTGGTTCGGCATGTTGAACACTGCAATGGTTAAAGTAAACATTTTTGGAACCAGATTAGCTGTTTCATATCCCAATTCTATCTCTAACTTGTTTTGTCATATCGGCAAATTTCATAATCCTTCAGTGCTTCAGGTTGTAGACGAATGAGTAGGAAGTTACTGCAATAATCCAGGAAAATTAGAATATTTGTATCAGAGTCAAGAAGTTTATTAGAAGTATTAAATGACTGACTGCATGTGAAACAATCGAGGAAGTGCCTTAGAGAATATGGGTACTTACATTGTTTTAATAATTTAAAATTTCTGTATATAAATCTTTGATTCATCTGGAATTAATTTATTATATGATATGAGATGAGTTTTATATTTTTTCTCCCAAAACAATTCTTCAAGACAACTTTTTAAACAACCAATTATTTCACCGTGGTTTATAGCATGTATTGTTGATAGATTAACTTCTCTTTACATATTCTGGACTATATGTTCTACCTAATCCATTGTTCACTATTCATCACAGTGTTCCCTGGGCAGCATTTAACAACTGACTGCAAACTTGAAAAAACCCTTCTGCACATCTGTGGGACCATATTCTCTGGATCAGTCCCACCTCAAGTCAATTCTTTTTTTACCCTCTAAACTTTGAATTCCATGAGTATCCCAAAACTGGGTCTTGGATTTTCCTTCGACCATAGATGTGTTCCCATTTTTTATTGTTTATTCACATGACATTATACATCATGTTGATGCTGACAAATCCCAAAATTATTTCTGTGGCCTGGACCTGTCCTATGAGTTGCAATGTGCTATAACTGCCTGATTGACAACAGGGTCTTGTAGGCATATCAAAGTCACCAGGTCCAAAACAGATACTTTGTCCCTATCTGTACTGTAACCAACTTGTTCCTTTCCTTCCCTCCACTTCTCGGTAGCATGATGAGCATACCACAACGTCACTATTTTTCCAGTTTTGAAATCTGGGAGTCATTCATCATTTTTCCTTTTTCCCTCTGTCCGCACATGTATACAATTAGTTCATTCTAAATCAAAAGCAGTGTGATTACAGTGGGAAGCAAATACTTTGAGTCAAGCAAAACTGACATAATTTCTGGCTCTTTTGTTTACTGGCTATATCATACTCTGTAAATTACTTAATCTTTCTGTCTCTAAGTCTTTTTATCTGTAAATATAATGCTTAACTTGCGATTTGATGGCAGGATTACACTGAAACTCCCATTGTCATGTTTATGGGTCCCTTCAGTCATTATTATCATACCCATCAAGTACCTAAGCATTTGGTTTTCTCTTGAAAAAAATTTTTGAATTTCGTTAAAGTGTTAAAAGAATGATTGAGATAATACATGGTATAACTACAGAGAGGTGTGAATATGCCTGGGAGGTAAGAACATATCATTTCTTAAAGAAATTGTCACATTATATTAAGGTGTCAGATTAAAGGTAATACGTGTGTTGCTTTATTTAATATGCTGATGAAAATACTAAAATTGTATTTTAAAGCATATACAAAAATACTAAAATTGTATTTTAAAGCAAAAAAATACTTCCTTTTATTTCCTATTTAATCATTTTAATAAAAATTCATGATCAATGTTAATTATTACGGTTTTAAAATATCATCTGTCATTAATATTTTTGTGTCCTTATTTTTGAAAAATAAGGATTTATGCTTCTGCCTTGTCTCCTTGAACACTCTTGATGTTGCTTTTCCTACGATTAGTCTCAGAATTCAGAATATTGAAACTGTTAATATGTCTTCTATGCACAAAATACCTGAGGTTCCCAGAAGGAACACCAGGTTAAAAAAAAAAAAAAAAAAAGAATTTTGTTCCTTTATCCTATACCCAGAGGATAATAGAAATAACTCTGTATTTCTTAGTATGTTCTGAGTGGCAATTAACTCAAATCTATTGTGAGCTATCTTTCATTTATTCAACTTATGAATCAAAGAACAGCTCATATTTCAAGTTTAATTATGTATAAAAAGATACATTAACATAAAGGCTTTTCAGTCAATATACAGTTTCCATTTAAAAGAAGTATGCTCATGTTCAAGAACAATAACTGGGGCAATAACTATCTACAATATGCTTTTTTTTCCCTCCAGGCTTTAATTCCTTCTCTAGCAGAGATAAGCAAAGTACATGGCATCAATAGACATGGACTTTGTCAATATCCTCCCTGTTCTTAATAGGTTCTTACTCTCAAGGACATTATTAGCTATATTCCCACAAATTGTATATCATAACTCAAGAGACGATTTCCCTCTTTTCTATCTACTGATGTGAGTTAACATAAAACTTTAGTCAGAATTGTTCGGCTTTATTGGCACAGTGAGGACAAATTAACCATTGTCATTAATCAATGGTTTGGGAGACATTTTGCCAAAATTGTTGAGTGTATCTTTATTTGCTTGTCTTGGCAAAACTGTAAAGCGTCCTTTGCGAAAATTCAAGTGTATTCCCCACAGCTTGAGCTGGAAGTAGATTTTGATTATGTCTTGATCATTTTTTTCTTCTGGCTATGAAGAAAACCATTCTCTCCAGGTTGGTGAACACAGACCTGTCCCCCCCAGTAAAGAAGAAATCATTTTACTGAAATTTTTATTAAAGAACTTGGTAAAGTCTGTCACTTAATCAGACTTCACTGTCCACATCCACATCAACCTTCACGCAAGGTGGAAAGAACAGATGGAAGTCTGAAGCTAAATGAGTCAATGTTCACAGAGACCTTAAAACCTGCAGAGTCTAAGGTACTTCCTCCTTCCATGGTTCAACTGTAGTTTGTGAGTTAATAACAGACCAAACCATGTGTCTAGAAATATTACTTCTGATTCTAAAATCTACATTTGTTTCCATAAATGTTGTCAGGGGCTAATGAAATCCATTCTTATCACCAACATGTACTGAAACCTTAGTATTCTCTTGAGCCATGCCTGCAAAATTGTTTCTCAAACCTAGATATCAAGTTTGTTGAAGAGACACCATAGAAAGACATAAGTATAAAAGTCACTGACAAGCAGTTCTGCCAACTAGCAAAGTGTAAATCTTCAAAAGACTGATCCCTTGATTTCTATATGTCAGATGAGGAGCACAGGTCTTCTTTGAATCGTGGGAAGGCTACTCCACCCAGAATCTCAAACTGAAGATGCTTAGGATTCTTCCAAAAGCAAAAGGTCTTGGACAGGAGTTGGCTTCCACTAATGACATCCAGACCAGGGAAATCATTATGTGATAAATAAACATCTACCAATCATTCTTCATAGAAAAAGAACCACAGTTTGTCATACTCAATCTGTATGTTTTGATTCTTTTTTTGCACAACAATCTTTTTTTCATCCCTGCTTCTTCTTTAATGTTACATTTAATTATGTTACCCGTAAAACTATGATTCCTAATACTTCTTTTGTCATCTTTAGTCACTCCCTGCAGGAGTTCAATAACTGGTTGCAACTTGTTTATGATTTGGCTAGAACATACATGTGAATCATGGTTGAGTTTGCGCACATTCTCCTTGAAGTGCCAGCCAGGTCCTTTTAACACTGGTCCCTTGTCATGAAACATTTAGGTTTATCAATATTTGAACTCAACTACTTGTTGATATTTTATCTAGATAGCAGAGCATTAGATAACTAAAAATCTAAAATCCCAACTAAGCTCATCTAGGAAGGGAAGCCTATGCTTATAAGGGACACAACACTCACAGATCATTTATAGAAGGCAGCTTCTATAACTACACTTTCAGAAAGAGAAGTCTTGGAAAGGCAATAGATTAAAATCGTATGTATTTAATACTTTCTCATATTTAGAGACTTCAAACAAATCAGATCTACCCTGCCCTCTGTGTGATAAGTTTTCCATTTTATATCCACAATCTGATTAACACTAGAATGGCACTGAAAGCAAACAATAAAATTTATCAACCCTAATGACTTCTATGGATTTGTAGTACCAGAATCTAGTGACTATTAACAACAAACTTGAAAGAAATGAACCATATTAGTGTGATAGGCAAAATACTGCACTCTCAAAAATGTCTAGATTCTAATCCCTCGAAGTGATGAAAATGTTGCCTTACATGGCAGGAGAGACTTTGCAGTTGTGATTAAAGGTAAGGATTTTTAAACAGAATCATCCTATAGTTTTGGGTGGCCAAATGTAGTCATAAGGCTTTTTTCAAGTAGAAAAGGGAGACAGAAAAAGATGTAATGTGAAAGGGACTTAATACGCTCTCTACTGTTGAGCCCTAACTTGTATATAAAGTGTTGGTATTTTGCTATGGAGTCTTTGGGAGGTAATAAGATTTAGATGACATCATGAAGATAGTGCCCCCATGTTGGGATTGGTGTCCTTTGAAGTAGAGGCAAACACACAAGAGAAATTTCTTATCTTCAATGAGCGAACACTGATGAAAAGCCCTGGGCACACATAGTGAGAAGGTGTCTGTCTGTAAGAGGTTGGAAATCTAGGAAGTGGGCTCTCTCTAGGAAATGAATATGCTTGATCTTTGACTTTCTTGTCTCTAGAACTGTGAGAAATGAACTGTTCTTTAAGCCATCCTACTTTTTGCATTTTGTTGTATCAACCCAAGCTAACCAACACAGGGTCCATGAGCTGAAGAATGTAGTTGGGCTCTAGGTATTGAGAAAGCAAGAACATGGATCCTCCCGTAGTATTAAAGGAGGAATGCAGTCTTGCTAATATCTTGATTTTAGCCCAGTAAGACTTGTGTTGAACTTCTAATATGAAGAACTATCGGATAATGAATTTATGTTGTTAAGCTACTAAGTGTGTGGTAATTTTTGCATCAACCATTAGAAACTAATAAATTTGGTAAGTGAATACATGTGTTCATGATGGTCAATTAATATCACTCAGGTTCCATTTGGGCACATTATTTCTATTCCTTCATAAAAACAGAACAAAACAAACAAAACAACAAAGACAATTTTATTAAGTAACTTGGTTTTGAAAAAGGAGAAAAAGTTGAGCTTTTAATCAAATTTGAAATGCTTGAAATCTTAACTACTTAACAGGAATTCTATAAAATTTTCCTCTCTCATCCAGTCTCTTCATATCACACTGTACACAAGGCATGAAAATTTAAAAAAAAAATCTACATACTATGGTTCACTGATTACAGATGAGCCATAAAATGTCAGTGAGCCCAAGGAACTCCTCAACTGAGAAGTTAATGACAATGGGCAGCTGATGGTCTAAAGCATTATAAATCATGTAATTAGATACTGTTGGCACATATTCTTGTGGTAGCCAACCGCCAAGTACGTCTTCAATTATCTTTACCTCTTAGTGTTAATGCTCTTGTATAGTCTCTTCCCACATTGATCTAGAAGTGCTCTAAATGACTAACTAGGTATGGCAGAGGTGACAGTGTGTGACAGTGTGCAACTTCTGAGGTAGGCCTTAAAAAGCATGGTGGCTTCCATTTTGGCTTCTTCGATTATGCACTCTAGATGCAGCTAGCCATCATGTTAGGATGACTTTGAAATAGCCTTAGAAAAGATGAATATAGAGATAAAATGAGGCTGTCCATCACCAGCCAACATCAGTTTACAAGCCATGCAAATGAGCCATCCTGGAAGTGAATGTCCCAGCCATAGCCAAACCTTCAGATGACTACAGTTTCAACCAACAAATAAAGAGTAGCCTCTTGTAAGATCCTTTGCCAGAACAACCTGTCTTTATCACCTACTCACGAAATTAATAGATATCTACTACAGTGCCCATTTCCAGCTCTCCGCACTCGTCAAATTGTAGTAGAATTTGTTCTTTTGACTTAATATGGGTTGTCTTGTCTTCCTTAGAAGTGGACTACACATATTGATTATAATTCTTCCTTTAGTATTTGTCTCTAGTATTGTTCAAATATGTGATTTCAAATGTTGTTCAGATGCTGTCCCATCAAGTGATATTACAGATGATCAACCAAACAAAAGAATAGAAAAAAAAGACACTATACAGTGGTCAAAATAACTCCCAGAAAACACCTTATCTATAATTACATCTCTTCAAACAACATTGTACGTCTGGATTGATCATGTTCCCGAATAATAATGGTCTCTCCTCCATTTCAGGCCGAGGGACAATGAGCTGGGATAAAAGCAATAAAACAACCTAAGTCAATATAACGTGGGTTTGTTTGTTTGTTTGTTTTATCTCCACAGTGTAAGCCTTTGCCCCTGAAAAAAAAAAGAGTATCAAATACTAAATAAATTTATTGTTTGCCTCAGGAAATCACTCAAGAACAATTGAGCTGAGACACCATGCTCATTCACCTAGGCAAATATCTTACCTATGCAACAATGGTTTCTTATCAAAACTTGCTTCAAGACCTTCACCTTGCTGTGAAGCTTCACTTGCATTAATGCATACTGACCAATTTTTATGTTACTCCCTTTGGAAGACGCATTTAACTCATTTGAGCCCATACTCCGTAACAGGGAAAAATCCTTCTCTGAGTCCTCACTATTGAGACATGATTAAGAGTCTGTCAAAGTGTCATACTTCCTTGCCAAAGAGAGTTTTAATAAGTTTAGTTTTACTTCAAACACAAGTTGTCCTGTGCTATTTTTGGGAGTTACATTGGTTCAAATACAAAATGTTAGCTGAGGTACTATTTCGTGAACTTGTGATTGTGCCATATATGGTAGACAGTGTTCATTACTGTAAAATATACCTATTATGCAATCAACAGGCATTTTTGAGTACATACTAAACTCTAAGTGATATGAATACAGAAGATGGATCAAAAACATACCCTCAATGAATATACATACCTTTATACATAATATGCTGAGTAGAGAGCCCCTGACATAGTCAGTGTCATGGCAACAGGCAAGCTTAGGTGAGCATTTCCCATAACAAAAAAAGCTATGTTCATTTGTGCACTGTGTATTTATGTTTGTGTTTGTGTTTGTGTCTGTTTGGTGAGACAGCTAGCAATATAATTTGATGTCTTAAATATCCAATTAGGAAAGGCATCTCAGTAATAAATAAATAGAGATTCTGGTTTAGTTATTAGTGTTTTTTTTTTTTTTGGTTATCTGAGCTTTTTACTAGGATGTGATATCTTATCCCATTTTTACATTCACTCTACAGACACACACACACACACACACACACACACACACACACACTTAATATGGTGATATTCTGCTCATGGTAATGAAAGGAATAAAATATTATTTCTACTATCACCAAAACTAGTCATTTTGAGAGATGCCTCATCTGAAAATTAACAATTTATAGTTCCTTTATAGATTAATATGAAAATTTGATGTTTCCTTTCCAGAAATTCAAATTCATATTTCAATAAACAGGCATCTCTCTCTGCAAAACCTGGAAATGTAGTTCTTTTGAAAAATAATCTGTGCTGGAAAATTGCATGTCATTTTGGGAAAAGACCAATCACAAACAGTAATTACACAGAAAATCACGCCACAGAAACATCCGTTTCCCTTACAGTTAAGAGTCCTTACTGCTCTGAAATGTACACAGGAAAACCAAATGGGGGACGAATGTTCCTGACACTTCAGAGAAAAAGTCACTTGAACAACAGCTCAGCTGACATAATCAAACATATGCAAACCTGGAAAGGAACAAGACGACTGTTTTTCATATTAGTTCAGCTGTCAAGAAAGTGTAAAATAAAACTATCATTCTTTACTGCATGATGATTTTTTTTTCAAATCGTTATTTGTTCGTTTTGCAACTTCAACAGCTAACTTGCAGGCTGTGTTCCATGACATTGAAGGACTACGAAATCACATTCATGATAGTGTAAAGGGAGATGTCAAGAGAGTATGGTGGCATTTGGATTAATTTCTATTATTAGATGCAATTTGTGACCGAATAATTCAAGGTGTATTTTTTCACAGCATTTTAATCAAGATGAATATTTACTAATGAGTCATTTTAGGGGACTTTTAATTTTAAAAATCAGTGCCAACTTTTCTAAGAGTTAGACTGCTTATAACTTTAGTTTTTTTGTTGTTTGTTTTTGTTTTTGTTTTGTTTTGCAATTTATAGTTAATGCCTAAGACCTTAATGATTTCTATTTCCTTTCAATGTCTAACTTCCTTTACAGCAAAATTCCATATTTGGTTTATGTAACTACAGTACATTTGTTATTTGCAACCAAAAAGTGCTCAGTGGTAAACATTGCCTGCTGTATAAGAATAAGTTAAATTCCAGGGTGCCTGGGTGGCTCAGTCAGTTGAACTTCCGACTTTGGATTAGGTCATGATCTCACGGTCTGTGAGTTTGAGCCCCGGGTCGGACTCTGTGCTGACAGCTCAGAGCCTGGAGCCTGCTTCAGATTCTGTGTCTCCTTCTCTCTCTGACCCTCCCCTGTTCATGCTCGGTCTCTCCTGTCTCAAAAATAAATAAACATTAAAAAAATTTAAAAAAAAAGAATAAGTTAAATTCCTATTCTCTGTTTTCTATAGAATTCCTATCTTCTTCGATAGTGTCAGATGAATTTAACGTGTAATAAGATGAAGGAATCAGCCTATAGGAGTGTAGATCTAAACTGAGATGAACCCGTGAGTGTCTGATGATGGATGGCAGAAGAAGTTGTTATTGAAATTTGTCTCAGGACCCTAACCTAGTATTGGATATTTTTAACTGAGGCCCAGTGCATCTGAAATTCCAAGCAGGTAGAACATTTTGAGTGGAGATCTCTTCCAGGAATTGCCCCTCGCAGGGAAAACATGACAAGATTAAGGAAAGCTCCTATAGAGTTCTCATAGGTGACCCAAGCAAATGTGTTCTAGGCAGATGGTGATCTTAGGAGATCTGCACTCATCCATCCAACAGTTCTCAGGATCAAACTGAGAGACAAAATTATTGGACTTATGCTTATTCTTTTTCCTATGAACTTCCTTTTTATAGGCTCATAAAAATATGATGACATACTACAAAAGGAAAGTCAGCAATATTCTACGTACTAAGGCAGGTTTTTGTCAAGAATAAAATAGGATCAAATGATCGAAGAATTCCTAAAAAGCATTCCTCATTTGTGGGGTCAAAACACATACAACATTTGAAGATCCAACAAAAAGAAATTCCGTTTTAGGTCTAACACAAAACTTATTTTCACTATGATCAAGGAGGCTTTCAAATGGATGATTCAAAAGGCTTAAGAGAAACTCTGTTTCTGGGTTAAAAAACTTGAGTCATAATGGGAAGAGGGTCTTGGCTAGTTCCTGTAAAGCCCCCAGGGATGTTGCTTAGTGACTCCCCAAAAGACCAACTAAAACATGTTGAGTAAGCAAAGCTAAATAAAATAGAAGTACAACTACAGAGGAAAACACTACCTTGACAGGGTGGTGTTTTAGAAGAGTAGATGACGAGGTGATATTTATAGGCCATAGGAGTGTGGGTTCAAGTGGATACGTAGGCCTTTCAAGGCCAGTAACTGATTAGAATAGGTAAAATCCATGACATAAGTACTGAGGATTGAGAGACACTTTTAGATGAGAGCCTTGAAGTGAGTCTTCATAAGTAAACCGCTATTTAATAAACAGCTATCTGCCCAGGTGAGAAATCTATTGTCTGAAAAGAGAATTGTTTGCTCACACAAATTGGTTTGCAGAAATTTCCTGAAGCAAACAATAAAGTTATTTATTGGTTTACCATCCTACCTTCCTGAAAAAATAATACGAAATAAATTTTTAAATCATGTTGACATAGACAGTCTCAGGTTTTATTTCTAATAGTTAAGCTATGTAAATACAGGTAGTCTAAAGTTTCTATGTACTGTTGATTAACACTATCCAGCGAAGATATTACTTTTATTTACTATGAGCTTCAGCTGAAAATCTAAAACAAACAAACAAACAAAAAACTTAATTTCTTCTCTTTAATGAGATTATTGTAGCTGTGATAATCAGCGGGCTGTGCGTATGTGAGGAGTGTGCTTACTCTGTCAACATATTCCAAAACATCTTCTCTAAAATTTCAATTTTGAGTGAATGGGAGAACTGTTACATTGTTTAAGTCTTTTATTACTTAAATCCTATATTACTTCAATTGATTGCTCTGTATTTTTATGGCCAAGTTTTTGATATGTTGTCATGAATTTAAATGAAAAATCTGTTCAGCATGAAAACAGGAGTATTTATTTTCCAAAAGGATTCTCCACCATATGTCATTTACAGAACAGAGTCAATTCTTCAGGGCGTAGACGTGTACATTTCCTTCTGTTGGTGTGGAAGTAAGCAAAATGCCGATGATTATACATTCTTCACAGGATTCTGTGCAGCTTCAGGTAAAACTGTTAAGATGCAGAAAAATAAAAATAAGCTGCTAGAGATTCATAATTACAAATCAGGAAATAAATGTAGAATCATTGCTTGAATTTCATATTTCTCTCTAGGGAATTAAAAGCAGCATATAAACATTGTTTACAAATGTCGATATAGTCCTATGCTGATTCCATATGTGAGCAATTGACCTTCTGTCGAAGTCACTGTTGCATTTGTTTTTCAGACTGGAAAGTACTTGTCTGCCAGAAATTTTGATTTCTTCATCTGAAATGAGGGGATAATATATCTGAAAGCGTATATATTTTCTAGCATGAAAACATTGCTTTTGTATTCTGACTAATATATGACTGAAAAAAACTCATATTTAAAAGAATCTAGGGAACAAGGTGCCATATCCAAGATAAATTGTACGATAAGTACATATTCCATGAATTTATACCAAATAAATATTTCACAAATAATAATAAAGGAACTATTTTACAGCCTCATTCCCACAACTAATAGCAATGGTGCACACACACTCATATGTGACTATATATACATATAGTCACATATTATATATAAGGAGAGATGGTTCCATGCATATCATTAGCACTGTCTTCATCGTCATTAGTACCACCATAGAGCTGTTACTTCTTTTTTATATATAATCATGTGTGTATGTGCATGTGTATTCCAGGTACAATTGAGAATTTCTGCATCATTTCAAATATGCTGCTCTCTTATTACCAGATCAGTAAAAGGTAGTTTATGAATTATAAAATTATACACATAGACATCTTCTACTTGTTCAATATTCATTAAAGCTCAAAAAATATTTGGATTTCCATTCAAAACTCTTCCCTATCTCTTTGTCTATCTTCTTTAATTTTCACTGTTGCTCAATAGCTACCTTTTTGTCAAACAAATTCCAACAGTAGGCTGCCCAACCTTGGTCTCAGAGTAATCATACATATTACCGTATTAAGGCCTTGTCCTCCCTAAAGTCTTGACCACAAAAAAAAATGTAAGAAGGAAAAATACTGCAAATGTCAAATAAAGGCCCATTCTATAGTGTAATTGGTAAAGCCCTGAACTGATCGTTCTAATCCATTATAAGGTAATCAAGCAACTGAAGAGATTGGAAAGTATTATAAAAACTTTATTGCAATTAATCTTCATGGTCATTAGTCTATAGGAAGGTACTGTGTAATCGTACCCCTCTTTTTGCTTTCTCTTTAATGCCATATTTAAATATAAACTGATGGAATTCATGAGATATAAAGTGACATAAAAACAATGTTCTTCTGGCTTTCCAGTGGATCTTATTTCATCTAGGAAGTACATTTCCTCCATATGTATGTGATAATTATAGTCTCATAATTTGGATTTATTGAAGCTTGTTTTTAAGGAGCTTTGGGGCTGATAGCAGGGTCTCCTTTTCCTCTTGTATTTTCATTTGACCAGCTTTATTGTCTGTGACTTCCCCACATTACTAACATAATTACTGTGACCAGTGCTTTGATTGTTCAATATAAATGGGGAAAGAGACGAGTCATATTATTAGATAAAACACTGGAGACAACATATTATTAAATAAAGATATATTAATCAGCCAGGAAAAAAGTAGTAATACTCCTGGAGGGTCATTTCCAATAGTTGATATAATTATCATTGCAATGGCCATATAAATGAGCAAAAAGCTAAAATAAAAGAAGAAAAAACCAGAATAGCTTAATAGTAACTTCTTGCTTTGATTTCACTTGAATTTTGTTTATTTAATACTATATACAAGTATCATTTTTGTTAAATGGCATTGATAGGACACTCATGATGAAGTAGAAAATTTAGAAGAAATATTTGAAGACCACACTTACAACATCATTAACTAAACTTAACTCAAATGCCCAAGTGTAGACTTGACCAGTAATATACCTATGAAGGAAGCTGGAAAACAATCTGAATGACACATATTTAGATTTGAACAGAGGCAGAGAAATATCATGTTCTTGGAAAAGACTCAAAATAATAAATGTGTCATTTCTCCTTAAATAAACTATATCTTTCATGGTATTACAAAACAGTATTTTTGGTGTTTACTTTCCCGGAGTTAGGTAAATTGACTGAAATTGACTCAGAGGGGTAAAGAAGCAGAAATATGAAGTCAAGGTATCTGTAGGACAATGCTCTCCCTAAAGGCTCCAAGAGAGGATCCTTCCCATCTTTGTTTTTTTTTTCTTCCCTCTTAGCTTCTGATGTTGGCAGTAATCCGTGATGCTCCTTGTAAATGCATCCCTCTAATCTCTACTCTCTTCACACAAGCGTCCCTTCATATGTCTGAGCTTTCACATTGGCCTCCTCCTCTGCATGTCTATATTTCTTCTTTTCTTATAAAGACACCAGCCATATTGTATTAGGTCTCGTCTTAACCAGGTTACATCTATGAAGATCCTATTTCCAAATAAGGGCACAGTCCTGGAAACTGAGGGTTGGAATTTCAGTGTATTTTGGGGTGACACAATTCAAACCACAGCACCATCCTAATGTTTCACTCACTAATGAATTAATATGTATTGACATATAAACATTTTTACATTTACATGGTGACTTTCTTTTATTTTTAAAATTTTTTTTTTAATATTTATTTATTTTTGAGACAGAGAGAGACAGAGCATGAACAGGGGAGGGTTAGAGAGAGAGGGAGACACAGAATCTGAAGCAGGCTCCAGGCTCTGAGCACAGAGCCCGACGAGGGGCTCAAACTCACGGAACATGAGATCGTGACCTGAGCCGAAGTCTGACGCTTAACCAACTGAGCCACCCAGGCGCCCCTACATGGTGACTTTCTAAATTATACTGTGTTGTATAGTTTGGTCCACCAAGAGGACCAAATGGAATCACCTACCTTAATCAATTCTACTATGTTGCCTAAGCAGTGAACGCCACTGATGCTCAAATACAAGAATACCTTTCATTTTACCTGTAGAAGAAAAGTAATAGAATCCACCTTTGTTAATTTCCTGTTTCTCTCTTTTTATCCTGACTTCTCTTTTTGTTGTTCTTGCTATGTCTGGTTATTGGTGTAGGAGCAGAAAATGTTTCCTTTATTCTCTTCTGGGTTCTTTGGCTGGTCTAATAATTAAATTGACATAAAACAGATTAACACGATAAAAACAAATTTAATTTTGTACTTATAGGAGCCCCACCAAAAATATGAGCCTCGAGGGAATAACCAAGCAGGCAGATTTTTTACATTTTAGACAGAAAAACAAAAAAAAAAAATTGTGAAGAACTGATAAAACAAAGAAGTTGGGGTATGGGGTGGTAAATTAGTGAGGTATTAACAAGTTTTGTTGGCATAGCCTCTTTGGCCTTAAATTTCCTATTTTTCATAGTAAGGATGTTTTCTGCCTTCCTGGTACAGGGAAGGTGCCTTTCATATGGGAGGTTTATTTCCTACTTTTACCAAGACAAAGAATGGTCAGAGTGTCCTTCTTGCACTGGCTGTTTTGTAAGTAACTTTAATTCAAAATAATCATTATGCTAAAATGGCATATCATGGGGTAACATATTCTGCCCTCCTTTATAGTCAGTTTTGGTTCTAATTCTGATTAGTGCATGGCCACTGAACTACTCTCCACTGTTATAGCAATGGTTAATTTCTTCAGGACAATGTTGAATAGAAATAGGGAAGGGGAACAGCTTTGCCTTATTCTTAATCTCAGGTTAAAAAAAAAAAATCTCAAGTGAAGAGTTTTTAACATATCATAATTTAGTGTGATGCTAATGGAAATGTTTACAGATGACTTTTGACAGGTTGAGGAAGCTATTAACTATTCCTAGCTTGCTGAGAATTCTTAAAAATTAATGCTGAATTTTGACATTTTTTTTTCTTCTATGTACATGATTATATGTTTGTCCTTTCACATTGTTATTTTGGTGAATGAGACTGATTTTTTTTTCAAATGGTGATTTTACTTTTCATTTAAGATAATATTTTATTACGGGACACCTGGGTGGCTCAGTCAGTTAGGTGGCTGACTTCAGCTCAGATCATGATCTCATGGTTCATGGGTTCGAGCCCCACGTCAGGCTCTGTGCTGACAGCTCAGAGCCTGGAACCTGCTTCGGAATCTGTGACTCCCCCTATCTCTCTGTCCCCTTCCCAGCTCATGCTCTGTCTCTGTCTCTCAAAAATTAAATAAACGTTCAAAAAAATTAAAAACAAAAGATAGTATTTTATTACTTCTAATGCTTTTCACAGAGGTGGAAGCTGGAACTGATTAGTGAGTATTTTAAGAGATTTTGCACATTAATTTTTTAAAAAGAAAAATACATTAATATAATTTTAAAACTATGTTAAAATTCCAATTTTGAGTTGATAGAGCAGCAAATGAAGTCTACAGTATGGAATACAAACTTTAGAAACTTTTCAATATAGAAAAAAATGAAAAGAACTAGAAAGAGAACAGGAGAAATAGATATACAATATGAGAGGGATGGAATAAAACACGAGTATGCACATCAAAAACAAAAATCTAAGAGATTTAAATACTATTCACATACAAACAGAGACAATATAAAAGAAAATTTCATGAGCTGTTTTTTTTTTAACATAGCTGAATTTGTGTATCAGAATGTGAACTAGATTTCTGACTACATAATAAAAATAGACCCTTTTCTAAAAATATCTTATAACATTTAAAATACAATGATAACAAAAATATATCTACAATAATGACGCAGGATTAATATTTTGATTTCTGTAGTATAATATGTCTGGATAGCCTTAAACTTTTTTTTTTTTTAATCTAACATCTAGAGGTTGGAAGAACTCTCTGTTGGGATTCGAAAAATATTTGCATACAAAATTTTATGCTCTGTATTTGTAAAAATGGAAAGTTTTTAAAAGTATTATATCTCCATTTGAAAAAAAATAAATGGTAAAAAAGGAACATGTGAATAACATTAACCAAAATAAGGGACTAAAAAATAAGATTAAAAAAATGATTGAAAGTACTATTTATGATTACATAAATTTAACTAAAACTATGGTTACTGTATTGAATAGAATTAAAAATATTTTTGCAAAGGTATATGATTAAAGTATTATAGTATTATGGGACTTATCACAGATTAAAAAATAAATAAGAGAATAATTTATTTCTTAATGCTTAACCTTAGTACATTTAGTGCTTTTACTTGTTTACATTATAAATGAGAATTATTTATTTGAAATATTGAAAGACATGAAATATATGAAGCTCCATTTAAAAATAAAAACAGCAGCTAATATAATTACAAGTATTAAAAGTGTTGTAAGCTCATAAAAGCTTTATGAAAAAGGTAAAAGCTCTATGTCATTTCTCACAATAAATACAAACCATATAATTTTCCTAAAAGAGATGTAAATCAAAATTTAACAAGGGAGAAGTCATTCTTAAACTATATGATTCGCATTGCTTAAAAAAATATATGTTTGAAGATATATTGAGACATACTGTGAAAAAAGAAAGTGAAAAGAAAGTGGACCTGATATCAATGTGCAAAGAAGAATTCATAACAACATTGCATTAAACATGCATCAATGTATTGATAAAAGCCTGAGAGGGCACTGTGATGCACTGTTATTGATTCTTATAGACATATTAATGCTAGAATGTCAAATATATAAATTAGGCAATTTATAGTAAAAAAAAAAAAAAAAGGAACTGGCAGACATGAAATGAAATGTAAGCCTTTCCACATTAAAAGGCTTTCTGGGGCACCTGGGTGGTTCAGTCGGTTAAGCGTCTGACTTTGGCTCAGGTCATGATCTCATGGTTCATAAGTTCAAGCCCTGCGTTGGGCTCTGTGCTGACGGCTCAGACCCTGGAGCCTGCTTCCAATTCTGTGTCTCCCTCTCTCTCTCTGCCCTCTCCTGTCTGCATTCTGTCTCTCTCTCAAAAATAAATAAACATTAAAAAAAAAAAAAAAAAAAAAGCTTTCTAAGTTGCCCTTGCTTTTCTAGTGACCTGTTTGGTAATGGAGTATAGGAAAGGGTGTCCAGATTTTGTAGATAAGCACAGTATTGAACCAGATCTCAGTGTTGAGTTTGATAGAAATAAAGCACAGACCACATATTTAATTCTACAGTTGGTAAAACCTGAGTCCCCTTGAAAATACGACCAGCATAAAAGGAGAGAAAAGAAATGTGATTAAAACTGGGGTATATGATTGGATCAATTGTTTCAGACTGATTAAAGATTACTCCTAGAAGATAGTTTTAAAGTTTGGCTTTATGGCTTCCTTCATCTTTCAGTCTGATTTAAAACATCACTTTAAATGACTCTGCAGAGTATAAAAATATCAAATCATTGTGTGGTACACCTGAAACTAACATAATGTTATATGTCAATTAGACTTCAAGAAATAAATGACTATTTTTAAATATTAGAATAAAATCAATTCATATGTCCATTTCTTATTTTAATTTACTTCTACAAAAATATTAAAAAGTAAAATTAAAGCAACTCGAGTTGGCAAAAATAAGCTCTCTTCTTTTGGGTGGAAATGGATAGTGAAAACAGCAAGATAAACCTAAATGCAGTTTATTTCCACAAATTGGAGCTTCTTTTTAAGCTTCAGAGAAGTCACTGAAGAATTTTAATTAAGGAGTCAACAGTGACAAATTTGTGCCATCAATTGGACACTCAAGACAATATAGAAACATACTTCTCAAGTTACAATGAGTATATAAATAACCTGGGATTTTATTAAAATGAAGATTTAATAGAGTTTAGAGTGAAGCCCAATAGTCTGAATTTCTAATGGATTAAATTAACAAAGATGAGGAGGAAAATTTTGGTTACTTTACTGCATATGTATTCACAAGCATAGGCAAACACATATAGTTTAAACTATCACTCTGGTAAGAAAAAACATGTATTTTAGAAGACATTTTTTTTTTAGATTCAGATTGATTTATTATTATAATAATAATAGAATCTTTTGACTGTACGTAACTCTATATTCCAAACAGCTAGAAACTTTTGAGTAGTAATTGTTCACCATCTAATAACATTTTTCCTGGATATCTAATGCACTTTTGGACAAAATAGCTGCCTTCCAGTGATTTCCAATTTATCCAATTTTCCAGCATCTTGTCTACCCACACAATGACAGATTACTGTTTCATTCTGTCTACTCTGAACAGCTAAGCCAATTGTTTTCAACCTTTTTTTTTTCTTCCTTCAGCAGTCTTTCTCTTAAAACCTTTAGAGTGGTTCCTGGAGGGATTTCTTTTTAAATCTCTCTTTAAATGTTTATAGATAGACTTCTCTCATCATCCAGAGTAACCGACAGAGAGATAATGATAATTTCCTTTGCATTAGGGCAAGTTCTATTGTTTCCTTCATCTTGGCAGTCTGATTTAAAACACCTTTATAGATCTGATAACTTAGTTTAGAGGTTCAGAAAATTTAGGGACACAGAGTTTCCATGTCTATTTGGTAAATTATTATTACGTATTACTAACCTATCTAAACTCTGTGGTCTCCTTAAAATAACAAAATGGAAATAGTGAATACTATGTACAACAAGAGTTTTCTTAAGAAGAGATCTGCTTCAGCAGTTGGTCGGTAATTTAATGCAAAATCATCGATAGTTCCAAATGCTGTTTAGGAATGAGTCTGAGCAGGGAAATTATAAAGTGGGAGTTCTCCCTACAGAACATCAATAATCACCTACTGATTTGGGGATGGACCAGTCTCCATTATGCCTCCAAAGGCTATCACCTGACAATTCAACTACTTTTCCTGCTTCTAAGAGGAAGTGTGCCGGGTGATTCCATTCTCCTATGCAAATTTCCAGAAAGCCCTTATAAAGATTTACATTAAAATTACATGATATCATGGGGCGCCTGGGTGGCTCAGTCAGTTAAGCGGCCAACTTCGGCTCAGGTCATGATCTCACGGTCCCGTGAGTTCGAGCCCCACGTCGGGCTCTGGGCTGACAGCTCAGAGCCTGGAGCCTGTTTCAGATTCTGTGTCTCCCTCTCTCTGACCCTCCCCCGTTCATGCTCTGTCTCTCTCTGTCTCAAAAATAAATAAACGTTAAAAAAAAATAAAAATAAAAATAAAAAAAATCACATGATGTCAAGTGCTAGCCATTACTTTTTTGTTCAATGATAGCCTCTCGGAAAAATATTTGCTGAGATCTCTAATTTATTTAATTATTGAACAATGCAGTCAATATTGTTTATCATATATCAATACTTTTATGTGGCTTTGTAATGTTCTGTGAAGTAGATAGTGCAACAACCCATTTGAATAAACATTATATTCTTGCCAAGTGACTTATCTAAGGTCACTGAAGAAACCACAATATTAACTTCTTGACTCTTGGCCCACTGTCATATCTAATAAAGTATTTTTTCATTAAAAATATCCATGGGACAGGGGTACATGGCTGGCTCAGTCAGTTAAGTGTCCAGCTCTTGATTTCGGCTCAGGTCATGATCTTGGGGTTTTGTGAGCTCAAGCCCCGCATCAGGCTCCGTGCTAACAGTGCAGAACCTGATTGAGATTCTCTGTCTCCCTCTCTGTCTGCCACCCCCCACCCCGACTCATGCTGTCTCTATCTCTCTCAAAATAAATAAATAAAAGTAAACAAAATTAAAAAATAAATACAAATAAAAATTAAAAATATCCCTGGGAAAGATATTTTAAACAGATATTACCTCATATTTAGGAAATATTAACTCATGTGAGAGTTATTAAGACTCATCTGATGATACAAGTTGATTCTTCTTTTGGACCCTATAGAATGACCCTTATAATTCTCTTGAATATATCTATATCTATATCTATATCTATATCTATATCTATCTATCTATATCTGTATCATTTATCTATCCAATAATACTTATGATCAGCTTATGGTAACACTTTAGATAGATGCTCTATTTATTACTAATTACATTTATCTTAGCTTCTTATTCATACTGGAATATCTCCTTGTAGCTGTTTGCTCAAAAGTTGACATGATGGAAGTGTTTGATCTTGGTATCATATGCTCTAAAATACAAAAATACCTGTATTTTTATTTCAGACAGTTTAATAGTTGAGCAAATGTTATATATCCATGGACCTACTATACCTAATACAGGCATGGTTTAGGCAAATTCATAATGTATAAAAATCATGGGAAGTCATATGAACATTCCATATTTTTACTTATGAAAAAATATCATATTATCTATTTTGTGAACATTCAGGCATATACCTTACTAAAAGCTTATGAGAATTAATAACAAATGTCCCCTATGCTCAGAGTTTGTACTAATATAAAAGCAAGATAAAGTGATAGAGAAAAAAGGATAGAAATAAAGAATGTTATCTTTAAAAACTAGAATATATAAATTGTCCTACTTGTCTATAGTTTCAAAACATCAGCATATCTTAACAATCAACATATATAAAATACCAATGACATTTATATGTACCATTGGAATACAAATAAATGCAAGGTAATATTTTCTTCATGATACTTTCACAAATTTTATCACAGGTTTTATGGTGTATTAATTTAAGATATTGAAATTATTATCCACTATAATGCTGGTTGCAACATAGCTAAAGGATTTTAAACACTTTGTAAAAAACCCATTGGAGAAAATGCAAATGGAAATTGTGTCTTACGAGCAAATTTCTAATGGAAAAGCTCATCTGATGAAATGTAAATTTGAACCATTACAAAATTATGGCTTCTGAAAATTGTTTTCCCCAAAGACACTCTTTTCTTAGAGGTTTCATTGTCATTTGTAATTTCTGACAGCCTCTTTTTAGCAAACAAGTGGAAGTATGTGAATTAACTACTATAACTAACCTACAAGTGTAAATGATTTCCCTCGTAACTTTGTAACTGAGAATATATATCCTTATAAACTATTGTGTATGATATCACCTTTAACTTTTGAAAACTAATTTAAACTCAGAAGAAAAAAAAAAAGGAAGTGAAATTTTGTTTCCATTATGACATTTCTGTGTTATTTTTAACTTTTAAAATATCTTTTATAATGTTACTTCATAATATTTATACAGTTTATAATACATTATAGAAATATGTGTTGATTGAGTGTTGGAGATAAAAGCTAAAACTTCTGACAAATGTATTTTACTTGGAAATTCAGTCAATACATTATCAGACATGTATTATATACATGGCAAGATTATAATGTCAACCAATGTGACTTTGTGTAGAGCACACGGGATTTTGAACACCAGTGAATAGTTGGGAAAATATGAGGTAAAATTATACAATATTAGTGTGGATAATACCAGAAGGTCATGGTTCTTCTTGACATACAATCGGTAGAAAATACTTTTTTTTTCTTTTAAATAGTGTAGTTATAAGATGTCAGGGGATGAAAAAAAAGGAAAAATTGTTTGTCACTTTTAAATAACTTGAGAATGTTGGCCTTTTCAAAATTGTAGTTGTTTCAAAATGTGTTTTAATTCTTAGCAATCATCTTTATACTAGCAGAGTTATTGCCTGGGGCTCCTTGAATTAAAATAAACAAGTCAGAGATAAATACTTTCCAGATTTAAAATGTTTTAAATTATCATATATATCATATATATATATATCATATATCATATATATCATATATATCATATATCATATATATCATATATAATATGATATATATCATATCATATATATCATATATAATATGATATATATCATATCATATATATCATATATAATATGATATATATCATATCATATATATCATATATAATATGATATATATCATATCATATATATCATATATAATATGATATATATCATATATATCATATATATCATATATAATATGATATATATGATATATATCATATATATCATATGATATATATCATATATATCATATATATCATATGATATATATCATATATATCATATATATCATATATATCATATATAATATGATATCATATTATATATATCATATATATCATAAATTATCATATATATCATATAGTATGTCATATATCATATATATGATATATATATCATATATCATATATATCATATATATATCATATATAATATGATATATATATCATATATATATCATATATATCATATATAATATGATATATATCATATATATCATATATATCATATAATATGATATCATATGATATATATCATATATAATATGATATATATCATATGATATCATATATATCATAAATTATCATATATATCATATAATATGTCATATATATCATAAAATGTTTTAAATCATCATATATATCATATATCTACCTCCCGTGCTCTTTATTCATTCTCCTTCCAGCATATGTCTCTATTCTCTTTTTCTTTCAACTTTTGTGTTTTTTCTTGTCTTTCTGTTCTTATCCTTTCTCATTCTTTCTCTTTTATTTTCTTGCCTTATTCTGTTCTGTTCTTTTTCTTTTGTCTTCCCTTGCTTTTCATTTCTTTCCTCTTTATTGTTTCTCCCAATACATTCTGAATCCCAAAGATTATATTTGAGATGAACATCTTCTGGTCTAGGGAATAGGTGAACAGCACACATACGGAATTTCTAGAGACCCTCTTTACTTACAAATATTTCTAAGAACCAGTGATCCATTAATCCAATGTCATTATTATGATATTTTACATTCCAGTTCTCATTTTTGTGTGGATTTGTATTTTATTTTATATTTTAAAATTTATTTATTTATTTTGAGAAAGAGAGAGTGGGGGTGGGGCAGAGAGAGGGTGAGAGAGAATCCCAAGCAGCTTCTGCACCCGCAGCATGGTTCCAATGTGGGGCTCCAGCCCATGAACCATGAGATCATGACCTGAGCTGAAATCAAGAGTCAGGACCTTAACTGACTGAGCCACCCAGGCGCCCTGGCTTTTGTATTTTAAAACATGCATTAGTAATAGTCCACTTTGGATGATGTAATTACTCACTCACTTGCATAAGCCAGAAATTTAGAATCCATTCTTGATTCGTCACTTTCCTGTGGACCTCTGCCAAATCCATTTCAAGCCTACTGATTTAATCTCCTAAATAATATGCAACATGCCTACTTGTCTCTGTCTGAAACCACCAACTTAATTCATAAGTGGGAAAAAAATCACAACCCTTGGGACCTTGGCTTCAGTCATTGAGGATGATGACATCACTACTGAAATGAGAAACAATGAGGAAGGTTTGTAGCTGACATCTAAGGAAAATTAATCTCCAAAAATATTCTCCCTGCTTCTACCTCCTGTGTTCTTTATTCATTTTCCTTCCAGCAGATCCTACTATGGTGGAAATTTAGCCATTTCATTCCTCTTTTTCAAATCATTCAATGGATCCCAATGTCCCTTGAAATACAAACTCTACATCTCAAACTACAAAGCCATGAATAATTTGAGTTATCTGTGTTTTTTACTTTACAGAACAAAACTCTTTTTTTTTTTTATTTTTAAAAGTTTATTTTTAAGAGACAGACAGAGACAGAGCATGAGCGGGAGAGGGGCTGAGAGAGAGGGAGACACAGAATCGGAAGCAGGCTCCAGGCTGGAGCTGTCAGCACAGAGCCCAACTTGGGGCTCGATCTCATGGACCTTGAGATCATGACCTGAGCTGAAGTCAGATGCCCAACTGACTAAACCACCCAGACGCTCCTGGGACAAACTCTTAATTCCCCAAATATTCCAAGTTTTGTCCGATTTGAGGAATTGTTCCCCCAACTTCATTTTCTCTTTACCAACTCCTCACAGCTCAGACTACTGCTTAAATCGTGCTGCCTTAGTGAAGCCCTCTCTACTCTTCTAAGTGGTCTCCTCTACTGCTTTTCTGAGACCATGTTTTGTATTCTGTGAACCATTTTTGATAACTGGGAATAATTTTATTTATGTGTGTGTTTATTTTCTCTAAGTCCAGTACGATGACGCAATTCCTCTTTCTGCAAATGTATGTCTGATGCCAGCACAGTGCCTGGTGGGCGAAAGTATTCGCTGAATATTTGCTAATGAATGAATACAAATATTTAATTAATTTATGGTTGCATTTTGACAGAGGCTATCTTAATTACAATGTGTTCCTGGGTGTACTTCTCTAAACTTTTGCTTAAATTACAGCTTGAGGTATTCCTGCTGTTATTATTTTTCTTGTAGGGAATGACCTTCATAAATTACATACCCTATAATTGTATGCTTATGAATTGTATGATTTCCAGTTTTGTCTTTGAGTATTAGGTTTACACGTTATTTTATGTATCAAGAGAAATATTTTCACTTACCATGTGGATTTTTTTAATGTTTATTTATTTAGTTTGAGAGAGAGAGCTAGCACAAGGCAGGGAGGGACAGAGAGATAGAGAGAGGGAGAAAGAGAAAATCCTAAGCAGTCTCTGTGCTGTCAGTACAGAGTGGGACACGGGGCTCGATCCCACAAACCCCATGAGATCATGACCTGAGCTGAAAATAAGAGTCAGATGCTTAACCTACTAAGCCACCTAGGCATCACCCATGTAGATTTTTATAGTCATATAGGAACTTTTCTTTATGAGTTTAAAAACAAGGAATAATAGTTAATTTGTTCTTTGGGGGAAACAAGATTTTTACCCCTTTTGGAATTTAAAGTTTTCTACAAATAACATTTTCTCCAGCCATATAGTCTGTAATTCATTTTTTGAATTTTCTTTCTTACTCTCTTGCACAGACTCATCTGTATACAAATATGCATTTTCCTCATGTTTCAGGAAGGGCTATTATGTAGACATTACCATATTGATTTTTTTTCTTTAGACCTGAACCATCAGTATGATTCTTAGTTTATTGCCAATATCTTTTTCTAAGTATCACCTTGGTCTTACTAGTTTTTTCTACTTATGTAGAATAGAAATTCAATGCCCAATCAATTGTATTGTTAAAAGGTCATAGAAGACAGACATTTAGATATTCAAATTTTAACTTCATTGGAAATAGATTTTTATCAAGGATAGTTAGTGACTCCATTCCATATGATGCTAAAAATTAATTAAGAAAAATTAGGTTCGGGTGCCTAGATGGCTCAGTCAGTTAAGCTCCTGATTTCGGCTCAGGTAGTGATCTCACGGTTGGTTAATTTGAGTCCCGCCTCGGGCTCTGTGCTGACAGCTCAACTAACAAGATAACTAACTTCTATTTATCCTTCTTATAGTAGTTCAAATAAAACTCTTAAAAAAGCCTAACCTGACTCTTCTTACTGAATTCAGTGACCAGGATATTTTCCTGCCTTTGCCCCTTTATAATACATGTAATAATTACTCAATAATGTAATCTAATAATTCTATACTAATAGCTAATATATCTAATCTCCCTCCAACTTTTTTACCAGTTACTTAAAATTGTCTTTTACAGATTTTTAAAGAACAGCACAATTTCCTACTTCACATTTGGTCAGTAGTTCATTATATCCTTGTCTCTCTCTCTATAATCTTTTACTTATTTATTTTGAGAGAGAGAGAGAGACAGAGAGAGAGAGAGAGAATGAGCAGAGGATGGGCAGAGAGAAAGAGGCAGACAGAGAGAATCCCAAGTGGGGTTCCATCTCAGAAACCGTGAGATTATGACCTGAGCCCAGATCAAGAGTCAGACAGACACTTAACCAACTGAGTCATCCTGCACCCCATCCTTTTGTCTCCTTAACAATATTTTAAGCAATATTGACTTCATGAGAGCTCAGATCAGTTGTTATTATTGAGTAGGATATTCTACATCCTGAATTTGTTTGATCGTTTCCTGTTAGTGTTAAGTAACTTGCCCCTATCTTGCCTGTTTTGCAACCTTACTGGATGTTAGATTCACAGGCTTCATTACTTTATGTTAAACAATTTTGCAAGAATATTTCGTAAGTGATGTATTATTTACCATATCAGAAAGCACATGCCGGGTTGTCCCGTTATTACTGATGCTAAGTTACATCTGTCGCTCAGATATAGTAAACTTAAAATTTTCTTTTGCAATTTCTAAGTCATCGGTAGGAGAATGCTTGGGCTTTATGCCATCATCTGTGCTTATTCACTGCATTTTTGAAGTCACCATATCTACTTCATAATTAAGCCATCTGAATTAAAATTAAATGAAAATAACTGGTTTCATAGGGCAGCATTCATTGTTAGGGCTCTTTCACTCACCCAACAGCTGTCGCCAAACTACTGTTAGGCTAAATGAAGACTTTTTGAGAAAATAGGGGAGATATCAAAGGCTCCAAAAAGGATCTCTAAAAAGTAGGGCAGCTGGAAGGTGTTGTCTTGGAGACTCTAATCGGGTCAGGGCTTCACCATGACTAAGGCTCTCTCATGTCTGTTGCCATATGGGTGCAACATCATTCTGTCCTACTGTTGGACAATTTAATTTTCTTGTTAAGAGGAAGAAAATCCACCAGTAATCAAATCAGAGGGGAAGGATGCTTTCTTTTCCTTTCTTAGCCTCACCATTAAACCTATAAAGAATGAATCTGGTTGATTTGTCTTGGGCCTGCCATGGCTACAGAGATTTGCTCAGCCTTGGTCGTGTAGGAGTGAATAGTAGTGGCACTGGGTCAGGCTGAGAATCATGAGTCTGTGGCCATTGTTAGAAACCGGGCAAGGAATTATTATGAACTGGAAAGTTACCTCAATTTGGGTCTACCAGAAGTTGTAAAGAGTGTCATTTTATATGGCTATAAAATTCAAAAAGGGAAGAAAGTTTAATCATGAAAACAATGTATTTTTTTTAACCAGAGCTTGAGCTCAATTATGTCTTTTATATCTTTTAATATACTGAGAAATGCTTTTTCCTCAAGTAATAAGTGATTAACTACTAAAAAGACTTCAGGGACTGGTTCAACTCATATAAATGGACATATGGATTCACTAAATGAAACTTAGTTTATTGTGGGAAATAGCTATCATTAGAAATAAAGCTTATTGGGTAATATATCTTACAATTTAAGATATGATTTTATAAATTATACTAATTTGTATTCTTATCTCATTAATCCAACGAGTAACCTACTCTTATGGTCACTGAATTAATCATGTACAACCTAACATTAATATATCTAGTCAGTGACCATTGGCCAATGAAAGAAAAACAAAAACAAACAAAAAATTCTAGCATATATTCTCTGAAGTTCCTTATGAAAATAAATTATCTCCAGAAAATGATATAGAAAAGAAGAGGTGACAAAATAAAACATATATGTATTTTTTCTAATGTGACAAAATCAAAGTAATTCTTAACTATTTTATCATTTATTTCAATATTATTAGTAATTACAAATGTATTTGAAAATTCTTAAGAAAGATGCACTATTATAAATTACTGAAATAACATGTGTCAATTTAGTTGGTAGCATATGTTTGCTTCACCAAGTAATTTTGTAAATATTTGTTTTCTTAAAAAGATTGGCAGAACAAAAGAATAATTAAATTTTTTGAATCGAACATTTTAATTATAGAAGCAAATAAAACTAGTTTCTAAACTATAGCCTGCTCTACTATAATGCCTGTTTTGAAATGTGAATTTGTTCCAACAGGATGGATATCTTTGGGGACAATTAGAGCATAATGTCGAGATGGGTTTGCTCATAGGAGATTTTGACCTAAGGAAATATTAGGTGAATGCAGAAAAATGCACCCTGCTGAATCAGGCACACAGGAACACACAGAACGCATGGGGTGTGTGTATATGGGTACAACTCAGATATCTACCAGCTGCCTCAGTTAACTATGTGTCATGACCTATGTCCATCTATATTGGGGAATACGATAATCTCATTACAGAAAATCTCCCTTCCACTGCGTCATAACTCACAAGCTGCCACTGCTCCACGATCCACTTCTATAAGGAAATTTCAGGGTGAAGTGCCATAATTACTGTCGTATTTATTTAACTATTTACTATGTGTAAAACTGTGTTACCATTTTTAGTTTTAGGTTTTTTTAAATGCTTATCTATTTTTGAGAGGGAAAGAGAGACAGAGTGTGTGGGGGGAAGGGCAGAGAGAGAGAGAGAAACACACACACAGAATCCGAAGCAGGCTCCAGGTTCTGAGCTGTAGGTACAGAGCCCAACGTGGGGCTCGAACTCAGGAACCTTGAGATCATGACCAGAGCAGAAGTCAGACGCTTAACTGACTGAGCCACCCAGGCACCACTAAAAGGTGTTACCATTTTTAGCTAGGTTCCTATCTTTTTCTCTCCCCATCTGTCACTGATAAAGTTTGTGTGTTATGCTGTATCTGCATGATTTTTATTGCATATGTGCATGGCCGGCTGATTTTAGGACTGAATACATTGCATTAGAGCAGGACAGATAGTGTATGGGCTTTTAGGGAACGTCCTGACCAAAGCAACAGAATGATCAAAACAATTTCTGAGGAGTTTTAATAATTGAATGTTACCATACATAATTTGATTTTATGTAATGTTTGAAATTAATTATAATGAAGTTTGTAAAGATAGTAATTTGAAATTGCACATAGGCCTATCTCGAGTCTACTTATATAAATATTCATGCTATATTAGAACTAATTTCCATAAAACATGTTATTTATGGATATTAATTATAAACTAAATATGGTATTGTTAAATGGTAGGATATTTTTAATGCTGTTATTTCATTTAAAAGTGTTTAATCTTACATTTGGGTAGTAATTGTGGAATGATTTATAAAATGTTCCGTATTACCTTTGAAAAGAGAAAATAAATAAACATCATCAAGAAGAAAATAATAACATATATGCCTATGTAATTTATACAATGTAAGTAATTTTATTTGAAAATTAAAATAGCAGTTTAAATATATTTACTTATATTTACCTGAACATATTTAGGTAAAGGTTCAATTTCATGTCAAAGTTTCATATCAAAACATCTGATAATCTGCATTACGTTTTTCATAACCAAGAGCTTTTAGAATAATTAATTAACTTTTTTCAACCTCACATTTTTCATTAAAAAATACAAGGTATAAAATTTTAGTGTGACATTAATAAGCACATTTATATGAAATAGAACTAACTGCCATGCTTACCATAAAACATGCATAAACTATGTTCTTTTCTCCCTCTCCCTCTTTCTTATTTTGAAACCACATATTAATTGTGAATATTTTTAAACAAGAATCAAGCTACAGCTCTTGATGAATTATCATAAAGAGGGCCAGGAAAGAGACTGGTAGTAGATAAAAAACATTTGGATAGAAAATAAAAATAGCAGTTAAATGTGTAAAATTCATACTAATATCTGCACCTATAACATAATTTACACCTAGAACTTAATATGTACAGAATGGTTGAATTTATTTTTACAGTCTTATTCAGGTTTCTGACATCTTATTAAAATTTTGATTTGCCTTCCTAAGCATCTGGTCCTTAAGTAAGGATATGGCACCAGCTTCCTCTTGTTGGAGATTCCTGAGTGCTTCATCTGTCAAAATGATTGGAAGGCACTAATAGCATTTCATAGATGGGGGCCAACAATGCCAGATGTCCTGCAATCCTACACTGCCTCCCCCAATCAAATGTCCCAGTGTATATCCACATGGTGATAATCTGTAACTATTTAGTCAAACAACAAAATCTTTATATGTAGATACTTTCAGAGGGTTTAATATAAATTAAAAATTTCAAGAATATAACCACTATATAAACTAAAGGAAAAATATACCCTGCTCATTCCAGAAACTTCCAAGAGTTTTCAACATTTGCTAAATTGTGTAGCAATGGGAATCCTATTTATGTTATTTGAGTCATCAGTAGAGTACTGTAGCAAGCTATATTAGCACATCTGTACCTTGTCACATCCAAGATAATTGTAATATTTAAATATATAATGATTTAGTCCACATTAATAGAAAAGGTGTCCACAAAATTCATTTGAGTATTTCAACTTGGGCATTATAGTATAACTAGAAATGTACAGTTCCCAACATACCTACCATTTTTTGTATTAAAATAATAAAAATAATAATGTAGAGACTATTTAATAAAGTTGATACATATGTATATGTGTATGTTGCACATATATACATATGTATATAATGCAATAATATATCATGCTATTAATATAATAATATATATTTAATTTTTGAAATCTATAAGCATAGTTTGGAAACAAAGTAGTGCCATATTACTGCTAGAATGTCTGCAGCACGTTTTAATATTTTAATCACAATGGGAAGAAAGGCACTAGACATTTTAATCCCTCTTTGTAATTAAAGTTGCAAAGAGCAAATGTTCTTATTTGGGTTAGGAAAAGTAAGTGATACACTTTTAATTTGAATGAGATATCCTGAAAGTCTCCTGAAATTAATTAGGGTTTTCTCAGAGGCCTTCTAGAATGCATGTATCTTAACAAGGTCCCCAGCCCTGCAGGCACTTAGAGAATTCTGAAGTTAAAAAAAAAAAGAAAAAAGAAAAAAAGACTCCCTCCTTGTCCAAACTTTAGTCAGGAACCTGTGGGTTCTCTTTCCAATTCTAGTTTTAGCAAAGAATAATGGTTAGCCAATTGATCTAGAATCCCCTCACCCCTGATATTTAATCACTTTGGCCTGTCTTTAGCAAAAATGCATTTTGACAAGAATTCCCCTACCTCTGACATCTCATCAACTACTCTTTGGCCAAACATTCCCAGCTGTCTTTGGTGTATTTGGGATTGAGTTCAGCGTGTCCCCTTTGTTGTAATAGCCTCTCCAATATTGCAATAGTCCTGAATAAAGTCTTCCTTTCTGTTTCTAACAAGTGTCAGTTGTAAACTTTTCTTTTTAAGAAAATTCAGTCATCTTTCCATGGGGAGAAGAGTCAAGTCAACAAAATGTAAAGTATTTCAAACCATAAAAACCCTGGAAAGGATTATCACACAGGGTATAAAATGCAGAAGGTAGATTTGGCATGTGAATAAAAACGTGCGATTTAAAACTGTATGAAGAACAGTTATGTTCCCAGATCTCTTACCATTACCGAACAGCTTGTTGATGACTCTTCTTTTAGCATAGCAGAGGGTGGGAAATTTATTTTGTAGAGAGGCTTGTAAGATATTACTCATTTGTTTGCTTGTATGCTTTTCTTCAGCAGGGTTCAAGGATTAGAAATAGGTAGAAATCACACAGCAGACTTCACTCAGTGAAAAGGTTGGCAACTTGCTGGTGAAAAAAAAAATAAATAAAGGTGTGAAAGAGGATAGGTCAGAGATCAGCAAACCTTTTAAGTGAAGGGGCAGGTTGTAAATAGTTTCAGTTTGTGAGCCATACAGTCTCTAACAAGTACTCAATTACAACCTTGAGTGCAAAAGCAGCCATAGGTGATACGTAGATGTGGGCTGGTTTCCAGTAAAACTTTTAGAGTTTATTTATTTATTTTGAGACAGAAAGAGAGTGTGTGTACAGGAGGGGCAAAGAGAGAAGGAGAGGGAATCCCAAGCAGGCCCCATACTGTCAGTGCAAGCCAAACCAGGGCCAGGAACGGTGAGATCATGACCTGAGCTGAAATCAAGAGTCGGACGCTTAACCGACTGAGCCACCCAGGCAGCACAGAACTTTATTTTAAAAATAGCTGGTGGGTTAGAGTTGGCCAAAGAGAGGTAGTCAGCCAGTTCTTGTTTTAGTTTACTGACAATAGAGTGTTTAAATTATTCAGTCATAGAGTCCCCCATATTGATTCCCAAATATGACTGCATATAAGAATCCTAAGAGGAGCAGTTGTAAAGTCGTAATGTCCAGTACCAAGTTTCAGAAATACTGGTATAATCTTACTTGAGGCCAGGTCACCAGAACTTTAAAAATCTCCCCCAGGTGATTCTAATGTGAAGCAAGTGTTGAGAACAGCCATAGGCATTTGATGCTCATAAGGATTAAGTATCCACAGGGGGGCTTTCATGGAATGGGAGAAGGCAAAGGTGCCAATGGTTTGGAAGTCTTAATGATATAGGAGAGTAGCTGCAGGGGAACTGTTAATACATGATAAGGGGATAAGAGATTGGTAAGAGATGTGTGTGCTTAAATTAGTGACTTCAAAGGAACAGCGGGTTTTGTAATTATTATTTCAGGGACTCGGTAGGCAGCCTCTAAAATTTCCCCATTGATCCATACATTTTAATATTTGTACCCTTGAGGAAACCCCTACCCTTGAGTCCTGGTTGAATTTATTAGCTCACTTCTTTCATATACACTATGACAGAAGCAAGGGGATGTCTCTTCCAGGATTAAGTTGCACAAAGACTGGCTTCCATCTTCGGAGCTCTCTCTCTGTTCCACTCTCTCTCTCATTCTAGGAGAAGCTGGCTGCCATGTTGAGAAATGCTATGTGGAAAAGCCCACATGTCAAAGAACTAATGTCACCAGTTAGCAGCCAGCAAGGAGTTATATCCTACCGAAAACCACATGAGTGAGCTTGGAAATTGATCCTTCTAGTATGTGCCATTGGATAATGGCAGACCTCACCAACCTCCCGACTTTCAGCCTTATGAGAGACCCTTAATTAGAGGATCTAACTATTGCTAAATTTCTTCACCTAGAGAAACTATGGCATAATGAATGTGTGTGTGTGTATGTGTGTGTGTGTGTGTTTAATGTTTATTTATTTATTTGGAGAGTGAGGTGGCAAGGAGAAAGAGAGAGGGAAAGAGAGAAGCCCAAGCCGGTTCCACGCTGTCAGTATGGGAGCCTAATGCAGGGCTAGATCTCATGACTGTGAGATCATGACCTGAGTTGAAATTGAGTCGCTCAGTCACTCAACCAACTGAGCCATCCAGACACCCAGAATGTTTGTTGTTTTAACCCACTAAGTTTTGCTGTAATAAGCTAAGGAGCAACAGGTATCTAATAAAATGGGGGATCTGGAGAAAGGAAGACTTAAGCAGAGAGAAGATAAAAGTCAGTAGATTATAAATATCATTCAGTGAAACTGAAATGCTTGTAGTTGGGAGAAAAGAGCTGTAAGTCTTATTGCTAACAATTTGGTTAACATGACTCATAATCCAGGGGTCATATGCTTACATGCGCCTCAGAGAATAGATGAGTTTATTCCTGGGTATAGGATTAAACGTTTCCAAAAAGCACGGGGACCAAATAAGATAAGGACCTCACCCTTGAACTCTGATATTCAAGGCATGGGGCGGATGAAGAGCTCATGATCAGGGCACAAACAAGTTCATGGTAGAACAATTTGTGAAATATGGAGAGAATGCAGGACAGCTTTCATGACCGACTGAGTGATTAATTGGTTGATTTGGAGGGTGTCAATGGTATTTTGTCTTATTTCTATGAGTGCATAGAAAATGTTTTCTGTCTTTCCTCCTGGATTTCCTGCAATATAGTTAAGGCGAATTGCTTTCAGAAAGTATTCTGAGAAAGCTTTAATGGTATTATTAAGTTGGTAGAGAAAATAACCGATGTTATAAACTCAGGTTTTCAGCCAACTTTTTTAGCACTTTCAGAATGATTCCAGAAAAACCTTGAATAAATTGGATATTTGTATTAATTTTATGCCCTTTTATTGTGACTTTATAATAAATGAGAATTTTTTGGTAAATATTGGAAGTTAATATTCTATAGTTGGGAAAACCAATTTGAAACACCCAGACAGCAAGCCCATATAAAACTACATAACACCACAGACTACAGCAAAAGAATAACTTAATGAACTTAGAAGACAAACTATGCACTTTGTGCCAAGCTTATTAAGGAAGATACAATTTCAATACCAATGAAATAAACTCCCACAAATTGATTTTTCTTTGTGTGCACTCATCAGTGTAAATACAATTAAATTATAAAGCCTGTACTTGTTCAGGAAAGACATTTTCTGTTCATATTCATGCTATGTGGGTGCTTTGGCTTCTGATACTTTGTTATATAAAAACCTTGAACAGTGACAACAAAAATCCAACAAGTACAAGTTTGTAAAGCCTGTAAGTATCCTCACAACACGGATGGACCTAAATGGTATTATGCTAAGTGAAATAAGTCAGACAGGGAGAGGAAAAAAAAGCATACTATTTTATTATATATGGAATCTAAAACAAACAAACAAAAAACAGAAGATGGTCTTATAAATACAGAGAAGAAACTGGTGGTTGCCAGAGGGAAGGGGGTGGGTGGGGATGGGTGACATAAGTGAAGGAGATTTAGAAGTACAACCCTTCAGTTATAAAATAAAAAAGTCACAGGGATGAAAAGTACGACATAAAGAATATAGCCAATAATATTGTAAGGACTTTGCGTGGTGATGGATGATAATTACATTTACCTTGATAAGCACTGAATCATGTACGCAATTATGGAATTGCTGTGTTATATACCTCAAACTAATGTAACATTGTACGTCAGCTACACTTCAATAATTAAAAATAATACAATGAAATGTTACAAATTTACAAACACCTATGCATTTCCTTTAACAACTAACATTACAGTTTTCATCAAATGAGAATGTCATGAATATCTTTTTGAAATAAACTGTCATTATTATGAGACTTAAAGTTTTAAATTAGCACATTCTGTAATTTAAATAATAGGATCATTTTTCCTCATTACAATAGTATGAAAGACAAGAAAATCCAAAGTTGTGTGTGTTTTTTTTTAATTTCAAAGAGTAAATTCACCTACAAGTGCCACTTTTTTTTTTTTAATTTTTTTTAACGTTTATTTGTTTTTGAGACAGAGAGAGACAGAGCATGAACAGGGGAGGAGCAGAGAGAGAGGGAGACACAGAATCTGAAACAGGCTCCAGGCCCTGAGCTGTCAGCACAGAGCCCAACGCAGGGCTTGAACCCACGGACAGTGAGATCATGACCTGAGCCGAAGTCGGACGCCCAACTGACCGAGCCACCCAGGTGCCCCTCAAGTGCCACTTTTTAAGGGCTGAAGAGCTTCCAAGTACGATACAAGTTTATAAATTACCTAATTCAATAATTTAAACTTTACAAAAATCTCCTAAATTACTGTTAGGATCTCTGACTTTCTGATAAGAACACTGATTCGGTGATTACCATCTTGCCCCATATAATGCAGTCAGAGTTACGATTTGGAATTTCACTTTTGCTGACACCAAATTTGATTAATTTACCAAATAATCAGCTGAGTTAAGCTCCATGTAACCGAATACCCAATAACGATGTTTTCAGCAATCTCCATTTGGCTGAAAAGGGAGAAAAAGGGTCCCCTAGACCTGCCCCAGGTAAACATAGACATTCTAGAATGTGGTGAATGTGAGAGCATTTAACTTTGAATCTAAAACAAATATTCAGTTTGGGGTTTTTGTTTGTTTGTTTATTTTTCGGTTTTGTTGTTGTTGCTTTGTTTCGTTTTGTTTCAAGTTTCTATAACATAGGAATCAACATAAGGAAAACACTATTCCATCCCCCCCCCCCACCCCCGGTTACAGAAGGACGGAAGATATGTTCAGCTGCACAAGTCAAGAAGAATGAGCAAGATGACTACGTTGCAGGATATGGTCTCCAGATATAACAGCCACATGAGCCGGGGTTGGAATTGACGGAATGGAAAGTTACAGCCAATGAACAATTTTCCAGGGACCTTGATGGAATTGAGCATTAATGTATTTTGAAAATCTCTGTGATGATTCTAATGTGCAAGAAAGGCTAAGAACTCCTTTCTTTGAACAATATAGACAGACCTTTTAATTTCCTCTCTTCCCTCAGGGGTGTATATGCAAACACTCCAGGTCAGATATGAAGTTTTCATGACTGTCAGACATCCAGACTCTTTACTCTTTTCCTTGGCCATCTTCCAAATGGTGCTTTTTCTCATGCTCTCATATGACTGCTCTGGATCCAGCCATCACAGCACCTCTTCCAAGAAGGAAGAACAGTAAATAAATATACTGCAGAGGAATAGAACAGACCTCTTCTTTTAAAACTTCTCAGAATTTACACATTTCTACTTCATGGGCCAAAAATTAGTCATACGTGTCATGCCTAGTGTCAGTAAAGGATTGGGAATATAGTATTTACTCCTGGTGATCATGTATCCCACTAAAAATTACAAGTCTCTTTTTTACTGGTGAAGAAAGAATAATGGATATTAGAGGTAATCAGCACTCTCTGCAAAAATTAGTACACATTTCATCATAAGTGTTATAGGAAATGAGGCACCAGGCAGTTTAAAACATTTTTTTTTGCATTTATTTATTTTTGAGAGACACGGAGAGACAGAGCACAAGTGGGGGAGGGGCAGAGAGAGAAGGAGACAGAGAATCCAAAGCAGGATCAGGCTCTGAGCTCCCAGCACAGAACCCCACATGGGCCTCGAACTCACAAACCATGAGATCATGACCTGAGCTGAAGTCGGATGCCTAACCTACTGAACCACCCAGGTGCCCCCAGACAGTTTTAATAGATTAAAATTACTGTCTTTTTCCCCCTTTGGGGAAATGCTGGCAATTTTATTCTGGAATTAAAACGATGACATCATAGCCCACAAAAACATAATTGTGGAAAAGAGCTTTTGTTTATTTATATTCAAACACACAAAATAGATTTTTTTTTCTTTCTGATTAGTCCAGCCAAATGGAGGGAGCATTTATTTGTAAGTTATTCTTGTCATCAAGTTTACATCTTTCCTTCATGAGAATAAAGTTTTGTTTAACACAAAAATCCTTGTAATAATTAAGCATAACTAAAAACTTATGCTATATCCTTACAAATTCTCAACTGTATTTATATCAGTAATTGATAACCCTGGTCAACTTCAAAAATGCTTTTCTGGTCTCACTACCTGCCTCATTTACATAGTATTAGGAAAATCCCAGAGTCAGGCGTTTCCAGCATACCTCCAGAGCTGGGATCCCTAATTGCTGGATGTGCTAATAGAAAAATATTTTTGTAAACCATGCCGTATTAAAGCGAACGTTTAATGTACAACTTAACATACATTTTAATATGACATGGATTGCAGGTTGTGAAAGTTAAATTTGCAGGTTGCATTGAACCTTTTATTTTCCTAACTTTGCCTCATTATAGACAAGGATGCAGCCCCAAGATCCAAGAATTCCATAAAGGTCAACATTGACGTTTGCTGTCTGGCGTCTCGTTAGCTTTGCCCCAACAACACACATATCAAGAGGTACAGAAACTGAACAAAGCCTGTCGTTACTGTATTGTTACAATCAGCTTCTAGCTTGTTTACAGTAAGGCGCCACATTTGGAGGGGGTAGGGAAGAACCATGTGGGTAAATTTTCACCATACAGAATGCTTCTCCCCATTAGGGATTCTATGGTGATCTCCCCAAATCCCTGATGGGAGTTGGGGAAGGGAGGCGAAGTCTTATGTAGTTTAGAGGGAAAGAAAGAACTTTAAACTCACCCCCCTCATCTGAGTCAAAGAGAGACTACATAAGTATTAGCAATTTTGAGGGAGAGCATACTAGGCAGCTAGTAGCAGCCTAAATAAACTTGTCTTTTAGGAGCATCCCTGTTTCAGCACATCACATATTTCTTGCCTTGTTTGCTCGTACATGTGTTACACACCTAGGGTTATGTTCTTGGGTTATATTAGTAAGAGTTGTATATCTAAAGGAAAGTGCGATATTCTCATTAAATGTGAGAGGACTACTTTTGACATTAATATAAACAAGCAAATTTCTTCCTTATAATACTTTCAATCAGGTTATTGAAACTAAATGATATCCTTGGAACATGATTTTCCAGAAATTACTTATGACCACCAGATAGCAAAAATCTGAAATTAAAACAAATTTCTGTTTAACAGCTTGACTTGTTTATGTAATTAGACTAATTATTTTATTGTGAAATCAAGGTGTCACGCAGTAAAGAGTCAAGAAATATGCTATGGTAAGAAATTAAATTGTGACCACAAGGCCCTAGTATATTGATCCCACAAGCGTTTTCCATTTCTACAGCTATGTTCATCAAAAACAACAGCAAAAGCCAGAACACAAATGCTTGATGCTTGTTTTAAAGCCAAAAATAATACAGAAAAATTAACTTCCACTTGAGAGGTATTTAAAAATTGTTTAATCTATGACCCAATTTGAATCTCATTGTCTTGAGAAGTACAATATGTCTCCACGAGGAATCATCCCTATCACCTAAAAATTAGCTGCAAATGAAAGACTGTATCTGCTTACCCTTCTGGGAAAAACACAGAAGTTATCCCAAAGATTTAATTAGATATGGACATTTTAAAAACTACATATTTTTATTTATTTATTTTATTTATTTATATATTTTTTAAAGTTTATTCTATTTATTTATTTTGAAAAAGACAGAAACAATGTAAGTGGGGAAGGGCCTGAGAGAAAGTGGGAGAGAGAGAATCCCAAGCAGGCTCTGCACTGCCAGCCCTGAGCCTGACGTGGGGCTTGAACTCATGAAACCATGAGATCATGACCTAAGCCAAAAGAGTCAGATGCTTAACTGACTGAGCTACCCCGGCGTCCCCATATTTTGATTTTTAAATATATAAGCAATATAATTCTGTATTTTGACAAGTGATTTGATAAACTAGGTTAAGTGATGGTTACTAAACAGTGATGTTGGTAAACTAGTGCTCCAAATAACAAACAAAGTCTGGATATAGTGTTTCCTGATCCAAGGTGTAAATCCTCTGACCATGGTTGCTTTCAAGCTATTAACACACCATTCTCCTGAATGTGAAGTTAGGGATGTTGTCAGCAGAATGATTAAGTGTGCCCAATCTTTAAATAAGAGGATTCAGCAATGCAAAGCTTCTGAGGCATGAATAAACCTAGGATTTTTGTTCAGCAAAAGAGTCACTGGGCTGAATGAACAAGATGAATCAGCTAACAAAGCAATTTTAGCCAATGATAAGAAGGAGTTTGCAAACATCCTTTTGAAATTCAGCTTTAAATTCTTTTGGCTAGTACTCTTGCTTTTATTTTCCCTTGAACTTGTTTTTATAGGCTCTGGAGGTAGGTAATTAAATCACTAATTGATGCATTTTACTATTCTAATATGAAATTTTGGTACTTAAAATTCCCATGTTATTATAAATTCAGCTTTGGCCAATGCATTTAATATATTACATTTTAATGCTTATTTAATCTAAAACAATGTCAGTGTCCTATTGGATTTCTTCTTTAACGTGTGCATTATTTAGAAATGCATTATTTAATTTCCAAATATGTAGATATTTTCTCAGTGTCTTCTTATTTTTTCTATTTTAAGAAAAATAAGATAGAGAATACTCTTAGCATGATTTTAGGTTTTTTAAGGTTTGTTTTATGGCTCAGAATGTGATTTATCTTGCAAAATTTTCTGTGTTTACTTTAAAATAATATGTACTATGCTATTGTTAGGTGGATTAATCTATTCATTTTAATGAGTAAATTTTTGAGAGTTTGTCCAAATCTGTTTACTTATTGGTATTTGTCCTATACTTTTATCAATTATTGGTGAAATGTGTTGAATTTTTCTACTACAGTTGTAATTTTCTCTATTTCTTTTTTCATGCTTAGCAGGTCTTTCTTATTGTGTTTTGAATATTGTTATTAGTTGCATACATATTTAGAATCATAGTGACTTGACCACTTATCAATCATAAAATAAATCCTTTTCCATCTTTTTACCTTGCTTTATATTTTGAAATTATGCTTCGTAGGGGTGACTTAGAGGCTCAGTCAGTTAAGTGTCTGATTCTTGATTTCAGCTAGTTCATGATCTCCAGTATTGACCCCACATCGGGTTTCATTGAGCATAGAGCCTGCTTAAGATTCTCTCTCTCTCTCCTCTGCCCCTCTCCCCTGCTCATGCCTCTCTCTCTAAAATAAAATAATAAAATAATAAAATAAAATGAAATGGAAAATAAAATAAAATGAAAAATTTTTTATATACAACCTATAGTTGGTTCTCACTTTGTTTTAATACAATTTGGCAATTTCTGTCTTTAAATTGCTGCACTTGTATTGTTAGTTTTTCACGTACTTATCCCTATGGTTGTGAAGTCTTCCTCTTGGCCCCTCTGGCCAACTTATTAGACTTTTAAGTTTTAGCAAGTACCTTTAGTCCACGTGATTGATTAACTAAACCTTTCGTTGTATATCTACAGATCATACATTTTTTTCCTAGAAATACTTGAAACCAAATCTTCTTATACAACCTCCTCTGGGGCGACCTCTCATGTGCACAGCCTCCAAGCACCACAGGTAATGTCTGTAGCTGGCACCGCTGATTTTGCATGCAATCAAGAAGTGTTATAAATCACTGTGCTCCCCTTTTACTGACTAACAGCCCTAATGTTCCTTTAAAAAAATTGGGGCCAGGCAAAAAATTGAAAACAATAAATTTCCCCTTTGGGGACAGGGAGAAACCTGAGAGTTGGTTTTTGAACAAGAGTCTGCTTTCTTCCCAGGTGGCTGGCCTCCTGAATAAACTCCTCTTTCTTTCCAATCACAACTTGTGTCTTGATTACTAGCTTTCAGAGCAAGCAGCAACCAGTCTAGCTTGGGGGTTTTTTTGGCAATGATTGGATTAAAATCGACCATCTTGTTAGATGTTCTCTTTATTTCTTATCTATTTTTTCTTTTTGTTCCTTTCTTCCTTGTGTTTGTATTAATTATCTTTATAATTCTATTTACTCTCTACTACCATCTTATTATTCATGCCTTTTAAAAAAAAAAAAAAAGTATTGTATCTGGGGATTACAATATACAATTTAACTGAGTTAACCTTTTGGTATCAAAATAAACTCATCTCCATATGTACTACAATTCATTATGAGTAGAAGGTTTTCAATGAAAAGAAAAGTTAGGTTTATAATAGTAGATCATTGATAATGTCACTAAAAATCCCTCAGGTGCCTCTCAATCTTGATTTTTCCAGATACTTTCTTTTTTCAACTATTTATCTAGAAAACTCAAACAGAAAAGTATGTCAAAAAGGGGGGAACATACACGTTTGGCAGAAAAGTAGCAAATTGACATGGAAAATTAGATTTTAATTATAAAGATTATAGCTGGAATAAAACATTGAAAAAAGCATGGAAAGTGTAGCATATTTGAATCAGTAAATTGCTAACCAAACTCTTCAGTTTCATCCCTTTCATAAAAACTTAAAGACACATATATGCTCACATGAATATTCCTACTCTTTTTTTTTTTTTTTTAATTACAGTTCCCTTTGTTTCAATTTCCATTTAAATGCTGGTTTCTGTCATTAGGTATTGCAGTTTCTTAATTACTATGAAGTTTATTTGTTCTGAGTTCTTCATCTAATACTGCCCTTTTGTTTTTTTTAATTTTGCATGCTTAACAAATGGCCAGTAAGAGTGGAGGATAATTTAATCAAAGAATATAGGAAAATTGATTCTTGTATATAGTATCCTTTTTATTTTTTTTGATTTTATTTTTTATTTTTTTAACATTTATTCATTCTTCAAAGACAGAGACAGAGCATGAAAGGGGGGGGAGGGGCAGAGAGAGAGGGAGACACAGAATCCAAAGCAGGCTCCAGGCTCCGAGCTGTCAGCACAGAGCCAGACATGGGGCTCAAAACCACAAGCCGTGAGATCATGACATGAGCTGAAGTCGGATGCTTAACCGACTGAGCCACCCAGGCGCCCCTATAGTATCCTTTTTAAACGAAGGGGTGTCTTAAGAGAAAAGCATGCAAGAAAGAAAAGTAAGGTGATCTCTTAAAGTTTGTGCGTGTGGTTTCCGATATAAAGAGTGTGTACTATCCTTTGCTATTCTTGCTGCTGGGGGAAAACATGTTTATTGAAATCGACTGCATTTTAAGAAGCTTGTCATATTCTCTAAGAATAAATACCAAACTTCTCTGTCCACAGTTTAATTTAAATACAGAAAAAATGAAATCCCTTGAATCTGTTTCTATTGCACCATTGGTATGAAAAAACGTGTGACTAACCAATTTTAAATAGACCTACTTCAAGGAGAAAAGAAAAACAAAGAGTAACATATTATTTTTTTAATGTATGTATTGACTTCAATAGCAGGAAAATAGATTTCATAGGTTAGGAATCTAAACACATCCTTCATAACGAAGGGATTTTCAAAAAGGATATTTGAACGGAACCTGAAATGTTATCAATTTAAACAAATCCAATCCAAAGCATCATTTTAGAGCTTAAAGAGCTAAACATGCTTCAGAATTGGTCCTTAACAAAACAGCAGAGACAAAGTTGTCTTTTCCCTACCTCTTTCTTTTTCAGCTTGTCTTTTTCCTTTTTTTTAAGTTTATTGATTAATTTTGAGAGAGACAGAGACAGCAGAGAAGTAGGAGAGGAACAGAGAAAGAGGGGTACAGAGAGAATCCCAAGCAGACTCCGCACAGCCAGCACAGAACCCAGTGCGGTGCTCAAACCCACAAAGCTGCGAGATCATGACCTAAGCCAAATACCAAGAGTTGGACGTGTAACCGACTGAGCCACCTAGGCATTCCTTCCTTTTCCTTTTTCTCCCCTATCTCAAAAAACCCTCCTGCAATGTGTCCATTCTGGAAACAAAACTGCTTCTTTCGGGTACTATCTTGGACACTATATCCCTACTGTACATGAATCAGGTTTTTCCTAAATGTGGACTAAAGATTTCCATTCCTGAAATGCTAATTCCACATCAATAATCCTTGACGAATTAAAAAGAATTCAATCAGATACAACCTCTACATCAGCAAAATATTTCAAGGTGGAAGGGAGCACTGGCACTGGGTTTGTGCTCACTTAATAACATTATTAATGATGTGGATGAATGAACAAATATTATGAAAAGGAAATTCATAGGTATTAAATATGTAGAGTATGCAGAAACAAATAGGCTGGAAGGTGATGTCTGCAAAATGACCTAGAGAGGTTAAAAAAGTTAATAACTGCCCAATATTCTTCTAGTTTTCAATAAACTACATCACTTAACTGGTAAAAATAGTCAAGAAATATGCAGCAATGATAGTTAAGCCAAAAGGTGAAGAGGAGAAATTATATAATGCTGCATTTTTTGTATAGTACAGTATCTAATGAACATTTCTAAAGTTTTAATTCACATATGAAACAAACCAAACCAAAAACAGTAGTTCAATTGTTCTTCACGGAGAGGATAAATTATTTATGTGGAAGCATATTCAAACTCACATAAATAACATGGGTAATCTCTTTATTGGGAAGTTATTCATAGCATTTAAGTAACTTGGGATCTTAGGAACTCATTAATTTTCATCAATAATTGATAATCAAGATTCAGTATACAAAAAATCATGATCTAATATTGAAAGGTGAACCATTTTAACCTTCATATTGCTTTTCACCTTGGCTGTGGGTTGGAATTCATTCTCAGTCTCTATAGTTTATTTTGCAACATTTTCATGTGAAGGTCATACAAATATTTTATTATTCCTAATTTGGGGAAAGTTGTTAACTTATTACATCATTCATTGCCTAGTTTCCTTTGATGATCCAATGTAAATAATTTTTTCTATATTCTTGCTATTTTAAAAATTCAGAGCGTATATATATATATATATATATATATATATATATATAATGTACACATTCACATACTCAATATCTATGAAAGAACTTAACTTCGAAAATAAACAAATTAGAATCTTTTTAGGTCACATAATATAATATCTATGGCATTCCTACTTTTACCATGACTCAAGTTAATATCATTTCATTGTCATTCATTAGATTTCACACGTAAAAAGAAACATCATGTGCTGCATGATAAAATAGAAATGAAACCAAATACAGTGTTTTAGGAAATTACAAAAAAGTTTTATTTTACCTTAGGGGACATATAATAAAATCTCTCTCCCTTAGTATTTTGCTCACTATCTAGCAAAATTGAATGGAATCTACAAGCATTTTTAACAAGGTTACTTCCGAATTTTGCAGCATATCACAATCAGATATTTACTCAGGCCACTGTTCACATTCTAGGCTTCTATAAATAAGGTGGAAAAAATTTCAAAATGATGACACTTTCCTGCCTAGACAAATTTTCATGCAAAATACTCAGTTTCCTCTTTATTTATAACAGAATAGTAAAGAATTCACCTTGTAGATTCAATTTTTGTTAGCATTTCTACTTCTACTATAATTAGGTTTTGAGTAATTCCTAGGTATAAACTTTATGTTTAATAATTTAATTTAAATGCACTGATAAAGCAAATAAAAGTACTAACAAAGTAACTCTCTGTTATTCGCTTATATAAAAGTCCTATAAATTCAAGATTTCCTTGATTTCCACCATGGTAGCACATCAATACATTTTTTGTGAGTAAACCTTTCTCTTCCTCTACATTAAAAATAGCAATTTTTTACTTCCCCATTTAATAGTCTGTGAACTATTTCAGTTTTTTTATGCACAGATGATGAATAGAAGCAATGCATAGTGTTTCGGTTCCATCTATTTTCAAATCTATTAAAATTCCATCAATCTGGGATCTAACAGTTCTCAGGCCCATGATTAATTTTGAAGGAAACAACAACCAACTCCTATGTGATTATTTAGAGCCCACATTTTCTTACCCCTTTTTCAGTTTTAATGGAGCTATCAATGGTTTTGGCAAAGTTTGTGGTTCACTATTCCTTTAATTCAACATATTTCTTGAAATGGTAAGTTATCATGTTATGTAGGGTATAGTCTCTTGTGCCCCTGTTTAGAAGTGAATTCTGCCACAAGCAACTCTCAAAGATGCCCTAAGCGCTCCTCTGACCTCAGGATACAAGCAGCGAGTTGCAAGGGCCTACTAACTTTGAGAGTACTTCCTTAACCGAGTTTACATGATTTTGGTGTTAGAGAAATCAGTACAAACAAAAGTCAACAGAGTAATACTTAAACTGTAGAGCTCTTACAAAAACCCATACGTTCCATGCTTTTTCTCATTTCCAATGCTACCTGACACGACCAAGTCCTCTTGGACACTTCCTCCAGACAGGAGGCCTAGCAAGTATACATCTTGAGGATAGAGGGGAGCTGTAGTATAATCAATGTTCTGGTACTTTCTCTTACCTTTTCCAATGATGCACCCATAGTCGTGGTGAAGTTGTATCTGACCTTTTCTAAAACTTAAAAATGGCAATTGGTGAACAAAATTCTACTCAATGATCTCTCCTACAAGTCTTATTCTTCTAATTCTAAATTCATAGCAAGCTCTGTGAAACATCCTGGAATATTTCCCCTGCATTTTGCATCTGATTTCTATGTAGCCTGTGTAAACGGAATGAAAAAGTTGAGGATGGTAAAAATAATATTTATCATACAAGATGTGGGGTAACAATTCAACATAATACAGTGGTTTTTATCTCTACCTGACCACCATCTCATCAATCTCTAAGGCTCAGTTCAAAACCACTTCTCTGAAGCCTTCGTTGGCCCTCAGCATCCTTTATTTCTGCCATAATTCTAGAACTATCCAGAATTATGTTTTTGTCAGCTTTGGTTTGCTTGTTTTCCTGTTGTCCTCCACAATAAATTTGGAACATGTGGTTGGTAAGGTTCATGTATTTTTTTATTCTGTATATTCAAGACTACATTAGATTCTGATTAGATATTCGATATATTTCCATGAATGTGTAGTTAATCTTATGCTACACAGCAGATTTTAAAGAGTTTAAGTCTTAATGCTTTTGAATTCTAGGGAAAGAAATTCAAAGAAAGAGAAAGACGTGAGTCATTTTAGGAGCTGGTGTACAAAGACTGAAATGTGAATTTTGAAAGATTGAGTATCAAGTCAAACATATTTTTTTCAAAGCAATTAAACTGGGCTTTTAATGATATTGCTTAGACATTCCAGACAAAATGCGTAGCAATGGAACTAATTCTTATAAAATGACTTTGAAATCCCTAAACTCAAATATAATCTCATGGAGTCATTATTAGTGATAAAGAATTAATATGTTTTATACCTTCATTATAAAAAATAGTGGAAGAGGGAGGAGAAAAAAGCTTTATTATGAGTTACAAAATTTAAAACCTAAATTGATCATTTTTATTATTTCAAGAAATTTTCCCCCAGAGCTATTTTAGCAGCAACATCAAAGTCAGGAACCTAAGTTCCTGTAAACAAAAGAGTTTACAGGAGTTTAATTGTATCGCACTATCCCTTTTTCCTCTGTCTCTTAATTTTCTCAGTAGTTTCTAAGGAGTAAAAACCATTCCCCATGGAGAGGAGAGTTCCATGGAGGTCTGATGATGGTAATGATCTTTGTGAAACAGAGGCAAGTACTGTCCACCAAGTTGTTTATAATGAGGTGTCTGGGGAAAATCGTGTGGCCTTCTGTTGCGTCTCCTGTACCTAGCTGGCGTTGTCTTTGTTTGGGGGAGATGTTCTGTCTTCTGCATATAATCATGGGGCTGTTGGAAGTATCTCTTCTCTGGGCTTCCTGCTGTGGCACAGAGCACTTCTTTTTTTTAATTCCTTTTTCCTTTCTTCTTTCCTTTTTTGAAGATATTGATGCCTCTGTTCACATGGTCAGTGACAACAGTACAGCCTTCAAGTTTGGCAACTTATGTCAATCTCATCAATGTTTCCATTATACGTGCATTTTAAGCTCATTACTGCTACGGGTTTATTCTAATTTAAATACAAAATAAATAATCTTAGCAATGGCTAGAGGTTTTATACTCACAGATGACAGAAATATGCATCTGGACATACTTTGGGGCACATAGGACATTTGGGGATATAACTGATAATATGAACTGACGTGTTATTTTGCATATGCTACGCTGGTCCACGTTAATATAGCCTGGGATATATTTATACGGCTCATTGGTTTGAGATTACTAGTTAAGAAAGTAGAAATGACCCTGAGGTGGAAGCAAAAAGTGGCGTTATATGGTGGGAAATTAGTCTCTCGTCTCAATACCATCATTTTCTTCCTCAGATGAAGTGTTGTTTTTGTCATCAGTAAAATGTCAATTTTTTCGCCATGCAGCTGAAGCCAATACTATAAATATCAAAGGACAAAATGATGGAGTATATATTTTTTAGCAGGATAGCCATGCAAGCCTGGACTTCTGACCTCTTGACTATTATAGTAAAGACAGATTAACAATTTTATTTAAGCTACCGTATTTATCGCAATGCACAAGTCTCTACCTTGCTCAGCTCCAAAGGGCGCCATTTTCATATAATTCATTCCCAAAGGTAAATCCATAAGTATACTCCCTTTAACAAATGGTGTATAACATATGGGACAGAGAAGAGACACTTAGGAAGGATGGGAAAATGATCATCTAAATGTCTATGTTTATGCATTACACTTTAGCTGTTACAAGCAGCAATGAACTCATTATAATTATAGGTTCTTAATTTAGACAAATGATTTTTAATAAAATCATGCAGTGATGTTAAACAGTAGAGTCTATATTAGTAGAGTCTCTAAATAGTAGAGTTCACTGGGAAAGTGAACAGTAGCCACCAGAAAATATGATAAACATGGTAACCAATGGTCAAGGGAAGATGACAAATAAATGGGAAAAAATAAAATTAACGCTGACTCATTCGATACATAGAGATAAAATCATACGATTAACCTTTAAAGCAAAAATACCACTAATGTGATATGAAATGACACATGTAGATATTCTACAGGTTCTATAATTCCTGTTAAAGAATTGGAAATATTTCATTCTACTTCTTTGTGTACAAGAACACATACTATGTTATAAAAGAAATGCATATAGAGCGAAATGGGCCTGTGAAGACAGGAAATGTAGATGAAGAGAAAGATTGTAGAAAGCATTTTGTACGGGTCCCAAGGCCCGTTAGTATGTCTTTACATACTATATATATATTTGTGTATATATAAAGGCCATGAGTCTGAAACACCTATAAGGATGTGGGGCATTGTGATAGGCATAGTCAGGTATGTTAACAATGACAACAACAACAACAAAACGTGTCATGAGAACCCTTACATGATATAAGGTCCACAAAGTCTCCTTGCAGTTCTGTGTTCCACAAAGTTGGATTTTGAAAAGCTGAGGCAGTCTGAGAGCTCTTCACCAAAATATTCTTCCCTTCTTCCTGTGTAAACAGCTTGCTAAAATTTCCACACAACTGAGTCCTAGTTAATATGCACCACTTCCAGGGCTGGACCACAAACCCCCTCCCTGATCCTCCTGTTCTTTCCACATTTGTCAGTTCAAAATGGAGAACTCCACAGCCCTATGGGCGGCTCCAGCTGGAAGAAAGGAGTAGGCCACTTTCCTGAATTACTGGGTAGAGAAAGTCAACCACTGACCAGGAATGTTTTCATTTGAATGTTGCCAGTGAGAAATGAATTTTAACAATTAATCTACTTTAACCTTGAGAATTGTCAAAACATTTAATGTTACCCAGGCATTTACAGGAGACTAATAAATAACTCTCCATTTTTCCCTGTTCAAATTCAGATTGAACTGAGGTATAGGTATGGAAGTAAAACAGACAGTGGTAAAATGTTCCCTCATTTGTGGATAAAGCTATTTCAAGGGGTGTGGTTTAGCATTCAGACTTGATCTCATGGGCTTCTAGAGACATAGGGGTAAGTGATCCTCACTCTAGTTCTGAAGTTCAGTTTTAGTTCTGAGCACACATATACACTTCAAGGAGGATTACAGAGCCTACAGGGGCTGGGATCATTCGTAAGGCCTGCTGTTATACCTACACTCACTGACCCATGCTGTATCTGTTAGTCAAATTGCATCTGGTATAATTGTGATAAATGAAATGCACCAGCCTTAGATAAGCTAGTCCCTGACACATGCCTAGACAAGACTTAGAGAAGAATGGCTTAAGGTGTGAGTGTCAAGGCGCACTTTGTTGTCAACGTGCACTTTGTTGTCAAAGTGTGGAGCTTCCTGCGTTGTGAGGTAACCTTCACTTCTTCAGAAGTTATGATCTGCACTGGGGGCTCTGGGTACCCTGCCGTTTTAGGCATGTTCATTGGTTTGTCATGAATTTGAATGCACTCTCTTTCCTCTGTAAGTATTAATGTTTTTTCTTATGCTTTTTTAATGTTTATTTTTGAGAGAGAGAGAGAGAGAGAAATACACAGAGAGAGAGACAGAGTGTGAGCAGGGGAGGGGCAGAGAGAGAAAGAGAGAGGGAGACACAGAATCTGAAACAGGCTCCAGGTTCTGAGCTGTCAGCCCAGAGCCCGAGGCAGGGGGCTCGAATTTGGAAATGGCGAGAAAATGACCTGAGCCAAAGATGGATGCTTAACCGACTGAGTCACCCAGGCACCCCTCTTTCTGTAAGTTTTAGTAGATAGGTTTTATCTGATTTTCCCAGGTGATTTGCCCACTCATATGCTTATGGAAGGCACTCTGGTCTTCCTATAAATTTGAACGTACTATTGACGTTAGTAAGAACAAAGGACACGCACAAGCAGAGATAGATTGCTGTGCCTTGCATGAAAAGCAAATGAAACTTAAAGTCCTTTTGCAAGTAAGCTTTTGTTCAGTTTGGTTTCTTAGAACTCCCTGAAATGCTATGATAATTACAGTGGTGTAGTGAGAGTTTACTGTTTGCTAAAGCTATCCATGCACAGTAATTTTGCAGAACACTGAAGTAAGTAATGCGGGTACTGAGTAATAAAATGATGAAATTGCTACTGCTTTGTACGATGTTTGAATCCCTTTGTCCATTTCTTGGTAGACTGTTCTTAAATAATATGCTGCTACCATTCCCACAAACTGAATTTTTTTAGTTTAAATAGAAGGTGGTTGACATGAGTTGAAATATCTTTGCTACGTTAATTGTTTATTTTTTTCCTTGTCATTGAAAGAGTAAAATTAACAGACACACACACACACACACACATGCTTGCACACACATGCACACATACTCAGAGCTCTAAACAACAACAACAACAACAACAACAACAACAACAACAACAACAAACATACTGCCAGAGAAGTAGGAGGATTTGCTGTGGAAAAAAAGCTGTAAATGGCACTGCATCCGAACTTTCTGCACAGCTCTGCAGATTTTTATGCATTATTCAATCCATTAAAAACCACCTTAGAACATAAAAGCAAACACAATAGAAACTAAATGAGATAGTTACAAAGAACATCAAAAATAGTAATTTAAGCTCCCATATGATAGCAAGCTTGTTCAGAGTCTAATTTTGGCTCTTTGGGTTCTCTTTAGAATCTAATTCATTTTACACATGCATATGTCTGTAGGGAGTGGGGGATAGAATTAATTAACCCAAACATTGGACGCCCACTCCTCTAATATTTCTTATGTTAACACACAAATCTGTTCTCTTCATTACTATTAGACCGCATTCAAATTACAACACAATTAGAGATCATTAACTCTCTCCTTTGTAATCAGCAATTTTCACAGGCCTCAAATAGACATGCACCTTTAATATATTCCTATTCATCTTACACTTTCCTTTAGGAGAATGTCAAAACAACTTTTTTTTTACATTATTGCCATTTGTTTTAGTTTTTGCACGCTGCCTGGTAGAAGATAATTATTTCTACTAAACGTCTCTTCCCTTCAATCATTCAAATAGCAATTCATTGCTATTTAAAATGAAAAGAAACAGAAGAAGAAAGAAAGAAAATACACCACTGTAAAAATCAGATACTTTGGTTCTACAACTTTTGTTTCATGCACAAAGAGGTTTATTTATGTATTCCAAAATATCATGCTGAGGAGGAAGACATCCTCACTTTTTATTATTTCGTCTGCATTTTAAAAGGAAATGTGTAGAGAACAGATTTTTCCTGAGGTATTATATTCATGAGCTTTAAAGAGGAAGAATATTCAGTATGCTAAACAATGGCTGTTTACAAAAACATGTTTTATTGATTAATTTACCTAAATTCAGTTAAAGTTTCTTTCAGCTTAATGTACTTGTAGATATAAAACTGTGTATTTGTGTTTTGTGGTAATGTGTTTAATCTGGTGTTACAATTCTAGTGTCCAATAGGTTTTACTCAATTTCAATTTATTCGCTTTATGGTTTGCCAGAATGTGCTTATGGAAGGTACTCTGAGTCATGAAAATGAAATTCTAAGCAGGTTAGCACATAACTATTTTTTAATTTATAAGCTTCCTGAGTTTTAGGGAACTGTGTTCTCTCTCTCTCAGTCACCCAGCTACAAGAACCCAGAGGGCCCTCGTTGTGGTGCATGGAAAGGCAGTTAAGGGAAAGATGGCCCCTTTTTCTGTCTCTCACAGCGAACAGGCTCTGTCTGGCCTCTCGGTCACACAAATTCTCTCTTCTCTATTTTCCACAAGGCAGCCAGTGTACTACTCCCCAAACATACACCCGAACATGTCAACGCCCTGCTTGGAAGAATGTAATCACTTTGAATTGTCACGAGCAGTTGTTTTGAACAGAATACAGATTCAAAAATAATCTGCTGAATATTGAAGGCCCCCAGGATAAAGTCCAAACTTTAATCTGTCTTCACTTACCAGTGTTCCGTGACCTTTTAGCTTCATTACTGATCATCGCCCACTGTCACTAAGGTGACATGAGGCCTCCTCCACAATATTTAGTGGGAGAATACAGAAAGAGATGAGATCATTGCTTCAGCATTTAAATGTCTCAGCTCCGAAGGGACACATGTCACTTCTACTCATATGCCATTGCCCAGTACAAGTCACATGACTGCCCAACTACAAGGCAGATGGGGGATGGAAGTCTCAAATAGCAGGGAACAGCAGTACTATGTGTTATAGTGGCTGAAACACAACAGGAATTTCATAAAAATATTTAAGGAATAATCGAGATTCATTTGACTGCAAGAAGTAGACACAAAAACAGTTTGGCAAACAAGAGGGATTGACTAGTTTTTGTTGTTGTTGTTGTTGTTGTTGTTGTTGTTGTTTTTCAAAATCTTAAGAAAGGCAGGGGCATTGCTTGGCTTTATTTTTCACAGAGACAGTGACTTTTCATTTTTACACACTTTTTCTACCGATTTCCAATCTCTGCTCCCCCTGGACCTCTGTCTTATCTGTCAGACTGGCCTCTGCCACAGCTATATTACTGAAGACCTCTGGTTCCTGGTTTAGCCTCCTGGACCTAATAGTTCTGTGGGAGTTGGGATAATATGACTGATGCAACTTGAATGAAGAATGTTTCTTTGGACCAATCACCACATCCAGAAAGCAGAGATTAAGCATTTGTGATGCGACTAAAATCCTTATTACCTAGAAGTCTGAGGCAGTTTCTGCCCTTCTAGAATGAGAAACTGAATATACAAATAGGCGGTGGCCATCCTATATGTAAAAACAGAACACGGACCCACAACTGCAGCAACCACTTTGGATCACAGCCCCTGTAGCATTTGGCCCCGGATGGGAAGGGATTGCTTGAAGACTAACAGCTTCCCTAATTTTTGCCTTCTAGACCCAACTTGGAATCAATGACAAAAAGCCAATTATCCTTCCTAAATGCTCACACAGAATGCCCCACTTCTAGGTAGCCCAATCTTCTGTCTCCCCGTACCAACAATCTCCTATCAGGGTGTAAAAGAACCTTTCGATTTTTCCACAAATCTTTCCCCCATCCCCTGCTTGCTTTTTAGTCCCTGCCAAATGCAAGTAATGGTTGCTGATTCTCTGGCTGTCTCAGGCTCTGATAAATATCCTTTGCTTGTTCTCACTTGGGAAGTTTTGGGTTATTTTCACACTATTAAGGAGAATGCAACAACCTTTATGCTAAATGCACCTAACTATGCAAGCCTTTACTTTTTACCTAAATAAACATCATTTTGGTTCATGTTACCAAAGAAGGCTCCCTTTGACTTGAAACCTTGGGATCGCTGCTAAATTAGTGGAAGCCTCCACCTTCCTCCCTTATTTTCCTTTTCTCATTTGTGCACTGTCTTCTTGATTCCCTATATGATAGCAACATTATTCTCCAAACTAGCACAGTGTATTTAAACTCATGTTACTACTACTTACGAGATTCTTTTGTGATCGGCATGTCATATTATCAGCAAAAAATGCTTTGCTTTTAACCTGATATCCTTTTCTGCCTCCAAGATGAATTGTAACCACATATTTCCCTGATAGATATTTAAACTCTCATCTTGTCCGACAGAGTTGACTTAAATGGCATTCCTTTAATCAATCCTGATCTCATATTATCTGTTGACAGTCTCTACCTTAGGGGAGAAAAAAAATAATAAGGTAAACTTATTTTGGATATGCTATTACTTCTGAACACTCCGTCACCTGGATAGTTGAATTATTTCATGTAATTGGAACATGCAACCTAGCCTGAGGCAGGAGAAAGAGAGAGAGTGGGAGAGAGAGGGAGAGAGAGAGAGAGAGACAGACAGATCAAGAGAGACAGAGAGAGGGACAGAGATAGACACTTATATACAGTTAGTATTAAGACAGTATTAGTATATAGATAAATATTAGGAGTTGTTGATTTTGTGATGTAGGCTCTTCATTTTCTGCTCTATAGCTGCAGGTAAAGAAAAATTTTTAAATAGTAAGAATGTACTTGATTCTTTAGGAATTATGCTATTAAGTTAAAAACACACTAGTGAAGTAGAATCTAAGGTGAATTCTCTGGTATATTTCCCACAGGAAATGCTGCCTTTTGTAGACTGATTCCCGAGTTTCTTCTCCTTTTGTAAAGTTACTTACCTGAAAGGATTGTAACAATCCACGTATTCTTATCAACTTATAAAGCGTTAGACGGTATTCTAAAATTATTTACCTATTAAGATTTATATGATGGTTCAATCATAGCCAACTGATGATGCCTAAATTCATATAAAGAACTTTAGCAACTGTACTAAATGGATATAACTAAAATACTAAAAATTGCTTGGAATCAATGTTACTAAAATATCAATGGAAGACGTGTGTGTGGAGAGGCACAAAAGTGCCTTATTGCCAATGCGATCACTGACCCAGCTCTAGTAAGTCTGGAAGGCTGAGGGAAAACTTTAAACCAGCATCACAGGCCCTTTTCAACACTGATAAATGACATCGTACAAACACCTTAAATCTAAGGATATCGATATATCCTTACATGATTTGTAAATGACCAACCAAAGAACCAAAAGAGAAGGAGGAGGAACTTTTCGATCCCTACAAGCTTTACCAAGTGATGGAAAAACTCTTTTCATAAGCAAATCCCATCAAAGATTTTCAAGGTGGTCATGTTCTCCGAAGCGTGATTATCCTCATAGCCTAAAAATATAGAAAAGGTAGAGAAATTAAATCATGTGTCCAAACAGATGTTACCCGACCTTTCAGAAAAATTTCATCTTCCTTGGTCAAAGGTGTTTCACCTATTTGCTTCTTTTTCTCCACAGGTTTTCCTTTTCCCTCATGAAGTCATTTCTTGGTGACCTATAACCAGTTCTTCAGCACTGTGTTTAGTGTCTAAAATGTAGACAGAGACTGATGTAACAATCCCTTCATGTGACTATCCACATAGCTATCTTAGTATTAGAATTCAGTATTGAGATTGTAGTTATAGGAACACTTCAAAACAGAGTCAATTGAATTTTAAAAGAAATTTGGCGATTTTACTGGACAGAAAAGAAAACGGATTTGGTTGATTTGCCATTTAGATTCCTAATTTCATCTGAGGCCTGCTGTCCCCTGAGATGAAGGGAAAAGGATTCTGGCCGGGCAGGTAACTCTAACCAGTTTTCAAGTGTCAAATCTGAATAACTGAGCCCTAACTCTTTCCGTTCCTTTTTCCATTCTTCCTCTCAAAGAATCTTTCGCACACAAGGGTTTTATGTTGTTGTTGTTTTTCAAAAAAGAAATATATCTCAAATTCTTGAACCTTTCTTTGTAGCTTTGCCCCTTGGTGTGGAAATTTCCAGGATGCAAAAGAGAGACTCAAAACATTCATCTTCATTAAAAAAACAAACAAACAAACAAAAACGAAACAAAATGAAACAAAACAAAACAAAAACCAGATAATTCTAATGACCAGGTAACAAAACCTTTTACCAATGATTTTTTTTTTAGGTTTTTACATTAAATTCTTTTAAAATCTTGAAGAAATGACTAATTGAGTTATCATTGGCCCTTGCTTATAAACTGGTTTATATGGTAAACCACTCTGTAATTTTTGCTATAATTCTTTGAAGGAGTTCACAGAACTGAGTGTCATTAACCTAACAAAGCCCCTCTGCTCCCATCTACTTATTTCTGAGTATGGGATTTCTCAGTGCTTAAATGTGTAAAAACGAGAATATAGGAATAGATATAACGATGACCCAGTCACATTCTAGCAAAAAGCAAGATTCATCTATGAAGACGTGAATTTACAGGTAAATACTTATTAAGAAATTAATTTTTCCAAAAATACTTTAAAAATCTTTTTTTAATGTTTTTATTTATTTTTGAGAGACAGAGCACAAGCAGAGGAGAGGCAGACAGACAGGGAGACACAGAATCCCAGAATCTGAAGCAGGCTGCAGGCTCTGAGCTGTCAGCACAGAGCCTGACGCGGGGCTAGAACTCTCCAACCGCGAGATCATGATCCCAGCCGAAGTCGGCTGCTTAACTGACCAAGCCACCCAGGCGCCGCCAAAAACGCTTTTTAAATAATTGTACTTCAAAATCTGCCACGTGTTTATGCTTTTGTTCAAGTTTTTAACAAATAATAATGAAATTAATAAGTCAAAAGAAACAAAAGCACAAACTATACGGCAACAGAAAATTTAAATGTTGAATTGTCTCAGTGTCCACAGTATCGATCTATGGCTGGCAAACACTAAAACGAATCAACCTAATCGGTAAACGTTTCGTAGAAAAACTGCAATGGCATGAACTCTGGAGCTCTTTGCCTTTGAAAGGCTCACAAAGGTACGAGTGGTGGCGATTTTAGGGATGGCAGGAATTGCCCAGAAACCAAAGGCCCTTCCTCTGTGTCTCTGAATTCCACAGCTTGCAGGGTTTTCATAACACTGAAGGAGGGGAAAGGGGCCTTTAAAATAGCAGGTGTTTAATTTTTTTCACAAATTAATTTCAGTAGGGGCAGAGGCACATTTAACTTTGTTTAGAAAATTAAGCGAGCATGGCAGTTTGCCCCTGAGCGTTGTGAAGAAACTTTGTACCCCTTCAGAGCAGCGTCACCAGCTTGTGTGTTTCCTGGGGATAGTGACAGAGTTTGGCGTGTTGATGGATCCTAGACCTCTCCTCCGTCACTCTCCATAATGGGTCAGTAGAAAGACTGTTAGGTCATGAAGACCAGCCTTTGGAAAAGCAGGGATGAGAATCCAGAGGTCACCAAGTATCATCTCTGAAGATACCATCTGCCTGACATCTTTTTTTCAGAGGGCCCTTTCTCTCTGAAACTGCACTTGCTTTCATAAATGGTTAAATGGACCATTCTTTTATTGTGAAGTGTCCTCTTTCTGGTCTTTCCAGTGGAAAAACTCTGAAAGTAGTCTGAGCTGACATTGTAGACTTTTCTATTTTCTTGATAGAAGTTATCTCCTTGCAGGAGAGTTTAAGTGTCGTTTTAAACAAAAACTGAAAAGCATTGTCAGTAGTTCTACGTTTCTAAAAATTACCAAATTGACTGAGAGCATTTGAAAGTATCATGCTTTTCCTGTGTTTGCTTTTATTTAATATAGCTGTCTGGAAGGATAGACTGTCCTTTTCAGGAAGGGTGAAATTGTATCTTGATTAGTATTACTGTTGTATCAATGCATTAGTTTTAAATTAGTGGTAACTGTGCCCTGGGTAACCCTCATTGGCTACTATACTGCCATGGGACAAAACTTCAACGCAGTAGATTGTGGAGACAGCAATGTGGTATTGGTACAAGAGCAGCGACTTTGAGTATAAATAGTACCTGACTTGAATCCTGATTCTCTCACCTTTTTTTTTTTTTTTTAATGTTTATTTATTTATGAGACAGAGGGAGACAGAGAATCTCAAGCAGGCTCTGCACTGCCAGCACAGAGCTGGATGCTGGGCTTGAACTCGTGAACCATGAAATCACAACCTGAGCCCAAACCAAGAGTTGGACGCTTAACCCACTGAGCCACGCAGGCGCCCCCATCACCTTGTTTAACCATTTACTTCAGATATTTGGTTAATTGTTATGTAATTGACACTTCATAATTTTAAAAATATTAAACATTGCTAATTTGTGAATAGATGAATACTTTGTATTTATATAAACATATGTATCATATTATTAATTTATATATTCTGACAATATGTCTCAAAGGGATGGGGCTCAATATTAAAAGGTAATATTTTTGAAATTTATTTCATTATAATAATAGATAAAAACGAGTTCTTCCTTATTATACAAAATAGTATAATAGAAAAGAGCTTGGAAAATTCAGACAGCTCTCTGCCTCCTTTCTTTGAGCCTGTTTTTGTCTGTTTTAAATAACTGAGTTGGATTTCTTGAAATTATTTTCGAATCTAACATTTTGGTGTTCCTCATCACAGAAATCAATTTATCCTTAACCTCACAAGATGTATTTCCCTTGATGGGAAACCTAAGAACACACCTATCAGAGTTCTAATTCTTCCTTACAGTAGAGGTCTCCTCTAACCTGAGTCATATTTATAGACCTTCTTTTTTTTTTTCATAATTTGTGTAGATTTAGCACTCTTGGGTATCAGGTAAGAGTAAATGGTATAACATAAAGAGTGCATTATTACACTACACTAAACCTGTCATAACAGTCACCTTTTAAAACAGGAATATTAATTTTATCCCTTATCTTTTTTTTTTTTTCCTTTTTTAAGTTTTTATTTAAATTGCAGGTAGGTAACATACAATGTAATATTAGTCGCAGGTGCACCGTATAGTGATTCAACACTTCTGTACAACACCTGGTGCTCATCACAAGTGTACTCTTTAATCCCCATCTTGCCCTATTTACACCTACTTCCCCTCTGGTCAGTATTACTTTGTTCTATATAATTAAGAGTGTGTTTCTTGGTTTTCCTCTCTCTCTCTTTCATCCTATGATTGTTTGCTTTGTTTCTTAAATTCCACATACGAGTGAAATCGTACGGTATTTGTCGCCCTCTGACCGACTTATTTCACTCAGCATAATACTCTCTAGCTCCTTCCATGTCATTACAAATGGGAAGGTTTCATTCCTTTTCGTGGTCGAGTAGTTTTGCATTGTACATACGTACCACATCTTCTTAATGCATTCAGTTGATGGACATTTGGACTGCTTCCATAATTTGGCTATTCTTGATAATGCTGCTATAAATGTTGGGGTGCATGTATCCCTTTGAATTAGCATTTTTGTTTTCTTCAGTGTAACTAATAACTAATAGTGTAATTGCTGGATCAGTGTCCTTTATCTTGAATGTGTTTTGGCATCTTTTATGTTGATCTACTTTGAGTGAATACATTACAAGAGCAGGTGTTAATTTGGAGTGTTCATATCCTTACTACTCCAAGATAACAGTGTGATTTCCTTTGGGGAATAGGTGCATTTTAACTCTGCATACCTTACCAGTATCCCCTTGAGCTTGAACATGCAGTATGAAATTCTCATTGCCTTTGTAGATGTGATTTCAGGGATCAATTCTAAACTAAGTAGAGAAATTGATGTACTATTACTAAGTTACAGTCACAGATGTTGACTTTAGGCCTGATTAAAATTAAAATTATGAATATTCATAATTCTAAAATTCTCGGAGAATCAAGTAGCATTTTAGATACAGAGATACATATATAGACAGGAATATCATCTTGTAAAATAAATGCTGTCATTTAGTTAATGTGCTTGTCATTACTTAGTGCTAATTATGTTTCAGAAGGTAAAATTATAAATGTTGCTTTTGTAACTTTACACATTCCGTCTTCAAACACACAGGCATATGTGTGTGCATGAACACACACACTCACACACACACATACACACAATTACATGGTTGCTATGGTAAAATGATTTCCCTGAAAAAAATGTTTGCCTCAATTTGTTATAATCAAATTTATTATATTCTCAACAAGCTTTGTGCTTTTGAGCAGATAAGTTTTAACTCCTGTGGGGATGATTGTTATTCAACTGACATACAAAAATCCAGCATAAAGGCCTTTTTGTATTTTTGTATTTCTTCAGTAACACTTAAGAGATCCTTGCCAAGTGCAAAGAAATCTTTCCTATGTTGCTAAATGTTGTCTTAACACTTGAAGATGTTTATCCTGCATCTTTATAATTTCCTAAAAGATGTTTAAACTTAAATTATCTTCTACTTGGCTAACGTTCCGTGAATTCAGATATAAAGCCATCCTTATAATTCCATATCCTAACCTGTTATTAAAATGAAAATTGAAATTAAAATCCAAATAGCCTAATTTTGTATGTTGATGTTTTTAAAAAAATAAGAAAATCAAATTTCTTTGTCATTTTTAAATTTTATTTATTTATTTTGTGTGTGAGAGAGAGAGACAGAGCGCACATGCAGGAGGGGCAGAGAGAAAAGGAGAGAGAGTCCCAAGCAGGCTCCTTGCTGTCAGTGCAGAGCCCAACACAGAGCCCAGACCCACAAACTGTGAGATCATGACCGGAGCTAAAACCAGGAATTGGACACTTAACTGACTGAGCCACCCAAGTGCCCCACAGCGTTGTCAAAATCATTCTTAAAATCTCTAATAGGAAATTTCTATACTGTTCTTAATATGTCTACTATTTTTTTCCTCTTATGTTAGAATGCTTTTTCTTTAGATAAGAAACAACTGAGCAGTTGTTTTACTTAGAGTCAGAACTCCACTAAAAATATGTGCCCCTTACAAAAGAATCACACTCAGATCAGATGCTCATGTTACGAAAGCCACAGTGGATTTTAGACAAACCGAGTGAGCTTCAGATATAAGTTTCCCTTCTCATCTAGTTTATGTTCTTTTGTGAGAGGGGCCAAGGATAGGAATTTATTATTTATATTTCATCTTTCCTTCCTTTTTCTTTTTCATTTTGGCTGAGTGACTTCTATTTCAATTTCTCTGCGTTAAATATGTATACAAAATAAGACTCCGTTATAAAATATTTTTTCTATTTACAAAGAGATAACTATTGATATGGTTCTTAACAAAAATGCTGAAAATACTATTAATCAGTGTAGTTTAGGTTAGTGTGTGTACGAGTTTTTATAAAAATAAAAAAAAATTGCATCATTCTGACATAGTGCTGATTTTTATATGAAGTTAGAAAAGGTAAAGATACTCTTTGACCAACTGAGTTGGCAACTAAGAATATATTTCTAAATCAAATGCAGCATATATTTTGTTCAAAAATTTTCTTTGAGAGTTAAAATGAATCTGTAGAATGTCTTCTGACCGTGTTATATGATTTTTCAATACCTGCCACAGGAGGCAATTTTTTTTTTTGATTTTTTAATGTTTATATATTTTTGAGAGAGAGAGAGAGAGAGAGAGAGAGAGAGAGCTGGAGAGGGGCAGAGAGAGGGAGATACAGAATCTGAAGCAGGGTCCAGCCTCTGAGCCGTCAGGACATAACCCTACATGGGCTTGAACTCAGGAACCATGAGATCATGACCTGAGTCAAAGTCAGATGCTTAACTGACTGAACCACGCAGGCAGCCCATAAAATATATTTTATCTGCTCATCACTACTATCTTTTTTTGAAAAAAAAAAACAAAAAACTAGTTACATCTTTTATAATTTCTATGATAGTAACAGTGTGATATTCAAATCAAATTTTTAATATAAAGGATTTTGCTTTTCATTAGTTGTTCACCAAATGAGTAAGTTTAGAAATCTGGGCAGACATCCTCTCAAGACAACCACTATTCAATCCTTCCCACCCCATGTATGCAGGCAATTATATTCAATCAAAACCTAGAGTCTGTTTCACCTACCCTTAACCTGGGCTGGCTTGTTACTTGCTTTCGTTAACATAATGTGAGTCACTGATGCTGTCCACATATCAGATCTGGTTACTTATTTATTCAGTTATTTACAATTGACATGTATTTGACATATAGTGTTGTGTAAGTTTAAGGTGTACGACATGCTAGCTTGGTCTGTTTATATATTGTAATATGATCGCCATTGTAGCAAGAATTAGCACCTATATCACATCCTGTAATTATCATTTCTTTTTTTGCGGTAAGAACAATTAGGATCTAGTCTCTTATGACGTTTGATTACTATAATACGATATTGTTGTTTATATTCACTTAATCTCCAGGATTTATTCCAGGAGATTTATTTATCTACCAGTTGCAAGTTTGCACCCTTCATGTTATTTCAGGTCTGGTAGTTGAAGTGTAAGAAGTTCAGCAGTTTCTGGGGAAAGACACGCACCATATAGCAAATCCTGCTTTCCCAAGGCTACCACATTGGAAGGAAGCTCAATCAAGCTACTCAGAGATGCAACATGGAACAGAACTGAGGAATCTGGACGGCAGTGCAACTGAGACTCTGACTTAGACCTAAGTTGAGTAATCTCAGCTGACCACAACCACTCCAGCTATCCCAGCCAAGATCTCAGATACTACAGAGAAGACATAGTCATTGCTGCCCTGGCTTATCTGAATTTCCTAATCTAAAAAAAAAAATCATAAGGAACTGAAATGGTTTTTCTTCGGGGTAAGTCATTATATAGCCATAGATTAATATAACATAGTCTTATTCTGCAGGACCAGATTGTGCTACATCTGATAAATGATAATAACAGTAAAAATAATTACTATTTTTTGATCTCTTATTTTGTTTAAGTAGGGATTTTGTACATAAAATCATATATAATTTTTATGATAACCTTCAGAGGTAGGCACTATTATTGACTTGCATAAACTAAGACTTGGAGAAAAGACTGTATGAGATATATCATGAAGGAGAAGTTCCTAGAACTCTCATCCCATTCTCCTGAAAGAGAAGTAAACACAGAGACTTATGGTGACAAAAAGACTAAGGCTCACAATTTATAATATTGAATTTGCGTTTTATAATAATTCCATTGAGAGAAGCCAGAGACTCAATCTGCCACACAACTTCTTAAAATATCAAGATCTAAGTACTTATTTTCTACATGAGTAAACCCTAAACCCTATCCAAGAGCTTTGAGTGTGCTCAGGCGACCCTTAATTTAGAAAAATGAAACATCATGACCTGAAGGAGAGGAAAGAAGTCATAGTCATAAATTGGCAAACTTCAAAAAGACTGCTTAAAAGGATACTGGAAACTTACATTTGAAGGTCAGGTTTTATACAGAAAAACCCATATGATACACAAAGTACTGTTTTGTTTTGTTTTGTTTTTTTCCCTTGGAAATTAAATACTGAAGATCTATTCAGTCACCGCTATCTTTGGAAAAGTGAAATAAAAAGAAACGTTTTATTGCCTGAGATGTAAAAGTTTAGGTTGTATCATGTGGGCCCGATGATTAGAGAGACAGAGTTCCTCCTCAGAATCTTTCCATCTCAACAACGGCGAGTCCTGGCACATTCAATTTCAGTTATTTTAGGAACTCAACTCAACTTGCTCTTCTTTTTGAGTCTGGCACATGCTGATTTCAGGTTAACAGTAGTTGAGAGAGAAACAGAAACTTCAGAAATGCCACAAATGTCACAGAAAGAGACAATTTCTTATAGGATAGAAATCCACAGAAAATATGCTATTGAGGAGCTGTTTTCTTTCTCATCTACTACATGCTCAAGATGTTAATCTCATGTTTCTCCTTTTACACAATAGTAAATCTGCTGAAAATTAAACAGAGTAACTAATCCGAGTCTGAAGTCTATAAAGAAAACCAGGGGAAGGTACTATAGTTAGCAAACGCTTTTGGAATTTGGAAGAGGGGTGATTTCCCTTCTAATCAGACGAGGAGTGTTTAGAACAGCCTTTTTAGAGATGAGTCTACTGATGAATTTGGAAACGAGTTAATAAAGTAAGTTATAGGCCATATAAAATTACGTGACTCTTGTGGGATTTGTGTGTTTAGGAACGTTATGACTTAATTGTGGAGAAAAACACTACCATTTTTATTGTTTGGATTAAGACAGGATAGAGTTTGAATTCCAAGTCTATAATATTTTTAGAAATGTTTTTTTTTTTTTTTATTTATTTTGAGAGGGAGCCAGCACAAGCAAGGGAGGGGCAGAGAGAGAAGGAGAGAGATTCCCAAGCCAGTTCCATGCTCAGCGTGGTACCTCGTGTGGGGCTCGATCTCATGACTGAGAGAGGAAGACCCTTTAATGATGACCTGAGCTGGTATCAGGATGGAGCCATCCAGGTGACCCCCAAGTCTTTCATACTTTTGATCTGTGGCTTATCCCTCTAAGCTAATATTTTACCTTTTATCCTAAAGGCAATAATTTCCAAGTGTCTAATTAATTAATGACTGTTTCTGAATATAATCAATAACTTAGATTATAAAATAAAATTTATCCAAGGGCACCTGGGCGGCTCAGTCGGTGAAGCGTCCAGCTTTGTCTCCGGTCATGAACTCATGGTTCCCGGGTTTGAGCCCCGCATTGGACTCTGTGCTGACTGCGCAGGCTCAGTGCAGCTCAGAGCCTGGAGTCTGCTTTTAATTCTGTGCCTCCCTCTCTCTCTCTGCCCTTCCCCCACTTGTGCTCTGTCTCTCTGTCTCAAAAATAAATAACATTAAAACATTAAAAAAATAAAATACAAAGTAAAATTTATCCAAAATGAAGTACTGAAGATATGATTTCACTGATGTAAATAAACTGTCATATTTGACCATAATAGTTTAGGTATTTAGGCATTATGTAATTATTTTTATAGATTTACTCAGAAAAACCTCACTTTTTATCATTTCCTTTTTTTTTATGTTTATTCATTTTTGAAAGACAGAGAGAGACAGAACACAAGCAGGGGTGGGGTGGAGAGAGGGGGACACAGAAGCAGAAGCAGGCTCCAGGCTCCGAGCTGTCAGCACAGAGCCCGACACGGGGCTCGAACCCACGAACCGTGAGATCATGACCTGAGCTGAAGTCCGACGCCCAACCGACTGAACCACCCAGGCGTCCCAATATCATTTCCTTAAAGTGACTTCACGTTATGTTCTTCCAGTAACCAATGATGATAGTAGTGTTTTTAGCAGAAAACATCATCTTCAAGCCCTCAGCTATAGCTCTGGGGTGGGAATAGGGGTGCAGATTGGGGCAGAGACAAGTTGTTTAGGATACCTGGGAATGTTCCTACTTTGTGAGCTTTAAGAACTTAATAACACAACACTTTCATTCTTCCCTCTCTGCATTCATTTTGAAAAGGTGCCAAAAAAATTCCTTCCAGCAAGCAAACAACGGCGTCCAGAAAACCAGGTTTGGTCCTGCACTAGAAAGCGGTATTCAAACAGGGGGCCCAGCTATTCGGTAGGAAACTCATGCCAGCTAATTCAGACTTTCACTCGAAGATTGAATATGACCAGCGCTGCTTCCAGCACCTGTAGCAGATGGTCAGCGGAGCCGACACTGCCTCAGTCAGCACATCTCCATCTTTAAATCCCTATGTACAAGTCACAGATGGCAGGGGGAGTGTCACTCTGTGGGTCATGGGCTCTGAAAACAGACCTCAGCCCACCTGAGACACGCTGCTAAAGACATGCCTGCCTCGATTGAAAAGGAGCCAGAGCCAGGCTCTGCCCTGGGATAATCAGAGCACTGGACAAAAACCAGTGCAAACTCTAAGTGTGTATCTGCAGAGTGAGGGCTTATATGCACCCAGTATATTTAAATCTCGACTACAACACACATAAAAATCATTAACGGAAACAAAAAGCTATTTTTTTTTCAATTTCTTCTTCCTCTCTTTGAATCCAGTAGGAGGAACATCTTATAGGCGAAACGGAAACAAATGTTTTCTCACCCTCCCCTCCTCCAAACCCCTTGACTTTAATGAAAGGTTACCACAGGATGGAAAGGTCCTGTAAGCCTGTTTTGTTTGCTCAGGCAGCAGTTATTAGAATTGGCCACCACTGTTGAAAAATCATGAAGTATCCATCTACACATCTATTTTGCTTGTATACCTTAGAAAAATAAAGACCATTTCATCTTAGCTCTTTGGCATATCTGGCCATGACCTCAGCGGAGACGTGTGCGTCACTAGTGTGCTAAGATAACAGATGCCAGACTTTTCCTGCTGACTTACACCTGGGCTGCATCACTCATGGATGTCACATGCCTGGTCCCTAGTTTGGAACGTTTGACACACTTGTTCTCAAACTCTAAAGTGTCTCATATCACCCAGAGGGCTTGTCGAACAGATGTTCCAGCCCATTCCCAGAGTTTCTGATTCTATAGTGTCTTGAGGCTCAAAAATGTGCATTTCTAAAAAGTTTCCAGATGAGACTGACGATGCTGTCCTGGAGACTGTAACTGAGAACTATTCCTCTAGAACTAAAGTCAATCAACTCATATTTGTAGTATGTTCTTAATCCAATATCACGTTCTATGGCGCTTCTGAGAAGAAGTTCCCTCAAGTAACATGAACTCCATTCATGGGTGTATTAATTTGCTATGGCTGTTATAACAAAAGATCACACACAGAGTGACTCAAATGACAAAAATTTTTAGTTTTCATTTTGTTTAAGTTTATATATTTACTTTGAGAAAGAGAACATGCTGGGGGAGGGGGCAGAGAGAGAGGAGTACAGGGGATCTGAAGTGGAGTCCGTGCTGACAGCAGAGTCCGATGTGGGGCTTGAACTCACAAACCATGAAATTATGACCTGAGCTGAAGTCAGATACCTAACCAACTGAGCCACCCAGGCGCCCCAACAAAAATTTATTTTTTAACAGTTCAGAGGCAGGAAGTTGAAGATCAAGGTGCCAGTAGGGTTGCGTTCTTCTGAGGTCTCTCTCCTTGGCTCAAAGATAGCAGCCTTCATGAGGCCTCTTCACATGGTCTTCCCTGTGGGAGCATCTCCCTGTGTTGCCCTGGGGCCTCCATCCAGAGCATCCCAAAGGTGTTGCTGAAGGTTCTTGGTCTTATCACAAGAAAAAATTCAAAGACAGATGTGCAACACAGTGGACTAGTGAAACAAGTGGGATAGTTTATTTTAGTTCATTTATTCATTTATTTATTTTTATTTTTTTATTTTTATTTTTGAGGGAGAGACCAAGAGCTCGCAAGCAGGTGAGGTAGGAAAAGAGACAGAGACAGTGAGAGAGAGAGAGAGATGGGGGTGGAGGGAAGGCAAGTGTGAAAGTTTATTAAAGCAAAAGAATACTCTAGAGATTTGGGAGTGAGCGAACATGAGACACAGAGAGCGAGCGAGAGAGCAATCTGTGCACCATAGGAGTTGAGTTCGTAACTTTTATTGACAGTTGTTAACTAGAAGGTGGAATATTTATTACTTGAAGTGGAGATGCAAAGTTTCATGCTTTTTCTTCCTTATTTGGTCATGGATTTCCTGTCATGGCACCCACCATTTGGGGCCTGTATAATTTGATTTGGCTTTTTGTAGAGTGTTGGCAGGACAGACCGCTGACTTTCCAGATAGCTGGTCATAACATCCTCCTTGTTGTTGACCTCCAGGTGTCCTGTTAGAAACTAACCGACTGCCACTCTAATACCAATGTCTTCCTCTTTTTATAAGGATACCGGTCGTAAAGGCCTTGGGCTCCACCATAATGCCTTCATTTTCACTTAGTCACATATTTAAAGACCTTATCTCTAAATATAGTTATGGTCACTATATTAGTCAGGGTTCTCCAGAGAAACAGAACTAAGGGGATAAAGAGAGGGAGGGAGAGAAAGAGAGAGATATCATGAAGGATTTTATAGAAAGTGATTATGGAGGCTGAGAAGTCACATGATCTGCCAGCTGCAAGCTTGAAACTCGGGAAAGCTGATGGTGTAATTTAGTCCAAGATCTAAGGCAAAAGAACCAGGGGAGCTGATGCTCAAGGGCAGGAGAAGATGGATGTCACAGCTCAAAGAGCAAATTCACTTTTTGTCTGCCTTTTTGTTCTATTCAGACCTCAATAGATTGGATGATGCCTTAGTGCTTTGGTGAGGGAGATTTTCTTTACTTAGTCTACTGACTCAAATGCTAATCTCTTCTAGAAACACCTTCACAGACACGCCCAAGAGTAATGTTTTACTACCTGTTTGGGCATCCTTTAGGCCAGTCAAGTGACACATAAAATTAACCATCACAATTATATTTGGAAGTGCTGGGTATTGGGACTTCCACATACGAATTTGTCAGGGACACAACTCAGCTCACAACAGTGAGGTAAAACAAATCACATGAAGTAGAAACTTATAAAACTTTTCATCCAAACTTTAGGCTGTCTTAGCCTTATCCTCGGAGGAACTTGAAATTCTATCTCGGCCACTATCTAGTGTTGAAAAACATTATCACAAGCTTGCAGTCAGTGTTTCTGAATCCTGTGGCTAAATTTCCTCTTGGAGAATCCTTCCTTTCTTTTCTGAGTGTCTGGAACTATTCCTATCCACATGATATATTTGTGGGTTTTAAATTGGTCCAGCTGCACTTAATGGGATAGTTGTCCACAATTTCATTAGGACAGATAAATATAAAGAAAAAAATCAGTATAAATTCCACCATCCATATGTCTCTACCATTAATTTTTGGTGAACATTTTTTAAGACTTTAATAACACTTTGCTCATGGGGCACCTAGTGGCTCAGTTAGTTAAGGGTCCAACTTCGGCTCAGGTCAAGATCTCATGGCTCATGAGTTTGAGCCCCGCATCCGACTCTGCGTTGACAGCTTGGAGACTGGAGTCTGCTTTGTATTCTGTGTTCCCCCCTCTCTCTGCTCCTCCCCCCACTCAAAAATAAACATTATTATTTTCTTTTAATTTCCTCATGAATTCCTCTCTCTCCCCCTCCTACCCTTCCCCCTTTCACTCCCCTCCTTCTCCCTCCTCCTCCTTGCCCTTCTCCTCCTCTCCCTCCTCCTCTCCCTCCTCCTCCCCCTCCTCCTCCTACTTCTTCTTCTTCTTCTTCTTATCCTTCTCCTCCTCTTCCTCCTCCTCCCCCTTCTTCTCTTCCTCCTCCTCCTCCTCTTCCTTCCCCTTCCTCTCCTTCTTCTTCTTCTTCTTCTTCTTCTTCTTCTTCTTCTCTCTATACTATATATACATAGTCTAATTTTGGTTGTGTATGCTATTTTCTTACTTATTTTTTCCAAAGCAAAAATATAACTACAACACAGGTATTTTAATTTAACTTGATTTTTCTCAGTGCATTAAAGGGGTTAAGACCCTGGACTCTGGAATCAAAGACCTTGGATTAGAATCCTGGATTCTAGAAACAGTATAATCTTGGTGATAAAATAGTCTTACTTTTTACTGTTGTTAGGATTAAACAAGTTATAGTAAGTAAAGTCCTTAGAACCATGACTATTGTATAGTAAGTATCATATAAATATTAGGTATTATTATTATAATTATTATATGAATATAAATTTATCTAAATATGTTTTAATAGTTGAGTAGTGTTTCTTTTTTTTTTTAAGTTTTATTATTTCTTTATTTTGAGAGAAAGAGTGTGAGTGGGAGAGGGGCAGAGAGAGACAGAGAGAGAGAATCCCAAGCAGGCTCCACACCAGCAGTGGGGAGCCCAACACAGGGTTTGAACCTATGAACTGTGAGATCATGACCTGCACCGAAACCAAAAGTTGGATGCTTAACCAACTGAGCTAACTAGGCACCCCTAGTATTTATTAATATGGTCATATGTTACTTTGTTTAATTACTTGTATATTGGTATGTATTTTTTGTTGTTATATTGAAAATGGTTGCAAACATGTTCAGTCATTTATGAATTATAAAGATGAAGAGTTTTGAACAATTATTATATTATTTTCTCAAGTAAATTCTTAGAAGTTGTAAATGTTGATCAAATAATATGCATATTATTTCTTTTCAATAACCACACTGCTATTTGAACATGTTATAATAATTTTATTCCAAGATAAATTTAATAATAGAGTATTTTACTTAGAATTTTTACTTATTTATTTTTGTTTCAAAGCATGATATTATATGCACTATGTCAAAATGCCACTTGAATTATACTACGAGTACACACACATACACACATGTTCACATATGCTTTCACAAAACCTTTTATAAATTAAACACCCGGGTTAGTAGTTTATATGATTGTTTTAGGTATTTTAAAGACAGCTTGTTGTTGGGTGGATTAAAAAATAGAACAAAAAAATACTTACCTGGCAGGGGAGATACCATGATCACGAAGGTGGTTTTCCCAGGGCGAGGTTTATCCATTGCACTCCGGATGTGCTGACCCCTGCAATTTCCCCAAATGTGGGAAACTCGACTGTATAATTTGTGGTAGTGGGGAACTGCGTTCATGCTTTCCCCTGGAAAAAAAAAAAATAGAACAACAAAAAAAGAATACATAGATGACGTTTTTAAAATACAATAAATATAAAAAGAAAGAGTAAGGCACTTAAATGTATAACTTAAAATATCTATGTCAACTGTAAGAATATAATGGCATGTCAACAAATAAGAAATGTGACTGAGATTAAATCATGCCCTTTCGTGGTTAAGAAAAGCATGATGATACCAAAAGAAAAGCAAGGAAGAGCTCATAGAAACATAATTGATTTAAATACAGAGGGGCGCTTGGCAGCTCAGTGGGTTAAGTTTCCGACTCTTGATTTCCGCTCAGGTCATGATCTCACAGTTTGTGAGTTTCAGCCCAGTGCCGAGCTCTTCTGCACTAACACTGGGGGAGCCTGTTTGGGATTCTTTCTCTCCATCTCTCTCTGCCCCTCCCCTGCTTATGCTCTCTCTCTCTCAAGATAAACTTTAAAGTAATAATAAAATAAAATAAAATCGCATAAAACAAAATAAAAAATAAAATAAAATGTAAAATAAAAGAATATTTTTATGTTTGCTAGTACTCAATAAAATATTATATCTCACTTATGGGATTAGTAAATATATTAAAAGTACAATAACAGATGCTCTATTATACTTTGTATGGAGTCTAAGTTGTTATAAAGCATTTAGCAAAATATAATTTGGGAGAATATGTAAGAAAAACTGTAAAACAATGAATGTGACCTTTCCTTCCACTTGTAAAGAGATATTTCAAAAAATATTCTGAAATTCCCAGAGTTTTTTATAATTTTATTGTATAATGTGCTTTGTATTTTATTATGAATTACTTATATAATGTTTACAAAATAAAAGAAACACATAGAAAGAAATTTAATTAAAATTGCACAAGAAACCTGGAAAATGTAAAAGCATACATGTAGCGTTTCAAAATAAAAATAAACTATATGCTTGGGGAAAAAAAAGCCTGGATGAAAACACATAAAAATAGTGTGTATGCTGGTTGCCTCCTGCTAGGAGAAATAATAATTGTTACAGGAAAATAATTATGACCAAGTTTAGAAGTAATAGAAGCGTTTCTTCCTCCCAAGTTTTTTGTTTCCTGTTTCGGAACAGGTTCTGATGAAAAGAAAACCTACCAGTGATATATTGTAGTAAGACATAAGAAGGTGGTTCTGGGGTTTTTATTGGTTTGTTTGCTTGTTTATTATTTTCCATTATGGATAACGATAAGAAGCTACTGAGGAAGAATTGCTGGCCTCCTTCCCATGAGATACTGCAAACTTGATGTTTGTAGGGCCCTTTGTTTAATTTTCACCGTGTGCCACTTCTGTTTCTTCACCTGAACTATGTTTCTTGAAGGCTGAGATGAACGGAGGTTAAAATTCGCCTGGGCGGCTCAGTTGGTTAAGCATCAGACTCTTGATTTTGGCTCAGGTTGTGGTCTCAGGGTTTGTGAGTTCCAGTGCTGCCTGGGGCTCTGTGCTGACAGTGCAGAGCCTGCCTGGGATTCAATCTCTCTCCCTCTCTCTCTGCCCCTCCTCGGCTCGCTCTTGCTCTTTCTCTCTCAAAATAAATAAATAAACTTGAAAAAAAAAAAAAAAAAAGAACTGCATGGTTGATAATGTCATCATTAATCAACCAATTTTACATAACATCCATTTAAAGAAATAGAACCCTTTAAAAATTAGCAGTGTTAGTTCAAATATTAAAAATAGAGCATTAGAAGAGTGGCATCTGGATGGTTTACTTGGTTGAACGCACGAGTTTTAATTTCAACTCAGGCCATGGCCTCACAGTTCATGAGTTTGAACCCCTGCATCAGGCTCTGTGCTCACAGCTTGAAGTCTGCTTGGGATTCTCTCTCTCCCTTTCTCTTTATCTCTCCCCTGTGTACTCTGGCTCTCTCTCTCTCTCTCTCTCTGAAAAATAAATAAACATTAAAAAAAATTTACTCTGATCTACACAGTAGTAAGAGGGAAATGCCAACACTTTCCCCAGTTCTCGCCAATTATGTCATCTTTTTGGTCCTACACATCGATGATGATGATGATGATGATGATGATGGTGTTGATTTTGCATTGTCTTTGGTGTTTACCATGGGATTTGGTCCATAATTCATAGACAGACATGTGTTATCCATGCTTAACAAGTGCCTAAGATTTGAATCTCTGAAGAAATCACAATAGCTAACCTCAGCTGTCCTTCTGGGACTGGAAACAATTTTATTGAAGTCCACAATTGTCTTTCTGTGTATATAAAGGAAAATAAAATGATGCATCTCTTTTGGTCGTTTGAGATTATAAATATTCGTTTAAGAAAAGCTATTTATAGTGTGTATGTGTGTGATGGGGAAATACTAGTTTTTGACTGAACTGTAGACTAATATAGGTATGCAATTTTGTGTTCCAATCAAATAAATATCTAGAGAAAGCATATGCCTAAAAGCCAAATTGAATCATTTAGATAGTAAATACTAGATACTCTGTAAAAAGCATAAATTGTTACAAATTAGAGTACTTAAGGTTTATCTTAAGAAGAAGATAAAATTGGAAAATATGTGCAGTCAGGATTCATATAGGTGAATGAAATATATATATATATATATATATATATATATATATATATATATATATTTCCTGTGGAAACCAATTCTGCAAATATACACCAGGTATTAAAATTGGTGCATTTATATATATCCTCTTCTAACAACTCTGCAAGGTGCTCATTATTATTCCATTTCATGCAAGGAAGTTAAATTTCAGTGGAGTTACATGGCTTTCTCAATTCATAGAGCTATGAAGTTTTAGACCTGGAATTCAAATATCATTCTGACACAAAAACCTTAATATAGGAATTAAAGCTTAGGATTTAGGCATCTCAGTTGTGACCAAAGTAGTAGTGTATAGCTATAAAATATAGTAAGTCCCTAAACAATGGAAGTGGCAAAGGGGAAGAAGAGAAACATTATATGCGATACCCAAGGAAGTGATGCTTATTTTTTCCTCAGAAAGCTCAGTTTTAAGTACAGAGAACCATCTGTTTGTTCAATCTCAGTAGAAAATTAAGCAAGCACACAAATGAGAAAAATCTACAAAATTTTTCTCTTAAATATTCTCATTAATAACTCCTCATGTAATCCATCAGAAAGATTTTCATATTCTATTTACAAAATATAGTTTTCTCTCATTATATGGGTCAACAGCACCCTTGAAGCACAAAGTGGAATAGTTAAATGCTGTGTCATGAGGGCTTCTATTCCATTCTGTCCTTTTAAAAGAAGGGGATAATAATTGCCATCCCAACCTATTCAAAAACCCCAACCAATTTTGCTAGCAAAAGACTCTAAAATATCCATATAACCATTATTCTGGAAACATCGCACCTCTGGTAGTTGGTATTTATGTACTCCCAGCCTTAGACTTTTAGGTTTAATCTCTTTCAATGTATTTTATCCTATCAAACTTATTTCTAATGTGTGAGCCTTTCTATGTCTCTCAGGCTCAGTTGCTTTCTTTTCTTTCTTTCTTTCTTTCTTTCTTTCTTTCTTTCTTTTAAGTTTATTCATTTATTCTGAGAGGGAAAGAAAGTGAAGGGGCAGAGAGAGGGGGAGAGAGAGAATCCCAAGCAGGCTCCACCCTGTCAGCACAGAGCCTGACATGGGGCTTGAACCCACGAACCACGAGATCATGACCTGACCCAAAATCAAGAGTCAGATGCTTCACCGAATGAGCCACCCAGGCATCCCAGCTCAGTTACTTTCTTTACTGATACTTGCAAGTGCTTAGAAGATATTTTTACAGTTTATTAATGTAGGAAAGATTATAGCCACAATGAACAAACTATTTTAACAACTAAAGATGAGATTGATTCTAATGGGGAGGATAGTAGCACTCTGTGTGCAGAGCTGTCTACATAGTTTCCCCCAAACATGTACACAACTAGATGTTTTGATGACCATAAACCGGGTAGTTTGAACAACAGAAATTTATTCTTTCATAGATAGAGACTTGAAATCTGAGATCACGGTTCCAGTGGGCTTGGTTTCTGGTGAAAGCCTTCATCCTGGCTTATAGATGACCACCTTCTCATTGTGTCCTCACACACCTTGTGTGAGCATGGAAAGACAGTCAGTCCTGATCTCTATTCCTCTTCTCATAATCTCCAGTCCTATGGGATTATGGTTCCACCCTTATGACCTCATTTAACCTTATTATCTCCACAAAGACCCTATCCTCAAGTATAGTCACACTGCGGGTTAGAGCTGCAGCAAATGAACTTTGCGAGACACAAACATTTTGTCCAGGACATTTCTCCCCTGGCTCACCAAAATTCATACCCTCACATGCAAAATGCATTATTCTTGTCCCAACAGCTCCAAAGTGTTAACTCATTCCAGCATCAACTCTAATTTAAAAAAATATATATATATTTATTTATCTTTGAGAGAGAGAGGCGGAGAGTGCGTGAGCAGGGGAGGGGCAGGGAGAGAGGGAGACACAGAATGCGAAGCAAACTCTAGGCTCTGAGCTTTCAGCACAGAGCTGAACGTGGGGCTCCAACCCATGAACCACGAGATCATGACTTCAGCTGAATTCAGATGCTCAACTGACTGAGCCACCCACATGCTCCACGTCAACTCTAAATTTTACACTCTGAAGTCTCATCTAAAAAATGTCATCTAAATGAGATATGCAAGAGACTCATGATCTGATTCACCTGAGGCAAAATTCCTATATAGCTGTGAAACCAGAGAAGTTGTGAGCTTCTATGATACAATGGTAGGACGAGAAAAGCATGGGCATTCCCATTTCAACAGGGAGAAACTGGAAAGAAAACAAAGGTGACCTGTCTCCCACAAATCCAAACATGAGTAAGGCAAATTCCATTAGATTTTAAGGCTGGAGAATAATCCTCTTTGGTTTGGCCATTAGCACTCTAGGCAAACCGACTGGAGGAGTAATGTCACTCTCTCAGCTCTGCAGCATTTCTGTGACACTTCCGCGGTCGTGAGGGTCCTGCTCATGCGGTGGCCTGTGAAGGCAGCCTTTCTCTGTGATACTGGACTGGATCTTCCCAGGCCACGGAAACAGGTGGCCCCAGCCCTGGATACTGAGGAGGAAATAGCCTCAGACCCACTGGCCCTGGGTCTGTGGTGGAATTGGTAGTCCTGATGATCCCTGAGTTGACTTTAGGGTTGGGTCCTCAACCCATACATTTTTGGGGAAAACAAACATTCAGTCCATAAAACTTGAAAATTCGAATTCATTATAGCATGTTTTCAACAGACATTGTGAATTTTGGACAACGGTTGTTTCAAATTTGTTGCAGGAAAAATCCAGAGGGTCAGAGTTCAGAGCGCCAGAGGTAGCAATATATCTATATCTGGATATCTATGTATTTTTCATTTCCTTCCATGTCCATCGCTCATTGGGAATTACAAGACAGCCTCCAGACTTGTCTCTTCAATATTTACACTTATCAGTGCCTTATCATTTAACTTATAAAGATACTGTGACATTCTTCACAAGTAATAACCTCAACATGATCTAGCTACTAACCTGCTCATTCTTGAGGTCCCACTTTCTGCTGGCCCAAGTGGCCCTCTTACTTGAGGTATTCACTCAGTCACAAAGTGATTCTGTAAGCTTGCCTTTCCCTCTTCGTTTCCCTTTACTGCAAGGACTATTTTCTTTACTCTACATGGTTGATTCCCCCTCTGCATTCAGTTTTCAGAGTGCCCATTCCAGAAGCACATATCAGGATTGTCACCCTCCATGCCCCCATTCCCCCAACATAATATTCTCCACTCTTGACCTGCTTTTTTCTGTGTTTGCAAATTTGTGCCATCATTTTTCTCCCATATTTAAGTGAGTATAACTGCCACTTCTGTTTTACTAACTGCTTTAATACCAGTGCTTATCACAGAAAGGTTGGTACATAATACATAGTCAATAAATATTTGATAAATAAATTTAAGAAGGCATGGACTGATTACATATTGAGCAGGTGGGTTTCTAAGGCATTTGGTTGTTAATAGATGTAGTGGGAAAAAAGCAACTTTAAAAACAAAAACAAAAACAAAAAACACTAAAGAGATTAAGATCCAAATGAATAATTGTGAAATTTAATGGGCTAAAACTTAAGATTCCTGTTGGAAATGTTTAGCAGATGGGTTTACATAAAGTAGTGTAAGTTCTGAAGGTGTTTCTTCTTTTTTTTTCTTTTCTGTAATGCAAATGATGACTTAAGTTTTCAAAGATGGCTATCTGAATAAACACATGGCCCACCACTGCCTAGATAAAAGGTCAGGCCACCTCTGTCCACTGAGCTTCCTTTGTTTTAGAGATCCTGGTTAATTTTGATAACTGACCCTTTGGGCCATTTGTGATTTTGCTGTTGTTGCTGTTCTTGTTGTTGTTGTTGTTTTACCTCCCATGCTTTAAATCCCTGCCAAGAAACCTGGCAATAAAATCCTCAAACCCCATAAAGTCAGAATTCCAAGTCTTTACTCCTTTTTCTCTTTGTGTTTACCTGTGATCCTGTATGACCCCGGGTATAAATTCCAGGATTTGTAAGTAATAAACCTTTTTTTTTTTTCTTTCAGTTTCCTGATGGTTATTGCTGAGGGTATCTTGCAATCATAATAAGAACCACAAGAAGGGCAGGTGCCTGGTTGACTGAGTTGGTAGAGCATGTGACTCTTGATCTGGGATAGTGAGTTTAAGCTCTATGTTGGGTGTTGAGATTACTTAAAAATAAATAAATAATAAAAGAACAGCTGATTCTCAATACCTTACAGTTATGTTTTAAAGACAAAGCCACAAGGACAGTTCTCGCTATAAAAATGATTATCAATAGGCTGAGAATGGGGTGCCTGGGTGGTTCAGTGGGCTGAACAAGCGACTCTTGATTTTGGCTCAGGTCATCCTCTGGTTGTGGAATTGAGCCCCGTGTGGGGCTCTGTGCTGAGAGTGGAGCCTGCTGAAGATTTTCTCCCTCTCTGTGTCTTTCTCTTTCTCTCTCCTTCTCCCTTTGCCCCTCTTCTCTGCTCGCGAGCTCTCTCTCTTAAAAAAAAAATTGAGAACAGCACAAAAGAGGAAGATAAAGTGGATATGAGGATTTTCAAACATGTACGAAAAGATTTATCAACAATATCAGCTTTAAAGAATATTATCTACTAATTACAAGCATTCATTGCCTATCAGGCAAATAGTCAAATAGTTTAAACATATGATGCCATCTCATAATGATAGCCCTGTGATTGGTTTCATAGTTCTTCTGTGGATAAGACAGTTGAAAGTCACTGAGATAAAATTTCTTTCTTAGGTCCTAGATCTGGAAACAGTAAAGGTTCCTGAGTGTTGGGTCCTTCTGACAACAACTGTTTTAGCATTTAGCTCTATGCTATCATTGCTGGGGGTAAGGGATTAAATAACGAAATACCCTAACGCTGGAAGCATTACTTTGAAATATTAAAAAAAAAAAAAAAAAAAAAAAAAAACTAGCAATAAAAGTTCAGAATTTTAAAAGTACTGTCAAGTTATCTTAGGTGATCCTCATAGCAATTCTGTTGGATATATGGGAATCGTGACAATGAAAAAGCCTTAATTGGGATTCTGACTTTTTGATTCCAATTCTCCCACCTACCACCACTGACAGTTCTAAAGGATGATATATTTTTAATGAAATTGGATTTGAAGCACTGTCATTTCCTATTTACCTGAAATGTACCAATATAAAAATATGAGTATTCATTTGATGGGAAGAGTGGTGCCAGAACATTCCTGCACATCAGAATCACCATGGGAACATAAAAAATATTGATATCCATGATCCCTACCCTAAGCAATTCTATAAGAAATTTTGAAATATGGCACAACTCTGTATACAAAAATAAATGCAAACTTTCAGCCTCACCCAATCTTTAAGAACTAATGACAAATTTGTGAAAAACTTATTTGAAGTACTCTGTCAAATACTTGCCATTTGGCAATCTACTTAAGAACAATGACCAATAAAGAACTTATTTCTGTGTACGTTTATATATATATATAATCTCTTTCTTTCTCATATTGGATATGATTCCCCTTATGCTGAGGCCAAATTTTGTCTTTATTGTCTATTTTACCATTGAGTTATATCATTGGAAATGTAGTGATAACAGGATATAGAATAGATATTTATATTCCTTTTAATTAAAGATATAGGAGATTCATAAAGATTCAAATTGTATGTACCAGTTTAGGAACTAATTGTTGAACACATCACAGGTTAAACACTGCAACAGATGCTAGAAATACAAAGTCAAATAATATGTGATCCACATCCTTAAGAGTCTTAAATATAATGAGAACAAAATTCCATTTAAATGTAGAGGGTAATATTAAAGAAGTCTACACAGGGTACTCTTGGAGCAAAATATAAGCTAGGGTTAGGAAAGGAGGCTGATATCTGAGTCAGAAGAAATCATGGGCTTAAACATGAAAGTCATACAACTAGCTATTGGTAAATAAAGATTAGTAGTCACTCCTTAGGAATTTACTTCCAAGATTTCTTATTTATTTGAATGGATACAGGGGTGGGCTGCGGTAGCTTACATGATAAAACTAGAAAACAGCACTTGAGGTGGAAAAGGAGAAGAAAATCCTCAAAGAACATTTTAAGATAAAAGAGACAGGTTTTGTGATATATAAGAGGATGACAATGAGGGAAAAGAAAAAAATGAATCTGAAAAACCAAGCCAGATAAGTGAGAAAAATCTCTGTTCTCATAGAACTTGGGTGGAGTATTGGATATTGGGGAGAAACTGTTTCTTCAATGTCATCACTTAAGAAATCCATATGTATGTTCCAAGTAGATTGCAAAAATTACACCGAAGGCATCTTATTTTATTTGTAATCGCTGACCTCACCTATTGTTGCTACTGACAAAGCACCAATAAAAACACCCTGGTTCCCTACCCAGGTTCTAAACTAATTGACAGATAAAAAAAGGAAAGGTAGATGAGGTCAAAACATCCAACAATAAATAGAGCAGTATGTCATTGGAGTATGAGAGCCTAAAAGCACTTCCGGAATCTGGACCTCAGGACAAGACAGCTTCACCCACCCAATGGCAGGATGAACAGGCAAATTCCCCTTATGTGGTACCTTCTTCCCAATAGGAAAAATGTGGAAATGAATTGGTCATTTATAGGTTCCCCCCCTCCCCCGACTATATGAATTAGATAAATCACTACCCGCTCTGAGATGCAGAGAGAGGCTAGGGGCAGAATCAGTGAAAATTCTCTATAATCCAGAGACTATGTCCTACATTTCCATGATATGTCTGACTTTTTTGCTTATTACTTTTGTCTACAAAGAATAACATACTCACCTAAAATATGATCATCATTAAAGATGTTGATTTTCCCATTGCATACAAGTTCTGGTGGAAGGTAGTTCCAGTGTATTTACTTCAATTGCTCAACAATGAAGGAGTTTAAATTCTTGCAGTTTTCTTGGGTTAACTCTCCAGAGTTAACATTGTTCCAATAAAGCTGCTTCTGCTCCTGTCTTCATAAGACAGCATCCCCTGTCCCAAGGCGGTCTTAATATTTATGTTTATCTACGTTTGTTTTAATTAAGTTATTACAATCTTTCCCAGAAGCCCCATATAAGGTATCTTTTGATGTCTCCGTGGCTAGAATTTGGCCATTTTATCAACCCTAAACTAATAACAGATAAAGGCGAGTGGAATTAAACTCTGAAAGCCATCAGAATTTATTCCCTGGAGCTGTTGGAGAAAACCATCATTCCTGAACTCATTGTTGCTCTCTGCATATGTGAAAAGAGGAAAGAAAATCACAGATACTTTGGCAGGAAGTTAAGAGATTGAAGAGTGTTTATCAAATCACCCTTTGCTTCTCCCCCCTCCCCATTTATTTGCCTTCTTAAAATGCAGATTTAGGTTTTTGGAATAAATGCAATATTATTAATGTATGAATAGAGCGAAATGCTGAAGTCTGCAAATATCGTTTCATGCAAATGCAAAGCATTCATATAATTCAACTTTAGGTTATGTTAAATTATTCTAACATAAATGAAAACTGAAACAGTATCAAAATCAATTTAACCAACTAATCAAATAGAATCTCTTAGAAAAGTAGTGTTGCCTACACAATTGAATTCTTCAATCATTTTATCCTCTATGAACATCCTTTATCCTTTTCTTTTTCTTCAGGCAGTCTTGTAAAACAATCATCTAATATAAAGTAAAATCTTCTTTGTACTGTATCAAAATGAAGATCGATATCTGGAATTCTGTATTTTCTACATAAGCAACTAGAGGAAGTTTCCACATACATTATAGTAAAATGTGGCACAACTCAATATTAATTAACATGGCACCACATTATGACTGATTAAAATATTTGATCAAGGAACAATATAGTAGCTGCCTTCATCCTTCAAGCGTAAATATAAAAAAAAAGAAATTACCTTTTGATTTAAAAAAAAAAGAAAAAGGCTTTGCAGAACGTATTTAATTGGTGTGCTTTAAACAGGATGTTGCAAATGTTCAGCATACCATGCGGTTAGGTGATTACCACAGTTCTGTGATTCTTAATTACCCATATGAAGGCCAAATGAATCAGTAGTCAAATGGGGGCAATTATCGCATTTACAGAAGAACATGACTCTCTGGTTGGAGTTTTCTGCAAGCCTCATTTGCTATTACAAAGTCAGTAGTAGATCATTTCAATACAAATGAGAATTGGATGATGCCATAGAAACTAAATGTCATCGGTTTGGGGGATGGAGACAATATGGTAGAGAGTCACAATTTCCCCCCAAGTTTATTTTGGCAAATTTCTGGGTACAGAAAATGTGGAACTTGAAATTAAAATAAAAACAATTCTCCTTCCAAAAGGCTTAGTTATGGGAACTGCAACTCCTGGTACTTATAGAGTATACTAAGATCTATCATTTCATTAAGGCACAAGGAAAGAAGGAAAGTTCAGGAGGGCTGCCAGCGGTAAATCGTCATCTTTGTTGCCTGGCTACGTATGTTGAAAATACAGACATTGAGATTTTTCGGTCTGGAACAGCTGTAAAAATGCAGCTCACATGTCCCAAATGTCCAGCTGAATAAACTCTCTCCGGCAATTGGCATATGTGCATGCAGTTAAAAATCAAAGAGAAATACAGGCGTTTTCTTCTAATAATTATGCTTTGCTATTAATCAAAAGTAATGACTCTTAGCAGCACTGCTTTAGTAGAGTTATAAAGATTAGAAATATAATTGACTCACTGATGCCTTGAATGTCCAAAAACTTCTCATGAGTCAGTATATTAAATGTGTAATTATAGGCAGTGATGATTCTTTTTCTGAGACGTGTCCCGGCAGTGGTTTGGATGGCAGAAGCACATAAAAGGACGAGGAACAGCTACATGACTCATGTTTTCAAATGAATGCCTCTTTTCCTATGCAGCAGATGAACTTTCCCAAATAGCCACTAGGACCAGATGATGTTCGGTTAAACTTACACTATGAGAAGACCCCACATAATTTGTATGTCAGTAACTCTCAAGGGGATGGATACTTCCTTTCATAATAACCCCCAAAAAAAGTCCAAATTCAGCTCAAACACAAATACACACACAATGCCACTACCACCAACACCCCGACTTCCACCAAGAACACACATATTCACACATACATACACACATGTGTATTTATTGTCTCTCTCTCTAACACACACACACACACACACACACACACACACACACAGACATACACATACACACACCCTCAATGAACACACAATTCTTTGAGAAACCTGGCGACCAGAAAACAAGATTGAAAGGGCACTGAGGCTCTAAGAACAGTAAAGCCATTTGTAGTTTATGTTATCTAGGATCTGAATTTTGGCCAAACCACCTATGTTTATATTGACTTCCTCCTCTCCCCATCTTTATATCTCTGTCTCCTTTTCTTTTTAATTAAACCAAAATAGGATTCTCAAATAAACATTTCAGTGTAATGACCACCTTCTTGTTGTAGATCTAGCCATTTCAGGATTGATGGACTCTATCTTCGTTGCCATATGATTTATGATTCCAATCGTTGCATAACTCATCCAACCTTAGTAAGATTTCTACAAGAAAAGTAAAATGGAAACATAGTGAGACATTTAGAATTAAGCATATTTATTGATTTAAATATTCTCTCTATAGGAGTATAACTCAAAAGAAGCATCTATTGTTTTGTACATCTCTTATAATACCTACGATGTATCGCTAACACAAATAATGGGTTCATTGAATGACATGGATGCAACAGTGTGTGAATTTAATAACCAATTTTATTATTTCTGCTTTGACAATTTGTTCTTTTTATACTTCTGCATGACATAAAAAAAAAATGGGCTCCTGAGCTTTGTCAGTTATTTACAATGATTACATAAATGTTCTATTTGTTTGGGTTTTAAAGAAGTCAATACTAGCCTGAAATAAGTCCAGTTTAGTCCAGGGTAAATACTGAATATTTTAAACTCTCATCCAATTTAGCCCTGACTCAATTTTTTAAGCTTGGGGGAAGAGCAGGAACATAAAAAAAGCTACAATTTAATGTGACTGGTTTTCTTATCATCCGAGCTGCCAGTGTTGGCACTTAAACAAACTCCTTGGACAATACATGCAAGGTGGTCATTTGTCGCAGTTATTTTGGTTCTAGCATTGCTTCAGGCTAGTGCCTTGTCATGGTTCTTGTAGTCCCCTCTGACAGTTGGGGTCTCATCCTGTCTTCAGGCTGTCTTCTGGGACACAGTCCTTTCTCTCCCTCTTTATTAACCTTTCTCTCCATATATACTGGTTTCCAAAGGAACAGACATTTGTTTCTCCATCAGTGGCAGCACAGCCGACTCCTAGGGAAACCTCCGCTTTACTTGCCCCAGGGAAGAAGGAATTCTATCCTTAGATTTACTGGATGAGAAGTCAGGTATGGCTTTCCCACATCCATCAATCTCTAGGACACCCATGTCGGCTTCTCCAAATACTTTCTTTGAGTGCCTCTCCACTGAGTTAAAGTGCAATCTTGGGATCCGTTCTTGTCTTTCTCACCTCCAAAACCTGGAGATAATTGCAAATACACTGAAAATCTCTGCAATAAATTCCTCTGCTCCTCATTATCTTCAACCAGAACTCTTGTATAGAGTTTTGAAAGATGGATGAATGCTAGCCATGGCAACTTTACAAAGCCCACTGATCACTGGTTCAGCACTACAGTTTCTACTTAATTGCTCTCTTTAGGACCACAGCCCAACTACATTTTGTTAACATCTTTTTATATTAAACTGGTTAAAGTTTGTTGACCATTATATATTATAGGAATTCTGCTAAGCACTTTACATATGCTATTTAATTTAATACTCATAGCATCCATATGCTGACATTAGGATTCTTTTGTAGATGACAAAAACTAAGGATCAGAAATATTATAAATCATTCAAGATCAACCATTTGCAAATGGCGTAGCCAAGATTAGGCCCTTTGTTTCTAAGCCTTAGAAAAAAAAGTTGAAGAGATCTGACATCTTTTGAATACTTCCTGTGAACCGGGCATTGTTCAGTCTTTTACATTTGGTTACCTCACTTACTCTCACAACAACTAAGTGGAAAATATATTATTCTCCTTTACAGGGAAAACAGAGAGTGATTATATTCACTTTCCAAGGTCATAAAGTAAATAAGCATGCAACCAAAGTGATATTTTTAAAAAAAATATGTAAAACCTGTGCACAATTACATGATTTTGCCTTTTGACAATTATATCTTGTTTACTTCACTGCAAAGTCTTAAGTTTTTCCGCAATTGACCACTTTTATTAAAGTGGGTAGGCAGAGATTTTCTACGATATGATTCATGCAAAAGCAGCAACATTCATCAGTTTATTCACAGTGCCAAGAATTAATTTAAAACTCAATCAGACACTATGAAAACATGTAAACCATCATAAATAAGATTTTGTATACGTCTTGATCAGCTCACAATTCCATAGGAGACAGAGACAATAACATAATTACATTACCCTGCTGAAAGGATGTAATGGAACTTGGAACAATTATGACTATGGAAGCATTGGAACAGGGAACAAGTGACAATGTGGCTATTTGAGGTGAGCTGAGAACGTATACAGCCTAGACAACAGGACTGAGGTGGGAACGTCAGAAAAGTAATGAGGATGAGAATAGGAAATGGTAAGTAATTCGGTATGACTGTGGCATTGAAACAAGATTATGGTGGCCACAAAGGAAAGAAAAAGTAAATTCCCCCAATATTTGATTTTTTTCATTCATTTAACTGGTCATCTATTTTTTCAATCATCTCTTTGGCTTATATGTCTGGAGTTCTTGCCAGCTACGAGGGACAAAATGGAACCGTAATGTCTTTGCCACTACTCTCTTGGAAGTGTCATGAATGCTATGAGGACTTAGGAGGCAGAGTCAGAGGGAGATTTTCTACATGTATTGGACTTCACAGAACTGCTTCCTTCAAAGTCTTGGGAGAGGCCCTAGGAATGTGTTCACATGGACAGTTGATTCGAATTAAAAAAAAATGAGCAGACTATTTTTTAGAGCAGGTTTACAGAAAACTTCAACAGATAGTACAGAGAGTTCCCATATATGCCATCTGCAACTTCCACCTAAATACAGTTAACCTATTTTTAATATTTTGCATTAGTGTGGTATATTTGTTATAACTGATAAACCGATACTGATGCATTATAATTACCTGAAACCCATAGTTTACATTAGGGTTTACTCTTTTTGTTGTATAGCTCTACGGGTTTTCACAAATGCATACCATGTATCCACATGAAGGAACTGTGCAGAGTAGTTTCACAGCATTAAAGATCCTCTGAGCTTCACATATTCATCCTTCTCTACCTCTCTTCCGAATACTTAGCAACCGATGTTCTTTTTGTCTCTATACTTTTGCCTTTTCAAGAACATGATATGGTTGGAATCATACTGTATATGACATTTAGACTAGTTTCTTTGCAATACGTCTTCAATAGCCGCTCACATCTTTTTGTGGCTTGATAGCTCATTTCATTTTATCACTGAATAATATTTCATTATCTGAATGTGCCACAGGTTAACCATTCACTTATTAAAAGACACCTTGACTGCTTCCAGTAGATGCCCCACAGCTTCACCAGCATTTGGTATTATTAGTTTTATATATTTTAGTCACTCTGTTTCATGCACAGTGGTAACTCATTGTTGTTTCAGTTTGTAATTCCTTAATGACATAGAATGTTGATTCTATTTTTGATTGTTTATTTATCATCTGTATATCTTTTTTGGTGCGATATCTATTTATAACATTTGTCCATTTTTAGTTGTTTTTTTTTTGTTTTCTTGTTGTTGAATTATAAATATTCTTTATATATTTTGGATACCAATCCTTTACCAGATACATGTTTTACAAATATTTTCTCTCAGTATGTGACTTCTCTTTTAATTTCATTAGCAGTATCTTTTTGCAGAGTAGACAAGTTTAATTTTAATTAGTCCTAAGTTATGTTTTTTTTTCTTTCATAGATTGTGCTTTTGGTGTTATACCTAAAAACTTATCATCAAACCCCAAATCCCTTAGATTTTCTCCTATGCTAGATTCCAGAAGGTTTACAGATTTGCATTTTACATTTAGGTTTATGATCCAATTTGAATAATTTATTTTTTTAAACAGGGTAAGGTTGGCATCCAAATTCATTTTTTAAAATGTAGATGTCTGGTAGTTCTAGCTTGACACTTGAAAATACTATCTTTATCCATTGAATTGACTTTGCTTCTTTGTAAAAAAAAATCACCAGACCATGTTTGTGTGGATCTATTTTGGGGTTCTATGTCCAGTTCCATTGATTTATTTGGCTATTATCTTGCCAGTATAGAACTGTCTTGATTAAACAAAATCTTGAAGTCAGGTGATGACAGTCCTCCAACTTTGTTTTTCGGTATCGTACTGGCTATTTTGAGTCTTTTGTTATTTCACATAAACTTTAGTGTCAGTTATCTATATCCATAAAATAACTTCCTGGGACTTAGTTCAGGATTACACAAAATCTATAAAATAAAAAGAAAGAAATGACATTCAAATTAACTGCTCCTATCCATAAACATGGAATTAAAAAAAAATGTATTTAGATTTTATCTAATTTCTTCCATCAGTTTTGTAGATTTTGACATGTAGATTTTGTACATAATTTGTTAGACATAAATGTAAGTATTTGATTTTGATTTTGCCTTTGTTGTTAATGTAAATGGTGCTCTTTTTATAATTGAAAATTCCAATTGTTGATTGTTGGCACATAAGAAATCAATTGACTTGTACAATAATTTGGATCCTGCAAACTTTCTGTAATAATTTATTTGTTCCATAAGGTTTTATTGATTTTTTGAATGTTCTACATGAACAATTACAGCATCTGTGAACAAAAACAACTTTAATTCTTCTTCCCCAATCTATGTACTTTTTAATTGTTTTGTTTTTCATGCTGCATTTGCTAGGTCTTTTAGTATAATGTTCAATAGGAGCAGTAAGAGGGAAAATTTAACATTGTTCCTAGTATTAGAAGAAAAGCATCTAGTTTCTCATGATTAAAGATGATGTTAGCTGAACATTTTCTGATGATGTTTTTTTAATCAAATTGACGAAATTCTTCTCCACTTGTAGGTTGCTGAGAGTTTTTATCCTGAATAGTTTGGTTTTTACCAAATGCTTTTTCTGTATTTATTGTTGTGATCATATATATCTTTTCTTCTTTATACTGTTGATTTTATAAACTAGTTTTTGCATTTTAATCTGCCTTATATAGACTTATTTGTGAGTTAAATCTTTTTTCATTGAGATTTTCTTACCTATAATAATACTTTCTGTCTTTGAGATTCCTTTGACCAATAGTAGCTATAATTTTCACAGCTTTATTTTCTGTTGTATGCTCTAATTATTTCAATATTTTTTACATTTTAAATCTTTCTATATAAGTATATTTAGATGTCTCTCTTATAAACTACATATTCTTGGTCATGATTTTCCTTTTTCATTTTCCTTTTTTTAATGTTTATTTAATTGAGAGAGAAAGTATGCATGTGCACGGGTGGGGGAGGGGTAGAAAGAGAAAGAGAGACAGACAGACAGAGAGAGAGAGAGAGAGAGAGAGAGAGAATCCCAAGTAGGCTCCACGCTGTCAGCACAGAGCCCAGCTTGGGGCTTGAGATCATCACAAACCATGAGATCATGATGTGAGCCGAAATCAAGAGTCAGATGCTCAACCTACTGAGCCACCCAGGTACCCCTTCTTCTGCATTTTCAAATTCCATTTTACACTAGGTCACTTAGTCCATTTGATTTACTATTTATGATTTATATGCTGTCTTTTATTATGACCTGTTCTCATTGCCTCCCCCCCACCATTCTTTTACTTTCCTGCCTTCTTTTGGATTGTTTAAATCTTACTTTTCTTGGTGTCATTAACTTGTATTAATTAGGTTTATAAAATCCTTCTCTTTCAGTAATTAGTTATATGGTGGTTTCCAAAGTCTACAAATTATTTGATAATCCTGTCTTCAAGAAATTTGGTCTGTGGGTACTGGCATTAGTAACTTGCTTACAATCAATAGAATGCAGCCCACATGACATTGTGTGACTTTTGAGGCTAGAGTGACAGGCCATGAAGCTTCCTCTTGATTATTTTGGGATGTTTGCAATTAGGGGAGTCAGCCACAATCACCCTAAGATCACCACGCTGGAGAAGCAACTGGCCAATAGCTCCATCTAGGCTCCTGTCCGATAGGCAGCGAACATCAACTGCCAGTCCAGTGAAACCATCAGATGACGGCAGCTTCAGCCAACATATAACTGTACCTGATATCGTTTCCCTCTTCCTGAAAGATCCTTTCTATAGTTGCATCTGGTAGACTTCCTCTGTCTGAAGAATCTCGTTTTAAGTACATTTGGTGAAGTCAAAACTTACATTCGTGTGTGTGACTCATCTGTTAGGAAGCCTAACATAAAATATTTCAACCTCACATAAGAGCCTGAAGAATAAATGAAATGAATGGCATAAAAGAATAATGACGTAAAAAGAATAAATGACGTAAAATGAGTTTGGAGGATAGAAAAGACTAAATACAAGTGCTTGTGGTCATATGAGCATAGCCTACCATTTTCTTTCTACTAATGAAGTTATTTAAAGGAACTGATACTCAGTTGAAGATAGAAAGAAAGAAAAGCATGTTTCCAGATTCAGCTAAAATCTGTTTCCAGATTTAAAGTACCTAATGCCATAACATTGTTGCTTCTAAGTTGATATATTATAAAAAAGGTGTCAAAGAAATAGTTCCCTGTTAACTCCCATATCACAAGACACAAAGATATTGATGATTTTATTTTTGAATCTTCCTTTCTTACGAAATAGATAATGCAGTGTAACGTATTAAAGATGTGGATTCCAGAGTTAGCTAAATCTGCAGAGAAGTCTTGTTTGTACAATTTCTAGTCCTGTGACATTGGGGGAAACGTCATAGACTTTCTGTGCTGTTTTTTTCTTATTAATAAAATGGTATAATATTTCCTATTTCCTGTATATTTTTAAATACTTAAGAATGGGGTGTTTGAGAAAAATCAGTGAAGTAATATAAGTAGAGAGTACCTAGTACACTGTATTAGTATATTCTATCTATATTGCTGTTTTTATAAAAATAAGATTTCATTGTGATTTCAAAAAATAAAATATCGTTCCATTGTATAAATGTAATTATTTTATGCATTATAGAGTAATATTTCTGTTAAATTTTCTGTTACATTAGAGGCGCCTGGGTGGCTCAGTCGGTTGAGCGACCGACCTCGATTCAGGTCATGATCTCATGGTTTGTGAGTTCGAGCTCTGCATCGGGCTCTGTGCTGATGGCTCAGAGCCTGGAGCCTGCTTCTGATTCTGTGTCTCCCTCTCTCTCTGCCCCTCCCCCACTCATGTTCTGTCTCTCTCTGTGTCAGAAATGAACATTAAAAAATTAAAAAAAATTTGTTACATTAAACCAAATTCAGTGTGTGTTGTAATAAAGGATAAAAAAAGATTTATCAAAAAATACTCCTCATATACACAGACAAAAAGCTACGTAACAAAATATGAACAATGAAAATTGAAATTCAGAATCTCACCTACATTAAAATAAAATTGAGGCCCATACTGAAGAAACGATCTGTAAGACATGTGTATTAGGTATACATTCCTGTAGGACAAAACCCTTCAAAACCTAGTAACTATAAAGTGCAGTGATGATTTGTTTATTCATAAGTTGCATGATTGACTAATTGGTATAAGGTGTTAGGAAGAAGCGTTAGGTCCTCCACTCATGAGCTTCTCTATTATTGCCATGGCAGGGTAGCCTCTAGAATGAGTGATCCAAGAGATTGAGAAGCACACAAAATTATTATTTTTTTTTCTGACCTCAACTCAGAAGTCATGTAACATCCATTTAGCCACATTCTTTTCATTTACACAAGTCTCAAAGTCCAGCACAATTCGTAAAGAGGAAATTCAGATTTCATCTTCTGAAGGGAAGCATATTACATCATTTGTGGGCATATGTTAAAACCACCACAACCTATATATTGGAAAATACAGAACTTTCAGAGAAATTAAAGAAAATCCAAATAAATACAAAGGTACAATAGGCTCACAGATTGGAAAATATGTTATGAACATACCAATTCTCCTCAATTTATCTGTACTCTAAATACAATCATAAAAATTATCCAGCAGAGTAGTGAGCATATGCATGCATGAGAAGTATTTGACCACATCTTTCTGAAATGTATATCTACTACATCAGCACTTATTGAGAAGTTACAGGAATAAAACTATTGTGTTGATAAATATATAGATAAATCAAATTGAATAAGGAGTCCAAAAATAAACCAACACTTATGTATTGTTATGCATTGAATTGTATGTTCCCCAAAGATATCGAAGTTCTAACCCCCAGTACCTGAGAATGCAGTCTTATTTTGAAATATGCTCTTTAAAGATAATCAAGCTAAGATGACAGGTCCTAACCCAATATTAAAAACAGGAAACATAAACACAGGCAAGGACACATATCGAGGGGAGACAATGGTTAAGACACAAGGAGAATGCCTAAGGCTACCAGAAGCTAGGAACAGATTCTCTCCCACAGCACTTAGAAAGAACCAGTGCTGCTGAAACCTTGATTTTAGACTTATTTCCTCCAGAACTGAGAAGCAATACATTTCTGTTGTTTAAGCTATCCACTTTGTGGTACTGTTTCCACAGCCCCAGGAAACTACTACGATGGCAAATTGATTTATCAAGGGAATTCAATGGGGAGTGATGGTTATTTCAACAAATGGTGCTGAGATGACAGAATATATATAAATTCTCATACTTACCTCATGCAATAAATAAAATTATTTGAATGGATAATGCACATAAATATTAAAAGTAAAGTTACAAACATTCTAGAAGTAAAAGGATGCAGTCTTTGTTTACTTTAAAGTAATCAAAGTTTTCTTAGGTTATAAAAAGCAAGCACTATTGAAAAAACAAAACTCCATCGAAATATAAAACTTCTGCTCCTTGGAGGACACAGTTCAGGAAAATGATAAATGACAAACTAAGACATCAAATTTAGAAAGTATTTCAAATCCATACTGCTTATAAATGATTTATATTTAGACTATATTAAAACAAACATGACTATCATTACTCAGTAAGAAGGCAAACAGCACAATTAAAACACAGCTTCCAGCTACTGCCAAGAATATAGAAATCTAGAAAGAAAGAAAAAAAAAAAAGATTCCACACTAACAAACACTAAAAAGTGGCCAATCCATAATTATAACTTTTTCTTGAACCCAGAAGATAATGGAGTTTGCAGTTATCAATGAGCCTGAAATCCAATTGAAAGGGCAACTTCAAGGTTCGTGGTCTGAAAGGAAGCCTGTGGACCATCCAACGAGGTAAGAAATTTTAGCTTGGATGCAGCTTTCCACACAACTCCTAGAAGCTGAGTGGAGAACGGTGGTGATGTACATGCCCTGGGTACTGCACACATAAAAGTCTGCACCCAGTTTTCAGGCTGGTCTCTGAAGACTTCCACTGGGCCTGAGAAAGATTCAAAGCAAAGGAAGCCTCCGCCAGTGGCCCATGCACACGGAGGGCAGAGCCAGAGCGGAGTCCATGGATGCTTTTCTCCTTTACTGAAGAAAAATAAAAGAAGAAGGAAGAGGAGGAGGAGGACGAGGATGAGAAAGGGTAGGAAGGGTTGGAAGAGGAGGACGAAGAGGGGGAAAAGAGGTTGGAGGAAGAAGAGGAGGATGGAAAGGAGGGGGAAAAAAGAGAGAGAGACTGCTGGGTGAACACCAGTAAACCCTGTGTTCCCAGATGCTGGTGAAAACTTAGTAGACCAGGTGGACGGGAAGCGAAAAAAAACAAGCAAATAAACTCTACTCTGGGGAGAGGGGAAGGAAAACTCTTCTGAAACCAGACCATCAGAGATTTTCTGCTGCTGTCTGACCCTACTGTCTTCGCTGTGACTCTTCTGCCTCAGGCATTCAATAAACAACTATTAGGTATTACAGATGTAATTATTTAAATTTGCTTGGAAATTACGGAGATGGCCTTATAAACTCTTTCAGTCACACAAACTATAATGTGGAACATTTTGGATGGGTATAATTCCTCAAGAAATTAAATATATGCCAGGCGGTTTTTAGGTGGTTTTACAGCCACTTAGGATATGAAATACAATTCCATTAAAGAAAATATTAACTGTTGGAATAAATTCGGTAAAACATGTGCTCCTGAGAAGGACAAATTGCAATGTAAGCTCTGTATTCATGATCTTAATTATTTTTTGTTACCGATTAAATTCCGGTTTTGGCAGTCTCAAATGACCCTTCAGAGTGTCCAATAATGCTACCTGAATTCAAAAATACATTTTTAACACTTATTCCAGGAATATTCTTAGAAGAAATTAATATTACATAGAATTGCATGTAAATATCAGTATATAGGGCATGCTCAAATGATTCATCAGTGTAACAATTATAGCAAATTGTGCATACAAGTTGACAGAATGTTTTAGAATAAAAGAATATAAGGTGAAACCAGTGATAGATGTAAGAACTAAAATCAGATCCTACTTTGGGAGAATATTGACAAAGCTTTAGAGTCACTTTTACACTATTGAGAAAGTGTGAATTTATGCTGAATAATGAATGATATTGTAGGTTATGTTGATTTTCTTAGATTTGATATTAACTGTGATATATTGAGAGGTGCTTTTCTTAGGACATGGAGAGGTTGGTAAAAATATATAAATATAACACTATTTAAAATGTTGAATTTATATGGTGAGTAATGAGTGATAATTGCACCATTCCATATTTTTACATGCTTGAAAATATGTCTAATGAAAAAGATTTGGTGAAAACTTTCTAGGAGGAATTTTTTGATTTGCATACCAGATTCATTGTCCTCTGGTCTCTCAACAGCTTCTAAAAATTGAAACCAAAACATTTTCCTGTGTCTATGTTAGAGAATTCTAGGTCCAGGCAATAAAAACAGAAAGAAAAAGAAAAACAGCTCTAGCAACTACTAGCTCTTGGAAGACAGGACTATGAACAAACTAAACCAGCTCACTTTTTAGGAGTATCCAGTTCCTCATCAAGGTTCACTTCAAGACCCTCATCTCATTGTACCTAACCAGTCGCGGGAAATGAAAATCAAAACCACAATGAGATATCACCTTATACGTGTCAGGATGGCTATTATTGACAAAGATAAGAAATAAAAATGTGCTGGCAGATGTGGAGAGAAGTGAATATTTGCACACTGTTGGTGGATGTATAAATTGGTGCAGCCACGAGGGAAACATATGACTATATGAAGATTCCTCAACATATTAAAAATAGGACTGCCACAGAATTCAGCAATGCCATTTCTAGGTATTTAACTGAAGAAAAGAAAAACACTAATTTGAAAAAAAATATATATATATATGCATCTCTATGTTAATTGCAGAATTATTTATAATAGCCCAAGTCTGGAAACAATCCAAATGTCTATCAACAAAAGAATAGATAAAGATGTGCATGTGTGTGTGTGTGTGTGTGTGTGTGTGTACACACACAGGCTTCCCCCCACCCCCATATATAAAATGAGACATTAGTCATGAAAAAGAATGAAATCTTGCCATTTGTGACAACATGGACGGGCTTAGAGAATATCATGCTAAGTAGAATAAGCCTGACAGAAAAGACACATACCACACGATTCACTTATATGTGGAATCTAAACAAAACAAAACAAATACAACAGAAATAGAGTCACAGATACAGAGAACAAACAGATGGTTGCGAAAGGAAAAGCAGGTAGGGAGATGGGTGAAATAGGTGAAGGGGATTAAGAGATAGAAACGTTCAGTTAAAAAAATCTTTTTTACATTTATTTATTTTTGAGAGAAAGAGAGAGCACGAGTGGGGGAGAAGGAGAGAGAGAGAAGAGGGAGACAGAATCCGAAGCAGGCTCCAGGCTCTGAGCTGTCAGCACAGAGCCCAACGTGGAGCTCAAACTCACAGACCGTGAGATCACGACCCGAGCTGAGGTCAGACGCTTAACCGACTGAGCCACTCAGGCGCCCCAGAACCTTTCAGTTATAAAAGAAATAAGACACCGGGATGTAATGTACAGTTTATAGAATATAGTGAATAATATGCTAACCATTTTATGGGATGACACATAACTAGATTTATTGTGCTGACCATTTTGTAATGTATATAAATATTGCATCACTATGTTGTACACCTGAAACTAATAGGATACTGTATGTCAATTACTCTTCAATCAAAAATAAAGCATTCAAGTCATAAACGGAAAACTCCCATCCAATATCTTGATTTTTCAATGAGGTCCTAAAAACCCATAAATAACTTCCCCTAATTTTCTCTTTTTAAAACAATACCAAAATCTATCAAGGTGCCTTATTACTGCAATAAATCTAACAAATTATCTTTGCTTTAATAAATGGTTTTTTGATAGTTAGTTTGAAGAACTGGCAGTTGACATTTCTCATAGCTGGTTCATTACGTTAGGACACAATCACTAAATATAATGCATAAATCTTAACTGGATCTTAATGCAGAGAAAAATAAAATTCTTTGTCGTACCAGTAAAATTTAAATATTATATGGAAATTTTGTGGATATCAAATATCATATGGATATGACATGATGGAATTTTTGTTTAATTGGTGTTACATAGATTCATAAATTATGTGGAAAATTGTTTTTATTTAGGATGTGCGAAAATATTTTTTGAAAAACTCTTATTTTTTAACTGTGGTTATGTACAGTTTATTTATTATATCTATCTTTTTGAAACCAGTTGGCACATGATATTACATTAGTTTCAGGTATACAGCATAATGATTCAACAACTTTATACATCATGCTGTGCTCACCACAGATGGAGTTCCCATATGTCACCACGAAACGCTATTACAATACCATTGACCCTATTCCCTATGCTGTACCTTTTATTTCCGTGACTTGTTCATTCCATTACTGGAAGCTTGTATCCTTCACTCCCTGTCACCCATTTGTGTATCCCCCCCACTCCCTCCCCTCTGGCTAGCTATTATTTATTTTCAGATGGTATAGCAAAACAAATGATATGTATATAAAAAAATTAACTATGCAGAAAATTGTTAAAATTCTTTAACGTAGCTGGAGGATAACATGAGTGCTTATTATTTTTTAAATATAATTTGTTGTCAAATTGGCTTCCATACAACACCCAGTGCTCATTCCAGCACAGGCCCTCCTCAGTACCAATCACCCACTTTCCCCTCTCCCCCACCCCCAATATGAGTTGCTTATTATATTAGTTTTCAACCTTTGAAAATGCCATTACAATTTTTGGGGAAAATTTCCCACCCAAAGCTTTGTAGAAACACATGCCAGCTTTATAGATTTCTGATTGTTCATAGTGCTTTTAAGATAGTTATTTTGAGCATCCTGATGTTTACTGAAAAATCTTGCGTTTTGATATCTTTGGTCAAAATAGAAAGTATATATTTGCAATATTCCAACAAAGAGCTTTTCTAATTTTCTCAAATTCTCAAACTTAAAATCTGAACAAAAAATATTCACACGCACACACACACACCCCACATATATTACAATCAAGCATTACTTGCTTTTAATATTTCAAATCAGAGAGGAAGGGCCAAACCATACACATACCTATTTTAGCCTTTAATGGGGAAAGAAGGTATTTTAGAAGCTTGAAAATGACAGAGCTTTTTGCTGAAACACTCCATGAAACTCATGAATTACAGCCTCTGTGCTTCCATAGAGTTATTAAAATTTGAAAAGGAGAGAAGGGAAAAGAAAAATAAAAAAAAATAGTTTCCATCCTAGTCTACAAAAAAGGATTAAACATCATGGCATTGACATCTGGACTTTCAAGCAGGTGAATAGAAGGCCTACCCAGGATTGACAGTCCACTGACTTATATTTAATTCAAAATTACTATTCCCGTCATCTCACATTCCAGAGAAAGCGACAATCTGGTGTCACAAATGCTGAATGTGAGCAAGATTGTCACACAAAGGCTAGTGCCATATGTCAGACTTAAAATAGAAACATAATTTTCTTTTTGGGCATGGATGACAAAATGTCCAGTAATAGTGACTTTTGTTAGCATTTGCAATGCTAAATAATTCTAAGAAAATTATCATGGCTATGGTTTTCACTTTTTAAAAAAATATTTTTTAACATTTATTCATTTTTTAGAGACAGAGAGAGACAGATCATGAGCGGGGAAGGGGCAGAGAGAGAGAGGGAGACACAGAATTGAAGGAGGCTCCAGGCTCCGAGCCGTCAGCACAGAGCCCGACGCAGAGCTCGAACTCACAAACCGTGAGATCATGACCTGAGCCAAAGTCGGACGCTCAACTGACTGAGCCACCCAGGGGCCCCTGGTTTTCATTTTTAATACAGCATAATTTTAGCATGCATTTATCATGAATGGATAATTTTATCTAGGTAGAATTAGATATAAACATACATATATACATGTATATATAAATATGTATGTGTTCATGTATAAAATATATATACACAAATCATGTGTGTGTACACAAATATATGTATGTATTGTGTATTATATACACTATATATGCCTGCATTATATATTATTTCCACATAAATATATATGCACGTATGTGTATGTGGAGGACAGCCCCAACAACAAGGAAATTTGACTCAAAGGTCAGTAGTGCCTGTTCCACACATTTAAAAATTTGAGGACCCTGTTACTCATTAAACATACAAGAAGGCTGCCTTTTTGTAAGAATTATATGCTTGGAGTCAAGAAATTTTGGGGATAAGATTGCTGTCTTAAAGGTTTACATATCTGTAATTCTAAAAGAACGAGCGCTGGGATTGAAGAAGAGAGTTAAGGAGATTTATGTATACACAACCAACACAAAATCAAGGCTATTTACGAAATGTGTCTGAACAGAAACTATGTTCTGAAATCCATTAGTTACCTATTGCTGCATAACACATTCTAGAAAAGTTAGCAGCTAAAAGTTGTCTCAGTTTCTGTGGGTCAGGGGTGGAAACAGCTCACCTGGTCCACTGCTTCCGGGTCTTCATAATGTTGCATTGAAGGTTTTGCCTGTGGGTCTTATTTGAGGCTCAACTGGAAAAGAATTTGCTTCTAAACCCATACTGTTGTTGGCTAAATTCCGTTCTTTGTGGGTTTTTTGGCTTGAGGGCTTCAGCTTCCGAGGGCCTTCAGCTGGAGGCCACTCTTAATCCCTAGCCTCCTTTTGGGAGGAGGCTGACCTCAGATTCTTGCCCTTGACTCTCTGCAAGATGGCTGCTTGCTTCATGAGAGCTTGTAAACCAAGAAGGCAGTAGACATGTTCTGCTAAACATGTTACCATTTTTATAACCTAACAAATATAGAGTGGCATCTCATCACATTTAACATGTATTTCTGGGAGTAGTAAGTGAAAGGTCTCACCCCTGCTCAAATACGGGATTACACAAGGGCATGAATATCAGGATGCAGAGACCAGTAGGGTCATCTGAGAATCTACTCGGCACTAAAAAGTGAAAGAAGTAATCGATGCAGAGTATCTCCTGCGCCCTCATTCACTAGAATCAGAACATTATAGACAGAAGGTAGGAAATAAAGAATATCAATCTTAGATGAAATCACCAGAACGGCATACAGTGAGTTAATTGTAAGTAGAGGAAATTGCTAGATTAGCCAAGGATTATGTATTGCTTGGTACATTGAATAAAGTGGCCTCTAAAGTAACAGTTAGGGTCGATGATTTCAGAAACAAACCAACGTTTAGATCAATAAGAAGTCTAAATGTGTTAACGTGTCTTAATATAAGCTGTTATATTAGAACATAGTTACCACTTACCTGTATTAAATATATTTTAATCACTTTAAATCAATTATATCAGATATTTTAGGATTTAAAAAAATGCTCAAATTTAATGGTTTATGAAATACTGTTTCCCTTTTGCTTTGGCACTGATTAAATATACCTGGATTTAGTAAAGAGGCATATTGACTAAATTGACTATATATGTTCAAATTATTAAATTATTATATATCACATTATTAATACAATGCTCTGAAAAGTTGAAAAGGAAAAAAAAAGGCAAAAAGACAGAACAAGAGAAAATTCTGAGACTAATAGGGAGGAGCAGACAAGAAAATTTCTGTTAAAATTATGATGGATAATTTGATAAAATCAGAAAATTATATTTGAATAAGAATGAATTATGACAGCTTTAGGAAATACTTAGCATTTTCCACAAAACTTTCTTTTTTTCTATTCTCTTCTATGTCTCATCGAGATCTTACTAGGTTTGTTATGTAAGAATATTATGTGTTTATGACTAATAATGAGTAAGTGTGTGTCCTTAATGGGACTTACGATCTTCTTTTATGTTTCCTTCCTACAGTCTTCACATTTAATTATTCATATCTAATCACATGTAATCATTCTCCAGCCTCTTGTTTTGCCATTTAACATATTTATGATGCAGAAAAAATGGAGAAATGAACTTCAAATATGTGTTTTCAGCCCTGATTCCACTTTTAAGGACTTTTTTCCTCATTTTTACTCTATCTTTTGGAAATATCTCAGAGGCATGCGAAACCTCACCTGTCCATAGTGAGCCTCTGTTTTTGCTGTCAGTTCATGACCTGTCCCAATAGTCTCTATTTTTATTAATTAATTTTAATTTTTTAAACATTTATTCATCTTTGAGAGATAGAGTGAGACAGAGCATGGCGGGGGGGGGGGGGGGGCGGAGGCGCAGAGAGAGAGGGAGACACAGAATCCGAAGCAGGCTCCAGGCTCTGAGCTGTCAGCACAGAGCCTGATGTGAGGCTCAAACCCACGAAGTGCAAGATTATGATCCGAGATGTAGTTGGATGCTCAACTGACTGAGCCACCCAGGTGCCCCAATAGGCTCTATTTTAATAAATTGTAGCCAAATCCAAGTTCCAAGGCAGAAAGTTTGAGGTTCTTTTCCCATGTCCCTTTCCCATTCTTTTTATACCCAATCACTCATTTTTTTTTTTTTTTTTTTTTTTAGTCTCTTCTCTCTGTATCCCTATAGATGCTTCCATAGCTACATCTGCACCCTATGGCCTCTTCTGTGGTTGGAAGTTGAACACTTAACTGTACTTTTTATGATATCTACCTGGATGTATAATAATCAAATCAAACTTAAAACACCCAGTCAGTACTTGTAATCGTCCTCCACAAACCCACCTATTTCTCACCAGTCTTCTATTTAGTTGATAGCTTCACCATCCGCTCGGTTGCTCAAACTACAAATTGAAATGCAATGCGTTGATTTGTGTTACTTGTTTTGTTTCTTCATGCCCAACGTCTAGTCATTCAATGAATCCTCTAAGCACATCTACATTGCCTTCCAGATCTGAGGACATGGCACCATCTCTACTGCTAAAATCTAGCCTGGGCCACAGTAAACTTGTATCTAGTCATTTATAGTTGAGATTGAGTTTTCCAAATAACACATGTGACTATGTCACTCTTTGATTAGTATCTACTGACATCACTGATCCCCTAGTAGCTTACGATTGATATCAGAATACAATTCAGGGATGCCTGGGTGGCTCAGTCAGTTATGAGTCCGACTTCTGTTCAGGTCATGATCCCGCTGTTCATGAGTTCAAGACCACGTTGGGCTCTGTGCTGACAACTCAGAGCCTGCTGTGTCTCCCTCTCTGTCCCTCCCCTGCTCACCCTCTGTCTCTCTTCTTTCTCTCTCAAAAGTAAATATTAAAAATAAAAAGAATTTAAAAGAATGCAAATTTCTCACCTTGACTTAAAAAACATAATAATCTCATTCATCACTATTTATTGGACCTTCTAATCCTGTCCTTTCTGTTTCTCTGCCTCAGCCACACGTGCTGTGGTAATATAAGTAATGGACCCCAAATTTGTGTTTGTCCTAATTCCTACAACCTTTGAATGTTACCTTACAGGAAAAATAGACGTTGCAGCAATAATTAAAGATCTTGAGATGGGTGATTATTCTGGATTCTCTGAATGAGCCATCAGGTCAATCTCAAATGTCCTTACAATAGGGAGGCAGATATAGATTAGACCACAGAAGAGAAGGTAGTATGACCATGAGACAGAATCTTGAGTGCTGTGGCTATAAACCAAAGAATACTGGCAGCCACCAGAGCTGGAAGAGGCAAGGCCAATGCCAAGAAATGGGATCTTGCTTAGAGCCCCTGGAGGGAGTGCGACCCAGGTGACACCTTTATTTTAGCCCAGTGACTTTAGATTCCTAGTGCCCAGAACTGTGTAAGAATACATTTCTGTTGTTTCAAAAGACTACGTTTGTAGTAATTTGTAACAGCATCCTTCAGAAACTGTACCCTTACCTTCTTCTATGCAAGTAGTTTGCATTTATTACTTTGATTCTGAAAGTTAACTGAGGTCTTTACATAGATGGCTCCTTCTCATCAATTAGGTCACAGCTCAAAAGTTTCCTTTCAAAACAGCTTTTCCTAGACACCCTGGGTAAATAACACCTGTCTCCCAAACACCTTCAATTATAGGAATCACTAGACGCTCCCTTTCCTTTCTTAGAAATGTGCCTTTCACTCAGAGTGTGCCTTATCCACCGTGCGTTCAATGTCTGTCTTCCCCCACAAGAAGGTAAGACCTTTGTGGCGTACAGTTTTAACTTTCAAATTGTCTTAAGATCAGTTAATTTTACTATCTGAAATATTGTCCTCAGAATAAGTTATTGAATAATGAATAAAACTAGGTTCACTGAAACCATGTCTGTTTTCTATCTTTCCCCTAAAGTTTGGCTATGCTCCATCACATTTGTTATGGGAACGTTGCTATGGATATTTTGTGATTGTATATTTCCCACCCCACTTAACTCTTCCAATTATTGCCACTAAGGACTGATTAAGAAAAAAATAAATAAGAAGCAATTATATGCACTGCCTTCTGCAGCATTAATGAAGTTTTAAATTTCTTCTGTGAAGAATAACATAATTATGCATTTCTTTAATTACCATCATGTCTTATTTGTTTTTGTAGTAAATTCACATAAGCAACCATTGATATTGTTGTTCACGTAATGAAAATTCTTTGAACTACGTGCTATCAGATTTTTATTAATTTAATCTCATTAGTTGAGTGATGCATCTTGTTTTTCTCTCTCCCTATTATTCCACTTCTAACCTAAGCAGTTTCCAGACTTCATAATCTTCACCGCAGGGATATTCGCCATATAGAAAGCAAACAAACTTGATTAGATTAGCAGCTGCTACCTTTTAAAAGTTTCAAGTATAACAAATAGAATGCAGTAGGTTTGACTAGGGATGGAGGGATGGGGAGAGTGTTAAGGGCTTTTAGGACAATATGAAATGAGATCTTTTTCTTACCTGACTAGGAAGGGGATAGAGATCTGCATGTCTTTCTACCAGACGGTGAATATATAGATAACAGGACTGTAGGTGTTCCCTAGAATCATCAAAGTTTCCCTTGCCCCATGAGTTGGCCCCAAATGGAAGATTTCCAGAAACCTGATGGGAACTTTCCAGATAGCCCAATGTGTTTCTTGGTGGTAATTTATAGGAACTAATCACCATGATCAAAGAAACACCAAAGTACTTTGGAGATATTTATAAGAATCCAATATGGTTGTACAGTCCTTAAGCAGACAGTTCTAATCATAACTGGGATTGAATTTCCCATTAGCTTATTACAATGTAGTTTCTGAATTAAAGAAACTAGATTTTTAGGTAAATCTAAAAATGAGTAAGTCATTTATGAGAGGTGAGTCTGAATGAACATCAAGTGCTAAGTCAAAGCTCACATTATATTCATTATCTGAAGTTATAGAAAATGTCTGACATTTGAAGGTCATGTAAGAAAGAGTCTTCGAAAAAATAGAGACTGCTTTACATATATTTACACAAAATTGAAAGAACTGCATATTTCTCTATCGAGGTTGAAAGTTTAGAGAATAGTGGAGATTGTTGTGTATTCAACTGCTTCTTATTATTTGTGACTATTTCTTGCTTCATTACTTTTCTTTAGAAAGAGGTAATAAATGCAAAATCTTCTGTCAAAACTCAATCTTTGCTCTTACATTACTCAGACCTGATTTCAGCATAAATGTCATGCACTATGTAATGTGCATTTTTCAATAGAGCTGAACACAGACTTTTTTAAAATTGAAAGAAAACGTACCTACTTGCATTTTTCCTACTCAAAGCCATGCGATCCTGTTTTTCTGATGCGAGCATTATGTGTCCTGTAAAAAATACAGTTCATATACACATGATAAACTACAAAGATATTGTTCGAAAATAGTGGGAAACTTTTAATGATATCATACCAAAACACACTACCCAGAAATATAACTTGCATTTAGAAACTTCCCACATGGGAACTATGGCAGCAACTTAATAGACCTTCTTGGCTGATCCCAAAGTGTTTGTACCCACATTGTGAATTCAATAATGGACAATAATGAATTCTTCCCAAACAACCATTGTGTAGCTGTTTGCACATCTTTATGAGAAATTCGTCTTTAAGGAGGAAATTGGAATTCAATATTTAAGACATTTGAAAGGAGAAAGTCAATAAAGTGATAAAGATGAGATAGATGGTAAGACAAAAGTAGTGACCCTGAGTCTTCCTAGGTTGAGTTTGTGCAATGTTGCATAGCAGCTTATTGAGAAGGGCTTTTAAAAGGTTATTATTCTGTTCTACTGAAAGTATTGAGAAACCATTTTTTTTTTCTTAACTGAAAGTTTTCAGCTCTCAAATTTTTCCTGTATGGAGGTTTCTTTAATTTCTCAACTTTGATATAGTACTCTGAGACATGTTTGCCCTTGCTCAGCAGTGTCATGAGTGGGATATGATCTTGAAACATACCAGAGGTCTGTTCTCCTGGGAAAGCAGTAAGGGACCCTGCCGCCTCCTCATATATAGGTGCATTGTTGCTGGGAGAGGACCTTGCACCATCTACAATGGGTATTAACAGCCAGGGAAGCAAGTTTGGTTAGAATTTAGTTCCTTACAGGGAGTGGAGAAGAGCAGGAAGTCCCTAATGGAAGCCAAGATTATTCAACCGGGCAGAAGCAGACATATGACTGCAGGATGTTTATAGATAAAAAAGTAAGTTAGAGGCGTCGGGGGCTCAGTTGGTTAAGTGGCCAACTTCGGCTCAGGTCATGGTCTCTCAGTTCGTGGGTTTGAACCTCTCATCGGTTTCTGTGCTGACAGCTCAGAGTCTGGAGCCTGCTTCGGATTCTGTGTCTCCATCTCTCTCTGCCCCTCCCCAGCTGACACTCTGGCTCCCTCTCTCTCAAAAATAAATAAACATAAAAAAAAATTAAAAAAAATTAAAAATAAATTAAAAATAAAATGTCAGAATCATTTTGAAGCAGCAACAACATAAAAATCTTGACTTTTATCTTTCCCTCTCTATTGTTCCCTTTCCTTCCCTTCTGAAACAATTCAATCCAAAAACTACCCTTTGCAGTTGAGAAAGGTAGGTAGATATCTGCATGATGCAGAACAGTGAAGGTCTCTAAGAGCTTAGTGGGAGTTTAGAGGACAAGCTGAGTGAGGAGAACTTGGAAGGTGTCAAACCCACCTTCTGGCAGAAGTAGGAGAAAGAAACCATTTTGAAATAAGACACAGTATTGTTCAAAACAAGGGTTCCTTTCAGGAGGAACTATTTCACCAGAGCTTAACCTGCTGGCATTGTATCACAACCTAATTGACTCAGGGGCAGTAAAATGCTCAACCTTGGCTTTTTTTCTGGCTTTCTATGTGAAAGAAGAGAAATAAATGACTCCAGCCCACTATTGTCCCAAATAATTTGTGTGTGTGTGGTGGGGGGGGGGGGGGGACGGAGGTGGGAAGTAATACCGAGATGCACTGGTGAAGTGCAGAATCCAGAGGCACAAGTTTACTCCAATCATAGGGAGTAAAGAATGCTTCCCCACTCCCCACATATTACTACTACATTACTAAAGGATTATTTACAGTAGTTCCTTTGCCTCGTACATCATGTCAGACTATCAAGAGAAAATTACAAGACATACTAAAGGCAAAAAGCATAGAGAAATCATCAGAACCAGACTCAGATATGACAGGGATATTGGAATAACCAAAACAGGAATTTACAGTAATTAGATGAATGTGCTAAGGGTTCTATTGGATCAAGTAAACAGCATGCAAGAATAGGTGGGCAATATAGGCAGAGAGATGGAAATTCTAAGAAGCAAAATAAATGCAGGACATCAGAAACACTATAATAGAAATGAATGTCTTTGATGGTAATATTTTAGACTAGATACAGCTGAAGAAATCTCTGAGCTTCTCTCTGTTGAGCAAAAAGAAAAAAAAGAGTAGAAAAAAGCGACATAATATGTACGAATTGTGAGACAATTACAAAAGGTGTAACATACATGTAATAGGAATTTCTGAATTAGAAGAAAGGAACAGAAGACATATTTGAAACAACGTGCCTAAGAATTCCCCAAATTGATATCACGCCCTAAACCACAAATCCAGGAATCTCAGAGAACACCAGAAGGATAAATGTCAAAACAAACAAACAAAAAAACAAACAAACATAAAACCTTCAGTTTGCCACATTATTTTCAAGTTACGATCAAAGTTCAAAAATCTTGAAAGAATTCAGAGGGAAAAACAAACACCTTTCCTTTGATGAACAATGATAAGAATTCTCCTCAGAAACCATGTAAGCAAAATAAAATATTTAATGTTGAGAAAAAGCAAAACAAACAAAACAACCAAATCCACTAGCTTTAACAGAGTCAATACTTTTATGTAAATCTATATTGTCTTAACATAGATTTTAATATAATCTTTAACATAGACAATATTGTATATAATCTTTGATATAGATATAAATAAAATGTCTTATTATATTTTTATCTTATCCTTACAGGTCACTGGCTCCAAAATGAATCTTCTACAAAATGTATTATCTATTCTATCCATTTTTCCCTATTTAATGTCATTCAATGCTTCCAAAAATGACTTAAGTTTCTGAATATTACATGCAAGGTTTTTTTTCTTCATTCATGATTTTCATGAATATGAAAAACTTTATTTTTTCATATAAATCCCAATTTTCTGCTCTGTGCCTACACTTTTTCTTTCCCTTTGGTATATCCTGGAGAGTTCTTTTTCTTTTCTTCTCAAATAAGCACACTAACATTACAAGAACCACTTAGTAGGTTTCACCTCCTTAATAAATCCTCACTTGAATTTTCCAAAGAGTTAGAAACTCTCCTTCCTTCTCCCTAATTCTTCATCATGTACATTTTTATATTATATCCGGAAAACCTAAGCATTGTTTATTTTTATATTTTTAATTACAAGTCTACCTCTCAAACCAAAAAAGGGATAAAAACAGATAGTGACCTTTTTGCACATTATTAGTGTTTCTATTTATAGAAAATGTGCTTGTTAGATAGTGGATACTCATTAAATGGTTTATTTTTGTGGAACTTGAAGTACAAGATATACCTCTGCAAAAACCAAGAAAAACAATTTCATTTTTTTGTGAGGTAATATTTTAAAAATGCAGTGTCTGATTCAAGGTTACAATATTTATTGTCTAATTTTGTTGACAAGCATCACTTTCCCTTGAAAGTTTTGTATAAATAAACAAAATGCATATATTCTCAATAATTTTAATTTATCCTTTCAACTCTGATTGCAATTCAGTGAAACCAAATTCCCAATGTTAAAAGTTGTCTAGAAATTTCAAGAAGAAAATAATTGAAAAGCTTAAGTGAAGCACTTCCTCGGCATATTGACTTCATACATACAGAATATCAAAGCTTAATTATCATTATTTTGATAGCACTGCTTATCATGGCTCTGATGACAGTAAAAGATTTTCATAGTAAGCAATAGAAATCCATATTAACATATGTAATAATTTTTGCTTTCTTGTCTATTAGATTTGCCCTTGTTGGACAGTACTGTTTCCATTTCTATGTTCTTTACTTTCTGTCAAAAATATTAATTAAATCATTTATGATACCACAGATGGAATACCAAAATCATTCGTCAATGTCCATCTTATGGATTGAATAATACGTCAGTAAAACATAAAATTTTGCATGTTTTCAATTCCATTCTATTTAAAGACTGTGCCTTTGATCACAAGTGTGATTGCTATGGTGGAAAGGAGAGAATTTGACCTACTTTAGTCTTTATTCTCTGAAGTATTGGTATAGGGAAAACATGGTAAAGAAAATTTTCCAACTCTTTCCCAGCCCATAACACCCCCTCTGGATCTTTCCCATACACTTAGAAAATTATTGCTCTAAGATTGGCACTTCTTTTTGTATTGTTCCGTAATCTCTGGAATTTATTCAAAAGTCTAACCCTGTACTATGTAGAACCATGGATCCAACTTAAATCATTTTTACTAGGGAAAAAGGAGACACGAGGCATTTATCTTTGTTTGTCTTGTTGGGTTTTATTTTACTTTTGATCTATCATACAATTGGATTGCATGTTATGTTACTTTACTGACAATCACTTACAAAGTACTTATTTTATCTTTAAATTCTAAATACTCTAGGCTGAAAGAAACGTTAAATTGTTTGGTAGACCCATATGCCTTTTCCCCATTTGTGAATTGTTTCTGCAATTCCTCCTGAATGATCGGATCATTAAGCCATGTTTCACATTTTCTTCTAGTAACCCATTCCATGTTTAAAGCTCTCTCAAAATATGGGCCACTGAAATAATTTCTCTGAGGTTGTGATATAATCATTGTAATAACTAATTATGGCCTCAGTCTGGAAGGGACATCCAGGTTTATTAAGTTATTTTAATGTATTTTGCTTTTAATTTTTTGCTACAGCTTTTCATATTTTAGCTTGCGTTCATATGTACAAAATACAAAGCAGTTGGTTATAGTAAATAAATTGACTTGCTACTAACTTGTATGTTGTTAAATTATATGTGTAGTTATATGTTTTATATAAATATAATTCGTATTATATATATAAAAACTAAATTTTAAAAACTTGTAGTTTTACATGGTCTTTTCATCCCTCCCTCACTCCCTTTACTACACAGACAGTGAATATAAAATTGTAAGAGTAGCATGCCATCTAGTGAATGCTTTTTGCTTGTTTTATCCTTCTTTTTAAAATGTATATGTGACAATATTAGTAAAATTTTGCATAGTAAGAGAAAACCATTTTTGGGTAGGTAAGTCTAGTTCATAATTAAGTTTACTATTTAAACTTGCAGGGACTGTTTACTTGTTTACTATGTAAACATAACCATCTTTCAGTATATTATATCCCATCAATATGTTCCAGACATAAATAAAGATTTAGTTTCCATTAAAAAACAAAACAAAACAAAACACTATGTCCTTAAAGAAACACTTAACTGAAAACAAAAGATGTTTCTAAATGCCAACAAAAAGCATTGTGATACCATGGGGATCTAAAATCAGAGATAATTGTACAACAAATATTTACATTGTTTCATATAAAATTTACTATTGATTCTCTTGACATCATAAAGATTATCATTTGTGACTAAATATTTCCACACAGGTCTATTTAACCAAGGTCAGAATATGTTCTGCAATGCAAATAGTGCTTGAGAGTTCCTAGGTTATGACAGAAATATAGAGTCCATTCTTAAAAAGGAAAATGTACAAAAACCTCCCTCTGTGATGAAAAGAACTAGCTTAATAAGTGAAAAAAATAAAATACAATCACTGAAAATCAAGTAAAAGTACATGAGTGCTTAACAGATTGTGAAAAAGTCTCAAAACAATTATAATTAACAATATTCATCAGTGTATTATTAATTAATCACATATCTTATTTGGATTGTTGACATCCATGAAGTATAAAAAAAAAAAAATCTTACCATCAAATTTGCCACATTATGTACTGACTAAAAGCAAAATCTTTGGCCCAGAGTATCCAGATTGAGATCCTATGCTTATCACTTGTGAGTTTTGTGACCTTGGAAAAATATCCTAACTGGACCTCAGTTTTCCCATCTGTAAAATGGTGTAGTGACATTACCTAACTCAAATAATTATTTTGAGGATTAAATAGAGTGAATGCAACAGTACTATGTACAAAGTATCGTATAAGTCTTAGTTACTTGTAATTTACTAAAACCTTTTACCCTAATAATCTGAAATTTAAAAAAAAAATCACTTTTACTTGTATTAATGTAAATCCTTATGAAAAAATCTTTCAGTCAAAAGTAGGATGTCATAAAATCTGGCTCGCATAGAAGATGACATAAAAAAATAAAACCTATTTATCATAGACATCCCAGTAAACCCAAGTTTTGTTTTTCCATTTTTTTCCTTTGAATTGTCAGTATAAAATATCTGTAAATTCTGATGTAAGCCTTAGTTATTACAATCTCTATTTATTACAAGCTTGAATCAAACTAAAATGCTAAATCATTGCAAACATTTTAACCCATTGAGGATTCAGATTTTATTCATCTTATGTTATAGAGATAATGCGAAATTCAACAAAACTAATGGAGCTAGTGTTAAAATATTTGCTTAAAAGATAATGTAAGAAATGTGGTCACAATTGGCTTATGAAATCTGTATGTACCTGTCTTATATGTAAGAAATATATATTAAGTTTTTAAGGTATATATCTTCCTTGACTTACAACGGGGTTATGTCCAATACATCAGCTGTAAATGAAAAATGTCATAAGTCAGAAATACATTTAATATACCTAACCAACCAAACGTTATAGCTTAGCCTAGCTTACGTTAAACATGCTCAGAACACTAGACTAGGTTCGGCAAAATCTTCTAACATGAAACCTATTTTGGAATCAAGTTTTGACTATCTCATGTAACTTATTGAATACTGTACTGAAAATGGAAAAAAGAATGGTTGTATGCATATAGAATAGTTATAAATGTTAGGGTTACTTCCCCTCATTGTCACATGACTGACTGGGGGCTGTGGCTCCCTGCCCTTGTCCAGCATCATTAGAGAGCATTGACCACATATCCCCAGCCCAGGAAAAGATTCCAAATCAAAGTACTGTTTCCACTGAAGGTGTATTGCTTTTGCACCATCATTAAGTTGAAAAGTTGTAAATCAAAACATATTTAAGTCAATGATCATCTGTATGTATTTTTAAATATCTCTGATAATAGTTCTTTTGTTTTTTTTTTCAGATAGACTAGTACTGTAAATAAAAAACACAAATATTTCCTTAAAACTAGCTATAAGAACCATGAACATTGAGACAGCAATGTTCTTATTTTACTCTATTTAAATCTATAACACGAAAGAAGAAAACTAAGACTAAGGGCCTATTTTATATTCGATTCAGAGTATAACTTGGTGCAAATATAAATTTCTTTTTATCAAGGTAAATGAAAATGAAGAGATTGTGTGTGGGGGGGTGGGGTGGGTGTATGCGTGCGCGTGGGTGCACACGCGTGTGTATATGAAACAATCTATGGATGTTCAGGAAATAACAGTAGGCCAATCTCAGGAAAGTATTAATCAAAGGAACACATAGATTGACCTAAATATTGGCCTTTAGCTCCATGTTTTAAGAGTCATATTCCTCATAATTTAAGTAAAAAGTATTTTTTCCCAAAATTAAGGAGAGTTTTTGAAATTTGATCAAATTAGTAACCAAAGATGTTAAATTGGCATTGTATATTTCCAGACAACACCATATTTGATATTATTTCTTAATGACATAAATTTTGCTGGAATCACTCAGGCTAGGCTTAGACTATTTTTGCTTTGGTTCACATTCTGATTATGTATTTTAATTAACACAGTTCCTATTATTCTGTGCATTACTTTTTGTATTATCCACCTATTTAACCATGTTCTCTTTCCTAATAACTTTATAGAGCAAAATTTGAACAACTGAACATACAGTGGCATTGAATCCATCTATTACTAAAAACTTCACTATCAACTAAACTGTTCTAGATTTTCTGTTAGGCAAATAAAGACATCGATGTTGAAGAATGTCAAATGAATATACTAGTTTAGGTGCTCCAGAAGAACAGAGAAAGTTTTTATAAAATCACATTATTGGAAGACAGCATAAAAAAATATGCTCAAAGAAAGTAACACTTACTTTAAAGCATTATGGATGGATGAAAACAAAACAACTAAAAACGATTTTCTCAGTGAATGAGATCATAAAGTGAAAAGGATACTTGGGTTCAGAAAAGTCTTTAAACATATATTTTTTGTTTCAAAAGCACACATCTCTTGTTTTCTGATTTATTTACATATATTTACATATTAATATATATGTGTAGCTATCCTGATATAGCTGAAGAATGTGAGAATTTTATTTCAAAAATGTGATAAAATATAACTTAATTATAATGACAGATTGCTGATTTTAATGTGTACTATATAATTTAACATGGTACATGTAAGAATGTTGACAGGCTTTTTGCTGATTAGATGAGTTATATTTGTGGAAAAATAAAGATACAGAGCCACGAGAATTGTGGAATGCCTTCTGAATTGTCTGTTTTTAGTAAATTAATATGATTTGTATTGACATTATTTATGTCCCCCTAAAAAAATAAATCAAATAAACACAAAGCCTCCAAATGTCAAATCTTACCAAACAACTGAAATGCAACCAAGAGCAAATTAAATTAAAAGGTAAAGAAATTTGGGGTGCCTGAGTGGCTCAGTCGGTTAAGTGTCCGACTTTAGCTCAGGTCATGATCTCGGGGTCCATTAGTTTGAGCCCCGCGTTGGGCTCTGTGCTGACAGCTCAGAGCCTGGAGCCTGTTTCAGATTCTGTGTCTCCCTCTCTCTCTGACCCTCCCCCATTCATGTTGTGTCTCTCTCTGTCTCAAAAATAAATAAACCTTAAAAAAAAGGGGGGCATCTGAGTGACTCAGTTGGTTGAGCATCGGACTTCAGCTCAGGTCATGATCTCGTAGTCCATGTGTTTGAGCCCCGCATCCGGCTCTCTCCTGACCGCTCAGAGCCTGGAGCCTGTTTGGGATTCTGTGTCTCCTTCTCTCTTGACCCTCCCCCGTTCATGCTCTGTCTTGCTCTGTCTCTCTCTGTCTCAAAAATAAATAAACGTTAAAAAAATCGTTTTAAAAGGTAAAGAAATATAAGACAATAATGGTGACAGCCTCAATATTTGTATCACAAAATAAAACACCTTGCCATTAAATAATGTTTTTTTTTACAATTTTGCTGTATTTGAGAAAATACTGATTTGTTATATACAAATGAGGATTATGATTTGTTTTCCAAATTATCAAAGAATGGTTCAAAATAATACAATGAGCAGGACCAGTTTATTTAATTAGATGACAAATTGCATATCAAAAACATTTTCTAAAATACTGCATACATTTTAAGGTTTGGTAGAATCAAGGTTATGACTATTGACCGTAAAGAAACAGGAGAGCAATTTGCTGGAACTAATTACCTTTAGGAATTGTTCTGTGCAAAAATTGGGATTCGATTACTTTCATTTCTGTTTTTTCATTACTTTATTGCTGTGACCTCTGTGATTTCTAACCACTTCTCTGATATTTAGGTAGACAGAATGGATTAAAGTGGAATTAGAAGACAATGTGTCTGATTCTTTGCTTTTCAAATATATCCGAATCACATATTTCATTTCATTAATTCAGAATATTTCCTTTATGAGAATTACGTGATGAAATGGATGGAAAACCTAATGTACTCCAGGCTTGTAGAAAATGCAATAAGTGATTTTGTTTAATTTTTTTTTTTAACGTTTATTTATTTTTGAGACAGAGAGAGACAGAGCATGAACAGGGGAGGGGCAGAGAGAGAGGGAGACACAGAATCAGAAACAGGCTCCAGGCTCTGAGCTGTCAGCACAGAGCCCAACACGGGGTTCGAAGTCACGGACCGTGAGATCATGACCTGAGCCGAAGTCGGACGCTTAACCAACCGAGCCACCCAGGCGCCCCATTTTTTTTTAAATTTTTTTTTAACGTTTATTTATTTTGAGACAGAGAGAGACAGAGCATGAACAGGGGAGGGGCAGAGAGAGAGGGAGAGTGATTTTGTTTAAGTTAGAAGTTCACAGAAACGTTTATGAAACCTGAAAATTAATTAGATATGTGTACTTTTGAATGAAATACATCATTTCACATTTTTAACTCAATTTAAATAATCTGTCAGTTCCAAATGCTACCTGCTTTTGTAAGAGGCATATAATGGCTGCTTCTTACACTCTCCTGATCTATGTATTTATTCATATTTTCTCCTTTTCTTAAAGTCCTAATTAGATCTCATCATGTCAATTATCTTGTAGATTCATCTCTCTCAACTTACAATTCTCAGCTCTTCCTATGTTATGCCTCACTTGGTTAACCCGTTAACGTGTTAAATATCAAGATCACATATTTTGAAAAAAATCTGATTGTCATGAACCTACCATCTTGATGCCCCAAGAAGCGTTGTGGGCGGGGGGGGGGGGGGGGGGGGCGGGGAAAGGCCTCTATTCTCATCTAGAAAACAATTTCTTAATTTTTTTAGTGTTTCTGACTACATCCTTATGCTATGTTTTTTTTTTTTATAAACGACAATTAATAGTTGCCCTTCAGTCCTTGTCTCCTTGTTCCTGTTTCCCTCCTCTCTGGAATATCTTTTTCAACTTTCCTTAGCAGTCTGTCTCTGCTCATGTGTCAAGCCACAAGGGACGCCATCACCTCCATGAAGCCGTGTCTGAAACCTGAAGTCAATCAACGTTACCCCATTGTGCTTCACTGGTTCCGTTTGCCCGTCTTTACCCCAGAGTTCAGTGTGTGTCATCACAATTTAGGAGCCTTTCAGTGGTCAACAGAGAATCAAGTGTTCAATAAAACTGGACTGAGTAAATTAATTAGACAAAAAACATTATGCAGCTCTAGGTGTCGTGCTGTTATTATTCCACTCAAGGACTGAATCACTTTAAATGTAAAATACTCACTTTAATCTTTTCCCAAGGCCTCCAAATCTAATGCATTTTTTTTTTTCAGGAACAATGTTTATTTGTAAGTGTAATTTCCATTAATCACTTCTTACGTTGGACAACTGTACTATCAATCGCCTGCCGATAAAATCATTACTTAGCATGCTTTCGTTTGGGAAGGCTCATTGTTATTCATAAATAAATCACTTATTCTCACATCTGAGAATTTCTATATGGCCATGTGCAGCTAAAAGACTGTATACCCCACACTCTTTCATTCTCTTTTCAGTCTGTTATTCAAAAGGTGGAGGGAAGGCCCCCCTCACTCCTGTTGCTAACATACCCTCCAAGTTAGAATAATATGATTTTGTGTGGTCACATCACTGTATAGACACTTTTAAATCTGGGAAATACTATTCCCTCTAGCAATATTTTTTATGAAAAAAAAATAATTAATGCAAGTTTTTAAAATTTTGGTGAATCCCATCTTTAGAAAAATTAAATCTAACCAAGGAAAAAGACAATGAATTCTTTCCCTAAGGAGATAGATATGTGCTTTTAAAGAAGTAACTTGAATTAACTTTAAATTGCTGTATCTCCTCAGGCTGGAGTAAGTTCCCAAACTAGATATTTAATTGGTTCTTAAGCTCTTTTTTCTAAAATAAAATCATCAAACTCACTCCCAAATGGAATTTGCAACCCAAGGAAGAAAATAACAAAATGAAACAACTTATGTCCACATTATTTCTTTAATTTGCCTCTTTTTACTTCTTATGAAATCTTCAATAATGAGAATCAGCATTGTTTTGTTTGTTGTTTGTTTTTTCTTAAGTGGCGGCATACCTGGAAGGGAATTCCTCTTAAAATAAGGCAATTTTCACTGCGAAAACATACCTTTGGTCAAAAGACCATGGCAATGCAATTTAAATATAAATAAGAATTCTAAACATATTTAGCAGTTGCTGTTAGAGTGATGAGGTTAAATTAAACAGATTCAAGATTAATTACATGTTAACATTTATTTTTTCTGTGGCTTTCCCTTGTCAAATGTATATTGTTCAAATCACGGAAATAGTCATTGTTGAAATTAAAAGGGGACATGAAGTTTTGAAGATTCTGTCTCCTTCTTTTTTATTTACTTATTTATTTTGAGAGAGAAAGAGCAGGAGAGGGGCAGAGAGAAACAAAGAGACAGAGGGAGAAAGAAAATCCCAAGCAGGCTCCATCCACACTGTCAGCCCAGAGCTTAACATGGGGCTAGAACTCATGAACTGGGAGATCATGATCTGAGCTGAAATCAAGAGTCGGAAGTTCAAATGATTGAGCCACCCAGGTGCCCCTCCTTCTTTATATTATTAACAATGACTACATAGGATTATTTTTTTAAAGAAATAAGTCTGTTATTCAAACCAGGAAAACTGGGATTATTCTTTTAGGATATACGTATTGTGGAATGTTTATTCTGTTATATTTGATATAAAATTTTGCCATATGCTCTCTTGGCCCATTCTTCTCTTGCCATCACAACTCCTCACTCTAGGTGGCGCAAAAAAGTCAAGGAAAGGGGTCAACAATATCCTCACTGGTGTCATCCTTAATTTCCAGCACATTCACTATTCCATATGCATGGTGATTAGCTACATTTTATAATTGTCTTAGGAAATCGAGGGTACTAATCATGTTAGCAAAATTTAAGTCTTTAATTATTCTATTGATTCAATATAGATTCTATATAGATGATATAGATATGGATATAGATATAGATATAGACATAATGTGACATAATGTGTGTGTGTGTGTGTGTGTGTATATACACATATCACATTATTTGTAATAATTATGTTTTATAAAGTCACTGTAAACATTAAATTAGCCAACACTAAACTATTGCTTTGGGGAAATATAGGATGAGGTTTCTATGAGCTTTAAGTCGCAATATTTTTGTTAACTTATCAAAACATAACCTTGTTTTATGTATGTTTCTGTTTAATGATACTCTATTCAATATATATTGTTTATTCCTTAACACTGAATTCACTACCAGGAAAACTGTAACATGTAACTGAACAAAGCTTATTTTACACACCTATCTTCTCTATAAGGTACATCACAGCTTTCTCGCATTTAGGAACCCCCGACATTAATTTTTTTTTCGATTTTTTTATCTTTTTGTTTATTTTTGAGACAGAGAGAGACAGAGCATGAGCAGGGGAGGGGCAGAGAGAGAGACACACACACACACAGAATCCGAAGCAGGCTCCAGGCTCGGAGCTGTCAGCAGAGAGCCTGATGCGGGGCTCGAACTCACAGATTGTGAGATCATGACCTGAGCTGAAGTCAGACACTCAACCGACTGAGCCACCCAGGTGCCCCAAAGGAACCCCAGACAGTAATTTAATCCTCCATCTGGCGGCCATTTCATGTTAGTTTTTCTTTTCTTTACGTATTTACTTTTAATTCCAGTAGAATGACCATACAGCGGTATATTAATTTCAAGTGTACAATATAGTGTTTCAACAATTCTATCCGTTACTCAGTGCTCATCACGTAAGTGTACTTCTTAATCCTCATCACCTATTTCACCCATCCCCCACCTATCCACCTCTCCTCTGGTAACCACTGGTTTATTCTCTGTAGTTAAGAGTTTGATTTTGGTTTGTCCCTTTTTTAACTTTTTCATTTGTTTTGTTTTTTTAAATTCCACATGTGAGTCAAGTCGTATGGTATTTGTCTTCGACTTATTTCACCTAGCATTAATACCCTCTAGATCCATTCACATTATTGCAAAGGGCAAGATTTTATTCTTTTAATGGTTGAGTAATATTCCAGTGTGTGTGTATGTGTGTGTGTGTGTGTGTGTGTGTGTGTGTATGAGTGTATGTGTATCACATCTTCTTTATCCATTTACCTATGGATGGATATTTGGGTTGCTTCCATATTTTGGCTATTGTAAATAATGCTACAATAAATATAGGTGTATCTTTTTCAACTGTTTTAATATTCTTCAGGTAAATCCCCAGTAATGAAGCTACTGGATCATATGGTAATTCTATTTTTAATTTTTGAGGAATCTCCATCTGTTTTTCACAGTAGCTGCATTCCCTAGGGGCCATTTTAAATAGGGAAATCAACAACAAGCAGCATTGAAATGTTAAAAATATGGCATTAAATAGGCTGCAAAAGAAGGCACACTTCTTTGTAGTTCAAAAGCTGAAATAAGAAGGCCAAGTGGTGCCTTGTGCCACCTCATCTGAGACCGTGCATATCAGACCCCTCAAACTTCTTTGTTGTTCTGCACATGTTCATGAATGACCATGAAAGTCCTGCAAGTGTTGACTTGGCGGTTACAAATCAATTTTAGCAAGCAGGTAAACTACCAAATTTAGAATCTGAGGAAAAAGGAAGGTTGAATACATATTATATAGAGTAGGAGTATTTGCACACGCTGAATATGAATGCACATACAGAATATATAAACACATACAAATATGTTTATGAATACATATGTAAGCGTGTTTGTGCATGTGTGGCTAAATATGTGTGTATGGAAATATATGTGTATATTTGTATATGACTTTGAGGATTTGAATAAGGAATTAAAAAGATAATTTTTCACAGTTTACAAGTGCTTCTCATAAACATACAGTACTAAGCTTGGCATGAGCTTTAGAGATATTTCTTATAATTCACATATTCTTTCAATAAAATGAATTTATCTCTAGTTTTGTTTTTTCCTTTTTTCTTTTTTTTTCTAGAGAGAAAGCACAAGCTGGAGAGAGGTAGAGGGGGAGAGAGAGAGAGAGAGAAAGAGAGAAAGAGAGAGAGAGAGAGAGAGAGAGAATCCCAAGCAGGCTCTGCACTGTCAGCATGGAGCCCAACAAGAGAGAGAGAGAGAGAGTGAGAGAGAGAGAGTCTTAAGCAGGCTCCACACTCAGCATGGAGTTTGATGCAGGTCTCCATGTCACGACCCTGCGATCATGACCTGAACTGAAATTAAGAGTCAGATGCTCAGCCAACTGAGTTACTCAGGCGCCCCTCTAGCTTTTAATATTATGTAGGTTTAGGGCAATATTTTCTTGAATGAGGATGAACTTCAACATCCTGTACAGGGATTCCTCTCTATGTTCTTAGAATTTCCACAAGATAAAACTAACAGATTTAATTTCCCGAATGTAGAATATGTGCCGTGGCAATCCAAAAGCTAGCCCTCCAAAGATGTCCATATCCTTATCTTCATAATTTGTGAATATGTAAGGTTATATGGCAAAATGAAACTAAGGGTGCACACAGAATTGCTTGCTAATCAGATAACCTTAAAATGGGAGATTATCCTGGATTTTAGCTGTTCGTGGTTTGTATTACATATTAACATGCCTTTATATACTGATTTCCATCATTCCAAATATTATCTCCAGTGATATATTTATATAAACACTGGCTTGCCTTCAGCCTGTATTTCTATCATTGTGATTTAGAGAAAAATGCTTGGCTTGGTTTTATGAAAACAGAAACATCTCTGAAAATTGGGTCCATGTGTTAAGTTCAAGAAGTTTCACATTTTGGCTTTTTTAGTAGCAAACCTTCTCCTCCATACTGACATTGCAGAGTTATGTGCCCTGACAGGCCCCACTTAGCATAGAGAAGTTAATGTAACTTGTGTAAGGTAGGGCGATGAATGTGTTATCACTCTCACAACTAAATCAGAATTCATCTTAGGAAGGAAACTGTGTTTATGGAATGAACATATTTTGATAGGCTGTTTAGAACAATTAAGACCCTGAATGCAGGAGGAGACATCAGAAACCCAAACAATATAGATCTCTGGAATGGAGACACAAAATTAGAAAATATGAGTAACAATGGAGAGATACCAAGCAACCCCATTAGTAATTTTTTGTAGATATTTCATCCTCAGGGGGCAATTTATGGTAAGATTGTGCTGCTTGGTTGAAATAGTCTCAGATTCTGAAGGTCGTTTTGCTGAGAGGGGAGAATAGGAGGCCGATTGGTCTCTCCCTCCCAAATTACCTCTCCCAACCTCCACCATGCACTTTCCACTGAGTTCCAAGGGCAAAGAGACTTTATTAGTGTAATGGAAAATTGTGGAACAATTTTGTTTTTAAAGAAGGAATTTTTATGCACTCTAACTTTGGCTCCTGTCTCACTGGCCACTCTCCCACAAGTTTGCTATTGTAGCAAACTCTGCAAGTCTATGAGTTATATTGATCAAAAGTGAATTACATTGGGAAGTCTTCATATTTGGAGACTCTTAAAAATTTTGTTATTTTTTGTGCCCTTCTTTTTTACATTCTGTGGGTGTTCGTCTTTTGCAGACATGTCTGACAATACATTTTTTCTTATTTAAAGTCAGATGTTAGGTAAACAGGAGGCTTCTGTGTCTAGGCCTACAGACATATCTGAGGTGCTTACTGATGAAGGATTACAGACTTATGAGTCATTTTGCTACCCTCGTAATCAAGGAATCCCCCCACAATTCGTCTTTTCAGGGAAATCTTTTTATCAATGAGACTTATGTGTGTTTTGATAATCCAAATTCTTGAATTCTATTGGAAGTAGTCTGGAGGGTAATGTTGTGGGGAACGACTTGTAAATGTGGCAATGGCTCCAGTAAAATTTAAAGTACACTAAACTATAAAATAGCACCTCCTATAGAATGAAGAAATTTTGTATCTTCCCAACAAATGGATTTCTTTGTAGAGGCATGCTGTGGCCAAAACTTTGGAGATTTATTTTTTTTCAATTTTTAATATTTATTTATTTTGAGAGACGGACATAAAGCATGAGTGGGGGAGGGTCAGAGAGAGAGAGAGAGAGAGAGAGAGAGAGAGAGAAGGAGACACAGAATCTGAAGCCGACTCCAGGATCTGAGCTGTCAGCACAGAGTCTGACACGGAGCTCGAACTCACACATTGGGGGATCATGACCTGAGCTACCCAGGTGCCCCTGGAGAGTAAATTTCAAAATTGTGAATGATGCTACAAAAAGGCTCATGCTTATTAAACAAATACTAGTTGATCTGAGCATGTTTAAGAAAAAACCAAAAAGCCTGAAAATCTCACCTATAAGACATAACCGCCCCCCTCCCCACATCCACCCCCCCCCCCCAACACACACACTGGTAGAAATACCTTAGGTTACCAAGAGATGAGTTGTCCACTCAGGTGTTGAGCTGAAAGGTAAAATCTGTGAATATAAACAAGAAAAAGTAAGCAGTTTTTGCCAAGTGCCTTGAAGGTGAAGAATGGCTATAGAAACTATTCCATTTAGCAGACATTTGTCATCACATGATCCAGTTGAGCTATTCTCTATAAGCTCTGGGAGAAAATATTTCCTTCAGTGTAAGGCTTTTGGAATTTCAAGGAAACGGCATATAAAAATCTTGAATTATTCTTATTACTGCTGAAGATACAAAGACTGGGTGAATATCAGTAAGCCTTAGGCTGATTGTAAGCCAACTGGAAGATGTGACCGACAAGCTGATGCAATGGTTTACCCCCTTCCTTTTAACACACCCATATAATTGTGTAGGGTTCTTTCTCGTGACTCTTCTGCTCACCTCAGAACTTGACTTTGCGAGAAGACAAAGGTTTTACAAGAATAAATAATTCAAATAGTTGTTTTGAGATCCTTATCTTCCTATGTCAAGTTCTGTATCATCTAGAGTTTTGACTCTTCTGATATTTTTTTTTTCTCTTGAGAATTGGTTATCCTGTCCTGTTTTTTAATATATTTAAAATTTTAAATTGGATCCTGGATATTTTGAATGTTATGATGTAGAAAATCTGAGTTCTGATATATTCTTCCTAAGAGTGCTAATATTTTCTGTTCTGTTTTAGCAGGCAATTACAGTTCAACTATACAACTATACAGTACATTTAGCAGGCAATGGACAGTTCAACTATAAAACTCTCTTCTTCGTAGTGAGAAGCAGCTCGAATTTTCATTTTATTTATTTTTTTAACTTTAGCTGGCCTTTTGAAGTCAGTCCCATGTTTGTCTGGTTCAGGGGTCAGCATATATTTGGGCAGAAAATATATATGGAATACTCCCCCTCCTTGGTTCTTTCCTTTCTGACATTTTTCTCTTCAGTTTCGAATATCTGTAATTCCTATGAACGCTGTGGTCTAGTTCTTCAAAAAATGAGACTCTAGGTCTTTCTATTGAAAGACTGCTATTCATGTGTAACTTTGGACTTGTCTCAGGCTAACACCTAAATACAAAGTTAATAGGAAACTTCACCTTCATGTGTTTTTCCTTGTTTCCAAGGTTTAACTCCCCTCCAGTATCTGGGTATTTTTTAAAATATATTTATTTTTCCAGAAAATATATTTCTCTTCTTTCCTTTATTCAGCTTAAATCACTGAAATATATAATTAAAATAAATTTCACATATCATATGCTAAAAAACATACCTCACTAGGATATTATATAGTTGTAATTTGTTATATTTAGGCCTATTTAAATAAAATAAAACAATTGAGAAGGACTTTTGTTGCCATTGTTTTCATGAAAAAAGGCTGAAGGAGGTTGAAATTTCTATTTCCTATAATAAGAAATTGCATGGTAGTTGATGTTCTTGTGGGAAGAGAGAATAAATATGAAAATAAGAGTTATAATTGGCCTAAATAAACAGACCTATAAAAAGGTGGTTTAAATAAAAGGGCACTGAAAATTATTTTTTAGAATATTATATCTACAATTATTGGCTATTCTTATGTATATATAGATATCTAGAAGTACACAGAGATTCCCTGAGATTTGATCAGTTTCTTGAAGCTTCCTCCAGGATAAATAACAATAATAATAGTTTCAATTATAAATTAATTAGTTTTTAAAAATTAAAAAAAATGTACAGTTAATAATGAGTTATAGAGTATATTTTTAAACAGGACTGTGAGTTGACAACATTGAAGTTTCAAGTATATTGAACTTAATGGTCATTTAAGAAATTTGATTATTTAAATTTCTCAAATTACACACTAACAAAATTTAATTCAAAACAAACAAAACTTTAATTGAAAATGTACCATTTTGGCACCACTGCATATATTGTGCTTAGAATGGGAAATTTTGATTAGCATATGCTAGGGATTTTTGTTTCTCCATGCAATTATTAGACTTATTTTTTTTTTTTTTTTTACATTTTCAAAAGATCATATCTCTTCACTGTTATGTTTTGACAGTAACTTGCATTGTCAGTGTCTCAAGTACATAAGAGACAGTATGCTACGGACCTATTTCAGATACAATGCCACAAATCTATAAACAAAGAGCAACTGTCCCAAATTAAAAAAAAAAAAAGTAATTGTCCCAAGGGTAGGAGACATAGGTATATTTGTCTATTCGTACTGAAAACAATTCACTATGATGATAATCCATCCTTACTAGCTTTAATCGAACTGAAAATGTTTGAACAATGAATGATCATTTAAAGGTTGAAACATTTAAGAATCACATCTCAGCAACAGTTTTTAGATTGCTGTTGGTATTGAAATACAAAATATTACAAAACATCACTTATGTTATTGAGATGATTTCCTTTTTCTGTGCTTGTGGGTTAATACCACAGCTCAAGTGCTGCAGAGTGCATTGTGAAAGCATGCGATTGATTTTCAAACCCTTTATATCCTGATTGTAATGTTCAAACAGTCATATGAGACACACATCCTGAGATCAGAGAGTCTACTTTTTGTTTTGCACGGGCAATAGTTTACATGATAGATTGACACTTAAAGGAATAAATCTTCAAGTATGAAGTAAGTTTGAAAGTCATTAAGATTAACGGTTTATGATAACATATTATCATTAAGTGTTGAAACAAGTATTGTATCGTATTTATTTGACAGTAATCTGGCTAACATGAAGAATGAAAGAAAGAATTGATTTGATTTGGACCCAAATAATGAAATTATAACCTTTGTAAGAATGAACTAAAGCATATTCTAACCTTTTCATCATTTCACATTTTCACTCTCAGAAGACCATTACCAACAGGGAAAGGAATGATTTTGCAGTGGGCTTTTGCTCAGTGTTGTTTTAGTTCCTCATTATAATGAAATGCAAAGGACAGGAAGAGGAAGGTGACAAGATTCTACCAAATCACTACTTAAAACTTTTTGTATGTAATACTCAGTAAGGTTTGAGATTAAACGAAGAAACAACACATACTTCTTGAACAACAAGATATGTTACAGCAGAAGGTCTGTTTGATATGTTGATGGAGCAGATTCACAATATATGCTATTTGAATATTGCAGCATATTACTTTTATTTTACTTTAAAGGAACAATATTACAATGTAAGTGTTTAATTAAAAAATACCAAGTGAACAAAAATTATGAGTCTGTGAACGTTAAACTAGTTGAAATCTGCAAACCTTTAATATGAAAAATTAAATTATATTATCCCTTGATTTGTGGAATATAATAATGCTTATTGAAATGAGTCAAATGACATTTTTTCTTATGAAGGTCTTTCCGATACATGGTATTTGAAACTTATTTCATTGTTCATGATCATTAATGCTTAATTTCAAAGATCATTTAATATGTACTTCATAAGAAAGTCTGGCTTTAGACTCCGATTTGCTTGCTTGATTGATTTGATGAACTTAAAGAAAGACATTACTTCATCAACATTCAAACAACACAAGGAGTCTAAATTGCCCCAGGGTGAATTCTCAATTCTCTATAATTTGCTCATTTTTCAAGAAAAAGAAAAGAGTGTCTAACTTTTGTCTTAAAGGTTTCCAAGGGCAATTGACAGTTTACTACCCACTATTTAGGTCAAATCATTATATATATTTTTGTCCCTTTTTCCTGTAATTCAACATAAAGAAAGTTATTGATAGATTACAATGAGCCGTGTTCTAATTTGCAGATACTTCAGTGAACCAAAGACACCTATTTTCATGGAGCTTATATTTTAGAGGTGATGGGCTGACAGCGAAAAACATAAATCCATAAATGATATGTTACATTAAGAAGTGGTTTTTTACATATTTAAAAATGAAAAACAAGGAAAGGGTTTGTGATTAAAAGTAAGGGTTGTGGGGGTAGGAGCCAAGATGGCAGAACTGCATGGAAGCTTTTTGTGTGTCTCGCGTCCATGAAATACAGCCAGACCAATAGTAAACCATCCTACACACCTAGAAAACCAATTAGAGGATTAACACAACAATCTGCACAACCTGAACCACAGAATTCAGCAGGTATGTGGCACAGAGAGTTGAACTTGGGGAGCGAGAAGCTGCGAAAAGTAGGGAACCACTTTTGCAGGCAGAGAGAGGACAGAGACTGGGGAGGGGGGAGAGAATACAGGAAACTCACCCCTCCTCAAAAACAGCTGGAGAGAAAGTGGAAAATTGGAAATAGCCACAGGGACTAAACTAAACAGGGAGAAAGGAGAAAGGAGAGAGTTTAAATTCCATTAAGACTGTAAACAGGGGGAGCACAAAGTCTGCAGCTCCACAGCTCGATACCTGGCGGTGCTCTGGTGGGAAGGGAGAATCCCCGGGAACAGAGTGGGGTCAGGGAGGTTCTCGGGCCACACGGGGAAAAGCGGTTCCACTGCTGGAAGGACATTTGGTAGAAAATGATGAAGCCACCTGGTCCCAGCAGAGCCCAGAAGGCGGCCACATTTGCTGGTGCTGGGGCAAGGTCGTTAAGGGTGAAGCCTGGTGCCAGGTGTGTGTTGCGATCTTCCATAATCCCTGAAACGCTGCTGCTACACTGTCTCGCAAACATTTTCTGGGATGATCTGGCACCTGGCCGCAGTCTTGGGGCACCAGCAACAACAGGGTCCAGCATGCGTAACTGGGTGCAGCCGATATTCAGACATGGCTCATTCTGCGATTGCTAGGTGAGACCCTCCCGCAGAGGGGTGGAACGGGTCAAAGATGCAGTCCTTCTGAAGTAAGGGGCCAGGGAAAACAGCCGCATCTGAGACAAAACTTAGGAGAGAGGTACGGCCTGGGGCCTGGTCAAAGAGAGTGAAAAAATGGGGAGTGGACGAGAGCTGAAGACGGAGGACTGGTGCGTGATTGCTGATCCAGGAGAACAGACTGGGTAGCTGAGTGACGCCATTTTCACCATACCCGCATGTGCACACAGGCACCTACAAGGGCGGCAAAGCTCCACCCCAGTAAGTTAGCAATGCCATCTAGTGGAGAGCAGAACTGTTACACTGGGCTCCGCCCAACTGGGCCAACTTGGCTCTTCAAGAACACAAACCTCACCGCTGGCTTAATTTATGGACTATAAAGAACTACATAGACTGACTTCTAGGGGAAAACAAAGCAATTTCAGTCCTATTTCAATCTGTTAGAAGGTTCATCTATTCAGTTTTCTTTATTTTTTTCTTTTTCCTTTTTCTTTTTTACAATTCTTTCCTTTTTCTTGAATACAGAAAGAGAAAAAATTCATTTTTATTCACAATTTTTATTAAAAATATCTTTCTTTACTTTTTATTACTACGTGTTTTACTTTTATGTAAATTTTTCAAATTCTACTTTACTTATATCATTTTATTTTAGTCTACTTCAGTGTACTCACTTTTTCAAATTTTCAAACAATTCCCTTTTTTTCTTTCTTTTTAATTTCTTCTCTTTCTCTTGAATGCAGAAAGAGAAAAACAATTTTTAGTTTCAATTTCTATTAAAAATATTTTTATTTAATTTTTATCACTATATATTTTGCTTTTATATAAATGTTTTCAAATTCTATTTTACTTCCATCATTTTATTTTAGTCTACTACAGTGTATTCACTTTTAAAATTTTCCAACGATTTCTTTTTTTCTTCATTATTATCTTTTTCTCTTTTCATTTCTTTTTTCTTACATACAGAAAATGAAAAAATCCATCTTTATTTTCAATTTTTATTAAAAATATTTTTTCTACTATATTCTTTAATTTTGTGTATATTTTTTAAAATTCTATTTTACCCCATCATCTCATTTTAGTCTACTTCAGTGTATTCATTTTTTCAAAGTGTCAAATGATTTCCTTTGCCCCCCCCTTTTTTTTCTCTAATCTGTTAAACCACTTTCAACACCCAGACCAAAACACACTTAGGATCTAGCATCATTTATTCAATTTGTATGTGTGTGTGTTTAATTTTTAATTTAATTTTTTTTTATTTCAATTTTTCTATCTCATTAATTCCTTTTCTCCCTTAAAAATGTCAAAACGAAGGAATTCACCCCAAAAGAAAGAGCATGAAGAAATGACAGCCAGGGATTTAACCAACACAGACACAAGCAAGATGTCTGAATCAGAATTTAGAATCACGATAATAAGAATACTAGCTGGAGTCGAAAATAGATTAGAATACCTTTCTGCAGAGATGAAAGAAGTAAGTAATAGCCAGAAAGAAATTAAAAATGCTATAACTAGGCTGCAATCATGGATGGATGCAGCAGCAGCAAGGATGGATGAGGCAGAACAGAGAATCAGCGATATAGAGGACAAATTTATAGAGAATAACGAAGCAGAAAAAAAGAGGGAGATTAACGCAAAAGAGCATGATTTAAGAATTAGAGAAATCAGTTGCTCATTAAAAAGGAACAACATCAGAATCATGGGGTCCCAGAAGAGGAAGAGAGAGAAAGGGGTAGAGGGTTATGTGAACAAACCATACCAGAAAACTTTCCTAACCTGGGGAAAGACACAGACATCAAAATCCAGGAAGCACAGAGGACACGCATTAGATTCAACAAAGACCGACCATCAATAAAGCATATCATAGTCAAATTCACAAAATACTCAAGCAAGGAGAAAATCATGAAAGCAGAAAGGGAAAAAAAGTCCTTTACCTACAAGGGAAGACAGATCAGGTTTGCAGCAGACCTATCCATAGAAACTTGGCAGGCCAGAAAGGAGTGGCGGGATATATTCAATGTGCTGAATCAGAAAAATATGCAGACAAGAATTCTTTATCCAGCAAGGCTGTCATTCAAAATAGAAGGAGAGATAAAAGTTTCCCAGACAAACAACATTTAAATAAGTTTATGACCACTAAACCAGCTCTGAAAGAAATTTTAAGGGGGACTCTCTGAGGGGAGAAAAGATGAAACTATATATATATGTATATATATATATATACCAAAAGCAAAAAAGACCAGAAAGGACCAGAGAACACCACCAGAAACTCCAACTCTACAAGCATTATAATGGCAATAAATTCATATCTTTCAGTACTCACTCTAAATGTCAATGGACTCAAAGCTCCAATCAAAAGATATAGGGTAACAGAATGGATTAGAAAAACAAGACCCATCTATATGCTGTTTACAAGAGACCCACTTTAGACCTGAAGACACATTCAGATTGAAAATAAGGGATGGAGAACCATCTATCATGCTAATGGTCAACAAAAGAAAGTCGGAGTAGCCATACTTATATCAGACAATCTAGACTTTAAAATAAAGACTGTAACAAGAGATGCAGAAGAGAATTATGTCATAATCAAGGGGTCTGTAGACCAAGAAGACCTAAAAATTGTAAACACTTAGGTGCCAAATGTTGTAGCACCCAAGTATATAAATCAATTAATAACAAACATAAAGAAACTCATCGATAGTAATACCATAATAGTAGGAGACTTCAACACCTCACTCACAGCAATGGACAGATCATCTAATCAAAAAATCAACAAGGAAACAATGGCTTTGAATGACACACTGGACCAGATGGACTTAACAGATATATTCAGAACATTTCATCCTAAAGCAGCAGAATACACATTCTTCTCCAGTGCACATGGAATGTTCTCCAGGATAGACCATATACTGGGACACAAATCAGCCCTAAGTAAGTACAAAAAGATCAAGATCATACCATGCATATTTTCAGACCACAGCACTATGAAACTTTAAATTAACCACAAGAAAAAATTTGGAAAGGTAACAAATATTGGAGACTGAAGACATCCTACTAAAGAATGAATGGGCTAACCAAGCAGTTAAACAGGAAATTTAAAAGTACATGGAAGTCAATGAAAATGATAACACCACAACCCAAAACCTCTGGGACGCAGCAAAGGCAGTCATAAGAGGAAAGTACATAGCAATCCAGGCCTTCCTAAAGAAGGAAGAAAGATCTCAGATACACAACCTAACCTTACGCCTTAAGGAGGTGGAAAAAGAACAGCAAATAAAACCCCAAACCAGCAGAAGACAGGAAATAATAAAGAGTAGGGCAGAAATTAATGTTATCAAAACCAAAAAAAACAGTAGAACAGATCAATGAAACCAGAAGCTGGTTCTTTGAAAGAATTAACAAATTGATAAACCACTAGCCAGGTTGATCAAGAAGAAAAAGAAAAGGACCCAAATAAATAAAATCAAGAATGAAAGAGGAGAGATCACAACCAACACGACATAAATAAAAACAATAATAAGACAATATTATGAGCAATTATATGCCAATAAAATTGGTAATCTGGAAGAAATGGACAAATTCCTAGAAACATATACACTACCAAAATTGAAACAGGAAGAAATAGAAAATTTGAACAGACCCATAACCAGTAAGGAAATCAAATTAGTAATCAAGAATCTGCAAAAAAAAAAAAAAAAACACAAAAAAACACAAAAAAACAAAAAAACAAACAAACAAAAAAAAACAAGAGTCCAGGGCCAGGTGGCTTTCCAGGGGAATTCTTCCAAACATGTAAGGAACAGTTAAGACCTATTCTCTTGAAACTGTTCCAAAAAATAGAAATGGAAGGAAAACTTCCAAACTCTTTCTATGAAGCCAGCATTACCTTGATTCCAAAACCAGACTGAGACCCCACTGAATAGGAGAACTATAGACCAATTTCCCTGATGAACATGGATGCAAAAATCCTCAACAAGATATTAGCCAACTGGATCCAACAATACATTAAAAAAAATTATTCACCACGACCAAGTGGGATTTATACTTGGGATGTAGGGCTGGTTTAATATCTGCAAAATAATTAACGTGATTCATCACATCAATAAAAGAAAGGACAGGAACCATATGATCCTCTCAATAGATGCAGAGAAAGCATTTGACAAAATACAGCATACTTTTCTTGAAAAAACCCTCAAGAAAGTAGGGATAGAAGGATAATACCACAAGATCATAAAAGCTCGAGATCGTACCTTGAGACCCAATGCTAATATCATCCTCAATGGAGAAAAACTGAGAGCTTTCCCCCTAAGGTCAGGAACAAGACAGGGAAGTCCACTCTTGCCACTGTTATTCAACATAGTATTAGAAGTCTTAGCCTCTGCATCAGACAACACAAAGAAATAAAAGGCATCCACATTGGCCAGGAGATTCCACCAAAAAACTGCTAGAATTGATTCATGAATTCAGCAAAATTGTAGCATATAAAATCAATGCACAGAAATCAGTTGGGTTCCCATACACCAACAATGAAGTGACAGAAAGAGAAATCAAGGAATCGATCCCATCTACAGTTTCCCAAAAAACCCTACAATACCTAGGAATAAATCTAACCAAAGAGGTGAAAAATCTACACACTGAAAACTATAGAAAGCTTATGACAGAAATTGAAGAAGACATAAAAAAATGGAAAAAGATTCCATGCTCCTGAATAGGAAGAACAAATATTGTTAAAATGTTGATACTACCCAAAGCAATCTACATATTCAACGTAATCCCTAACAAAGTAACACCAGCATTGTTCACAGAGCTAGGACAAATAATCCTAAAATTTGTATAGAACCAGAAAAGACCCTGAATAGCCAAAGCAATCTTGAAAAAGAAAACCAAAGCAGAAGGCATCACAATCTCAGACTTCAAGCTATACTACAAAGCTGTAATCATCAAGACAGTATGGTACTGGCACAAGAACAGACACTCAGATCAATGGAACAGAATAGAGAACCCAGAAATAGACCCACAAACGTATAGCCAACTCACCTTTGATATAGCAGGAAAGAATATCCGATGGAATAAAGGCAGTCTTCAGCTAGTGGTGCTGGGAAAACTGGACAGCGACATGCAGAAGAATCAACCTGGAGCACTTTCTTACACCATACACAAAAATAAACTCAAAGTGGATGAAAGACCTAAACATAAGACAGGAAGGCATCAAAATCCTTGAGAAGAAAGCAGGAAAAACTTCTTTGATCTTGCCTGCAGCAACTTCTTACTCAACACATCTCCAGAGGCAAGGGAAACAAAAGCAAAAATGAACTACTGAGACCTCATCAAAATACAAAACTTCTGCACAGTGAAGGAAACAATCAGCAAAACTAAAAGGAAACCGACAGGATGGGAGAAGATATTTGCAAATGACTTATCAGATAAAGGGTTAGTATCCAAAATCTACAAAGAACTCATCAATCTCAACACCCAAAAAACAAATAAGCCAGTGAAGAAATGGGCAAAAGGCATGAATAGACACTTCTCCAAGGAAGACATCCAGATGGCCAACTGACACATGAAAAAATGCTCAACATCACATCAGGGAAATACAAATCAAAATCACAGTGAGATACCACCTTACACCTGTCAGAATGGCTCACATTAACAACTCAGGCAACAACAGATGTTGGCGAGGATGCGGAGAAAGACGATCTCCATTGCATTGTTGGTGGCAATGTAAGCTGGTGCATCCACTCTGGAAAACAGTAAGAAGTTTCCTCAAAAGACTAAAAATACAAGTACCCTACAATCCAGCAATTGCACTACTAGGCATTTATCCATGGAATACAGGTGTGCTGATTTGAAGGGACACATGCACCCCCATGTTTATAGCAGCACTATCAACAATAGCCAAAGTATGGAAACAGCCCAAATGTCCATTGATGGATGAATGGATAAAGAAGATGTGGTATATATATGTATATATGTATACACACACACACACACACACACACACACACACACACACACACACAATGGAATATTACTTGGCAATCAAAATGAATGAAATCTTGCCATTTGCAACTATGTGGATGGAACTGGAGGGTATTATGCTAAATGAAATTATTCAGTCAGAGAAAGACAAAAATCATATGACTTCACTCATATGAGGACTTTAAGGGAAGGGAAACAGAAATAATATAAAAACAGGGAGGGTGACAAAATGGAAGAGACTCATAAATATGGAGAACAAACTGACGGTTGCTGGAGGGGTTGTGAGAGGGTGGATGGGCTAAATGGGTAACGGGCATTGAGGAATCTACTCCTGAAATCATTGTTTCACTATATGCTAACTAATTTTTATGTAAATTTTAAAAAATAAAAAAGAAAATTAAAAAAATAATAATAATAAAAAAGTAAGAGTTGTTGGTGGGTTACACGTTTATGTCAGCTGATATGGGTAGGCCCCTTTTTGGTGATATTTGACCAAAAATTTGACATGTGAAGGAGTTCACCATGAAGATAATTGGGGGAAACTGGCCCAAAAAGAGTCACAGCAAAATCCTAAAGGTGTAATTTGCATGGCATACTTGGAGAGCGCTCTGATGCTCTTGCAGAAGGCGAGGGAGAGTGATGTCAGACGTCTGAGCCCTAAAGGGGATGAATAATACAGGCTTCTAAGTAATTTTAATCTTTTTGTCAATGTTTATTTATTTTTGTGAGAGAGAGGGCAGGAGAGGGGCAGAGAGAGACAGAGAGAAAGAGAGAGAGAGGGGGAGAAGGAGAGACTCTCAAGCAGGGTCCACACTGGCAGCATAGAGTCTGATGTGGGGTTCAAACTCATGAACCATGAGATCATGACCTGGGCTGAAATCAAGAGCCGGGCACTTGACAGATTGAGTCACCCATGTGCCCTAAGGTTGTAAGTCATTTTATATTTTTTAATTTTTTAAAGAGTTTGGATTATACTCAAAGTGAAATGTGGACCTAATTCAAAATTTTTAGTGAAAGTGAAAGACTAAGGTTATGTTTTTTAATGATAATCTGGCTACTGTGTAGAGAAGTCATTGGAGATGGACAAGGGCCAAATCAGGCCGGCTAATTATGAGGCTACTGCTGTAATTCAGACATGGGATGGTGAGAAACATAGCAAACCCAAATAAGGACATCTATTTGAGGAAATTCCCTGAAGCATCTTTGAATTGGAGACTGTCTGGTTTACACACTGGTCACATCCAATATTCAAAGGCTTTTAAAAAGGTATTACTCTGAGTTATAAGTTTGAAAGCACACATTCACTCCTCTTCCGTAAAGAATTGCTTTTGGCAAGATAATTTTTAATACAATAACTACATTTCAGTGTGAATTGTTTGGTGTGGAGATTATATGAAATGTTTTCAAATATGTTATCTCAGTACACAGTACAATTAAAGAGGAGAATTTAGGCAGGGCTTACTTCATAAGCCTAGTGTTGCAAACTTCTTTGTCTTTTGTCCTTCCAAAATATGTTTCTCAGAGCTAGGCCCAAAAGGATGAGCAACAGGCAGTGATTAGGTGTAGCTCACAGATGATTCCGGAGTTGATTTATTATCTTGAACTAAATTTGAAAAACACTACCCCTAGGGCTTCTGGGTGGCTCAGTGGGTTAGCAGGTAGATCTTCATTTGAGCTCAGGTCATGATCTCATGGTTCCTGGGATCAAGCTGTGCATGGGGCAAGCTATATACTCAGAGAGATGCTCTCAGCCCCTCGCTCTGTCTCTCCCTCTCTCTCAAAATAAATAAATAAAACTTAAAAAAGAAAAATTACTACACCTTTTTATGTCACCTGTATGAATGTCATGTTTAAAAGGTGCTGTCTTCTAGATCACTTTAGACAAATTTATTAAAACAATTTGTTTAATGTTTATTTATTTTTGATAGAGAGAGGGAGAGCACGAGTTGGGGAGGGGCAGAGAGAGAAGGAGACACAGAATCCTAAGCAGGCTCCAGGCTCTGAGCTGTGAGCACAGAGCCTGATGTGGGGCTCGAACCCACAAACTATGAGATCATGCCCTGAACCAAAGTCAGACATTCAACCGACTGAGCCACCCAGTTGCCCCTAGACAAATTTAATATTTAACTAACGAGCCATTCTTCTCTACTCCATCTGGTAATGGTTCCAATCTGCACCATTATAATTTTGACTCATTTTTCGACATCGTAGCTTTCATATACTTATGGAAATAACAAGTTTGCCAAGCCTGACATCCACAATTCAGGAAAATTGCATACCCTTAAACGGTTCTTTTCCCAAAAAGTCCAGGTTATATTTGGTATAAAAAAGATTACATCATCATTCAAACCCTTGATAATATTTTTTTACAGAGTACAAAAACATTTTAAGGAATAAGTTAGATATTTTCTAAAATGTATATAACTTTTTACAAAATGTATATGCTGCATTAACAATTACTTATCAATAATTAGTGGATAATTACTAGTTAATAAATGAATGCTTAACCAATCATAGAGTTGCTGCTCAGACACAGATTTTGAAGAAGAAAAAAATGGAACAACAACAAACGTTACTGGAATATAGAGCCTTCTCAGCTCAACCACTGAGTTGTCCTAAATTGCCTCTTGTATTTCCTCCAGCTGTCAGCATCCCTTGATAGAGGTACCTTTTCTCCTTTGTGTGCACAATTGTAACTGTTCACTACAATAGCAGTCAAAAAGTCATATGTGAGTAAACACGTAATCAGGTAGGTATTTGTCAAATCATGTGAATCACGTCTTCTTAGCATGAAGGTTAAAGGGAAACATAAGGCTTATATTAGAAAAAATAATTTAATTATGAAATATAATTACCACTCATATTTTGAATGTCTGGCCCTTGAAGAAAGTGTTGCTAAGTCATGCCCTCACTTTCGGGGATCTTACATGTATTGGGATGAGAAACTATGAATGGATGTGCACGTCACTAACTTGAACCCATGGCACCAAGAGAGAAAGGCTAGAAGATAGAACTTTAATGTCCCAGGCTGTAACAGACATTTGTTACATCTTTATCCATGGGATATCTATTTCACTTCACTAAATGGCTCTCTATAAACCAAGGGAAAGAAATAATTTGCGTGAGGTAGATCTAAGAGATTTTGTAGTGTAGATTCAAACACTTGGCCTGACTCCCACAGTGTATAGGCACCGTGATGATGTTAAAAGCAAAGCGGGTACAAATTTTCTAGATCTGTGCTTGTATTTGCAGGCAGGAGTTGATGAAAGGACAGAGTGTAAAGCATCACCCTCCTGAATAGCAACTGTTGCTTCTATAATACCCATAGCAATTGGGCTGTGGCTCAAAAAATTGCAACAAATTACTTGGAAGTAATGTATTTGCAAGAAACATAAATAGTTTGAAGCTCTTGCATCTGAAAAGTTAATTGCCCTGAGTGCAACTCAACATAATTTTCTTTTTGTAAAAAAATATTTTATATTAAAAGCCAGGCTGTTCCCTCATTCCAGACAAATGATTTCCCCTTTGTGACAGGGTAACTTTTAATTTGAAATAATTAATCCTTTACTGATACTATTAATGAAACTAATCTTGAAAATATTATATGGCCCTTTATTTTCAAAAATTGAGCTATATTTAGAACTAAAAAAGGAGCAGAGGAGGTAAATATTCCTAGACTTCTTCACAGTCTGGCTTCTTCTACATAGTGAATCAGGCTAAGAATATCAATTAGGCTCAGACACTTCCTCTTTCCCACCCTCTAGCAAAACACTACTTTATATCCAACCTTAACTAGCTGCAGTCCACGGCTGTCAGTGGTCATAGTCTCAGAGCTGACAAATTCATTTACATGAAGGCATAGTAACTAGTAACATCAGTGCTATTTTCCCAGAAAATGTTTGCATTTCAGTAGGGACTCCATGCTACGCCAAAGGAATGAACAATTAATAGTCAAGATGCAGCCCATTTTGACAAAGCATTCAAAGATCTCTTTTTTAAAAACCTTTCTGAGGATACAGAATATTACCACACACTACTTAACTCCCAAATATGAAAGTTTTCTGATCAGAAGTATATGCGCAAATGGGGTAGTATTGAGATACGTATTTGTTTACATATATCTGCTACTACAATTTCTAGCAGATAATTGTTTTCTGTTTTCTTGCTTCATGGATATTTGTCGTGAGAAAGCAGAAAGAAGCTGCTGAAAGCCAAAGACTCTTTAAATATTTTATAAAATTATAAACAGAGTAAGAAATAGGCATTTAAGTTGAAACAAAGAGGATGATACCTGTGAAAAGCAAGGGAGCGACTGGTTGGTTTCCTCAAGGCTGAAATAGGTTGGAAGGAGTTGAAGACTCTGGCTTCCACAGTTTGCTGGGGGTGCCGTGGGGGATGGGCTCGGGCTGATGGGAAAGGACTGAACTGAACAATATGGATGCTGGATGCAAGAGGAGTCACAGTGACTTGAATTCCCAGGCATGGATCCCAAGTAACGGAACCTCTGGGAGTTTGTCCTCCCGATACACTGGTGCCATGTAAACATGTCAGGCACTGCCTTGTGCTCGAGCGGAAGTGGGAGCCCCAGTAGCAACCGGGTTTAAGTCCCACTTTCACCATTCCTAGTAACTGCATTTCTGTATGCACATTCCAGTTCTCTTTGGCCCATTACGGTACATAGCAACATTTTGTCCTTCTCCGCTCCTTCCCCCGATCTCTGTTCTCCTTTCCTTTTCTTCCAAATTATCGATCCATGATCCCTAACACTCACTGTCATACACACCTCCTCAAAACTTTTGTCCTTATCACATAACTCTACCCATACTAATTACCTGCAGAACTTCAACTCTGATTAATCTAACACTTCTTCCAACTGTTCTAACACCTGAAGGTGGCTGGAGAAATTAAAAAAAAAATACTAAACAATCTTTAGATTTACAAACGCTCTCTTTATTGGTTTCTGGGACTCCACTTAGGTCATCTCTATTCCTAAGTATTACCCATTTCTATGCAGTTTCCCTTGGTGGTCCTCATAATCTTTCAGCTTTCTCTAAGCTCCAGGAATTGAGGCTTAAAAATGTATGTCTCATGCAATGTTTCTGGCACAGATTTCCCCACTTAGGTAAATTGTAACTCCATTCTTCCAGTTTCTCTGGTAAGGATCCTTGGAGTTACAACCCACATCCAATTCGACGACAAATCTTCCCAGCTCTATGTTGAAAATAGATTGGGGATGTAGGCACTCTTTAACACGTGTTCAATCCCCAATACTGACCTTACCTTTCAACCGTATCTCTGTGGTGGTCTCTTCACTGAGCGTCTTGCTTCCACATCCACTCCCAAGGTCGCTGTTTATATGTGATGCCATTGGAACCATCCTTCTAAAATGGTCATCTCTAATGCTCTCCGATTTCTTCTAGAGTAAAATTTAAAGACATAATGGTGGCCTGCAAGCCCAAGATGACCCACCCCCTCTATTAGGTAATCTCCTACTACTTCCACTGTTCTACACACCTCTTCACCCAAAGCTGACATCTCAGCAAGCATACTACTCAACCTAGAATGGGTGGCTTTCTTAAGGTCTCCGCCTGAATATAACTGCATCAGAGTGGCTTCCCCTGATCATGTTCTATAAAACAAGAGCTTCTCTCAATCACACCATTTCCTATCTGCTTCCTGTTCTATTTGTTGTACCGTATTACTTCATATTGTGATATAGATTCAATGACACTAACTTAAAATTGAATTATTTATTAATTTAGAATCTATCTTGGGGGGTGTAAGGGCTCATAATGTCCGTTGTTATTTTTATTGTTAATATTAAATTTATTTGAAGGTTATTTATTTATTTATGTATTTATTTATTTATTGCTTAGACTCTTCCATGGTTGCGGTGGCCAGATCCTAGGAGAAGTTCCCAGGATGTTTACATCCTATAGAATCCTCCCCGCCCTTGTTGTGGGCAAGACCTGGATTGCTTCCAGCCAATATGGAAAACATGAAGAGATTTTGCAAGTGTTATTAAGTTTACGAATCAGTTGCTTTTGAGTGAATCAAAAAGGAGATCATGGGGTGCCTGGGTAGCTCAGTCGGTTAACTGTCCGACTTCGGCTCAGGTCATGATCTCACAGCTCCTGAGTTCAAGCTCCACCTTGTTCTACTGTGCTGACAGCTCAGAGCCTGGAGCCTGCTTTTCGATTCTGTGTCTCCTTCCCTCTCTGCCCCTCCCCTGCTCACGGTCTGTCTCTCTCTCTGTGTCAAAAATAAACATTAAAAAAAATAAAAATATGGAAAGAAGTAGACTGTTCCCATTTTGATATGAATGCAGCCTGGCCCATACTTTGATTGCAACTTTGTGAGATAGACAGCAAAAAAAGCAGCTTAAGCTATGCCCTGAGTTACAGAAATTATTAGATAATGTACATATATTTTTAAGCTGCTGAGATTGTGGAAATTCGTTACACACAAATGTGTTATGCAAAACACTAAATAACATACTTAAATATTTTTTCTTATACCTTCCTCTCTTAAATAGCGCATTGTTCTATAATTGCTTTTTTTACATGCCTGTCCATTATTTTGTGTTCATCCCCGATCAAATTTTTTTTAAGTTTATTTATTTATTTAGATAGAGAGCACAAGTGGGGGAGGGACAGAAAGAGAGGGAGAGAGAGGGAGTATCCCAAACAGGCTCCTCACTGTCAGCACAGAGCCCAACGTGGGCTCGAACTCATGAACCATGAAATCATGACCTGAGCCAAAGTTGGCCACTTAACTGACAGAGCCACCCAGGGCGCCCCTATCCTCCAATAAAGTATTAACATTTTGAAGCATTCAACATGATCATTGAATGAATTTCCACATGCATTTATTAAGGAGTCCTTTCTATCATGGTAATGAGATGCTCAGGAAAGTAATGTGCACAGAAAGAAGAGGCCAGCACAACAATCCGCTTCTCATGTTTGGTTGAAAGAAACAGAGCAAGTAGATTGTACTGTTTGTTTATTGCTTGCATTTCAAAAAAAAATATTGTACAATACTTTAAGATATCACCAAAGCTTTACAAGTATCCTGAAGAAGAGATGATTATGCATATTTCACCCAGTAGAAATTTGAATTTCAGACCATGTGAGTGATTAGCACAAGGTCACATAATTAGGGAACACTACATGTATTTCTTTTGCGCCCAGATCAGAAGCACTATTTGCTACATCACTTTGTCTATTATCATGGGATTAATTATATTAGGTTAAATGGAGAACATTCACAATATCTACTTGGCTGATACTAACGTTCACGAACTAGAAGCATCGGTTTGATTTATGGTCATCAAAACAAGAGATATCTTTGTAACAAAGATAAGATACTTACATGAAATTAGAAGTTGAAGGGCACTTGCTACTCTTATCACGAACACAGTGTCCTCTGCCCCCAAACTGGCCCTTTTGTCAGTGTGAGTAATTAGCACTTCTGTCTACATTTAATAATGATCTATTTTTTAGGAACACTAACTAATTAACTCGCACAACATTATCTCATCTACATTTTACAAGTTGAAGAAACTAAAGCAGGAAACATAAAGATTAAGAATCTAGCCCAGGGTCACAAGACATTTATTGCATGGTAAAGATTAATGTTTTTGACCTCTTAATTTCTTTTGCTAAATGAACCTGAAGCCATGTTGGTATTGGGAACTCTTGCTATTTGTAATTCCTATAGCTTTGTACAGAGTTTTTGATAATCCCTGTTGAAAAAAGACCGGTGGTCCTGGAGTCTTTACATCTCGGATTTAGCAACCCACCAAGTCCCTGACAGAAGAGCGTGCCATCTGTAGAAGACCTTCATTCCCAGCAATGGGCTGTGCCTGGGGGCAAGTAACAGTGCCTGAGTGTCCTGAATAGCCCTGTGCTCCAAGAATTCTACTGTCTCCAGGGGATGTTGATCTCTTTCAACATTCACAGTGGAAGCATTTTCCTAAATCCACATTCAAATAATTTAAGGCAATACATTGGTTTGGATGTTCTTCACAGTCTCTTGTGGTGTTCAGTTTGTCTTTCTACTTCCTTCCTAGGTCGTAACTTCTATGAAGCAAATGTCACCAGCCTAAATTTTCTACCAACTTCCTTGTCATCTCCATCAATAATCATATTTTTATCTCTGCATTCTAACTACCAAACCCCTGCTATATTCTTGGTAGCTTCAGCATTCATATAGAGAATCTGACCAATATTTCTCATCAGGATTTTCCAGCCAGCCCCTGGCAAAACACGCATCTGTTTATAATCAAAACCTTTGAGTTAAAAATCTGGAGTCCCATCACCTCTCAAATATCACTTTTCTACCTCTAATTCTCCAAGCATTAATTCCCACCTTTCCAGCTGATACAATTTTACTTGTTTGTTTGTTTGTTTGTTTATTTATTCATTTATTTTTGAAAGAGATGGGAGAGACAGAGAGGAGAGAGAGAGAGAGAGAGAGGAGGGGCAGAGAGAGAGGGAGACAGGGGATCCAAAGTAGCCTCCTTACTGCCAAGCACAGAGACTGATGCAGTCCTGGAACCCACAAATCATGAGATCATGACGTGAATGAGATCACGACCTGAGCTGAAGTCAGACGCTCAACTGACTGAGCAACCCAGATTCTCCAGCTTATACGACTGAGTACACAAAGTTAATGGATTCTCCACCCCAGCAGTGCTTCTCATTCATTGTGCTTAGCACTTCACTTTCCATCTCCACATTCTCTTGCTTCGGGCTCCATTAAAGGAGACATTGAGACCAGTGCTTGTGTATATGTCGATTATTTGGGAGGTGATCCCAGGAAGAACAGTTGAAGATCTTGGGAATGTCAATCAGTGAAGGGAGAAGAGCCAATAGAGTATCCAGTAATGAGATGCTTACAATTTTACAAATGGAGCGCAGTTTTACATGGGACAATTTGCAAAACCGCATAAGGCACACTTTATTTTTTTTTTCACTTTCAATTTATTTTATTTTATTTTTTTTTCAATATATGAAATTTATTGTCAAATCGGTTTCCATACAACACCCAGTGCTCATCCCAAAAGGTGCCCTCCTCAATAACCATCCCCCACCTTCCCCTCCCTCCCACCCCCCATCAACCCTTAGTTTGTTCTCAGTTTTTAACAGTCTCCTATGCTTTGGCTCTCTCCCACTCTAACCTCTTTTTTTTTTCCTTCCCCTCCCCCATGGGTTTCTGTTAAGTTTCTCAGGATCCACATAAGAGGGAAACCATATGGTATCTGTCTTTCTCTGTATGGCTTATTTCACTTAGCATCACACTCTCCAGTTCCATCCACGTTGCTACAAAGGGCCATATTTCATTCTTTCTCATTGCCATGTAGTACTCCATTATGTATATAAACCGCAATTTCTTTATCCATTCATCAGTTGATGGACATTTCGGCTCTTTCCATAATTTGGCTATTGTTGAGAGTGCTGCTATAAACATTGGGGTACAAGTGCCCCTATGCATCAACACTCCTGTATCCCTTGGGTAAATTCCTAGCAGTGCTATTGCTGGGTCATAGGGTAGGTCTATTTTTAATTTTCTGAGGAACCTCCACACTGTTTTCCAGAGAGGCTGCACCAATTTGCATTCCCACCAACAGAAGGCACACTTTAGAATTTTTTCATTGAAGGATGTACAAATGTGTGATTTTACCCACTGACTCCATATATTCACTGATAAGGTTTGCATTGGTTGGCTCAACTCTTGTCACTTGATGTCACACAGTGCTGAAGATACATGGAGAAAACTTAAGTATTAGAGAAAGCTTTGAGGCAAATGGACTAAGAAAAAATGACATTGGAATAGGAAACCATCAGCATGCACGTGACCTGGTCACTGGACCTGAGGTTACATTAGAATTGGGATGTGAGATGGACCCTCGACACCCTGTTACATTTTCATCTTATTTCCTGGCTTCACTTGCAGGGAGCAGCTCTCTAAGCACTGATTTCTTTGCTTTTTATTCCTCTCCCACCCCTGAATCTTCTCCCTTCTACTGTTTTTCTCTGGCAAAACATGGCCCTCCGGTAAAACCCAGCTATCCATTCTATGAATCTGTATCTGAGCAGGTGACTATTGTCAGATTAACTGTGATGACTGGATTTATTTCCAATTTATGACAGCATTCTCAAATCCGAACTCCAGAAATCCAGACAATTATCTTGCATGTGGTATTTTCTGTTCCCCATGAGGAATGTTTCACTCTAACATTGCTAACTTCCACCTGTTCTTTTCCATAGTTCATAGACAAAGTGGGTGAAGAGTACAGTAGTCCCTCCTTATCTCCTGGAGATCTATTCCAAGATCCCCAGTAGATACTTGAGACCACTGTCAGCACCGAAACCCATATAAACTGTGTTTATACATACATACTTATCATAAATTTAAATTTGTAAGTTAGATACAGGAAGAGTTTTCAATAATAATTAATAATAAAATAGGATAATTATAACAGTATACCACGATAAAAGTTATGTGAATGTGGTCTCTCTTTCAAAAGATCTTGTTGTACTATACTTGGTCTTTATTGTTTTGTTCTGTTTTTATTTATTTTTAAGAGAGAGAGAAAGAGAGGAGCAAGCAGGGTAGGGGCAGAGAAAGAGAGAGACACAGAATCTGAAACAGGCTCCAGGCTCTGAGCTGTCAGCACAGAGAACAACATGGGGGCTTGAACCCATGCACGGTGAGATCATGATCTGAGCCAAAAGTCGGATGCTTACCCAACTGAGCCACCCAGGTGCTCCTGAACTTGCTCTTCTTTAATGAAGATGTGAGATGATAAAATGCCTACATGATGAGATGAAGTGTGGTGAGTGACAAAGACATTGTGATGTAGGGTTAGGCTCCTACTGACCTGCTGACCATACATCGAGAGGACGATCATCTCTTTCCTGACCATGATTGACTGTGAATGACTGAGACCTTGGAATGTGAAAACACAGATAAGGGGTAACTACTGTATGTGCGTCCAGTCTACAGGATCCGAATCCACATACTCTGCTACGCCTGCTATTACTTGGGAAAGGTAGCACTCCCGCGTTTAGCCCAGCCATTCAACTTGTGTCTGGGGTTCATTCCTTCTTACATTTACAGACATTGTCTTACAGTCATTAGCTTCTTTCCCTGTCATCATATATACATATGTAATATCACCTACCTTCAGTGATAAAACAAAAAATTAACAACAGTCTCTTGAATGCACATAATATTCTGGCTTATATTTCTGCTAATTTCTACAACAAAACTTCACAGTAAGAATTGTATAAATGTACTGTCTCCATACTTCATCACATCCCCTATTCTCTGCCTCAACAAATTTGGTTCCACAAAGTTCTGAAATAATTTTTACCCAAGTCACAAATAACTAGCGTTTTTCTACCACCTGTAATTATTACACTTTATCCTTGACTTGATCGTTGCATTCGACACACTTGATGAGCCCATTTTGCTTGATTTTTTTTTTCTTGAGTTTTCGTTGTTACTCACTCATCTTTGTTTTCTGTTTTTGTTTTGTTTTTGTTTTGTTTTGTTTTGTTGTTTTTTTGGGTTTTTTTTTTTTGAAATTGTTTCTGTGATTTCTGTTTTCTTGCCTCTTATATCCCACTACAAAGCTCATTTTTTTTTTAGTGTCCTTTTATTTTTTGAGAGAGAGAGAGAGAAAGAGCACATGCATGAGGGAAGAAAGCAGAGAGAGAGAGAGAGAGAGAGAGAGAGAATATTAAGCAGGTTTCACACTCAGCACAGAGCCCAATGTGGGACTCGATCCCACAACACTGGGATCATGATCTCAGCCAAAGTCAAGAGTCAGATGCTCAGCTGACTGAGCCACCCAGGTGCTCCTACAGTGTCCTTTCATGCATTTATTTCCTCTGCTATGTCCTTAAGGGACATGTCCATAGGTCTATGTCCTAAGCTCTCATCTCTTCTTCTTCATCTGTATGCTCTCCCTAGAAAAATATCTAAATGCTGAGGTCACATAAAGTATTTTCTGAGGACTTTCATTTCTGTCTCCAACTCCATCTCCTCCCCTAAGTTTTAGACTTTAAAAAAAAAATCTAACTATCTCTTCTTTTCCATTTGAATATGCCATAAGCATATTCACCTTAAACCAGCCTTTACCAGTCTTCTCTTCACAAGCCCTCCCCAGTGTATTAAAGACTCTGGGTGTATGTATTTGGAAAAAAAAAATGTTTAAGTGATAAAATATGAGGATCGTGAATGTAAGTTGAAAGACAAGGAAGAAATAAAATTTTAATTGGGAGAAATAAACAGCAGTAATTTTATTGTGGAAAAGGGAGGGGGGAGAGGGAGAGAGAGAGAGAGAGAGAGAGAGAGAGAGAGAGAGAGAGAATCTAATTTTATTTTGAAAAAAAATTAAAAGTGATATGAATTTTTTGACCACAGAGCAAGACTTTGTGGGAAATACTGCAGAAACTAATTTTGCTGTAATAGAGAGTATATGGAAACAAAAATAAATAGGCTAGCACCATATATATATATATACATATATATATATATATATATATATACACACATATATATAATATGTGTACACATATACTATCCACATATATGAATTTTCAGAAAAGGCAGACTGAACTTAAGCTCATTCTCTCCTCCTATTATTATGTCTTAAGAAACATAATCACAGAGTAATAAAACTGGAAGGAGCACAAAATATTAGAGAGGAAAACCTCATTTTTTGGATGAGGAAATGGTGAGGTGGGGCCAATCTTATAAAAGTGGATGGGGAACCCTGTCACAAGGCATAACATCCCCTCGCTCTGCTTTGTTAGCATCTTTAGCGTTTGGGAGCCTTTCTTTTCACTCTGTGATGCTTTCTCCATGGCGAATTTCTGCTGTAGCATGTATGGCTATGTTAGAAAACCATGGATCCTCGCCAGGGCATTTGCAGTAGTCACACCATTGAAAATTCATCTTCTGGCATCATAATAGCCAAAGACCTCCATGCTCCAGTGTCCTCAGTAACTGGATTAGGAACTGGAAAGAGGCTCCGTTAGGCTGAGTCACCCACCAAACCCACCTTGGCAATGCTAGCATAGGGCAGAGGCTGCCAATGCCAATACCCTGGGTGCGGACACACACAGGGAGTGGAGGACAGAGATCACTGGATGAGGGCAGTGAGGCTGCAGCCCATGGGATATAGAATCCCAGGCCATGAAGAAACAAGTGGTGGGCCCCTGAAGTTGAGTCTTCAAGTTCCCAACACATGCACCATTATTATAACAGAATTCACTTACAAAATACAAATTCAAAGGGAACATTCCTAATAATTTCAAGACTGCAGCTGTAGACCACTGACCTTTGGGTTCAGGTTGTTCTGAGGGTGGGACCCCACACTCTTGCTCTGTGACTCCCAGGTCATTCTCGCCTTGCCTGCCATAGCAAGAAATCCCAAGAACGGGAATAAATTCATTACACACATTTCTTTTTATTTATTTATTGATTGATTGATTGATTTTTTTTTAATATATGGAATTTACTGTCAAATTGGTTTCCATACAACACCCAGTGCTCATCCCAAAAGGTGCCCTCCTCAATACCCATCACCCACCCTCCCCTACCTCCCACCCCCCATCAACCCTCAGTTTGTTCTCAGTTTTTTTTTATTTTTTTATTTTATTTTATTTTTTTTTAACGTTTTTATTTATTTTTGAGACAGAGAGAGACAGAGCATGAACGGGGAGGGGCAGAGAGAGAGGGAGACACAGAATTGGAAGCAGTCTCCAGGCTCTGAGCCGTCAGTCAGCACAGAGTCCAACGCGGGGCCCGAACCCACAGACCGCAAGATCGTGACCTGAGCTGAAGTCGGACGCTTAACCGACTGAGCCACCCAGGCGCCCCTGTTCTCAGTTTTTAATAGTCTCTTATGCTTTGGCTCTCTCCCACTCTAACCTCTTTTTTTTTTTTTTTCCTTCCCCTCCCCCATGGGTTTCTGTTACGTTTCTCAGGATCCACATAAGAGGGAAACCATATGGTATCTGTCTTTCTCTGTATGGCTTATTTCACTTAGCATCACACTCTCCAGTTCCATCCACGTTGCTACAAAGGGCCATATTTCATTTTTTCTCATTACCACGTAGTATTCCATTGTGTATATAAACCACAATTTCTTTATCCATTCATCAGTTGATGGACATTTCGGCTCTTTCCATAATTTGGCTATTGTTGAGAGTGCTGCTATAAACATTGGGGTACAAGTGCCCCTATGCATCAGTACTCCTGTATCCCTTGGATAAATTCCTAGCAGTGCTATTGCTGGGTCATAGGGTAGGTCTATTTTTAATTTTCTGAGGAACCTCCACACTGCTTTCTAGAGCGGCTGCACCAATTTGCATTCCCACCAACAGTGCAAGAGGGTTCCCGTTTCTCCACATCCTCTCCAGCATCTATAGTCTCCTGATTTGTTCATTTTGGCCACTCTGACTGGCGTGAGGTGATATCTGAGTGTGGTTTTGATTTGTATTTCCCTGATAAGGAGCGACCTTGAACATCTTTTCATGTGCCTGTTGGCCATCTGGATGTCTTCTTTAGAGAAGTGTCTATTCATGTTTTCTGCCCATTTCTTCACTGGGTTATTTGTTTTTCGGGTGTGGAGTTTGGTGAGCTCTTTATAGATTTTGGATACTAGCCCTTTGTCCGATATGTCATTTGCAAGTATCTTTTCCCATTCCGTTGGTTGCCTTTTAGTTTTGTTAGTTGTTTCCTTTGCTGTGCAGAAGCTTTTTATCTTCATAAGGTCCCAGTAATTCATTGTTGCTTTTAATTCCCTTGCCTTTGGGGATGTGTCAAGTAAGAGATTGCTACAGCTGAGGTCAGAGAGGTCTTTTCCTGCTTTCTCCTCTAAGGTTTTGATGGTTTCCTGTCTCACATTCAGGTCCTTTATCCATTTTGAGTTTATTTTTGTGAATGGTGTGAGAAAGTGGTCTAGTTTCAACCTTCTGCATGTTGCTGTCCAGTTCTCCCAGCACCATTTGTTAAAGAGACTGTCTTTTTTCCATTGGATGTTCTTTCCTGCTTTGTCAAAGATGAGTTGGCCATACGTTTGTGGGTCTAGTTCTGGGGTTTCTATTCTCTTCCATTGGTCTATGTGTCTGTTTTTATGCCAATACCATGCTGTCTTGATGATGACAGCTTTGTAGTAGAGGCTAAAGTCTGGGATTGTGATGCCTCCTACTTTGGTCTTCTTCTTCAAAATTACTTTGGCTATTCGGGGCCTTTTGTGGTTCCATATGAATTTTAGGATTGCTTGTTCTAGTTTCGAGAAGAATGCTGGTGCAATTTTGATTGGGATTGCATTGAATGTGTAGATAGCTTTGGGTAGTATTGACATTTTGACAATATTTATTCTTCCAATCCATGAGCAGGGAATGTCTTTCCATTTCTTTATATCTTCTTCAATTACCTTCATAAGGTTTCTATAGTTTTCAGCATACAGATCTTGTACATCTTTGGTTAGATTTACTCCTAGGTATTTTATGCTTCTTGGTGCAATTGTGAATGGGATCAGTTTCTTTATTTGTCTTTCTGTTGCTTCATTGTTAGTGTATAAGAATGCAACTGATTTCTGTACATTGATTTTGTATCCTGCAACTTTGCTGAATTCATGTATCAGTTCTAGCAGACTTTTGGTGGAGTCTATCGGATTTTCCATGTATAATATCATGTCATCTGCAAAAAGCGAAAGCTTGACTTCATCTTTGCCAATTTTGATGCCTTTGATTTCCTTTTGTTGTCTGATTGCTGATGCTAGAACTTCCAGCACTATGTTAAACAACAGCAGTGAGAGTGGGCATCCCTGTCATGTTCCTGATCTCAGGGAAAAAGCTCTCAGTTTTTCCCCGTTGAGGATGATGTTAGCTGTGGGCTTTTCATAAATGGCTTTTATGATCTTTTTTTTTTTAATTTTTTTTTCAACGTTTATTTTATTTTTGGGACAGAGAGAGACAGAGCATGAACGGGGGAGGGACAGAGAGAGAGGGAGACACAGAATCGGAAACAGGCTCCAGGCTCCGAGCCATCAGCCCAGAGCCCGACGCGGGGCTCGAACTCACGGACCGTGAGATCGTGACCTGGCTGAAGTCGGACGTTAACCGACTGTGCCACCCAGGCGCCCCAAAGTATGTTCCTTCTATCCCGACTTTCTCAAGGGTTTTTATTAAGAAAGGGTGCTGGATTTTGTCAAAGGCCTTTTCTGCATTGATTGACAGGATCATATGGTTCTTCTCTTTTTTTTTGTTAATGTGATGTATCACGTTGATTGATTTGCGAATGTCGAACCAGCCCTGAATCCCAGGAATGAATCCCACCTGATCATGGTGAAGAATTCTTTTTATATGCTGTTGAATTTGATTTGCTAGTATCTTATTGAGAATTTTTGCATCCATATTCATCAGGGATATTGGCCTGTAGTTCTCTTTTTTTACTGGGTCTCTGTCTGGTTTAGGAATCAAAGTAATACTGGCTTCATAGAATGAGTCTGGAAGTTTTCCTTCCCTTTCTATTTCTTGGAATAGCTTGAGAAGGATAGGTATTATCTCTGCTTTAAACGTCTGGTAGAACTCCCCTGGGAAGCCATCTGGTCCTGGACTCTTATTTGTTGGCAGATTTTTGATAACCGATTCAATTCCTTCACTGGATATGGGTCTGTTCAAGCTTTCTATTTCCTCCTGATTGAGTTTTGGAAGAGTGTGGGTGTTTAGGAATTTGTCCATTTCTTCCAGTTGTCCAATTTGTTGGCATATAATTTTTCATATATTCCCTGATAATTGTTTGTATCTCTGAGGGATTGGTTGTAATCATTCCATTTTCATTCATGATTTTATCTATTTGGGTCATCTCCCTTTTCTTTTTGAGAAGCCTGGCTAGAGGTTTGTCAATTTTGTTTATTTTTGCAAAAAACCAACTCTTGGTTTCGTTGATCTGCTCTACAGTTTTTTTAGATTCTATATTGTTTATTTCTGCTCTGATCTTTATTATTTCTCTTCTTCTGCTGGGTTTAGGCTGCCTTTGCTATTTCCTTTAGGTGTGCTGTTAGATTTTGTATTTGGGATTTTTCTTGTTTCTTGAAATAGGCCTGGATTGCTATGCATTTTCCTCTCAGGACTGCCTTTGCTGCGTCCCAAAGCGTTTGGATTGTTGTATTTTCATTTTCGTTTGTTTCCATATATATTTTAATTTCTTCTCTAATTGCCTGGTTGACCCACTCATTCGTTAGTAGGGTGTTCTTTAACCTCCATGCTTTTGGAGGTTTTCCAGACTTTTTCCTGTGGTTGATTTCAAGCTTCATAGCATTGTGGTCTGAAAGTATGCATGGTATAATTTCAATTTTTGTAAACTTATGAAGGGCTGTTTTGTGACCCAGTATATGATCTATCTTGGAGAATGTTCCATGTGCACTCGAGAAGAAAGTATATTCTGTTGCTTTGGGACGCAGAGTTCTAAATATATCTGTCAAGTCCATCTGATCCAATGTATCATTCAGGGCCCTTGTTTCTTTATTGACCGTGTGTCTAGATGATCTATCCATTTCTGTAAGTGGGGTGTTAAAGTCCCTTGCAATTACCACATTCTTATCAATAAGGTTGCTTATGTTTATGAGTAATTGTTTTATATATTTGGGGGCTCCCGTATTCGGCGCATAGACATTTATAATTGTTAGCTCTTCCTGATGGATAGACCCTGTAATTATTATATAATGCCCTTCTTCATCTCTTGTTACAGCCTTTAATTTAAAGTCTAGTTTGTCTGATAGAAGTATGGCTACTCCAGCTTTCTTTTGGCTTCCAGTAGCATGAAAAATAGTTCTCCATCCCCTCACTCTCAATCTAAAGGTGTCCTCAGATCTAAAATGAGTCTCTTGTAGACAGCAGATAGATGGGTCTTGTTTTTTTATCCATTCTGATACCCTATGTCTTTTAGTTGGCGCATTTAATCAATTTACATTCAGTGTTATTATAGAAAGATACGGGTTTAGAGGCATTGTGATGTCTGTATGTTTTATGCTTGTAGTGATGTCTCTGGTACTTTGTCTCACAGGATCCCCCTTAGGATCTCTTGTAGGGTTGGTTTAGTGGTGACAAATTCTTTCAGTTTTTGTTTGTTTGGGAAGACCTTTATCTCTCCTTCTATTCTAAATGACAGACTTGCTGGATAAAGGATTCTCAGCTGCATATTTTTTCTGTTTAGCACACTGAAGATATCGTGCCAAGCCTTTCTGGCCTGCCAAGTTTCAAAAGAGAGATCAGTCACGAGTCTTATAGGTCTCCCTTTATATGTGAGGTCACATTTATCCCTTGCTGCTTTCAGAATTTTCTCTTTATCCTTGTATTTTGCCAGTTTCACTATGATATGTCATGCAGAAGATCGACTCAAGTTACGTCTGAAGGGAGTTCTCTGTGCCTCTTGGATTTCAATGCCTTTTTCCTTCCCCAGATCCGGGAAGTTCTCAGCTATGATTTCTTCAAGTACCCCTTCAGCACCTTTCCCTCTCTCTTCCTCCTCTGGGATACCAATTATGCGTATATTATTTCTTTTTAGTGTATCACTTAATACACTAAAGTGTATTAAGTCCATTTTGTTTTGCATTTCATTGAAAGCGCTTTTCAGCTCCTCATGACTGTTCCTTAGTCCCTTGATCTCTGTAGCAAGAGATTCTCTGCTGTCCTCTATACTGTTTTCAAGCCCAGCGATTAATTTTATGACTATTATTCTAAATTCACTTTCTGTTATATTATTTAAATCCTTTTTGATCAGTTCATTAGCTGTTGTTATTTCCTGGAGATTCTTCTGAGGGGAATTCTTCCGTTTGGTCATTTTGGAGAGTCCCTGGCGTGGTGAGGACCTGCAGTGCACTTCCCCTGTGCTGTGGTGTATAACTGGAGTTAGTGGGCGGGGCCGCAGTCCGACCCGATGTCTGCCCCCAGCCCACCGCTGGGGCCACAGTCAGACTTGTGTGTGCCTTCTCTTCCCCTCTCCTAGGGGCGGGATTCACTGTGGGGTGGCGTGTCCCGTCTGGGCTACTTGCACACTGCCAGGCTTGTGTTGCTGGGGATCTGGCGTATTAGCTGGGGTGGGTAGGCAAGGTGCACGGGGGCTGGAGGGGCAGGCTTAGCTCGCTTCTCCTTAGGTGATCCACTTCAGGAGGAGCCCTGTGGCAGCGGGAGGGAGTCAGATCCGCTGCCGGAGGTTTGGCTCCGCAGAAGCACAGAGTTGGGTGTTTGCGCGGAGCCAGCAAGTTCTCTGGCAGGAACTGGTTCCCTTTGGGATTTTGGCCGGGGGATGGGCGGGGGAGATGGCGCTGGCGAGCACCTTTGTTCCCCGCCAAGCTGAGCTCTGCCGTCCGGGGGCTCAGCAGCTCTCCCTCCCTTTGCCCTCCAGCCTTCCCTCTTTCTGAGCAGAGCTGTTAACTTCTGACCTCCCAGATGCTAAGTCGCGCTTGCTGTGGGAACACACTCCGTCCGGCCCCTCGGCTTTTGCCAGCCAGACTCGGGGGCTCTGCTTGGCCGGGGAGCCGCCCCTCCACCCCGGCTCCCTGCTGCCAGTCCGTGGAGCGCGCACCGCCTCTCCGCCCTTCCTACCCTCTTCCGTGGGCCTCTCGTCTGCGCTAGCTCCGGAGACTCCGTTCTGCTAGTTTTCTGGAGGTTTTCTGGGTTATTTAGGCAGGTGTGGGTGGAATCTAAGTGATCAGCAGGACGCGCGGTGAGCCCAGCGTCCTCCTACGCTGCCATCTTTATGCATCCACCTCATTACACACATTTCTTGATGAAGTTGAGGATAGAGAACTGACTGATTCTAATAGCATAATGAACATTTCTTGCACTTTTCATGGTAAAGCAAAATGAATACAAAATGCAAGGAAACACACTCAGTGGTTGTTTTCCAATAAACTTTATTATTAAAGACGTTTACATTGTAGTTTAATGACAGCATTCTAGAACTCATGAATATCAAAACATCAGATTTCTATTCAAATTATGTCTCACATGTTAGACTTGCTTAGTTTAGATAAGGTTTTTGAGACTTAATTACTTCATTTTTATTTATTTATTTTTTAAATTTTTTTTAACGTTTATTTATTTTTGAGACAGAGAGAGACAGAGCATGAACAGGGGAGGGTCAGAGAGAGGGGGAGACACGGAATCTGAAACAGGCTCCAGGTTCTGAGCTGTCAGCAGAGTCCGACGCGGGGCTTGAACTCACAGACCGCGAGATGATGACCTGAGCCGAAGTCAGACACTTAGCCAACTGAGCCACTCAGGTGCCCAGTTACTTCATTTTTAAACCACACATAATAGTTGGGCTTAACTGTACTAGGTTGACAAGATTAAATAAGACAAGGTACAAACAAGAGTTGACCATATAAGAGCTAGATAAATTTAATAACTTATTACAATTGTACTTTTAGTTTATATTTACTATAGGTAGCACTGTAGTAAATATTTTTGTATCATACACTTTTTTAAAGACTATCTTGTTTGAACAGACTCCAAGAAAAGGATTTTCAATTTTCATACATAATATACTCCCACTTTCCATTGCAATATTATATTGCATTGCATATAATCGATTATACTCCCACTTGCAAAATGGGCCATTTTACAGATGTCTCTCATTGAACACTTTAACACTTCAATACTTTGAGAAATGTGTGTGTGTGTGTGTGTGTGTGTGTGTGTATTATCTCTCTCTCTCTCTCTCTCTCTCTCTCTCTCTCAGCTTGGATGAGTGAGATATTAAGAGACTTAGCTTCAAAATCAATAAAAGATGGTTCTAGAAGAGATATATCTGTTTTTATCAAGTGACTTTGGAATAACAGGTTTCCAAAGAATTGGAATAACATACCAATGTTATTTTGAACGTAACATTCTCAAAATCCATTTATGAAGCAAGTAAAACAACCCAAGTGTTCTTACTGCAATATACCTGTAAAATCGATATGAAATTTTGACAAACTACTTAGCCATTTTCCATATTTGCATCTAGTAGCTTGTAGAGTGCCATGCTCTTTGATGCTGTTTTCAAACACCATTGAATGGTGGCCCCAATATGGTGGCCCCATATTTCAGGGCCAAGAGATAGAGCTTCAGTCTAATGATTTCATGATAGCAATTCCTGTTTGCTAGTCTTCCAATACCTAGCCAAGATGACTTTATGATCACCTTCTGGAATTTCAAAATGCTCCCAATAAATATGGAATTTATGAGTAAATAATGCCCGCTAATGGCATATGGTTCATTTGAATGTCAGTGGCAGTTTCTCAACTGGATACTCCTTTGATTTCCTGTTTAGGCCAAGAGCAAACATTGGAAACCACACCCACACTAGGGCAATTTGTTACCCTGAAGAGATGGGGTAATAAACATGACATAATATAATAAGGAATCAAAGTAGGCCAAATATTCCACTGTAGTAAAAATTGGTATCATGTGAGCATACAAGCTATTTGAGATCAAATTTCTCCAGTGTGTGGTCCATCAACATGGGGTAGAAAATATTACTACATATTGAGGACAGCATGTCTGTAAAAATAATTTTTTTCCCAATAATTTGCCATTGAGATATTATCTTGGTTCAACATAAATGTATAATTGTTTTTTGATAAGAGGTAACTTTAAGGGTTATACTTTGACGTTTACCTACATGTCATCTAACAAATATATCAGATTTCTTGATTGGGAAAGATGATATGACTCTGCTTCATTAATCATTAAAACATCACTTTTTCTGTGCACAAGAAAAATGTATCAAAACATGACCCGTGTCATAAACACCACATAGTAGAATGAATGGAGGATGCAGTTGACTCTTGAGAGTAGATTTTATATTGTTTGCTGTTATACTCAGGTCATGATCTCATGGTTTGTGAGTTCGAGCCCCACATTGGGCCTTGTGCTGATAGCTCAGGGCCTGGAGCCTGCTTCAGATTCAGGGTCTCCTTCTCTCTCTGCTCCTCCCCAACTTGTACTCTGTCTCTCAAAAGTAAATAAATGTAAAACAATTTAAAAAATACTAGCATTCTTTTTTTTTTAATTTTTTTTTTTAACGTTTATTTATTTTTGAGACAGAGAGAGACAGAGCATGAACGGGGGAGGGGCAGAGAGAGAGGGAGACACAGAATCGGAAGCAGCCTCCAGGCTCTGAGCCATCAGCCCAGAGCCCGACACGGGGCTCGAACTCACGGGGCTCGAACTCACGGGGGTCGAACTCACGGACCGCGAGATCGTGACCTGAGCTAAGTCGGAAGCTTAACCGACTGCGCCACCCAGGCGCCCCAAAAATACTAGCATTCTTAATGATATACAATTATTAGTTAATCAGTGACAGGCCACAGGTAGCAGTGATTATTATATTTAAAATTGAGTTCTGCTAATTTCCTCTCTGTTGAGGATTATAATAATAGCATTTAGAGATATACACAATGGACATTTTTATATAGAAAATATTTTCTTAGTTCAAGAAGTGTTAAAAATTTGACAAGGTGTTATTTGGGCTCTTTTGAAATATTTTCTGAAGTCCCTTAATAACAGAATGGATTATTTCTATCTCAGAATGTTGAGGTATCCTTCTCCCCAGAGTAGGTATGTTGAACTATACAGATCTCCAACAGTGCAGTTGCAATCTGATTCCTTCCAAGAGACAGCTAATCATACTTGAACGATGTTCTTTACATCTCTGAGTACATATCTATATGTTAAATAATAAAATGAGCTAACCGTCATTACATATTTAAGAATTTGTCAAAACATAATTTTGACAAAACAGTCAGTAAAAATGCCAGGATTATTATTGATCTACACAGATATTCAACATAAACACAATCTTTGAAGTAAACATTGAAGACCTTTCACGATGATTTGACTTTCATGTATTTTACAGTTGTACTTTGGTGATGTATAATTCGATCATATATACAACTTTCTATATTTACTCTTGTCACAACCCAGCATTCTCAGAAATTCCCCATATAGTGTGCACACTCCAGACTGGAATGGCCCAGCTGGTTGCAATATTGTCTGCAGGACTTTTTAAGCAGAAAACTGGGACACTCGACCTTGCGATTGAATCCAGAAAAATAAACAAACTTCCATTCTTTAATTTTCATGTGGTAGAGACACAGTTGCTTGAGTAAAATCCCCGACCCTCAAAACGGGAAGCATTTTCAGGAGTTTAATGAATTGAAAAAGACTCAAATACTCAAGTCACACAGAAAATTTTGAATATTTCTACCTGTAAATTTTCATCCTTAGCGTCAGAGGCAGAACTTTTAGACGGACCGCAGGATCATGACCTGAGCCGAAGTCGGCCGCTCAACCGACTGAGCCACCCAGGCGCCCCTGTTTCTTTCTCTTATACATATAAGTTTACTTGCAAAATGGGAAGACAGAGAATTTTTAGTAGAGAAAAACTCAAGTTGATAGCTTATCTGTTAAACAACGTATTAATGTAGTAGAGGTGCAATCCACAGGATTTCAGACTTGAATTTACACTTACAGAGCATGGTGGCATAACCTGTGCTTTGAAATCAGTGGTTTTAGGTACAAATGATGACTCTGGCACTTAGCGTTATTTGACTTTGAACAAATAAATTAAGCCCTCCAGAAACCCACATTGGAAGTGGGAGTAGCACATGTGTCCAGACAATGGTGAGAAAAAAGTAAGAGTGATCTGGAAGGTGGTGTGGCATTAGCCATTGTGGATGGAAATGGTCAATGTCAAGTTTGACAAAATAGGAATCAAGCACTGTGGCAGAAAGTGGTTCCAGAAGAAAGTTATTTGCATCTTGTCCTGTAGATCCTAGTGGTGCTTTAAAATTCATTAAGCAAGACATGGAGAAAGTAATGGAACATTAATTTTGTAGAGATATACAAAGTAATTTGAAACTGAATATATTAAAAAAAAAACAATAAAAGACATCTGGAAAAGACAGTTGGATTGAACATATGTGTTTACCTCCATTACCCCTCAAGACTCACTATAATAACAATAAAGTTATAAAATAAAAAAGCATAAACCAACAAAGAATTAGGAAAGCAAACAAGATAACAGCAATGGTATGAGTAAGTCTGTAAAGAGAATAGATATGCTCTAATTGATTTAGAAACTTCATGAAAGTTTAAAAATCTTTGGAATAATCTTGGAGGAATTCTGATTTGTATAAGTGAACTCCAGAAAGATTCATACATTTGGGAAGCAGTCATCAGAGGGCCTGGAGGTGAAAGTGAGGCAGAAAACAAGTATTATTTTGAAGTCTGCTTAAGAGGCTGACAAAATTTGTATCAACATGGACAAAAATACAACGGCCTCTCTAAAGTGAGGGAGGAAACAAAGGCTTGTTTCTTTGAGTAAGCAAAACATAAGAAACATAAAAATGGGGAAATCATGCCCAGATGAGGACGAGGTAACTTACACAAATATTCATGCCCAACTGATGGAGAAAACTTCTCCAGATCCCGGTTCAATTTCTCACTGGGTTAAAAAACCTTTAGGAAGAATACAGCCTCATCAGAAGAGTAAAATATTCCTCTGTAGGAGGAAATGAAACTGGGCATTGTGATTCAGAAATTTATTGGCAAACATACATCCAAGAATATTGTTCAAAAACTAATGTTAAGCAGCTTTGTTATATAACAGGAATTATATATATATAAATTTCACTATTGAGAAAGAAAATGTCTATCTTATGTTTCAAACTATAAGAAACTATAGCCAGAAGTACTACTTTGCTTTTAGAATTAGTGTCTTCAGTTGTTACTCATGCAATCTCATTGTCATCTAGATTTTCTGTTAAAGAATTCATTTCTTAATGCCTTAGCATTATGAATCATCAACAGCACTATAATGGTCTTGGATTTCAATGGGTCAGAAAAATTCTTGCTAACTAAATGAATTATTATGTTAAATGGTGTGGATTAATTTTATATACTTGACAAGAGACACTCAGATCATTTAAAATTCATTTTAAAAAAATTTCCTTTCTCTCAGGCTTGAAGGTTATTTACAAAGAGGCAAATTACATAAAATTGATTGAATTTACCTACTGTATGGTATTACTTTACAGAAAATTAAAGGCGTCTTTCTACAAAATCATTACCAACAATACAAGTCTCTGATCAATTCTGTCCAACTGAAAGAAACTAAAGATCTTTGATGTTCACATTTAGTGAGTAAAATTTAACTTAATTCAATATAAACATTCCTTTCACATTGTGATATTATTATAATTTTTATCACTTTAATTGTTTTACCTGTTTATTGTCTTGCATGCATTTTCTTGCATGTAGATTTCAATATCTGTATCTAAAGCTATTAATATAATTGTGAAATTTTGCACATCTCATTGTTTATACACTTAATGATCAATGAAGAGTTGGAATTTAATGTCAATATTGATATAAATACTTAGGACGTTAGATTATATATCCCCCTTTATAATTAAATGAATATTTTGGGGAACATTAGGAAATCCTTATAAGGGAAAAGTTACTTGAAATCTTAACATTTCACTGTAAAAATAATCTTAACATTTAGATAAATCCATATAAAGAGATACGCACATGTATATCTGTATCTTTTTTTTTTTTTTGAGTGAGAGAGAGAGAGAGAGCAAGCAAGTGAGTGGGGGAGAAACGGGGAGAGGGAGAGAGAGAATCTTAAGAATGCTGCACACCCAGTGTGGTGCCTGATGCCAGGCTCAGTCTCAAGACCATGAGAACATAATCTGAGCTAAAATAGAGTCAGATGCTTAATCAACTGAGTCATCCAGGTACCCTGTACATCTGTGTCTGTATCTATACCCCTTATAAGTAGTTGACATTATGGATAGTTCTAGTATTTAGCTTTTTTTTTTTTAAACCTCTTTCAAGTAAAGCTTGAGATAAACTCATAGAACATCTTTCTTGCCATGTAGGTACTAAATGGAGACAGCAAAGACTAGTAAGGAAGAAGAAGCATGTTGATGTGTTAGTATATTGCATACACTAAAGGGACAAATTGACTCACCCATATGTCAATCTTTGGGAATTAAGCAGAAAAATAAGATTTTGTGTTACTCAAGTTTCAAACCAATAAATGAACAAACAAGCAAACACCATAGCATCTCTAGGTTATAAGATTTCCACAAAACTTCCACAATACCAATAAGTCCAAAACATCAAACTAGGGCTAAAGAGCCCCTATGATGCACTCAAGAACCACACTTAGCCCAGAGTAAGTGTCTATACAGAGTAATCCTGTGACCTGAGCAAGGAGTGCATAACAGATGCTGCCTCACACCATGGGGGCAGTGGTGATGAGCAGAGAATGAATAAGTAATGAGCTCTCAACATTGGTATCATGCAGCCACACAGGGCACAAGTCACAAGAATAATTGGGAAAGGAAATAACTTTAGACAAAAAGATAATAATAATAATGGCTCTGTCCAGCACAAGAGTTGGAAGCCTGTGGTCTCTTTCAAAAGTTCTTATGTGAGTTAAACACAGGCAAGCAAGTCTCAGAGACAAGATGCTTTATTATTATCAAACATTTAGGAGTGCCATAAACCAAGAGTGATGATATTTGAAAAAAATAAATTATGTTAATGATATTTTCCCTCCATGTATTAAAGTGTGATATGCCATTTTAAGTTTGGAGAAAATCTGGAATTTTTCATAATCACAGTGAAAAATGGAGTGATGGGTGAATGCCATGGGTTAGGTAGGAGAGAGGCAAGGTCTGAATGGTTGGAGGACAGGGAATTTTTATGACAGTTAAATTATTCTACATGATATGGTAATGATGGGTACATAGTTTTGTGTATTTGGCAAAACTCATAGAATCACAAAGAAAGTGAATCCTATAAAATATGGACTTTAGTATATAACAACATGTCACTGTAAGTTTATCAATTACAACAAATGTACCACATCAAAGCAAAATGTTAATAATGGGGAATACTGAAGGATATAGGAATTGGGAATATATATGTACTCTGAACACTCAATTTTTCCATAAATTTAAAACTGCTCTAAAAATAAAGCGTAAGAGAAAAAAAAAAGTAAAGGGAAAGAGAAAGATATATCAAGCTAACACAAATCAAAAGGATACTGGACTAGCTGTATTCATTTTGACAAAGCCAACTTCAGAATAAACAAAATTACCAAGAAAAAATTGGGGGCATTACATATTAAAAAAGTGCCAATTTTCCAAAAAGACATTATAACCCTAAAGTGTAAAATGTGACTTCAATCTGTCAACATATGCAAAGTAAAGCTGATAGATTGAGCAGACACAAAAAAAGGACGTAGTTGGACCTGAACAGTATCAATCATTCTAACATAATGGATATTTATAGAATATTCCTCCAACAGCAAAAAAATGCACAAGCCCAAATGTATCATTCACTAGTAAGACCACATCATGGGCCACAAAACACATTTATCAAATTTAAACATAGAAATAATCCAAAATATGTTATTGGATTACAGTGTAATTAAAGTAGAAGGAACTAACAAAAGATAGTTAGAAAATTTTCCAAATATATGGAAACTAAATAACACTATTCTATATCACTCGTGGGTCAAGGAAAGTCTCAAGAGGAACTTAAAAAATAAATTACATCAAATTTAATAATAAAACATGTCAAAATTTATATAGAGAAACAATATTGTGGGGAAATTTTATAACATTAAGTTCATATATTAGGAAAGAAGGAAGATCTGTAATCAATAACCTAAGCTCCACCTCAGGAAACTAAAGAATGACGTGAAATTTAAGATTAGTTTACATAGAAATAAAAAAAGAAAGAATGAATATTTGAGCATAAGTTATTGAAATTGAAAACAGAAAAATTATAAAGAAAATCAATGAAACTAAAGAGTTGTGTTCTGAAAAGACCCGCAAAATTTATAAATTTCTAGCCAGGCTAACAAAGAAAGAAGGAAGGGAAGGGAAGGGAAGGAAAGGGAAGGGAAGGGAAGGGAAGGGAACGTACTTATCATAAAGGAACAACTTTATGATAATTTTATGATAACTTTATGATGACTTTATGAACATATACATATGTTATGAACATATACATATAACTTTATGAAGAGATTTATGATAACTTTGATGAAATAGAACATTTCTTGACTGACAACAGATGGTTAAAACTTACACAAGAAGGAGAAATAAATAATCTCATTAGGCTCACATCTATTAAAGAAATTGAATCAATAATTGACAGCCTTCCAAAAAGGAAACTTTCAACCCAAATAATTCTGCTAGAGAATTTCACCAGTCAATTAAAGAAGAAATGATACTTCTTACTACCATCCCTTCCAGAAAATAGCAATGGAGGGAACTTGTTCTGTGACATTAACATTACCACGATAGCAAAACCAAATAAAAGCAACACAAAGAGATATACTTATATTTAATATTGAGTTACTGTATGTTTTCCCACTAAAATACAAATAAAAGGAAGATATTTTCTCTCACTCTTCCCACTCTACATTTTAATTGGGTTTTTAGCCAGTGAATTAAGACAAGAAAAAGTTTATGTGCAAATCTGAAAAGATAAAATAAAACTGTCTTTATCCACATGCAAGATTGTCTATGTAGAAGACTAAATACAATTCTAGTAAAATCCTAGAAATAATAAAGGAATATAACAGGGTCACAGAAAATATGGTTTAGTATATGCATTTTGTATAATATACTATAAATGTTTATCTCACTGTCTTCTTTCTCTCATGAGAGAGATGTCTGAATAAATATATATTTCATAAATATATATAAATACATATATTTCATAAATATTAATCTATTTCACAAATATAGATATGTGAAAAATGAGGTTTGAAATTAAAATACCACTTATATACCATAAAATTAAGTGTCTAAGTATAAATTTAATAAAATATGTATAGGATTCATATATAGAAAAGTATAAAATGCTAGTAAAATGAATAAAAAATTAAATACATCAAGAGTAATTCTGTGTTTATGAATTGAAAGAAACTGTATCACTAAGATGTCTACTCTTTCTAACTGGATCTCCAGATTCCATGCAACACCAATCAAAATTCCAGTAAGCTATCATATTGACGAGCTAATAAAAAGTTACTGTGGGGGCACCTGGGTGGTTAGTCAGTTAAGCATCTCACTTTCGCTCAAGTCATGATCTCATGGTTCATGAGTTCGAGCCTGGTTTCAGGCTCTGTGCTGCCAGATCCGAGCCTGGAGCCTGCTTCAGATTCTGGGTCCCCCTCTCTCTCTGCCCCTCCCCCACTTGCACTCTTTCTCTCAAAAGTAAATAAATATTAAAAAAAAGAAACTTAAATAAAAAGTTACTGTGGAAAGGAGAAAGACCTAGAAGGGGCAAAACAATAATAGAAGATTCAGAGCAAAGTTGTAGTTCAAAATATGTGTTTGTTTGTTTATATTTTTTTTTAATATTTATTTATTTTTGAGAGACAGAGTGAGAGCGGATAGAGGTAGAGAGAGAGGGAGACAAAGAATCTCAAGTAGAATCCAGGCTCTCAGCTGTTAGCACAGAGCCAGATGTGGGGCTGGAACTCACAAACCGCGAGATCAAAACGTGCGAATTAGGACACTTAAGTGACAGAGCCATCCAGGTGCCCTCAAAGTTGTAGTTCATGACTTTAAGACTTACTGTAAAGCCACTGTGATGAAAAAAGCATGGTTTTGGCCCAAGGACAGAAATGTAGATCAGTGGAAGCATATAAACAGCCCAGGAATAGAAGCACACAAATTGAGTCGACTGATATTTACAAACAAGCAAAGGTAATCCAAAGCACCAGGGATTTGTTTAGAGTGTTCAAACTATCCTGCAGGGGTGCCTGGGTGGCTCAGTTGATTAGACATCTGACTTCAGCTCAGGTCATGAAGTGAAAATGAGCTCCTGGTTCGTGGGACAGAGCCCCAGTTGGGCTCTGTGCTGACAGTCCAGAACCTGCAGCCTGCTTTGGATTCTGTGTCTCCCTCTCTCCCTGCCCCTCTCCCACTCATGCTTTGTCTCTCCCTCCCTCTCTCTCTCTCTCTCTCTCTCTCTCTCTCTCTCTCAAAAACAAAAATAAACATTAAAAAAAAAAACTATCCTGCAAAATACTTTTACTCTACATACATGACACAATGCATTTATAAATCCCCATAGAGTTTTATAGGCCAAATAGTAAATATTAATATAAACACATTTTAAAAATCATTTAAGAGGTCCGCGGGATCCAGGATGGATGCAGAATGTGACTTGGGGCTTGGCCTATGAGAACTGACCGTAATATCTTTCAGTTTTTCTGTAAACTTAAAATTGTTCTAAACAATGCATTAAAGAAAATGCTCCTCAAGCCAGGAGCCTGGGTGGCTCAGTCTGTGTAGTATTCGGGGCCCATGTCGGTCTCTGAGCTGGCAGCATGCAGCCCGCTTGGGATTCTCTCTCACTCTCTCTCAGTCCCTTCTCCACTTGCACTGACTCTGTCTCTCTCAAATAAATAAATAAACTTAAAAAAAAAAAGCTCTTCAACCTACAAACAAAATACATTTAGAAAGAATCACATCATGGTCAAACACTATAGATGAAGAAATGTTCTGAAAAACAAGAAAATAAAAAGATGCATTATATGTTAGCACAGTGATATAAAGAATGACCGTTACCTTCATCAAAAACGATTGAAGCCAGAGACAGTAAAAGTAAATATTTAATGAGTTTATAGGAAAGATGTGTAAATCCAGAATTTTATATCTAATAATAATTTTGTCTCAAAATTAAGGCTAACTAATAAAATTTTCAGGTAAACAAGAACAGAGAGAATGTATTGCTAGCTGAGCTGGACTACAGAAATACTATTTGCAGCTTGTTCGGTAAAACAAAGCAAAACAAAAGAAAAAAATGAGCAATAAAACTTAGTCATGCATGTATGTACCTGCAGAAAAAAAGTGAAGATCACTAGAAAGGGAAATTGTGAAGTTAAATATATAATAATATTTGAAAAATGTATTAGATAACTGTTAACTCTTTAAAGCAAAAAATAAATAAATAAAACTATATTGTGGATATGTAACGCACACAGAAGGAGAATGAACGGAAAGTAAAAAGAAGCCAAAACAACAACAATTGGCACTTGTTTCACAATAGCCAATTTGTATTGTTTTAAGTCATTTTGAAGAGTTAAAGATCAAAAAGCTGAATTTCTGGAGCAAGCAGTGATTAAAGCAAAATGTGACATAGCAGAAGAATTAGCCATAGATGCCAAAAAATATACACCCAACTATGGTGATATTAAACACCACTTTCTCATTATAAAAAAAAGAAGCCAAAATCAGCAATGATACAGAAGTTTTAAACTAGATTATTATCTAACTTACCTAAAAGGAATTTGTGGACTATTACATCTAACAGCTACAAGATACAGTCGTTAGTGTTGTAAGACAAGTCTCATGAAATCACAAAGGATTATATGTTCTGTGACCATAACACAAATAAAACAACTTTAAGAAAAAAAAAAAAAAAGAAGAATGAGAAAATCCTTATGCGTCGAGAATTAGCAGTATGTGTCTAAATACCAGTTTTTAAAAGGAAATTCAGTAAGAATTAAAAATATATTGGAACAAGATTAACATAGAAATTCATCGCACCCACATTTATGTAATTCAGGCAAGTTATGGATGCAACTTATAATTTAAATAAAAAAGTTTTATAAATAAATAAATTAAGTCTCAATCGTAAGATTCTATAAAGAGAAAAGGAAATTAAACCCTGAGGAAGAAGGATGAACATTTTAATGACGAGAGATCAAAGATATAAAATAGGGAAAAATAACATAGCCATAAGTACTAATCTTCAAAAAGTTTAATAAAATTGGTAAACTCTGTAGTAGCTGAATAATATTTTTGCCAAAGATGTACATGTGCTAATTCCCCGAACCTGTGAACATGTTACCTTACGTGGCAAAAGAGTGCAGATGTGATTAAGTTTAGCGTTTCCATCTTGAGATAGAATATCTGGATTACCACAGTGAGCCCAGCATAGTCACAAAGGTCCTTGTTGGGAGAGCAGAAGGGGGAGACAAAAAGTCTGTCAAAGAGATGTGACAACGTAAGCAAAGTCAGAATGATTTCATTTCAGGCTTTGATCATGAAAGGGAACCATTAGTCAAGGATCGGAGACCCTTCAGAAGCTGAGAAAGGCAAGAAAATGGATTTTTTTCCTAGAATGTGCAGAACAAATGTGACCCTGCAAACATTTTAACGTTAGCCTGCGACATCCATTAGGAACTTCTGATCTTCAGAACTGTAAAATAATCAATTTGTGTTGTTTTAAGCCATTAAAATTGTGTTAATTTGTTATAGCAGCAATGGGAACCTGAGAGGAACTCTCAGCAAGACTGATAAAAAAATGCAAAGAAAATATCAGTTAACAATAAATGAATGAAAGTTGTACCAGTACACAGACTTTCAACATAGAAGGAGAGTAAAAGTAGAGTGTATTTCCTTCTTGATGTTCTAAATTGTACTTAGTAGAAATATAACTTTATTTATTACATAAGAATAGGAGGGCAACAATGGAAAAGAAAAAATATATATATAATATTTCATTAATTGTGAATGGGTAAAACATCCTCCATTTTTTTCACTTACTTTTTACTAACCTTCAGGTATTTTTTTTTCAATTAACTATTATTTGTTTTTAAGTAGAAAGGTGTTTCCATCCTATTATCAATAATGCAAGTTCTTTAGTTAGGAGAATAAATGACACCATTAAAATAAACTCATTGTCTTATACATTTCTTAGCAATTAATATAAATAAGCTTATTAAAATTGCATAGTACAATTCTGCCAGTTTGAGAACCATCCATCTTATTTTTATCTATATTTTGTAGTGTGAATTATAGAAAGCCAGTTTTAATGGAAGCTCAATTAACCTAAGTGATAATGCCTATCTCTTAGTACAAAGGGTCATGAAACAAATGATTTTGTATCTTGATGCTAGCTCTGTCTAATGATCTAATGATCAAAATTTTTGTCAAAGTTTTACATTGAAAAATCTCGTTGGAACAAAGAAAACTATAATTAGGCAATAATTTCTGAAACGTGGAGAATTACCAGTTATTGTCACAATAACAACAAAATACTTAGACTCAAATGTAGTCATGTACTTAATTGTTTGCTTTTTAGTTTTCAACGACCATGATGTTATAAAATTGTATACATCTTTACCCAACTCAAACCACATAACAATATTTATTTATCAGTGATATTTATATTTAATTTACAGTAAGATTGAAGCAACAATTACTTCACTACTTATATGGTGTAGATTTTATTTCACTGATTTTCTGATAGAGTTATTTAGACATTACAGTCCTTATATTAAGCTTAACATTCTCACCTTAGATTTGCTCCATACCTGCTCAGTTTCCCATATATTATTTGAAATTTTGACCACTCTTGTCATAACACTGGCATTCAAATCAATAAGAAATTACTTATTGTTAAGTAAAATTAATTAGGATCGAATATTTACAAGAATGAGTCAGGTACTATAACACTGTAGAGACTTAATATAACACTTAATATAACTGAAATAAAATATTTGGTTTTGAATATCACATCTTTTCCACCTGGTTCCCTATTTTGAAAAGCTTATTCCTTTATGAGTGAGAAACATAAAATTTGAAATAATCAATATCTTATTGTCATATTTACTACTTGCTTAAATTTTATATTATTACCTGCCATTGTTGAGTAAAATGCATGAAGACGAGATACAAGCCTAACTAAAAATATTCATGAAGCGTAAGGATGAGGAATATATCCAGATCATGGATAACCTGATACAGAACTGAGCAGGCATTTAAAATCCTCCACATTTAAAACTTTCCAAGCCAGAAGATGTTTCTTAAATTACATAAGATGATTTGTGTTTATCTTCACTGCTATATAATTTTTTTGTTATATTTCTTGTTTTGTTTTACAAAAGTACATGATAACACTATCATGGAATTTACATTTACTTAGACCATATGAAGTAGTAAAATTAATACTGACAACAACAACAATAATATTAGAAGAAATTTACTACTAACATTTTACATTTTTTTTTAGCATTTTATATCTCAAGATCTCTGCTATGTGCTGTATGTGAATTAAATTACTGAATCATCCTACTAGAATTGTGGGTAAATGCTACATAAGATATGATTCTTCTGCATGAAAAAAAAGAAATCCCAATTCAATAAGGAAAATTTGTTATTTATATTATATTAATTATATTATATTATATTATATTATATTATATTATATTATATTATATTATATTTAATATATGTAATATAGTAGATAAATAATAAATAAAATAATATATATATATTATATTATAATTCCTGTATAAAAAGCGCTAGAAGTCAGGGACCCCCAGGGTTGTTTAATTCAGCGGCTGAATGATATCATCAAAAACCCAGATTTTTTCTCTTCTTTTTGGATCTGCAATTCTCAGCAGCTTTGTTCCCAAGCTTTCTGTCTTCATGAGAGTAAAATGGCTTTGATTGTGTGTCAACATGAGAATGTATAGTAGAAAATATAACTCTAACTTTTCTTGTGTGACTTCCTTTTTTCAATGAGGGGAATTCCCCCAGAATTCTTCCTTCACAGTTTTCAAAATATGAATAAGTAAGAATAACAATATAATGGTGAATAAGATATATTTTAATTCTTATGCAGGATCAAGGTCTCATAATCTTTTCTACCTTATCACTGGCAAGGAGAATGAGATTCTAGTGAGTAGCTTAGACTAAGCAGGATTTATCAGTGAGTCAAATGAAAGAGATTTAAAACATGAACAAAATTGATTACCTAATAGAGAAATTGAAAGTTGGATAGGCAACCACTATGCCTACCATAGCTATTATCCTTATTTTGTATAAAATCAAACTAAAGATTAAAGGAATAGTTATATCAGCATTATAGGGATAGGAATTTGCAGATCATAAATTCAATGAGGAATTGTAGGTTTGAAGAGACTTAGTATCCAGTTCTAGGAAGACAATGGCTAACAATTGGTTAGGGGGAAGGAAGAAGGAAGGAAGGAAGGAAGGAAGGAAGGAAGGAAGGAAGGAAGGAAAGAAGGAAAGAAGAAAGGGAGGAAGAATAAAAGAAAGAGGGCAAGTAAGAAATTTTGCCGGATTTTAGAAGGCTATATCTGTTTCAAAATGCCTATCAGGTTATTTTCTGGACCAGATATTAAGACTAAGCTAATTATTTGGATGTCTTCCCCTCACCCCCTCCTTTGATTTTCTATTTAAGGTGAGGGATTCTACAGAATATTCAAATGCTGGTGTAGTGATCCAATGCATAGGAAAAGAATACTGAAACAGAAAAAACAAGCAACCAAAGGGGCCATTTCTTTCCTTAGTCACTAATAGAGAATAACAAGAGCACTTCCAAATTTATTTATTTTTTGACAAAGGGAAATCCATTATAATGTTGGTATGAACGAGAAAATATGTATATACTCAGGGAAGTTGAAAAAATATTCAGAGAATGATGAAGTTTCCCAATATTTTATTTTCTTTTATTTAAATTAGTTTTTAAAGTTTATTTTTATTTTTATTTTGAGAGAGAGAGAGAGAGAGAGAGAGAGGAAGTGGGGGAGGGGCAGAGAGAGGGAGACAGAGAGAGAATCCCAAGCAGGCTTCACATTGCCGGGGCGGAGCCTGATGTGGGGTTCAAACCCAGGAACCCTGAGATAATGACATGAGCCTAAATCAAAATCAGACGCTCAACGGAATGAGCCACCCCAGCTCCCCCCTTTTCCCGAATATTTCAGTTCACATCCTCAATTCTGTTTTAAAAAAAATAATAATGTTTGCTTTCATTTTTGAGAAAGAGACAGAGCACAAGTGGGGAAGGGGCAGAGAGACAGGGTGACACAGAATCCAAAGCAGGATCCAGGTTCCAAGCTGTCAGCACAGAGAACTACTTGGGGCTTGAACCTCAAACAGTAAGACATGACCTGAGCCAAAGTCAGAGGCTCAATGGTTTCAGCCACCCAGGCACCCCGTCTTATATTTTATTGTTTTATTTACCCCTTTATCTTTCACATGTTTCTTGTCATATGCTATTAATTTTCAAGTTCTGTATAAAAATGAAAATACTATTCTGCTAAAAAAAAAAGTTACTAGAAATCATTAAGCACTTTCACAAACTGGAGAATATAAGTACATCATAATGAAAATGTGGACTAAAACAAATATTTAGTATTTGAGTGGCATCCACATTTCAGTCTTTTAAACTATGTAAAAAGATTACACTTTCCTATCTAAAAATATAAAGGTTTATACTAAGAAGTCAGAGTGCCATTGTACTTTAATCACGTACTCATCTAAATGGAAATGAGCAGAACTAATTCTTTAGAATTTAGATGTTGAGCTGAACCAAACCTATTATAAAATAACGGGTGAATCTAACAGAGCCAAGGTAAGTGACTATCCTGTAAAATAAGTTCATCCCTAACACTAAAAATGTTGAAATACAAAGATGACACATTTGTTGCTGTCCTTGGATATGCATTCAAATATGTTAAAAAAAAAAACCCTACCCCAAATATTAAAAAGATTGTTTCATTTGTAGCCATGATTATTTATAAAATGAAGATTGTGACCAATATTTTTGTACTACCATTAGTGGTATTGGATTTGACTTTATTTCTTTGCTGTGAATTAGAGATGTCAGAACAGCTTATCTGTCTTCCCAAAGACTGGATTAATGTACAAATAGATCCTGTAATCGATTGTTCAGAAAGCATAGACGTACAGGTCTACACTTGTATAATTGTTTTTCAAAAATAATATTTTCTAAATCCAGCATAGAGAAAATATTTACCGGGCATCTAAATTTATAAAGGCAAACCCAAATTACAATTGTAAACAGAACACTGAGCAAATCAGTTTGAAACGCTTGACAAGATATTTGGAAGCTACCATGAAAATTAATCAGATCCCCCCCAAATGCATTGTTAATATACATATGCTTATATATTTAAAAAAAATCTTTAAAGGGATTTTTCTAACCCAAAGGATGCCGCATATCTCCATCCCAGTTCAATCTTGCCCTCTTAATACAAGCATTCAGAACTGTTTGTGCTTTCAAAAACGTGCTTTCTCTAGATTCATATAATGTTAACATCTTGTCTTCCTGGACTCCTCTAAATATCATATTTCTAAGACATAAAATCAAGTTCATAATTCTGCCTAATTTAAGAGATATATTTTGTCCAATTTGTATGGAATATTGAATACACAGTTAGAGCCAAAAAAAATTAGTGCCGTTAGGATTACTTACTTGAGTGCAGGTTTTCCATTGTTAAAATTAAGAAGTAATAGTTTTGGGGAAAATTAAACATAAGTCCTGAAGAATATTAATTTATATTTAAGAAAAAATCTTACATGTGTTTCTTCAAGCCACCTCTTCTTTTTTTTTTTTTTTTTTTTTTTTTTTCGTTTTGATGTTTATTCAGTTTTGAGGAGAGAGAGACAGAGTATGAGGGAGGAGGGGCAGAGCGAGGGAGACGCAGAATCCCAGAAGGGTCCAGACCCTGAGCTGTCAGCACAGAGCCAGAGGCGGGGCTTGAACTCAGGAACTGCGAGATAATGACCTGAGCCAAAGCTGGAGGCTTAACTGACTGAGTCACCCAGGTGCCCCTACCTCTTCCTCCTCTTTTCTTCTTCTCCTCCTCCTCCTCCTCCTCCTCCTCCTCCTCCTCCTCCTCCTCCTCCTCCTCCTCCTCCTCCTCCTCCTCCTCCTCCTCCTTCTTCTTCTTCTTCTTCTTCTTCTTCTTCTTCTTCTTCTTCTTGTGTTTATTTGTTTTGAGAGAGAGAGAGACAGAGAGAGAGCGCATGTGGAGGGGAGGGGCAGGAAGAGAATCCCAAGCAGGCTTACAAACTGTGAGATCATAACCTGAACTGAAATCAAGAGTTGAACACTTAACCAACAAAGCCCCCCAGGTGCCCCAAGTCATCTCTTCTTATAGAGAATTTATATCACGGCAAATTTTAGTTTATTCCAAAATCTAAGGAAGAACACACTGATTTCAGCAGTTTCAGCAATTTGATCCATTTTTGTTTGACTCTGAAAACCATCTTCAGCAAATGGATAATACTGTTATAATTAATAAAATAGCAGGGAGTGTGATGAAATTCAATTTCCATGGCACAAGGTTTGCAAAGCAAAGTTACAAATGACCTTAACTATTACCTACTTATGTAGGTATGTATGTGGATAGCTAATTTGAAAAGTCAAACTTTTGTGAGGAGATTTTAGTTTACTTAAATTTTTAAAATGCGATTTAGTTTGGAATTAGTTATTGTGTAATGATTTTGAATTTTCTCACCTGTTTAGATAAAAAATTAATTCAGATGTATTTAAAAAAATATTTAATCAGGTCCCCACTCAGCGTTAGCAGCAAGAAAATTACATTTGCTTTGTAGAAGCCACTTTCCTCTACCATTATAACCATGTAACCCTTACTTTGGACTAAAGCACTGTAAAAAGAAAAAAAAAACTCCAGTAGAATCATTCTTACACTATAGAGTGATGTTCTGTTATTTGTGTTGCTGTTCTTCCACATGGAGTTTATTCTACCCATGGTTCTGCCATCTTCCAGGGCCAGAGGGAGACAGCCAGCTGAAATTAAAAGACTTTGGGGGTTGGCGGACAAAAACAAAAACAAAAAAACAAAACACAAGGCATGCTTTTAAATGCCCAACCTGGAAGAAAAACATATGGCAGACGTACCTTTCTTATTTGAGAGAATTTGGCCACGGAGCCACATGGAATATCAACCGCATTGACATGGCTGGCAAACGTAGTTGAGCTGTGTTCTCAAGAATGAGAAGGCGTTTAGTGATTTAGTGGTTTCTACAATAACGTCCAAACAAATTTTCAGGACTCTGCTGAAAAGATAGGCCAAAGGAACCATTCCTGCTTGCATACGCCTGGCAGAGATAGAGGTGGTAAATTAGATATATTTTCTAGTATTTGATTCTATTTGAAATGCAACGTATCACTATTAAAAATAAAGGTAACAGAAAACAAAACAGAAATAAAACAAAAAATAAATGCAATGCACCTACTAGTTATGCCAGGGTGGTTAAAACCCCGGGAAGTCCCAAATCCCAAGGGGCACTTTTAGGTGGCCCTAAAGGGACCCAAGACCCTTTTGACAGAAGCTCCAAATTCCAAAATCATCAGCCACAATTTTCCTTGATCGCTAGAGATGTGAACATTGTAAATTAGACCAGAGTTCCAATAAATCTTAATTAGAAAAAAAAATGTCTATCTCTAGTGAATCTTGTTCTCTATTTGGATGATCCTTCTGGTAAGCCACATTACTAGAGATATGCTATAGGATTCCTTAAAGGCCCATGCTTATTTATGGTCCAAGGTCAGATCTCATGCATATTCACATCCCGTCCCTAGTCTGCAGTACGGTCACTGGGCCTGGCTGGCTGATCCTGCAAGGACTTGAAGGCTTCACAACATTCGGATAGTCTAGATAAACCTACAGATACTGAAGTTATGTTTGGATCTTAAATCAAGATGTCTCCTTTCTTCCTTGTGAGTGCCTCTTTGTGGTCCTCCGAACCTTTAATGTGAGAAGAATTCTAAATGAAGAAACTTCTAATCATGTATCTCCTCCAAAGAAAATATACCAGGGTCATGATCTGTGATACATCCCGACCCCTAAAGGAGTATCTTCCACACGACTCAATATTCTCTACTCTTATCATTGCAACTATTTCATAAAACAAAGGTTCTCTGAAGCGGTAACTTTTGTTAGGCTACAAGTCTGTTGAATTTTTCCCTAGGGCAAAAACAAAAAACAAAAAACAAAAACAAAAAACAAAAAACAAAAAACTGATGTTCCTTAAACCACAGAGAAGGGGCCAGACCATGAAAAAGAAACATTATTCAAAGGCAGTTTGCATTTTTCATATATACTAAAATACTAGTAACTTCTCTACCAATAAGACATAAATATTTTTTGCTATCTTCCAAACATGTCTTTACACCTGAATAAACCAAGCTCCCTGACTCTTAAGGGACCCAAGACATAGCACCCTGTACTTTTCTTTCTACAATAACTGGTTTTACAATTTTATTACTACCTCCTTTCCATAGTCTATAAGCTTGAAGAGACAGCAGGCAAGATAACCTGGCATTTATAACAATAATTGCAACGTCTAGTACAGTGCCTGGCATAATGCAGATAGATAATAAATATTTTTTGATTAGATGAATATATCGAAATTTCCCCAGGAGTGAATTATGCCAATTAGTTAAAAGTTCAGGGTCTTGTCTTTCCAGACTGTCTCTTTTGCAAAGTGCATAAAGTAGAAATTAGCCCTCTTCTGAACAATGTTACATATTTAGATAAAAAGAAAACCAATAAGAATGATAGATTATTATTTTTTTCATAAGGAACAGTTCTCAATATTTGAAACCATATGATAAAAAGCACAACTTGCTTTGGTTACATTACGTGTATCTCCCACAGATCATCTTGAAAAATAGACTGTGAATTGTATCTTATCACATTAATTGAGCATTAATTTTAGCTCTCAATAAATGGTCAAACATAGTTGACATTTAACATAGATCACAGAAGTAAAGATTGGTATCTTTTAAATAAGTTTCAGACTTATCAGACAAAATATTTTTCTTACATGTTGCTGTCAGGAAAACTATGATTAAGGCTCTTTTTTTTTTTTTTTTCATTTTTATCATTGTTGCCGGTAAAAACTGGATTCCATTAAGTGAACTGGGAGGTGCATTAAGAATAAGCAAGTGCGAAGCACAGAATCAAATGTTTATTTCACACAAAACCTCTCTATCATGATTAGTGAGCCTGGTTGACAGCAATTGATTTCTGTTTTCTTAAATTGTATTGATTATCATAAAAATGCAGTTGGCTAGGATTTGCACATAGCTCTCCTTGTCATCACCTCTTAATCTCCTTTCCAGACAAAGGCACAAAGATATGAAGAAGAAAGAGGAGGAGGTGAAAGAAAAGAAGAAGAAAATGAAGAAAGAAAATATATTACATGGCATGATTGTCAATTTTACGTGTAAACTTGGCTAGGCCATGGTAACCACATATTTGGCCAGATCTTATTCTAGATATTTCTGTGAAGGTAGTTTTTAGATGAGGTCAACATTTAAATCAGTAGACTATGGAAAGCAAATCATCCTTCACAATATGGATGGGCCACACCCAACCCATTAAAAGCCTTCATCGGAAACAAATGTTCTCCCTGCATGGTGAGAGAGTTCGACCAGCAGACAGGCTTGAGAATCAAACCGCAGCTCTCTCCTCAATTTGCTGTCACTGAAGTAAATGTCCATAGTTCCCTTGGGAAGAACTGGAGAAATTATTACAATATGCACTGACTATGATGTCGGAATAAACCTTCCTCCTAGCCATCTGGCTATCTCACCAGTAAATGGGCTACAGATCTGAAAATTGGCACAGTTTTGGGGAACTGAGCAAGGGATCATGGCTCTTTACTGGAGTGACCACCTTCATTGTCCTGTCCCTCCATTCTTGCCATTTTCTTATTGTAGATGTTAAACAGGGCCTTAGTGGCTGCCCGCCACTTTTGCCTGTAGGAATAGCACACTCAATTAATTATCTCTACTGCTACCTTTAAGCCATGAACCATGGCTGTTTTTCTGACATTAGTGCTCATTCCTCTTATTTTTAGTCCCCTCTATTATATCCACAGATATTAGCTATGCCAGCTTTGCTACCTCCTTTCCTATCACCGACGAGCCTTACAAAGGAGAGCCACTCTTCACTTTTTGCATTGCTGGTGTCTCATCAATGCATTTTTGATGGCCTTGGTGGGTACTGCGGGTCCTCCCATGCTGCTCAGCATTCTCTCTTCCTGAAGCTTCTTTATCCTGTCTTGGCAACTCAGCTATGTCTGCATTGCTCAACACATTAATTAATGGGACATTAATTTCTTCATTCTTCTGGGGCAGTGAGCTTGCTTGCTCTATTCCCTGGGATGCTTGGTATCCTTGTCTAAGTGTGAAATCCCTATGTCCTCAGAAGAATTTTTCCTTATCCACTCTTATATTCTGGCCAATCATCAAGTACTCCCAAAAGGCAATCCGGAGGTTACTCCCTGACTCCTGACAGTGCTTGTAGGTTAATTTTACAGCCTCTTTAGTTTATATTTGCTTCTTTATTAGGCTCAACACATTCCAGTTGAACCATGTTTTGATTTAATATTATTTATCAGCCTATGACCCAAGGGAGAAGAAATGGAATTCTTGAGGGAAGGTTGCAGCCTGTTGCCCTTGTGGGAGAGGACACTATGGTGTGTTCTAGCATGGATAAAGTGCTAGCTTTCACTAGAGAAAAGTGGTGCCTTCCCTCGATGAACTCAGGATTCAGAGAATCCAGCGGAGACAATTTCTTCAAAAGCATCTATTTAGATAATGTATCTAAATGTCTTCACCGCGTATTTCAGGATCCCAGATTTTACCAAAAATTACCTTAGCTTATTATCATTTCTCTGCAGGGCATCAATACAGCTCATCAAAAATCAGTTAATGCCTCATTCCTTGAAGGCACTGATTCCCCTCAAATCTTTCAAAAGCCTCAATCATTGCAACTGCAAAGGCAGTCCCCTCCACTAGGCCATTTTTTTCCTGGTCACCATAGTGAAATAATGAGCAATTAGGACCCTATCTTGTCCTGGCAACAATCCATATCTCACCCACCACTGAAGATGGCATCTCCTTTTGTTGACTGGCAGTAAGTATATCAGTCTCCAAACACCATCTGCTACCTTCTTTTCTGGAACCATTGCTGGTACCTGAATAAGTTCAGTTCTCTCAGTGGGAATTGGATGTGATGGTTGTGTTTGTTTGTTTGTTTGTTTGTTTTTGGGGATATACCTGTAAAAGGTAAAAGAGCTGAAGCAGGAAGAGGTCAGGAAAAGCCTCAGACTTGTATGCAGGGATTAAACCTGAAAAATGAGACAGAGAAATAAGGAGAGTTGAACAGGAAATGCCTCAGACTGCCATTTAAATGTGAGGAAGCTTTGGCCAAGGCTATGCAAATATCTAGCAATGACTTTAGAGTCAGGAGTGTTTTGGCTCTACTGTATCTACCCTCTTCAGTCATTGGTTGCAAGCAGTCTGGGATGGATGTCCTTTACATGAATATGGTGATGTTATCAGAAGCATGGACCCACAGTCAGACATCTGAGGAGAGTCTTTTCATAGCCATCCTATTGTTGAAACACTGACAAATACACTTCAAAAGTTTTACTTAAAACATAATTATACACGATTAAAATATATCATTTCCAATTCTTTCCATAAAATTATGAGCACATTATAGAATTAATAAATAGAGTTTAAGGGAAAATAGTGAAATCTTCAGCAATGTCACCAAACTTTAGTTTTGGAGCTTGAAATTTGGTTCTTTATAAAGTAATACTTTAATTCTGTATTTTCTGTTGCGCTTAATATAATTGTTGAGAAAACAATGTTTACTATGAAGAAAATTTTGTATATAAAATTAAAAAACTACAAGCACTCCTGTTAAGAATTAATTTTAGGGGCGCCTGGGTGGCTCAGTTGGTTAAGTGTCCGACTTCGGCTCGGGTCATGATCTCGCGGTCTGTGAGTTCAAGCCCCGCGTCGGGCTCTGTGCTGACAGCTCAGAGCCTGGAGCCTGTTTCAGATTCTGTGTCTCCGTCTCTCTGACCCTCCCCTGTTCATGCTCTGTCTCTCTCTGTCTCAAAAATAAATAAACGTTTAAAAAAATTTTTTTAAAAAAAGAATTAATTTTAATCACATGATCTCTGACCTGAATTTAATCATTGGTCATACTAATGAGTTTCTATATAGATACCACGTGTAGCTCTATTGGAATATTAGATCAACAAAGATGGGCACTAACAGTCCATGTGGTTATCGTTTCTCTACGTACTTTATTCAAATTTGCAGAAACTGAAACAATTTACTATTAGATACCCCACTGTCATGCTTATATTTTGCACAATGAAAGCAGATAACTCTACTTATCTCCCATGACAGAATCTTGAAAGAAAAAGGACATAAAATATTAGCTACAAATTTCAATACTTGGGGATGACAGTTGTCAGCTGTCTCCATGGGAAAGCTGTGGAATCCTTCCGTTCCTAACCTTAGGAGATAAAACAAAAGTTAAATAACATTGTTTTCATTTCACTTTTATGTGCCAGTCATTTTATGTTAGTTAAAAATTTGCTTCTACCATTTACATTCGAACCATCTACATTCTGTAAGCATTCAATCAACACACTTCTCAACATAATCCAGGTAAGAGAATTTAGACAATTTTTCAGGCCCTAATGAACACTTTTTCTGTGGGGAGAGTGGAGACAGGTGGATGATATAAATATCTTTTGAATGAAATAAATAGAGTTTATAAAAGAAAAAGTAGTATTATCGTCAAATTCTAGAACTATACATGTTTTTTTTTGTTTGTTTGTTTTGTTTTGTTTTGTTTCGTTTTGTTTTGTTTTCCCAGGCTTTTATTGACATATTGACAAAGGGTACAGACCTTCAGTTACCGGATGAGTAATTTCTGGGGATCTAAGCACAGCATGGTAACTATGGTTAATAATACTATATTGCATACTTGAAATTTGCTGAAAGAAGATATTAAGTAGAGATATTAAGTAGATGAGAATACCACACATACACAAAAGTAACTATATCTATTCTTTTAAAAGTACAAACTTAAATCCATCCTTTGTTTTTCTTTTAAATTTCTATTTACTTATTTTGACAGAAAGAGGGAGAAAGGGCAGAGAGAGAAAGGAGAAGGGAAGACCTCAAGCAGGCTCCATGCCCTCAGCATAGAGCCCGACGTGGGGCTCCAACTCATCAACTATGAGATCACGACCTGAGCCAAAATCAAGAGCTGGATGCTTAACCTACTGAGCCACCCAGTTGCCCCTCTTCTTCGTTTTTAATTTTTTCTCTCAATATTTTACCCAATTATTCTGCTCCTTCTTTTTTGAAGCAGGGTTCTATTTTCTTATATATTGCTGTTGCCGTAGAAGGGTTTTTCCTCTGGGGGAGGAACTTAGATTTGAACTTACTTTAACCAATGAACTTTAAGCAGGAATGGCATGTGACAATTCTGGACAACAACGGTTTAAGCCATTGCATATGTTTGCCAGATTACATGCTCATTTTCTCTGCCAAAAGAATGACGCACCTCAAATAAGGGTGCACTTTAACTTACATCTTAGAATGTTAAGATAGATAAAATAAATGTGGCATTGTGAGCCAACCCACAACCCTGGTATGCAATGAGAAGGCCATAAAGATATCTCTCGTAACACCAGGGAGCTTTAGCAAATGCTTGTACTGTAACAAAATTCACTAATATACACTTGGCACTTTTTTTTTAAATGTTCTTATTTTCTTTTGTACCTAGGTTTTCTAATTTTTTTCTGAATCTACCTACTTTTTCTATTTTTTTTTCCTGAATTGTGAAGTTAATAGATCTTAATAGACTCAACTACTTTGCTTATATCTGTCACCAAATATTGCATATTTGCTGATAGGCACTTTGCTCCATATGGAAGATATTTAAATGGGTTTTTGCTATAGCAACTAGATGAGAAAGCAATGAATTTCAGGCCGTAATCACATCATAAAACAAACAAACAAAAAAACACAAAATCGATCAGAGTTCTGAATATAAGAGCTAAAACTGTAAAAACCCTAGGGGGAAAATATAAAAAAAAAAATTTTGTGAGACTGGTTTGGGCAAGGTTTCTTATAATATACTTGTAATTATCATTGGCTCCATAATCTTGAAGCCCCACAATTACTGTTTTTATCAACATACAACTTGCCAGATATACCCGATCTCAACTAATAATAGTTGCGAATGCTAATGATCATGATGCCACTGCAAGCCAGGGGTTAACTAAAATCCGATTATTGCCATCAGGAAACTAAGTAAGCTATTTCATAAATGCCATTCTGTGGTGCGCCGGGGTGGCTCAGTCGGTTGAGATTCAGACTTCGGTTCAGTTCATGGTCTTGCGGTTTGTGGTTTTGAGCCCTCCTTGGGCTTTGTGCTGACAGCTTGGAGCCTGGAACCTGGTTGGGATTCTGTGTCTCCCTCTGTCTCTGTCCCTCCCCCTCCCCACTTGTGCTCTGTCTCTCTCTATCCAAAATAAATAAATGTAAAATAATGCCATTCTGGGAGTCTGATTTTAGGAACACTTCTGGAACCAACTATCTTCGTCTATGGTTCCCTAACAAGTAGATATACACGGAAAAGTTTGTATATATTCTACCATTCTATTAGGAACTATAATTCCAGGGAATGGAGTAAAAGAAAAAAAAAAGCAATTTAACAAAGAGAGGTGAGACAGGGAATACATGGTGCGTTATTGAGCTTTCTAGGATTTTGTAACAGTTTTGTAAAGCCATCTTACAATAGGGGAGCCTGGGTGACTCAGTCGGTTGGGCGTCCGACCTTGGCTCAGGCTTGTGAGTTCAAGCCCCGTGTCAGGCTCTGTGCTTACAGCTCAGAGCCTGGAGCCTGCTTCAGATTCTGTGTCTCCCTCTCTCTCTGCCCCTCCACTACTTATGCTCTGTTTTTCTCTGTCTCAAAAATAAATAAAAACATAAAAAAATTAAAACAACAACAACAACAACAACAACAAAAACATCTTACAATAGGTTTTATGAACAATTTCTTGCCATGATGGTCTTTTAGGGGAAGAAAATGGGAAGAAGTCATTTGCTGGTCACCAATTCCCATTTGTCTGGTGTTCATCCCATGAGAAATGATCTCTTCTGTAATTTTGGTTGTGCAAATATAAATGGATCCCATGATACCTAATATCTCAAGTCTACAGACAAGCCCTAGTGAAAGAGTCAAGTCGTATGTATCTACTCATATAAGTACATGTATATACATGTGTATACATGTGTAAGCACACACACATATATATGCATATAAACACACATATATGGGTATATATGCATGTATTTTTATACAATATATTCATATTTTTATATATTTGGTATTTCGCTCCTCTGCCATACAGCTCATTGTTTACTTTGGAGTCCACTTTGATTTCTAAGCCCACAATTCTCAACTCCAAAAACTTATTGTTGCTATCAAAACTGTAGGTAAAGCGTATCCTTTGATAGTCCCAGAATATTCAGCCACAACTCTATTTAAATGTTGGGAATATTATGAATTTCAACCTCTTTCTATTTTTCCATATTTTTAATTAATAAATATGTATTATGTTCATAATTTAAAGAGCACTATATAAAATTATTGAAATAAATATGGTTATTTAATTTTACTAAATTCTAAGGTAAAAAGCAAGAAAAGATGCAGTGGAATTATATTTTATCACCAGCAATCAACCTCACATTTCATACATAAAAATACAAATTTTATCAACAGGTTTAAGTTTCATATAATTAAATAAAGCAAGAAATGCCAAAATGTTAAAGTCTATAAGGATGATATTTTCTAGCATTCTAAGATGATTCTGCCATATACAAATTTATTCACATTTTGTTTCCATTTTTGATATCATAACTGTGTCAATACTATACTAATATATTTAGATCACAATTCACAATATGCATTTTAATTTCATAATAACACTTTTTATCTATGTGAAATAATAATTCTATTTATTTTATTTTATTTTAGTATTTATTTTATTTTAGAGAATAAGAGAGTATGCAAGCAAGGGAGAGGGCAGAGGGAGAGAAAGAGTGAGAGAGAGAGAGAGAGAGAGAGAGAGTCCCAAGCAGGCTCCACACTGAATGTGGAGCCTGATGGGGGGCTCAATCCCACTATCCTGGGATCATGACCTAGTCGAAATCAAAAGTCAGATGCTCAAACGGCTGAGCCACCCAGGATCCCCAATTCTTTATATTTTAAATAACTAGATATCTGCTGAAAAATACATATCTGGAATCATCCAAATTGAGTAAAATACTTTGGAATTTCAAATAACTTTAAAATGAAAAGCATGCTATACAAATATTCTTAATGAAAAACAAACTTTAAATAAAAAGTTGTGAATATAAGTTGAGACCATTGGCAGTTAGTTAATGTTCATAGTTCTTCCTCAAATCAAACATTATATATTTACTGTGTAGGCTTATTTCCAAAGTTTCCAAACATATTAAAGTATTCCTCATTATTATTTTTTTCTACTTGAATGACTGTAATATCTGAATATAATAATGTAATATAATACAATAACTGAAAATATCTCTCACAGCTTTCTAACATACAAAGAGATTTTCCTTTTTCTTCCATCACTTTCATTCATTATTTGTAAAAGTTTCAACTTAGTAATGTATCTGAATTTAAAAAAATATTAAAAAAAGCATTAGACATAAATCACCAAGATTTACTTCTGAAATGTGTGCCTCTTCCTTGACATTCAAGACAAATATTTCCTTGCTTTTGAATATTTTATAGAAGCTGTTACTGAAAGTTCTAGTTCTGAACCTAAATATATGACTTTGATTCAAAAGTATGATTATCATTTTCTTCTTGAAGTATGATACTATCTGGGAATATTTACCTTAAATCTGATTGATTAAATGGCTCTTAACAGTGTTATCTTGACTCCACAAAAATATTTCAAGTAAAATTATAAATGATTAATGTTAAAACTAGATTGTATTTTTAAAAGCAAGATCACTTAGGCCTCAAAGCTACTTATGCCAAATATTTGGCTGGTTTCTTTAATATTCAGCTTTCTCAAAATATAGGACCCCCATCCTCCAAATCTGTACTTAGTAAAATAAACACTATGCTTAGGAAGGGAATAAGCACTTATTAAAAATCACTGTTAGGCAATAAGCATATTATTTTCCCTAGTTTTTATCACTTTATCTTTACAACAATCCTCCAAAATAGTTGGTACTCTCGATTTACAAAGTTAGTTGAGAATAGTTTACCAAATATCTCATTGTCAGAAAGTGTCAAAGTAACAATTCAAAAGGGCTTCCTGACCTTATATATTTTTTTCCACTAAATTTTACTGGTTGCCTCTTATCTGCTTTTAATTAATTAAGTGCTTTATGCAATTTCATTGTTTTTAGTCTCTGTTTATATTTCTGCAAGCTCTTCATTACTCCATTCAACAAATATATATTAAGCTGAAACTATTGACAGTTGACCATTTTTGATCTCCAAAAATGACAGTTGCATACAGCTATCTTAATATTTGTTGAGTGCTTCCTTTATGGAGGGAATAAAACACTCTATTATTTATCTTCTGTATGACAATTACTCCTAAACTGAATCAAAATAATATTTAATATCTCACACTTTCTGACAGTCCAGAATCCCAGGATGACTCAGCTGGGCCCTCTGCTTCAGTGTCTCTTATAAGCTAAAATTGAAATCATAGGGCTTTGGTCTCCTCTGTGGACATGACTGAAGAAGGATCCAGTTCAAACTCCCTAATGCGATTCAGGATTCTGTCCCTCAATGGTTGTTGGACTAAAGCCCTCAGTCCTTTTCTGGTCATTATCCAGAGTCTGTTCTCAGTTTCTCACCCCATGGGCCTCTCCAGCTTCCTTCATCAGAACAATGGTGTGGAGGAGAACAAGGATCTAAAGATCTGAGAGAGAGAGAGAGAGAGAGAGAGAGAAAGAGAGAGACCAGAAATATGAAAGTCACAGTGGTTTGTAACCTAATCTCAGAAGTAACATCTAATCACTTTGGTCATATTCCATTCATTAAAAACAAGTAACCAGGTCCAATTTACACCTAAGGAAAGAAAATTGCACAAGGGCAAGAAAACAAAAAGATGGGACTCAATGGGAGCCATCTTAGAAGTCTCCCTACTATGAGCACTAAATTAGACAAAATGTCCTACTCTCGGTAGTTCACATTCTAGTATTGGAAGAAAGATACAGCAAAGAAATATATGTACACACACAAGCATACAATAAAACAATACACATATACAAAGTGGTCATACAGGCAGTTTAAGGAGTGGAGATCAAAGGCAAATGTTATTTTATACAGGATATGGAGGAAAATGGGGGGAAGCAAATCAGATTTCTAGAAGGAGAATATCCCAGCAAAGAAAATAGCAAGCACTAAGTCCCTGAAATAAATCCAAGTTTTGTGTTTGAGGAAGAGGCCCTCGTGGTTGGCGGAGATACGGGAGAGACAAATGAGAGAAAACAGTTGGCCATATTATGTAGGGCTTTTAGCCTGTGCCATGACTTGGGAAGCTCTTCTGAGTGAGATATAAGCCATTTAGAATATTCGCTGTGGAGGAATGGCATGACCTAACCTACAACTGTAAAGGATCGTTCTGAATTCTGTGTGGAAAATACAGTAAGGAGAACATTTCTAAAATATGAGGCGACAATATAAGAAACTATCTTGCTAACCCAAGCAAAGGTATTATGATGAGTTGGGTCAAAGTGCTAGCAGTATACTTAGTGAGATATTAAGAGCTTCTGTCTGGATGTATTTAAACATAGATCCAGCAGCATTTCTTAACAGATTTTCTCCTAAGTATGAAAGAGATCGGGGATGGCTCCAAATATTTTTGCCTGAATGCTAAGAGGTAGAAATTCTACTTTGTAAGACTGTGAAAGATCAATCTGCATCAGGTCAGTTACAGCTGAAACAAATATTAGATGTAATAATGTTCATGATGAAGAGAACTTTCTATGTGAGGCCCAAATATAAAAGAAGGGTTGAAGAAACAGATTTCTGAGTCATCAGAGTGAAGATTGTGTTTAAAATCATGGCACCAAGTGAGATCAGCTGAAGAGCGAGGAAAGATAAGGAAGAGAAGAGGTCTGAGAACTGAAACTGGGAATATCTCAAATATTTAATATTTGGAATAATGAAAATGAGTAATGGAATCTTTGAAGTCATGAGTGATGGAGGAAAAAATGGCAGAGTGTTGTGGCAATTGAAGAAACCAACTATCAAGGGAGATGAGAAATGAAAATCGATCCACATATCTGGCAAAATGAAAGCTACTAATGACCCTGAAAAAACCTTGGTCCAAAGAGGTGGGGATAAAAGTCTCTACGGAGTGAGAGTCCAATAAAGAAATGGAGATGGTTGTGGGTAAATTTCTTTTCAGTTTCGATAAATAATTGCACCGTAATGACACAGTAAGAATATGGAGTCAGGACAACTTTATTTTGCAGGGTTTTTAGGATTTTGCTACAGGAAAATAGCACACAACTCTTCAAGACTGAACAGATTTAATACAACAAGTTGGATACTAACACAATAGTATGGACTGCTAGCAGAAACTGTGTCCCCCCAAGATGTCAGCTCTTGCCAGGAGTTTTCCTCCAGTTTGAACTGTCTCTGGGCTCCAGTAACATTTTATATTCACCTTGTCGCCTCCTGCTGGGTGCCTCAACATCCCTTCAGCAATCTTTTACCTATGCCCACACCTCTGTTAGTAATCCATTAAAGGTTGCTTATTTGAAATACATGAGGTGGACATTCTTTCTGGATAGTTCCCTAGTTGATACAGGGAACCCACAAATTCTTTGCTGGAACTACTGGCTTCAAGACAGGTGGTATTTAATGGTTAGAAAGCAATCACCGCTTTATCAATCACTATTTGACAGCAACAAAGCTAGTCTCCAGACTCGGAAAGCTGGATCCTGCCAACTGTGGCTACTCTCCCATTTGCCTCTATCTATAAACTCACTAAGATTATGACATAGGGCAGTCTGCTGTCAAAGCTTCCAATTTTTCGGTGACTTTGCTTGCCTGAAAGCAATAGCTAAAAATGCAAGAAGACATACTCTTTTCCCAGTGCTGCTTCCCAATCTCACACGATGCAGCTGGTTGGCACAACCTATCTGACATCCGAAACCTTCATCACAAGGGGGCTTTGCAACTAAACTGTTTAGCATTCCAACCTCTTCAGTTCTGAAATTTACACTAGACAGAGGCGGGGATTGATTCTGAGTGGGATCTCATCACTCACTCTGTGCACCGATCCTTTGTGGTGTTACTTTGATCGTTATTAAATAAGAAAGAAATGAAGAGGAGGAACAGAGAAGGGACAATTATAGGAGCAAAGTCCTGGGGACAAAACTTGGGACAAGACTAGTGTACAAGTTTCTATTCCATATGTTAATTACATATGTAAGAATGCCATACAACTTTTAGGTTTTTTTTTTATGTTTATTTATTTTTGAGAGAGAGACACACACAGAGCAGGAGCGGGGAAGGGGCAGAGAGAGAGGGAGTTACAGAATCTGAAGTAGATTGCAGGCTCTGAGCTGTGAGCACAGAGCCTGATGTGGGGCTCGAACTCACAAACAATGAGATCATGACTTGAGCTGAAGTGGGATGTTCAACTGACTGAGCCACCCAGGTGCCCCAGAATGCCATAAAATTTAATGGGAATGATTACTTTTTTTTTTAAGAGAGAGAAAGAGACAGCAATCCAGGGAGAGGGGCAGAGGGGGAGAGAGAGGAGAGAGAGAGAGAGAGAGAGAGAGAGAGAGACAGACAGAGAGACAGAGAGAGAGAGAGAGAGAGAGAGAGAGAGAGAGAGAATCTTAGGCAGGCTCCATGGCCAGTGCAGAGCCCAATGCAGGGCTGAATCCTTGACCCTGAGATCATGACCTAAACCAAAATCAAGAAGTGAATGCTCAACCAACTTAGTCACCCAGGCCCAGGTGTCCCTTTTTTAAAACTTTTACCTCTATATCCTCAAGTTTTCAAAGCACAAACAAATTAAACATTGAATGATATTTGAATATATTTATAAGTATCTGTCTTTGTAAATTAAGATAACTTGCTTTAAATCTTATTTTTTGATAATAAAATTGTTCTCATTTCCTTCCGGTCATCTTCATCCGCTGTATCTTTCTCCAGTTCTGTAAATATTTCACCATTCTGTGTTTCCACATGTGAGCATTTAAATAAATTGTTGGCTCATGTTGGTAGGTTTTAAGAATTTTTTTTGTTTTTATTTTATTTGTCAATTATAGATCCTGTGACTTTTTCTCTTTCTGTGTGTGTGTATGCATGCGTGTCAATTTAACACATTTATTATTGTGTTCAGTATTGTAATTAGGGTGTACTTCTGTTATTTTGTTTCGTATTTTCTGTTTATTTTTAAATATTGTTTTTCTTTCTTATTTTCTTCACAGATACACTGATGTTTGCATGTTTTTGTGAAATAAAGTTAGCTGAAAATGAAAAAAAAATCCAGTATGGTCGCTTAAACAGAGTAGTAAAACTGAAGTAAATAAGACAGAGTAGTTTGGTGATAATATCAGGCAAGACACTTTCCATATTTCAACTACGCCGTCCTTGTGGGTGCAAGGTTTCCAGTCTACCCCTAGATGGCTGAGTTTAGATAGATAAGTATTTTTTAGTTATCTGTATTCTATACCAGGGTTCTTTTATAATTTTTTTTAATTTTTATTTTTTTTATGTTTTATTTATTTTTGAGAGAGAGAGAGAGAGAGAACGCACACACAAGAGAGCAGGGGAGGGTCAGAGAAAGAGGGGGACACAGTCTGAAGACAGGTTCCAGGCTCTGAGCTGTCAGCACAGATCTGGGCGCAGGGCTGGAACCCATGAACTGTGAGATCATGACCTGAGCCAAAGTTAGACACTTAACCGATTGAACCAGCCACACACCCACAGGGTTCTTTTAAAGGGAGAGGTGAGACTAGGTTTCGAAGAGTCACTATTTAAATGTCTTAATTTGTCAGTATGTGTGTATGTGTGGAGTTTATAAACTTCCTTTTTATTTTAATTTACTTTTATTAACAAAAAAGTACTGACTTATTTACTTACCTCATAACTACATCCTTGTAAATGCATTTCCTTTAGGACTAATTTTTTTCCAAGCTTTTACTTTTTTTTTTAAGAGAATTTTGTGTGACTAAGAATATTTTTTATATTATTTTCATATTTAAATAGTTATTTAGCTTGTTATAAAACTGAAGTTACTTTCCTTCATTACTTCGGGAAGTATAATCCATTGCCATATCCATTATTGCTGTGGATTTATCTTATTGCAATCTGATTGTGTTTACTTTGGATGAGCTGATTTTTGTTCAGAAGCTTAATGATTTTTCTCCTATTTTTTTCTTTTTTTATTATTATTAATTTTCACTGTGGTATGACTCAGTGATGTTTTTATTATTACTAAGTAGAAATGCATTAGCTCTTTCATTGTGAAGGCTAATATATTTTTTAAGTATGGGCAATTTCTGGTCATTTCTTCAATTATTTCCTCTCTGCCATTAATATTTTGCAATATCATTTGACCTTTTATTATATGGATATTAAATCTAAATACCCTGTCCCTTAAGCTTTCTTAGGAACATTGCATTTCTTTTCCCTTCCTATCCTAAAATAATTCTTTGACCTATTATTTGACCTCCCGCACTCATCCTCTGTGTAGATTTCACCATTATCTTTTCTCACCCAGTACTTTCTTTGCTTCATCTTTTGGATTTCTGATTCTGTTCTCTAACATACGTAATTAAACTCTTTCAGAATACGTAAAGATTTATTTGAATTCTTACTTATCCCAGGTGTATGATTCTGCTTTGTTTGTTATAGGTAATTTAGTTTGTTGTTTTTCATTTAGGTCAACTGAATTAATTGGTACCTTTTCTTTTTTAAGTTTTTATTTAAATTCCAGTTAGTTAACCTACTTTGTAATATTAGTGTCAGGCATACAATTTAGTGATTGGACACTTCCATACAACCCAGTTTGCTCATCACAAGTACCCTCCTTAATCCCCATCAACTATTTCAACCATCCTCCAACCCCCTCCCCTCTCGTAACCCTCAGTTTATTCTCTCCTTAAGATTCAGCTTCTTGGTTTGCCTCTCTCTCTTTTTTTCCCCTCTATGCTTATTTGTTTTGTTTTTTAAATCCCACGTATGAGTGAAATCACATGGTAGCTTGGTATCTTTAACCATTAAATCCCTAATCCTCTGGGGCTAGATGCTCTCTTGTTGGTTCTATGTAAGGAATGCAGTTCAGGTTCTAATTAGTGCACCGATTGACAATTTAGAGAATGTTTCCCTGGATCTTAGCCTAGGTTCAGATGCTCTGATGTTAAAGTCTGTCTCAGCCACTTCCTGCTTTTTTTCTCGAAGCTGTGAATACCAGAATAAACTCTCCCTGCCTTCTGCTAGAGGGACTGCTCTTTTCAAAAGTTCTTTTGAACTGAAATATACTAAAGGTAAGGAGAAAAATGCACGTGAACTGATCAGTGGGCCTGCCCCTCTTACCCGCTCCCATGCATGTCAAGCTCTGCAAGTTGGCTTGAAGTGACCATTCTATCCTTTAGATACTATTGCTGCCGCCTTGCTGCCTGTCAATAGTGATGGGGTACAAACATAATGTAAAAAAAAAAAAATATATATATATATATATATGACTATAATACCTCCCTTTATTCCTTACCCTGGTATCACCTCCTTTTGCTCTTGAAGGAATGAATCACGAAGTCACATAATGGAATCTGACTCTTTCTCTCGGCTTCTTTCTTCCTAAGTTTTTTTCCTTTTAAATTAGGCTTCCGTATTAGTTGCCCTGATGCTCCTTTGACATCACCAAATTTGAGATGGTGAAAGAAGACAACAATGCAGATTTTCTGGATTAACTTTGAATAATAATTTTTAAAACTGCTAGGGACAAATATAATATGCTAAAACTATTTTAAACTCAAGGAAAAAAATATCTGAAGTATATGTTTTTAAAATGTATTCCTAAAAACATTAAAATAAAATACAGTCCAAGTATTTTCAATGTGTTGAATACATATATAGTCAATAAACATTAAAACACTAATATCGTCTTAAATGTGAACATCTGGCATGCTGTTGTGGGTTATAGGTATTGTGTAAAAATACACGATGCATCCAGTTTTTCCTTAAATTTCCCATCTGCTTCAGCTGGATTGAGAGCTAATCAACAAGTGATTGGATAAAAAACAAAAACAAAAACAAAAACATTTTGTATTGATTTCTGTCACTCAGTGTGCCTACTCCAAATTCTCACATCCTGCTCTCTGAATATAATTTTTTTTTATGCTTCCAAGCTTCCCTGTATCAAAGACAATCAATCTAGTGTCTTCTCCATTTTAAGGACCAGAAAAGTAATATTTGGATTCAGTCATCATCATAACTTTGATTAATGCAACTCCAGCTGTTGTAACCTTATTTCAAGTATCTGGTTTATTTGTTTGTTTGCTAGCCACATCAAGTTTATTGAATCAAATCATAGCCAGATGCTTACTGAAGACTTTTATGTCATGCGTAGGAGTTACAAGCTTCAGTCTCAAAGGTTTTATCTTCTGTAATGAGAAAAGTCTGATCTCCTATTGATGAAATAGTTATATTTTATTAAAACAAGTTAAATATAGAACCATGTATCTAGTTTTATCCTTTTAGTTATCGCAATATACTATGATTTGTTCATCATAATTTTTGAGCCAAAACACACATTCTAGTCATTAGACATAATTTGTTTATTTCGGGGAGGTGAGTTTTTATAGGTATAGATGCACGGCCATCTGAATGATTTACTACAAATTCTGCAATCTACATGCTTTGCATGTTTAGCTTACTTAAAATTTAAAAAACAATGTAAAATAAGTTACTAGTTGTTTGAAAATATTATCTATGTATTATTAACATATTACGAATGTGTGTATTTTGTTATTACACTCACTTACTAGAAATCTAATATGTCTCAACACTTTGGGCTAAATGCTAAGAATCCAGGAATCAAAAACGTATCATCCGGGGCGCCTGGGTGGTGCAGTCGGTTAAGCGTCCAACTTCAGCCAGGTCACGATCTCGCGGTCTGTGAGTTCGAGCCCCGCGTCAGGCTCTGGGCTGATGGCTCGGAGCCTGGAGCCTGTTTCCGATTCTGTGTCTCCCTCTCTCTCTGCCCCTCCCCCGTTCATGCTCTGTCTCTCTCTGTCCCAAAAATAAATAAAAAATGTTGAAAAAAAATTAAAAAAAAAAAAAAAAAAAAACAACAACAAAAAAAAACGTATCATCCACCTTCCAGGTAGTGGCAGAAAAAAATACATACCAGTTACGATTACAATTGGCATCAATATTAAACCCTACACAACTGTATTTTCACCAAGTGCTCTTATGATATGAAATAAACTAGTGTTCTCCTAGTACTATTTTCTGTTTCATATGACACAGGACATAGGATAGAAAGAGTTAGAAAATATATCCAAGAGAAGGAAGACTTTAACATTGGGTAAATGTAAAGAAATGCCAGAAAGTAAGCTTGCAACTTAATAGAGAAAATGTTACTAGGAGAGCATTAATGCATTTCATATAGTAGGAGCAGTTGGCAAAGATCTAGTTGCATAAAGTTTGCAGTGAAGGGCAAAACTTCCTTGAGTGAATCCAGGAAAGTCAAACTACATTCAAAATAACTTAATATCCTTTTAGGAAAGCATGTTAACTACTGAGTTATTATGACTTAGACACATCAGTTTCTGGAGGTTTGAAAATGGGGAGGGTAGTCAAAAGATCCAAGGCAAAGTCAGGAATTCCTGGTAGTTTCAGTAAGAAGTGGCACTTTTGTTCAGTCAGTTCACACCTAGAAGGAGGGAAAAGACACAGATATTAATTGACTTCACACAAGACCTCAAAAATGAAAAAAGTTCATAGTTAGATGAAAAATGATGTTAATTTTTGGCATGCTGAAATTGTGCTTGTAAGATATCCCAATTGAAATATATTGAGGCATTTAGGTGTGGTTTCAGAACTTCAGAAAAACAAAAGAACTGGTTAGAAATACAGGTGTGCATTTTATCAGCTCAGAGAAAGTGTTGAAACAAATTGGGTAGAGGAGATCAGTCCGGATGACATCAGAATTGAAAAGATAAGGGGACAGATGGATGACCGAGGTCTCTGGAACGCTAATATTTATGATGAATAGAGAGGTATTGGCCCTGCAGTGGATAAAAAACATGTTCATTCAATATCTTCATCTGATCAAAACAAAACAAAACAAAACTGAAATTCACCTAAGTATGCAATGAGGAGAACTAAAGAGACAATGCAAATTATGTCTGTAGTGTATAATGAGAATTCACAATGTGATTCATGTCTGGAGGTAAAAAAAAAAAAAAAAAAAAATGGAACTATTATCTTCTCCCAAGACGAAAAGGAGAAAATATTAACCATCTGTTAATAAAATGAACATTACAAATGAAAGCATACAGTATGCCTGAGGTTTATTGCAAGTAAATACTCATTTTAAAAACGATCTACTGAATTTTCTAAGACAAGAGATGACCAAAAAAAAAAATTATGTCTTCTTGAATATTAAGTGCATTTTACTGTAAAAAGCAGCAGACAACCTATACCAGAATAAATCTAGAATAAAGAAATAATAAATTGGGAAAAGGATGATAAAATACACATTAAAAGTAAATTCAAAACCCAATGATACTATTTTTTAATAAAGGAAACTTTTCTGTATTGTTATTTTCAGTAGACTTTATTATTTAGAGAAGTTTTAGGTTCACAGGAAAGGTAAGAGTAAGATATAGAGACTCTACACCTACTGTAGGGAGGCATCCATAGCCTTTCCCCTCATCAATATAACACTTCTTAGGGGGTCTTGATGAGACATCAAGCACTATCGTTTTCTAGTGGAACCAAAGAAGGGAGCAGCGAGGGCTCCTAGCCCTGGCCCTCTCACAGTAAGTGAGATCCCACCGCCACAGCTGCGAAGAAATGGGACGGAAGCTTTGCTTCTCACCCTGTCCAAGAGTAGCCTTGCAGGGCTGAGCTCTGAGCCAGATGCAGCCGCAGGTTCTGCTGAGTGGATGCACTAATTGCTTTCTCCAAGCCTGGAGCTGTTTTAGAAGATCACGAAGGAAGGGACATTAATCAACATAACTCACCAGGGTGGCATAATTTGTTACAACTGATGAACCTACATAATACATCATTATCACCCAAATTCCACGGCGTTCATTAGGGTTCCCTTTTGGTGTACATTCTATGGGTATGAATAAATACATATGGGCAAACCCATAAATTCTATGGGTTTGACACGTATCCGTCGTTATGGTATCCTACAGACAATATTCACTGCCCTAAAAATCCCCTGTGTTCTGCCTATCCATGCCTCCCTCTGCCCTAACCCCTGACAATCACAAATCTTTTACTGTTCTCATGGTTTTGACTTTCCCAGAAAGTCATATAATTGGAAGGTAGCCTTTTCAGAATGGCTTCCTTCACTTAAAATGCATTTAAGATCCCTCCATGTCTTTTTTTTAAATTAAATTTTGTTTTAATTTTTTTTACATATATTTTTGAGAGAGAGACAAAGAATGAACAGGGGATGGGCGTAGAGAGAAGGAGACACAGAATCTGAAGCAGGCTCCAGGCTCTGAGCTGCCAGCACAGAGACACACAGGGGGTTCAAACCCGTGAACCATGAGATCACACATGACCTGAAGTAGGACGCTTAGCCAACTGAGCTACTCAAGCAGCCCCTTCCATGTGTTTTTGATGCCAGAGGATGGGCAAGGCCCTGAGAGGGAGGGCCTCAGGCTCCTGGTTAAGAGCGTTCTTGGTTTTGCACTAGAAAGAATTCAAGAGGAAGCCATTTGGAGAAAGGGACAAAGGTTCCTTAAGTACAGAAGTAAGAAAGGAGCTACTTCACAAAGTAATGGTCTCTCCTCCTAGATGGGGAAGAGTACCCATCCTCCCTTTGTCTCTAATGAAGGATTTTATAAGTTTTTAAAATTAACCATGTAGAAAGGGGCTTACTCTATCTCTGGGTTTATCATTTGCATTGGATGGTTATTTTATCCTTTGTTTCAGGATTGTGAAATTACCCACAGGGAACGATTTTAACAATGTCCAGACTTTTTGGCTTTTACTACCAGGGGGAATGGAGTCTTGTGTCTTCTGTGAGTCAAATCTTGTGACTCTCTTTAAGACTTGCTGGCTTTAAGGTTAAGGGTCAGCCTATGGGGCGCCTGGGTGGCTCAGTCGGTTAAGCAGCCGACTTCGGCTCAGGTCATGATCTCACGGTCCATGAGTTCGAGCCCCGCATCGGGCTCTGTGCTGACAGCTCAGAGCCTGGAGCCTGGTTCAGATTCTGTGTCTCCCTCTCTCTCTGACCCTCCCCTGTTCATGCTCTGTCTCTCCCTGTCTCAAAAATAAATAAACGTTAAAAAAAAAAATTAAAAAAAAAAAAAAGGTTAAGGGTCAGCCTAAAACCAAAATGGCTTTACTTTGGTCAACTTGTCTCGCAAGTTTACCTTCCCTCCTGCCTCCTCATTTTCACGACCTGATAGCCCATTTCTTTTTAGTGCTGAAAGGGAGAAACTATTTTTAAAATGGAATATTTTAAGGGGACCAAATAGAATTTTGATACAAATTATACTATTCTGGTTAAAAAAAGAATGAGGATGATACCTCAGGGCTGCCTATATTCTAGGTGATCTCGGAGAAGCCCGTTTAAAATAGTGGATTTAAAAGGAGAAAGAAATGGAAACAAAACTAGGTATTTATGGACATTATTCGAGGTTTCTGAATAACATGTGCTTTAAAAAAATTAGGGTTGAGGGGCGCCTGGGTGGCTCAGTTGGTTAAGCGTCCGACTTCAGCTCAGGTCACGATCTCGTGGTCCGTGAGTTCAAGCCCCGCGTCGGGCTCTGGGCTGATGGCTCAGAGCCTGGAGCCTGCTTCCGATTCTGTGTCTCCCTCTCTCTCTGCTCCTCCCCCGTTCATGCTCTGTCTCTCTCTCTGTCTCAAAAGTAAATAAACGTTAAAAAAAAATTAAAAAAAAATCAGGGTTGAAAGATTCTCTGCAAAATAATTTCTGCTTTTATATATTGATGAATTTATTAAGTCATTAATTCAAACGTTTATTCTACAAATGTGCACATTTGTCTAAATCTTCCTTGGTGCTCAACACTGTTTTAGGATCGTCATCTCCAGGCCCCCAAAATTATCTCATCAAACTCATATGTAATAAACATGAAGGTTATCCATAAAGTGTTCACACACACATATCTAAAAAATTCTGATGAAAGTACTTTCAAACTAAAAAAAACAACTGAATGTGAAAATTCACATGCACCTTATTATAAAGAGAAGAAATAATTATTTATTAACGTAAGTTGGCTCCAAAATGTTTCACAAAGAAATCTAAGTACTATGGTCTCGAATCTTATTTAATCTTTTTCTCATCATCAGAAGTTAAGCTCGATCACATTTACCGATGTGTATCTGTGCTGTTGCTGGCACAGTAGATGGAGTTGAGGAGTGATTTACAGGGTTTTATTAAGCTGTTCAAGGCTCTCCTTAGAATATATTTATTCATGATGATTTGGATTCTGCACTGTCAGCTAGATGTATTATAATCTATCATTTTGGATCAGCAGTGTTTCCAGGTTCATTTTGATTTTGTGTAGTCTCTCTTTTGAGCTGCCATAAATTAATTTTAAATTTATCTCTTAGAAAGATTTATTCACATTCCTGTACTGATTGAATGCACTCAAATATTTGAGGTATTTTGACCTGAAATCCATGTGTAGCAAAAAGAATTTAAATATTGATAGATAAGGATTGCAGTTTTATTATTTATGCAACAACTCTAAATCATAAAATTATAAACAATGATGAATTTAAAAATATTTTGTGGTATGTGAAATTAAATTTATTTATTTTTGTTTAACATCGTGATTTTTATCAATATTTTGAATCAAGTATTGGTATTTTTTATTTTGCTGGTATCATCAGATAATCTTTTATTTCATATAGATACATTCTATAATAAGCTAAAAGTAATTCTTCATGTGCTAAAGCTTATGTTGTAATCAATATTTATGTTCATAATGCTAAAATTAAAAAGACGATGTATTTATACTTGGAATCTAGTAAACATTCTGTAGCACTTTTAATGGCTTTTCATGAATCAAACCATCTCATATGTATTAGTTATTGGCTTGAAATACAAGTCAGGTGGCTTTATATTAATTGCTTTTGCATATGATTTATATAGATCCTTCCTCATAAGAAAGGAATCCACTCTTCTTTTATAAGCTGCCAGGGCTGTCCAACAATTGTGGGTTTATTTTGTAGATTTAGTGTATTATTTGTGACTGCATCTAGGTCTAAGATCCATTTTATGAACCAATTAAAATTCATGGGTTTTTATCAATTACATTCCCCCTGCCCCCAAAAAGGGGGGCTTTTAAAAAAACGTTGAGGGGCACGTGGATGGCTCAGTTCGTTAAGTGTCTGACTTCAGCTCAGGTCATGATCTCACTGTTTGTGAGTTGGAGACCCATGTCGGGCTCTGTGCTGACAGCTCAGAGCCTGGAGTCTGCTTCGGATTCGGTGTCTCCCTCTCTCTCTGCCCCTCCCCGACTTGTGCTCTCTCTCTGTCTCTCAAAAATAAATAAATGTAAAATAATAAAAAATAAATAAAAACGTTGAAATCACATTTCTGTGATATCTATATCATTGTATTTTTTTAAATATCTGAGATGTTGCACATCGTACATCATCATGGAAATGCAAATTAAAATAACAACGAGATGCCACCACACACCTATTAGAATGACCTAAGTCCAGAATACCAACGGCACCAAGTGCTGTTGAGGATATGAAGCAAAACAACTCTCATTATTGCTGCTGAGAATTCAAAATGGCACAACGACTTTGGTGGGCAGTTTGATGGTTTCTTATAAAACTAAATAATCTTGCCATACAATCTAGCAATCATTCTCCTTGGTGTTTACCTAAAGGAGTTGAAAACTTATGTGCATGCAAAAAACTGCAAGTGTTGGAATATTACTCAGTACTACAGATGCATTGAACGAAGAAATCAATACGTTATATTGTGTCTCCAATAGATATTATACATGGTTCACTCAACCAGTGTAAGAATTATCAATTTATCTCACTATCAAAACCAGTTATCCATTTATGGCATTTGGGCTTCCCATTCTTAAGAACTTGGGGTCTGCAGGGATACAAGAACTGTTCATGGCAGGCAGGGAACACTTCATCAGAGGCTACAGTAAGCGCTTCCTTGATCTGGAAGATGTGCAACATTTGGCAAAGTGGGGTTCCGTGTGATGGTAGACAAAAGCAGGCAAAGAAAAAAAATAGTTTGTTGTTTATAATATTCAATCCTCATTACCATGAAAAACTAAGGTTACTATTGTTTAAAAAGGACCAGAAGGATTACTCTGGAATCCAGAGAATTGGGTCTTTCAGTGTTTCCTAGTCAAGTAGTAAACTGTCATAGGAAGTAAAGAGTTTAGTCCCTCTGGAGATTGAAAGCCCTCAGTCTCTCCACCAAGAAACAAACTAAACCAGGCAAGGTGTTAGTAAAGGGTAAAGGAAATGTAGAGTGGTTTCACGTAGGAAGGATGAAGAATATCCACTATAGTCTTGGGACCAGCTGAGGCAGCAAAGACTGTGCTTCTGTTTCCCGATTACCTTTAAGTTTTCCAAGGGGATTGTGAATTACGACCACCCTGAAAGAGATTCTGTGACTGACTGGATGCATATCTAACCTGTCCGGAAAGAGTATACTTAAAAAAAATAGTGACCTTATGTTTAACCATGGAAGCTAGTTAGTTATAATGTTGACAAATAATGGGACCTGAGAGGCACAAGTAGTGTGCATTATCAACAATTTTTAATGTGCCTCTTCAGATTCATATTTCCTTCATTAAAACCCTTAGCTTCGTGCTCTGCCTTAGCTGATTTCACAGCTGATGGACTCTGGTTGCCCACCAGCGCTGAACCCCGTGTCTTACCTGCAGCCAGGAAAGCCAGAAGATGCCCCAGAGTTTTTGTCTGCAGAAGGAAACACTAAAGGAGGTGGAAATGCCTTGTGGCTTGTTGAGCAAAGGGGTTAAATGGCGGGAGAGTTGCCTTTGTAAAGAATGAATCTTACTTATGAGAATTAGGAGAGAGGAAAGAGCCACATTGATAAGCCCTCTCTTTTTTTCTACATCTCGTGGAATGATTTGAGATATATAGTTCATGAGTATGAATTGAAGACATTCTTCTAGGCTGAATAGTAGGGCTCTTCCTGACTCTGCACAGGGAGAGTCTATCCCGGTATTGCATTGACCTCCCCCTCTTTCTCCTTCTCTCTACCCTTCTCCTTTCTCTTCATTCTTGGTGTCCTGCATTTGTATTTACCAAATGACAATTAGCATTTCATTCTTGCTTCAGGAGCTGGTTTGCTAAAATCCCAAACTTGAAAGTCAGGAATTTTATAATATTATAAGTGTTTTTCTTCTATAGAAATGGAACTATTTGTATTTTCAACAATTGACAATTTCTTCACAGCCTCCCCACAATACACAGTTTTCAAATGTACAGATTTTGCCAACCAGTAAACTGTGAAAAGATATCTCATTGTAATTGTGATTTAGAGTTCTGGTCTAAGAAGAAATCTGACCATACTTTCGTATATTTAAAAGGCAATTACATATATTTGTCTGTGAACTATTGTGCCTACATAGGCTAATGTCCTTCTGGGTTGTTGGACTTTTATATTCATTTTAAATTTAGATGAGAGTATGCAAAATGGTACCAGACTGAAACTTGACCTGCATTATATATGGCAAAATTATATTATAAAAATTGAGTTTCAGTACTTACCCACATTTCGTTGAAGAAGCATGCATTCTGTTAGGTACTATAATCTCTTAATCTTTCTTGTTAATCCCTGTTCCTCTAAATGGAACACAACTGAGTTCTTAAAGTGTTTAACTCTTTTTTTTTTTTAATTTTTTTTAATGTTTATTTATTTTTGAAGGAGAGAGAGACAGAGTGTGAGTGGGGGAGGGGCAGAGAGAGAGGGACACACAGAATCGGAAGCAGGCTCGGGGCTCTGAGCTGTCAGCACAGAGCCCGATGTGGGGCTCGAACCCACGAACTGTGAGATCATGACCTGAGCTGAAGTTGGACGCTCAACCAACTGAGCCACCCAGGTGCCCCAAGTGTTTCACTCTTTTAACATTCCTTCCTAGCCCTTGGAGATTTGTGGGGTTGATTTTCATTTTTATTATTTTACACATTCTTTGGTACTGTATAAATTAATGCAATGAGGGGCGCCTGGGTGGCTCGGTCGGTTGAGTGTCCGACTTCAGCTCAGGTCATGATCTCACAGTTCGTGGGTTCGAGCCCCGCATCGGGTTCTGTGCTGCCAGCTCAGAGCCTGGAGCCTGCTTCAGATTCTGTGTCTCCCTCTCTCTCTGCCCCTCCCTTGCTCGTGCTCTGCTTCTTTCTGTCTCAAAAGTAAATAAACATTAAAAAAAAAAGACATAAATTAATGCAATGATTATTTCTTACTATTTTAACATTCCTCCCTATCCCTTGGGAATTTGTGGGTGTTATTTTTATTTTTATTATTTTACATATTCTTTGGTATTGTATAAATCGACGCAATGATTGTACATTATACTTAGAGTGAAAATAATTTTTATTTTAGCATTTTCAACAATCTTATTGTGCTTACAAACTTCAAATTTTACTACTTCTTCACCAAAAATCAACAAAAAAATTGTTGCAAATTTTGCTGTTTTGAAGCATAGGCACATTTTTATATTTTGGCCTTAAAATCTGAGTCTTAACGTAGGACTTTATACTCACTGTTCTAATATTTCTGTATTTTTAATACATGTTTTCCATATTATTTATTTAATTAAAGTAATACTTCAGCAAATATGACATCTGTAACAAGTCTAGTTTTTTAAACCTCTAGTCTAAAAAGTCAGTTATCTTTTCTGGGATACATTTTATAGAATTTATTTCAGTGTGCGCCTTTGAAATTGTTTTGTTTCTGAAACAGGCAACTACATACTAGAAGTGATTCTGTTTCATTCAACCATTGCTTTATTCCCTGAATAGAGATAGGTTTATATTTTGAAAGTTGTGTGTGTGTGATAATTTTTAAAAACATTTAACTCTTAATCTAAAGTAGTTAGCATATTAAGATACATTGAATCAAAGTTCTGTAAACGTTCTGTTTTGGGATTGGAAATGTATTCTCTATATAGTATACTTACACGACTCTTACAAAATTATTTGAAAATTACATAACAAAATATTTTTATACTAAAACTGTCTTTTCCTCTTTTCAAAGTTTGCAATGCAACCACATTATTTCCAGTAAAGAATGAATCAACATTATTTTACTAATGTAAATGTATTGCAATGGACTTTAGTATTTTAATGGCAAAGATTTCCATATGAAAATGTGATAATTTAAAATACACAAGTTGACAATTTTGGAAAAAAACTTGTTTATGTAAGTTTGAACCTTCATGTTTAAGAAAAACGTGTTTTATTATTTTATTTAAAATTAATAAAAGGAAGACAAAATACAAAGAGAAATTTGTCACCTGAAAAAACATTTTAATACTCAAACCCAGTAGGTAACACATAGTGATGAGGCTTTTCTAGTGCAGGGTGATAAATTATGAGAATGGAATACTATTAACTTCAAGTTCACACATAGCAATTAAATGCCATGAACCTCTAGCTGGTGCTTTGTCTGTGCTAAAAAAAGCAATTGCTATTTCTTTACTCAGTCTGAGGTTAGTTCCGACTTTTAATTAACACGAAGCCAAGAATTTTCCTTTAAAACACTCTACTCCCAAGAGTGTGCTCTTCCAATGTCTAATGAAAAATAAACACTAAGACTACTAAGCCTGGTGCTAGGTTTAATTGGAACTCATTTAATTTTTCTCTCCACAAACTCCTGGATCAGATATTTAATTTCATCTGTGCTATAGAGGATTTTCTGGCTTGTTTTTACATGCGTATGTTAACTGAGTATTATATTTATTCTATCAATCCTGCCTCATTTTTCTAATTGTATTCAAAAAATAAGAAGGAGGGAGCAGTGAAAAGAGGTTACAAATTACAGAGAGAAATCTAGTAGATCAGCCAGTTTTCCACTACTGCTTGAGGAAAAGAAAACAAGTTAAGGTGATACATTTCTCTAAAGGCTAAGAGGGGGAAAAAAAAAACCCAACAGATAAATAAATAAAACATTATTAGACATTGTCTGTGAAAGGCATGGTAGTGAGGAGGGAACTCATTTAGTCTTGAAAAACCTCTAAAAGTTAAAGTGCCTATGGCCCCTTAATGAAAACGGATTGCCTAAATTTTGACTTTTCTGAATTTTTTAAGTTATTTATGTATTTTGATTGATATGTAATGTCACTAGTGGAAAAATAACTATTTTCCAAGTAGGGGAAAAAACTGCCCTCTCTCTCAGTAATTAGGTAACTAGCTAGAAATACAGAGAATTTACCATTAAGTCCTTGTAAAGATTGGTCAATCTAATATGGTCTCCACACATGTTCAGTTTGGAACACAGTCCTTTGCTGTAGATATTTAAAAAGGATCAAGCATTGGAATTATCGTGCTATTTCTTATAAACAGTCTTCATTCTTTAAAACATTTTTTTAATGTTTATTTATTTTTGAGAGACAGAAAGAGACAGAGCATGAGCAGGGGAGGGGCAGAGAGAGAGGGAGACCCAGAATCTGAAGCAGGCTCCAGGCTCCAGGTTCTGAGCTGTCAGCACAGAGACGGATGCCGGGCTCGAACTCACAAACCGTGAGATCATGACCTGAGCCAAAGTCGGCACTTAACCCACGAGCCACCCAAATGCCCCTAAACAGTCTAATTCTAACAGTACATGGAAAGATAAGATCTGCCCTTTTTTCAGTTTCATATTTTATTATGAAAAATTTTAATTGTACAAGTGAAAGGATACACTCATATACCTATCCTCTAGATTCTCAAATTAACATATATGTCTACTCATACTTCTGTTCATTTGCCAATCTATCTTATTTTTCTGATGCGTTTCACAATAAATTGCAGACATAAATCTACTTTGACCTGAAAGAGTTCACCAAGCATGTCAGCTGCTAGAATTCAATATTACTTGTATGACTTTTTTTAGGTAAAACTTATGTGCAGTGATATGTGCAAATCTTGGGTGTACCAGTCATGAGATTTTCGAGTAATGCAAATATTGTATAACTGAAATTTCTACTAAAGATAAATTGTCATTACCATCTCTTCAGAAAGCTGCCTCAAGTCCTTTCTCAGAAACTTATTTTTATAAACATTTTTTATTAAGTTTTTTTTTTTTTAATGTTTGTTTATTTTTGAGACGATGCGAAAGACAGAGTGCAAGCAACAGAGGGGCCGACAGAGGGAGACACAGAATCCCCAGTGGGTTCCAGGCCCTGAACTGTCAGTCCAGAGCCCCATGGGGGGCTCAAACTCGCAAACCTTGAGATCATGGCCTGAGCCGAAGTCAGACCCTTAACTGAATTAGCCACTCAGGCGCCCCCTTTCTCAGAAACTTCTTGATTCTGCTTCCTCAAAGGTAACCACTCTTCCATTTTTATTTTTACTACAGATTGGTTTTAACTACTCCATAAAGTCATTAAAATGGAATCATATATCTCTTCACATTTTGTGAATTGTTCATATATGATTTTTTTAACATTTTTTTAATGTTTTTTTTTAAATTTATTTTTGAAGGAGAAACAGAGCATGAGCGGGGGAGGAGCAGAGAGAGAGGAAGACGTAGAATTTGAAGCAGGCTCCAGGCTCTAAGCTGTCAGCATAGAGCCTGATGCGGGGCTCCAACTCACGAACTGTGAGATCATGACCTGAGCTAAAGTCGGACGCTTAACCGACTGAGCCACCCAGGCGCCCCTCGTATATGATTTTTTAAGTTTATTTATTTATTTCGAGAGAGGCAGAGATAGCACCAGAATGGGCAGGGCAGAGAGAGGGAGACAGAAAATCCCAAGCAGGCTCAGCATTGTCAGTACAAAGCCCTTGACAAGACTCAAACCCACAAAACCACGAGATCATGACCTGAGCCGAACCCAAGACTTGGACACGGGTGACTGAACCACCCAGGTGCTCCCATAATGATTTGATTAGCAATTTTACAGAATACAAATTCAAAATGTAAAGTACAGAAAAAAAAAAAAAAAAAAAAGGCCAGAGTTAATCATGTTACAAAATATGCCCGTAACACTGTCTGGGTTAAGTGTTTTGATTTAATGAAAGTTACTATTGTTGACTACATTGTAAAAACTTTCCAGGAATACTCAAGTTTAACTGAAGTTCTGGCTCAAAGTTAGTAAGTGATATTTTCTAGATATTTGTCTAAAATGATGATTTAAAATAAGTTTTTAAGTGAATAGGATTGCAGTAATTCATAATTTTCTGTCATAGGTTAATTTCTGATGTAAACGCCGTTTTAATTTTCTTTACATTTTTAAGAGTTGTTTACCCTTTCAGTGTTTTTTTTTTGACAAAATTTGTCTATTACTCCACACAAAATAATTTCAAACAGCTTTAACTTCACAGATTTAAAAGTTCTTTCTCTCATTTACTAATATCTATTAAACTTTATATCTTCTCTTTTAAGTGATTTAGATATAATCTATTTTTTTCAATGTGTAAGTTTGATATTGAAGGTGTTATTATTACACTGTCTCAGGCAGAATATAAGATATGAAGATCCATGAACGTGTTTTGACTTAATTCTGTACAGTTTGATGTCTGGAATTTCACTGTTGCTTAGTTCCATAGATTTTCTTTTTTTCTTTTTTTTTTTTTCAGTTTTTTCAAGTTTATTTATTTATTTATTTTGAGAGAGAGAGACAGAGAATGTGAGCAGGGGAGGTAGACAGAGAGAGAGAGAGAGAGAGAGAGAGAGAATCCCAAGCAGGCTCCCCACTGTCAGCACAGGGGCCATGTGGGGCTCAAACTCATGAACTATGAGATTATGATCTGACCCAAAACCAAGAGTCAGATGGTTAACTGATCGAACCACCTAGGCATTCCAGTTTCATAGATTTTCAAATCTTCATTATGATTTAATTGACTCATATATTATCAAAATATTATTAATTTCCAAAGTTGCAGTATTCTTAAATTTTTAAAGTTTTTTTTGTTTTGTTTTATTAAATTTTCCCTTCATTGTTTTATAATCAAAGAAAATATTTGATGACAACAATTACTAGAAAGATTTTATCAATCCAAAAGATTAGCATCTTAAACCAGCTGAGTGAGAGATATGGGATTCAGGACATGTAATGAGGACCGTGAATGAATCTTCTACATGGTTCCAAGTGGTTTCTCCCTACGACCTATTCATTCTTACCTTAAGTTTAGCCCACTCAGTGCTTTAAGACTTTTCACAGAATCCAAAGCTCTGGCCAGTTGAAAGTATACTCTCTTTCTTACAATATTGCATTTTAAAATATTGCTTCATAATAATTTTTGTATATATTTATATATATATATTTTTATACATACATAGATATGTGTGTGTGTGTGTGTGTGTGTGTGTGTGTCTGTGTGTGTGCACAATACAGAAAATAAAGGCCAGAAATAGTCATGTTCCAAAATATGCCTATAACACTATTTGGGTTAAGTGTTTTGATTTTATGAAAGCTACAATTTTTAAGTCCATTTTAAAAACTGTGTGTGTTGTGTGCGTGTGTGTATCTATGGTATGTCAACCTCTATTATAAACTGGGTCCAATTTGTTTATTTTAGACAGACATAGAGACCCTGATGAGTTTATAACCTCAATTAATCTTACTTCTTGATGTTTACAAACAAACTGTTCTGTTGCTCAGACTTACTTCTTACCTCACTCTAGTTTCGGTAGTGTTTGTTTTCTTTCTTATGTGTTGTATCTCATTTCGGGATATTTTCTATAATGTTTTTATGTTCTTTTTTATATATTTCTTGAGGTTTGTCAAAAAGGACCTAGACGCTGGGTCTATGTGGACAAAACTGTCTATGTAATCTGTCTGCTATAAACATCACCTCTCCCCCAGTGTCAAGATACTTACTAAGCCCTCAGGAGTTAGCATTATTTCAGAACCATTTTCTTAATTCTATGGCCTGATCTGGTCCTTTTGTTTTAATGCAAAGCTACCATGAACTGAAATGCACTTTAGGGAAAGATAAAGAGAAGATTAAATCACTTATTTCTAATATTTGCATTGGTCTCTTCAAGGAAATTTAGTATGTGCTTATTGAAGCACATATTCTATTTTTTTTTCTTTTAAATTTATTTACTTAATTTGAGAGAGAGAGAGAGTGCAAGCAGGGGAGAGGCAGAGAGAAGGGGAAAAGAGGATCCGAAGAGGGCTCTGCACTGACAGCAGAGACACTGATGCAGGGCTTGAACCCATGAACCGTGAGAACATGACCTGAGCCTAAATCAGTTGCTCAACCAACTGAGCCACCCAGGCACCCTCCTTATTCGGTATTCAAGACTCTGTTTCCTCTTGTTACCATCTCATATTAAAATGGAACATTTGTGACAACCGGTGACCAGATATTGTACTAGCTAGGATCCTTACATGATTTGTGTGTTGTTAATTTTTATTAATGTCCTTTTTTTTTTATTTTTCCGTTCCAAGATGGCCTCTCCATATTGCATTTCATCGTCATGTCTCCTTATGCTCCTCTAGACTGTAAACTTTCTCAGCAGAAAGTGTCTTTTGAGTAGTAATATTGGCTATATGTAACACAAGAAAATGTCACTCCAGAAGTAATATCCCCAAAAGCCCTACAATTTCTTTATCTAAATTTCGCCAAAGAATTTCTCCCGTTAATTGCCACTTAAAATAGTATGTGGAGCAGTGGAGGCCACCTCTTAGTCTATCAGCTTAAGTACTAATTAAAACGAGCTGTTAGACCTACTGCACTGTATCTCGATGCCTGCTCATCTAGTTATGCCTTTTCTTTTTTCGTGAAACGCCCCTGGAATCTGTCAATACAGAAGCCACTATCACACATTTTCACTATCCGTAATATTTATTTAAATACTCTCATTATTTTGGTGGGAAAGTTTGTGCTTTCAGGTTGGTTTGCTAATTCACTCGATGAAGTTCCCTTAGACCCTTGTAAGTCTTAAGTTGTACTGTCCTTTAAGTGAAAGTGACAAAAAAACATTCCTGCCAGAAGTGCTCTTAATGCACTTTCTACTATAATGCTTCAGGCGTCTCCCGGTAATAATACAGATATTTCCTTTGCCACTGTTTGTTGTGAGCTATTAGAGTCCCATACCTAAATATGAACCAAATTTTCACTGCTGTCAGGTTCAATAAACCAGTGAAACAATGACGGATTTCTCCCAGGGTACAGCAAACGATTGTGTGGTCATGTGCCTATACCATAGCTGCCTGTGTGTGGTTTTGCAGTTACCTACTGTTGTGTTGCTTATTCCCTAGAAACTTCCCTAGTGGCTTAATCAAAACCGTAATTACATTTTTTTGTTATAATTCTGTGGTTTGACTGGGGCCCAGCTGGGTGTCCTTACGCTCTTCACTATCACTATTGAGTCTCTTTTGTGTCTGCAGTCAGATGGTTGCTTCAAGATGGCTTCCCTCATGTATCTGATGCCCTGCTGGGGAGCTGGTAGACAGGCTCGGCAAAACACTGAAGACCTGAGTCTGTCTCAAGCCTGTTTCACTGTGTCTAGATGGTCTCTTCGTGTGTACTTCCCATGTGTTCTCAACAGCAGTGTTGCTGTAATTTTTACTTAATAGCACTCCTAAGAGTGCAAAAGTAGAAACCCATATGGCTTCATACGCCATGTCACGGAACAGGCACGATGTTGCCTCTGCCACTTTGGTCAGTCGCAGGGCCTGCCTAATTCAACATGTGAGGAAACCACACCAAGATGTAAATATTGGGATAGATGGTCTATCATGACTATGTTTGAAAACTAGTTAATACAAGTGAGAGGAAGACTTTTCCTACTTTCAGATTTCACCAAGACTCGAAACACAGAAGACTTGCTAAAAAAGGGTGAGAGTTCCAACTTTGAATAAATAAGGCAAATATCTATTATATTATGCAATCCTTTTCCCAAGAATTTCAGATGACTTTTTTGTACAGTTTTTCAGGGAAATGGTCCTGTAAGAGTAAGAACATATTATTTAAAATATAGCTGATCACTCTTTTTGATATTCAGTTTCTTATCTACACTCAAGAATTAGCTCCATTTTCCTGTTAATTTCCTATTAGTATAATAAAAAAAATACTAATTATTAGGGAAAGTATTTCACCAATTCTAAAGCCAGTTATCCCCAACTGATATGCGAATCTCCAAATTCTTGTCCTGTCACATAGTCATTTTTCTGCTCTATTGGTAATGATTGTGTTTCAATATGAATTTGATAAGAAATACAGAAATTAGAGCAAACTTATGGTTACCAGAGGGAAAGTAGGTATATGAGCCATATATGAAGAACATGAGCAAATCAAATGAATGTAACTGTGTATGTTAACTAACAGGAATTAAAATAAATACATAAAAGAAAGTAACTCTTCCTGGAGCATAATCTGTCCTTCTGTAAGGTGCTCCAAGGCATAATGAATGTTTAAATATTATCTGGAAGTCATCTCTTCTGCACCTTTCTGCAGGTATCAATGCTAAGCTTTGTAAACATTTCACGCAAGACCTTGCCATCCTTCAGTTGGTCACCAAACACAAAATAAAGAGAATATCCAAGTACATAACATCTTATGTACTTGGGGAAAAAAAGGAAGTAGAATATAAAAAAAGTTAAATGAAGTAAGCAAATATACTGATTTGCCATAAAGCCCAGAGATAGGCTTATATATATATATATATATATATATATATATATATATATATATATATTTTTTTTTTTTTTTTTTTTTTTTTTAGTTTTTTAAGTTTAATTTTCATATTTGAGACAGAGAGAGAGCATGAGCAGGGGAGGGCCAGAGAGATGGAGACAGAATCTGAAGCAGACTCCAGGCTCTGAGCTGTCAGCACAGAGCCTGATGCGGGGCTCGAACTCACAAGCAGTGAGTTTGAACTCATGACCTGAGCTGAAATAGGACGCCTAACTGACTGAGCCACCCAGGCGCCCCTTGGGTGTATATTTTATATACATTTGCTTGAAAAGCATAAAGAAGAAAAGAAAAGAAAGAAAAGAAGAAAAGCTCTTGACCTTTCAACAGAGAGAACTGAGCCTTAAAGAATATGAGCAAATCAAAGTCAAGAACCTGCTCATTTAGGTGGACCTTGCCTCTCTCTGGGTTGCAGGTATAATGATATAGGACAAGGGAAAGGGAATATGGGGGTGCAAAGAGATGTCTGCTGGGCCAATGTTTTTAACCCCACAATCAGCTATGCAAAGGCAATTTAGGTTTCTCCACCCAAAATTCACCAGTTTTTCCTATTGAGTCTCCCCCAACATAGTGAGAAATATAATTAATATGGAATCCCATCAAGTAAACAATGCAATAAAAAGTGCTTTTAGAAAAACACTCTGAGTTAAATCCTCGACTTTTCATATTTTGGGAGTTACCATATCCAGTTTTTTATAGGAAATCTAGTCTCAAAAAACGACTGAAAGGATTATCTATAAATGTAAATTCGGCTGTTGAATTTCCATGATTTCTCCATACTCACGTTAATCTGTTGAAAGATGTTCTTTACAGTCTCCGTCTCCCACTTCCTTATGTATAAACTTCCACTGGAATGTGTCTCTGACAAATATTCAACTAAGATGTTTATCTTGCAGAATGAATGGCAGTGAATCTGAGGAGTATTCTAAAACCAAAATCAAACTTGATTACAGATTTCAAAATGTCTATGTAATAAACAAAGTGAAAAATGTTCTGAGCCAAAAACCGCTTTATTTCTGGATGGGAAATTTGTTTTACAAATGCACAGTTTTTAACATGCTCCTTAAAATGATTGCAAAGTGAACATTTCAAAGGGAAAGTCTAACAATCGATGACTGTCTGTGACTGTCAATAAGAAAAATGATAATGAAGCAAGAAAGATGTGTACACAATTAATGACAATATTTGAACAAAACTAAAGTACCATACCTGCCCATCTGTGCTCAAAGAATCAAGAAAATGGAAGCAACCAGAATGTGAAATAGGCTAAAAAGGTAAAAACATTTAATAAAGACATGATGACTTAAAAGTATTTTAGTCAGTTCTGGGTAGGGTAGCAGACAAACATTGCAGAGCATTTCTCAATTATTTCCCAATCCCTCGATGCCTGTTTTGACAGTGTGTGCTTGAATTCTGCTGTTCCATGTGTGGCTTCCTGTTCCCAATCTTTCAGATGGTAGTGGAGGCAATAGTATCTCTGGAGAATCAGTTCTGTGGTGTTTTGGATGTCGTTTCTGGAAGAACAACCTAGAAACCTGGTCTATCCTACCTGTTATAGGCTGAATTGCATCCCCTCCAAATTTATATGGTAACGTCCTGAACCCCCCAGTACCTCAGATTGTGACTATATTTGGAGATAGGGTCTTGGAAGAGATAATGAATTTAAAATGAGGACATTAGGGTGGGCCCTAATGCAATCTAACTGGTGTCCTAAAGAGAAGAGGAGATTATTATATAATGAGATGTACCAGGAACACACATGCACAGAGGGACAATCTTATGAAGAGGCAACAAGAGGACTGCCAGTTTTTTAAATGTTTATTCATTTTAGAGAGAGAGAGAGAGATAGTGTGGGTGTGCGCTCATGAGCTGGAGAGGGGCAACGAGATAGAGAGGGGCACAGAGGATTGGAAGAGCTCTGTGATGACAAAAGAGAGCCTGATGAGGGGCTTGAACTCATGAATTGCTCCAGTATGACCTGAACTGAAGTTGGATGCTCAACTGGCCAAACCACCCTGGGTCCCCAAGAGGCCTGCCATTTGTAAGCCGAGGAAAGAGACCTCAGAAGAAACTGACCCTGCCAGAACCTTGATCTTTGACTTCTAGCTTCAGGAACTATGAGAAAATAAATCTCTGTTTAAGCCACCCGGACTGTGGTATTTATTATGGCAGCCCCAGCAAACGAATATACTGCCATTCCTAAGACTATTAACCTAAATTATTCTACTTAACTCTTTCTGATAAAATACATAGACAGTTCATTTTCCCTGGATTGAATACTGATTAACGAGATATTTAACAGCAACATTAGGTAACAGATCCTTAAAACTGGAAATCTGAGATTGCTTATCTGAACTGGTTGTGTTTGTAAGCAAAGATGACTCTGTTCCTTTAGGAAAGGGAATTAATGGCATATGACACACAATAGCAAACACTTAGTGATATTATCACTCAAGTAGGAGACAAGACCCTGGTGGAGCAAGGGGCCCCTGTGTTTGACTAGTTTAGTTTGAATGAAGAGTTCAAGTCAAGTGGAAAAAAATGGTGGTGTGTTAAAGTACAGAGAGTTGAAAATGGAGAAATGACAACCTCATGGCTTAAACCCTTCTATGAAAGAATGATAAAAACTTGCATAGATAAATATCAGAAGAGAATGTTTGAATAACGTGTAAGATGGAGAGTTGCTTAGCATCATTTGTCATTAGGCAAATGTATCTTAAGCATTTTAAAAATAAAATGAAGTAAAATTTCTAAATGTAGTAAAGAAAATGTGGTGCCTGACTAGCCCTACCACCACAAAGAATGTAAAACTGGATAATCTACATTAAGTACCAATTTCCTGTCCGTGACAGGTACCGCAAGGCCATAATCCTCGAGTCAAGCCACATTTATGAAGTGATAGCCGGGGCTCTTGGCTTGTGGCAGGTTGTTCCTTCCCTGAGGAACCAGGAACTGAGGCCCATAGAGAGCAGGGGAGCCTCACTGAGCTGAGGACTTTCTATTCCTTCTTATTCTAATGGTTGCTTTAGTATCTACTATCTTTTTATACGTTTCCAGAGAATTCTTTACCTGTCCTTTTATAACATTGTTCACAATTGTCATCCCCTATGTGACACTGTTCTGTCCTTGGGTCCCTTTTCATCATTTATATTGAGAACTATCAGGCAACCACTCTGGGTCAAAAAAGTCACTTCAACAGACATGATAAAACAGTTGAAAAATGTCAACCAATCTTGGCATACACACTCCCCCCCCCAACACACAACCAAATTACTAATCACCCCATAAATGAACAAAAAATAATCATCTCAATTATTATGAAAGACACATAGACACAAATATTGTGGAAAAAAATAGACATAGGGTTTGTAGGTCTCAAAGTTTCAAATAGAAAAATGCAGGCAGCAAACAATTTTACATTTAATGAAAAAATTCAATATATGAAAGATACTTGTTGACTGATTTATATGGAAGAGCAAATGTTTGGGGTTCACTTATTCAGGCTACAAATACTTACAGAAAACATATCACATCAACTTTCATCATAATTTCATATTCCAAAAATGATCAAATATCTTTCCACTTCTGGGAGATGTAAATGTTCCAGAAAGCCTGATTTAATTTCATCCTGTATGTGTAGCTACAACTTAAATATCTTGAAGTTGTATAAAGAGTGCTAATAGATAAAACCCACACATACTAGGTATAGTTTAACGATTTTGCATACAGTTAAAAGAGTTTGGTATAAATATATATTCATGATTTGAAAGAAATAATAAAATGATCTGTTTATGCTAATGAGAATTTCAAGGTTAGTATTGCTAAGCAAACATATGATGAATTGCCTAAGACTTGATTCATCTTTTTAAAAAATTTTTTAATGTTTACTTTTGAGAGAGAGAGAGAGAGAAACAGACCATGAGCAGAGAGAGGGGGAGAGAGAGAGAGGGAGACACAGAATCTGAAGCAGGATCCAGGCTCTGAGCTGTCAGCACAGAGCCCGATGTGGGGCTCAAACTCACAAACCATCAGATCATGATCTAAGCCCAAGTCAGATGCTTAAATGACTAAGCCATCCAGGTGCACCAAGACTTGATTCATCTTAAGAGAGAGAGAGAGAGAGAGAGAGAGAGAGAGAGAGAGAGAGAGAAGCTGGTTTGATTACTTCTTTGTGGCAATTCTGGTGTTTTTCATTTGTTCTCATTACTTCACAGCAGAATCCAAGCTAGAAAATCTAATAGTACAACATTGAAAATATCCAGACCAGTTAACTTGGAATGGTTATAGATTCAACAGCACGTTAAAATTGTGTAAGAAGATGAACGGGATATTTTAAGGACTGCAAAGACAATCAGAGAAGTTGCTGTTTTCCGTCTCAGGTTCTATGAGAATTTTATACAATGAATCCATTAAGAATTTTTATATGTTAAGTAAACTTCTATTGTTCCATGGTAGATTAGCTCATTTGTGTCCTTACCTTTCATTCAATGTAATGCAGTTAAACTTAACGAACATTTTTCCCCCATTCTCTAGTAAGTGCCTGGCTATTAGGTGGAAACAGGAAGGAATAAGCACTATCATTGTCCTTGAGAACTCACCTTCAAGAGAAACAGACAAAACAATACAAAACAAAAGAAAAGAAAAAGCTATGTGAATTTTGTCAACTATATTTGATTCCATTTCCCAGACACTATGGATTACAGTTTGCCTACTCAACGTCACTGATTCATATGTTGAAACCCTAACACCTAGTGCCTCACAACATGACTGTATTTGGGATTTGGTCATAAGGCTTTTAAAGAGGTGACTAATTCAAATTGATGTTGCTAGGAAGGACCTTAATCCAATCTGACTGGTGCCCTGATAAGAGGATATTTGGACAAAAAGAGACAGGAAGGATGCACACAGGCACAGAGGAAAGACTATGTGAGGACACAGCAAGAAGGAAGCTATCTGCAGGTCAAGGAGAATGGCTTTAGGAAAACCCAAGCCTGCCAATTCCGTGATCTTGGACTTCTAGACTCCAAAATTGTGAGTAAATGAATTTTTGTTATTGTGGCACCTAGTCTGTGGTATTTTATCCTGGGAGCCCTAGCAAAATAATATGCCAGATGAAAAAATAATAATTTATACATTTACTTAACACATATTTAAGAACCTACTCTTCACTGAATTCTTTGTAACATAAAAGCAATGATCAAGAAAAGCATCATGTCTAATAATAAAATTTAATATCTAATCAGGGCACAAAGACAAATATTGAGTAAATAATAACAGTTTTGATGTGTGAGGAATTTGTGTACAGTCTCTTATAAGAATGGACAACAGGGGACCTAAGTAAAGTTTATCATGAGAATTTTCCCTAATGGAGGTGTTTAAACTCTATTCAGTACTTAACTTAAAACTTGCATTTGGGCTAGCTAGGGAAGGTGGCAGAGGAGGAAAATATTCTTTGTAAAAGAAACCTGAGAGGAGAAACCAGTGAATCTTTAGTAAACTGAAGGTTGATTGGAAAAGTTGTGTAGACTAACTGAGAAGAAAACGGATGGGAGACGAAGCTGAGGGAAAGGCAGGGGTGGAAATAAGGAGGGTTGTGGAGGTCACGTTTCTCCTCAAAATATTCAAATGTTAGGAAAATGTATTTCAACAGAGCAGAGTTGAATTTTTTTTTCCACTGTGTTTGTTTGTTTGTTTTCATGGGAAGTGGGAAGGGGTTCTCAACAAGTCAAATGTAGATCTTGGTGGGTAAAATGATACTACAGTGGAGGACACTAGTGTTAAAACGAAATAGCAAAGTGGAAAAGGAGAAAACAGGAGACCCTGTGGTGGCATCACTTACTCAGAAACACATGATTGGATGAGTGCAAGGTGTAGAAACCTTTGCCAACTATTTCTTATGGTTGGATCTTGAGTAAGTGTGCATTTTTCCCAGTTGTCATCGGTCATGCTATACGGTGATACTTAAAATTCGTGAACTCTCCCTCATCAGGAATACTAAATAGTACCATAGTTTGCAAAGATGAGAAATCTCACCTTTAGGGAATTTTGGGAGAAAGGGTGCGGATGCCCACCAAATTTCTTTACTTGTATCTTGAGTGTCTCTTATACTAGAGCTCATGAGGAATAACTATTGATTTTTGTGGCTAAAATAAATTCATGCATTTTATCTTCTACATTATCATACACGATGAAAGCTATGCAGGAAGTCCCACAGACATGGTGAATGTTTCCTATTCCATTTTAACACTGAAAGGAAACAAAGCAAAAATCACTTATTTATAGAGATTGCTACAAAATACATCACCATCACCATTCAGGTAGAGTATCTAAAGTGTCTAGTATATTGAATCCAGAAGCCAGAGTTCAATGTAGTCAGTATCAAAATAAAACTGATTCATTATAGTGATGATGTCATGATGTATTTCTTCTCAGAGAAATAAGCCAAGAAAGAATTTAAAACCGTAAAGGCACCTTCGCAGTAGATGATGATGATTAATTAATATGGCAGAAACAGAGGGCTCACTCCTATAGATAAATCTGGGGAATAACTGATTCTGACACTTGAGATACTTGATGGTAAGATTCCATTATGTAGTGGTAAGAAACTGGATGATAATCCCCTTAAATTTTCAACAAATGATTCTGGAACAATCTATTTGATTGCCAACTCCTACTATTAAATCTGGATCAATGAAACTGACAAAATACACTAGTCCTCTATGAAGCTTGGACAGAAAGTGAGTGACGTTTGGGACATCTTTTCCTGATTGGCAGTGTTTGGAGCTCCTAGCTATGTTTATTCCTCTAGGCAAGCATTGTCAGGCTGCTTGGGTCAATTTTGATAATAATCTGCCTCGTGTAAATTCACCAGTTATTTTTAGAGCACCTGAATGTTCCATTCATTTGAGTCCATGGTAGGTAAGCCATATTAGTTACTAAGGCTTCTGAAGGACCAAGGGTTGAAGCTAAGGAGGAGTCTGGTTTTACTTCAAATCCCGTAAGTGACCTTTCAGGCCTATCAGAGGACATGACAAGATTTTGCCTGGGAGACCTCATGAGGTAGAGGGAGGGAGAAAAGCTGTTCTATCCACACCAGTCTTGGTGCACAGCAAGTTAATTGCAGTTTCCAGGAGAAGTTGCTGTCACATCCCTCAGGCCAGCTATGCTCAGACACATATCTGCATCTCTAGCCTAAGTACCTCCATTCAGAAAACTTCTTAGATTGGGTTTTATCAAAGGCACTTTCTCTACTCTGACTCAGTAATTTATTAGAAAAGACAATTATAAGAAAAGAACCTGCAGAGCAGTAGCTATCAGGAATATAGACAAAAAAAAAATCCTAATAAGATATTAAGTAAATGTACTATGACAATAAATTGAGAGAAATATGCATCTTGGCAAAGTATGGTTTCATTTTAGGTATGGAAAGATGGTTCTACATTTAAAAGTTAACCACACTTATCAACCATATTGACAGTTAAACAATAAAAATCAAATGATCATATCAATTGATGCAGAAAAACCTTGTGACAAAATCCAACATACATTCATGATAAAACTCTCAGCAAACTGGGGATAGAGAGGAAATTACACAACTGGATATATATATATATATATACACACACACACACACACACACACACACACACATATACACACACATCTATAAATATTTACAGCTAACATTGTACTTAATGGTGTAAAATTGGTTGATAATCCCCTAACATTTTCAACAAATAGTATTGGAACAATTGTACATCCAAAACAAATTAACCTATGTAGATATCTTACAAGTTACACAAGTTTGAACTCAAAATAGATCAAAAACGTAAAATGCAAAATTATAAACTTTTATAAAAGCATAGAAGAAATTTTACATATCCTTAGGCTTTCCACTATTCTTGTAAATAGTGGAAACATGGTTTTAGGTACAATATTAAAAGCAGGTATATGAAAAAAATTGTTTAGTTGGAATGTACTAAAATTAAAAACTTCTGCTTCACAACAGACTCTATTAAAGAGTGAATAAACAAGCCATACACTACGAGAAAATATTTTTACAACACATATTTCACAAAGAACTCCAAATATATACAAAGAACTCTTGTGTACAAATATACAAAGAACTCTTAAAATTCAACAGTAGGTTGAATAGCCAACCTAGGTGACTCAGTTGGTTAAGTATCTGACTCTTGATCTTGACTCAGGTCATTATTTCATGATTTGTGGCATGGAGCTCTGTATTGGATTCCGTGATGAATGTCCAGCCTGATTGGAATTCTCTCTCTCCCTCTCTCTCTGCCCCTCCTCCTCTCTCAAAATAAATAAATAAACTAAAAAAAAAAAAAAAAAAAAAATTAAGGAAGCAAACATTCCAGTTAAATGGTGGGACAAATTCTAAACATACACCTCATCAAAGCAAATATACAGATGGCACATAAGCATATGAAACTATGCTCATTACTTGTTATGAAATGCAAATTAAAACCACAATGAGATAATACTATACCCTACTAGGATATATAAAACCCCAAAAGTGACAATAAACATTTATGACTAGAATGCAGAACAAGAGGCATACTCATTAATTACTGGTGGAAATGCAAAATGGGATTGCACATTTTGACAAAGCAGAATATAGTCTTACCAGATTACCCAGCAATTCTGCACCTAGATCTATACTAATTTGAAAACTTATGTCAACATAAACTTGTATGCAAATGATTATAGCAACTCTATTTATAACTGTCAAAAACTGGAAGCAACAAAGATGTCCTTCAATAGATGAATGAATTAACTAACTTTGGTAGAACCATAAAATGGAATATTATTCAGCAATAAAAATAAATGAGCTATCAAGCTATAAAAAGACATGGATGAAGCTTAAATGTATATTGTTAAGTGAAAAAAACAGTCTGAAAGTCAACATACTGTGGGACGCTGTTTATATGAGATTAAAGAAAAAGGAAAAACGATAAAGGTAAGAAATAAATAATACTTGGCAGGATTTGAAGAGGGGGTGTATGGGAATAGATAATGCACAGGGGACTATTTAGGACAGTGAAATTACTCTGTATAATGTCGCAATAGTAGAAACATGGTGTATTTATCAATACTCATCAAACTTTATAGCATAAAGAATAAACTTGAATATATACAAAATAGCAAAAATCATTCAGGAGGTCAGGTGATCCCACGATGGAATCAAAATGTGATAAGAGAATTTAATTAAATTACAAATCTGTGAAGCAACTTTATGAAAAGTGGAGAGAGAGAAAACTATTGAAGTAAGTAGCTTTGAAAAACAGTGAAGTCTGTCATGCTAAAGCCTAAAGCAACTACATGTAAGAATTTTTCTCTAGTTAATAAAGTTGTTCTCCATGGAGATATGGTTTAATAATTCTGATATCACTGTACATGTGCACAGAAATTGAACAATTAAGTAAATGGATGGCAGATAGTTGGAGCCATATTTCTTACTGTTGATGTAAGAATTCTCAGAGAACCAAGGCTTCTCTGGAGCAAGGCAAGAAGGCTACAGAAATTAAAATAAATACTTAAAATAAAAAAAGAATAGAAGACTACAATGATCTATGTAGTGATAAATTTTGAAACATCATATGGATTTAAGTTTATATTAATTATATTTGTCTGTATTTCTCTATATATGTTGAGATATCTACATCTGTATTTCTATTGTGTATCTGAATGTCTAATATATATGTATGTATACATACGTGTGTGTATATATACACACACACATAGATAAATGCATAGATAGATATAAAGTGTATATACATGGAGTGGTACATATGCATACATTCCCTTGCCCTGTTGGCTGAGAAAATCTAGAAGTAATGATACCCCAGGTTTAATGAACACACTTAGCAACAGATATTGGTTTCTAGTATGATCCTCCAATAAAAGAAATCAGACAGTGTCCTTGGAGAAATGCTGATTCTAGGACATGGGCAGGAGATAAATAAAATGACCTTGGAGCACTTTGCATTGCCAAAGTGAGGAAGAGCCTATTGAGGTAAAAGAAACAATGATGGCAGTATGTCAAAGAGACACAAAACCAACAGAAGAGTTCCCACTAGTTAAAACTAGAAAATCTAAGCAACAAAATAAAATACAATTGGATTATAATCCTTATAAAATATACATCCAGAGGTCCATAGTGTTATGATTACATGATTCAATAAATAAGTGGTATAAAATAGACAATTTTTTGTATCAAAAATTTATAGCTAATTCCTGTAGATTCTTTCCCCCTAAGGAGGTGAATCATGCCTTAGGTGTGAGCTGTCCATAAGGACTCTATTCCAAAGTGTATAGAATGGAAAGGGGGTGGGGGAAAAAAGATTAGTATAACAGTGGAGAAACATGACAAAAATACTAGGTTATCAGGGTTAATATTAGCAATGTTGAACCATGTTTCTTTCTGGTTTTTTTTTCTTTTTCTTTTATGTTGCTGTTGTTGTTTTGGTTTGGTTTTTTGAGAGACAGAGAGAGAGAGTGCATGCACACGTGCAAAGTGGGGGGACAGTGAGAGAAGGAGAGTGAGAATCTCAAGTAGGCTGGAAGCCCAGCACAGATTCCAACCTGGGGCTCAATCTCATGACCTTGAGATCATGACCTGAGCCGAAATCTAGAGTTGGATGCTTAACCGACTGAGCCACCCTAGTGCTCCTCTTGTGTTTTCAAAGTCATGTTTCTAATATGTACCTTGTTGTAATGACAATGGCATTTTACTTCTATAGTTTTCCTCCCCCAAATCCAAAACTCCAGTCTATTCATGAGAAAAATATCAGAAAAATTCCTATGGAGGCCTATTCTACCAAATAGCTTACCAGTTTTCTTGAAAACATCAAGGTCAATGAAAACAAGAAAAGTCTTTGTCACCATTATGGCTGAAAGGATCTTAAGGAGACATAACTATTAAATTCAATATAGTATTATGGATGGTACCTTAGAATTGAAAAAAGTAAGTGAGTAAAAGCTAAGTAAATAGTTTTTGAACAAAGAATGAATTTTCGTTAATAATAATGCATCGATATTGGGTAATTAATGGTGACAAATGCACTCTTCCAATATAAGATAATAGGAGACTTTGGGTATGGGGTATGGGAACTCTTTGTACTATCTTCCTATTTCCTTCCCTTTCCTTTCCTTTCCTTTCCTTTCCTTTCCTTTCCTTTCCTTTCCTTTCCTTTCCCTTTCTTCTTCTTCTTCTTCTTCTTCTTCTTCTTCTTCTTCTTCTTCTTCTTCTTCTTCTTCCTTCTTCTTCTTCTTCTTCTTCTTCTTCTTCTTCTTCTTCTTCTTCTTCTTCTTCTTCTTCTTCCCCTCCTCCTCCTCCTCCTCCTTCTCCTTCGTCTTCTTATTTTTTTTGTAAATCTAAAAAGAATACATGTCCAATACTATACATATTTAAAATAAGAAATGTTGATAATTTTATTCAGTTTGTTATTCAGAAATCCGTTACATTATAAAACTGACTCCTTCTTACTGAAAATATGCACAATGGCAGCTATGCTAAGGTTATCCCCATGAGTTTTCAGTATCACAACCCGGGATACAAAATCTCAGCTAATGTATAGTACACAGGGGTGGAGGTAGAAAGAAATTGTAGCCAACTGAAAAGATGCACACAGATGGTTAAGGAACCCAGAAAAGGAAAACATCACTTCTTATCTGACTTCATTTCACAAAGCAAGATAACGATTTTTTTTTTCTATTTCTTTTGGATGTGGTGCTGAGTTATGTTCAAAGTCGGGAGAAGTCCAAGATTTCTTTTTCATAAAAAAGGAGAGACTAGGGGCACCTGGGTGGCTCAGTTGATAAAGCATCCGACTCTTAATTTCAGCTCAGGTCATGATCTTATGGTTTTGTTGGTCTGAGCCCTGTGTAGGACTCCACGCTGACAACAAACAAACAAACAAACAAATAAATAATAATCCCACTTGGGATTTCCTGTCTCCCTGTTTCTCTTCCCTACTCTGTTCTCTCTCTCTCTCTCTCTCTCTCTCTCTCTCTCTCTTTCTCTCTCTTTCTCTCAAAAATAAATAAACATTACATATAAAGGTAAGGAGAATCTACCTGAAGCTCAATTATAATATAATATTTATCCCCAAACCACTTTGGGGAGAAAAAGATATCATTTGGAGAAAATATATCAACCAGAATTTCTTGAGATACTACTCATTAACAGAAGGTGAATTTATCATTTCTGTAGCATTTTTTGGCTTAACAGAAATACTATCTTAGAATTAGACTGTATGGTTTATGCTGTTAGTGAGCAGCTCTTACATGATATGGCTATAAACCAAGATGACATCCTTTTTGGACAACTGCATGGGTACAAAGGCAAAACCATTGTTTCTGTCTCTCTTCCATCAGTTTCTGCATTGTTTTTAGACCACATGTACAGATAGATCATTATACCAGTGGCTGTCGAAGAAACAAGAATAATGTCCAAGAGGGTAAGTATTGATGTAATATAATGGCTACAGATGAGTGATGATTTTTTTCTGGAATTTCAGAAAAGACAATTATGGGAAGCGTGTTTTTTTTAATTTTTTATTTTAACTTTAATTTTAATTTTTTGCATGTCGACTCAAGTGCACCTTGAAATATATCTCTAAATATGGTCAGTTGATAATTGCCCATGGGACACATCACTTGATGCATATAATTTACTTGAATTTCACCATCACCAAACGTAGTCGGCACTTTTGATGACTCAGCCAGCTATCACTGACCCCAAAGTAGTAGGATATTCTCAGAGTTTTGGAAACTGGAATGGTACCAACTGGACATGGAAAGGATTTTTCTAGAGGGTCACCCTGGGTATGATAAGAACCTGTTAACTTAGATAAGGACACAAGAGGGAGCTATTTTCAAGGAAATTGGCAATGCTCAAGCAGTGAACCTTGACAGGAAGACAGTTTCATCAAATTAAGAGTGGTCAAGTGAGCTCCTGGCTCAAGCTATATGAATGGGTACATTCTGACCCGCTTAAAACTGGCAAGCCATCACTGATAAGTGTGGACAAATACTCTACTTCATTTATCATAACCACATGTCAAACTGTCAAGTTAGAGAGTTGAAATTTGCACCTGGGGGTCTCAAAATTATGTTATACTGTTACTTTGAATGCTGCATTGTTTCCTATAATAAACTCTTAGGAAATACTAAGTCAACTTACAGCAGGGGAATGCCCGTTTTGTGTTAGACATTTGATTGTGAAACTGAAATCAAACCTCTGCAGCCCATTGAGCAGAGTGGATGGTAGAAGTCCATACATGGAAATATAGCCATGATCAATGAATCCAGTAGTATCATACCAAATACATATAATCCTTTACACCATAATTTATATTGAAGTCTTACCTTTTTATTTAATCAAAAGCTTTAGAGAATAGTTATATATATACTGAAATGTGTGCAGATCATGAATGTATATGTGGATGGATTTTCCTAAATTAAACTTTCCTGGGCAGCCAGCATCCAAATAACGAAATGTAATATTTTTAGCATAGCAGAAGCTTTTTTTTAATGTTTATTTATTTTTTTTGAGAGTGAGACAGAGAGACAGAGAGACAGAGCGTGTGTAGGGGAGGGGGAGAGAGAGAGGGAAACACAGAATCCTGGCAGGGCTCCAGGCTCTGAGCTGTCAGCACAGAGCCCGACATGGGACTCAAAATCACAAACTGTGAGATAATGACCTGAGACAAAATCAGACACTTAACTGACTGAACCACCCAGGAGCCCCATAACAGAAACTTTCCAATCATTATCTTCTTCCAGGATAACCCTTCTTCTGACTATTAATAACACTAATATGGTCTGACATTGCTCAAATTCCCTAAAACTGTATGATACAAATCATAACCTCCTGTTCTTTTAAGATTTATACCATTCAATCATGGTGTTGTGTAGATCGACAATTTGTTTTTGATCATGCCTATATAATATTCCATCCTATGAATATGCCACAATTTACCTGTACATTTGGAGAGCATTCTTTTAAATTTTCACCTTAGGTTTTATCAGGAAACGTAATTATTGTCTTTCTATCACACATTAAAAAATAAAGAAAAACACATTTTATTCTTGGAGTCTTTCTCTGAAAGGTTGTTTTTTTTTTATTTTTTTTCAGATCTCTCTTTTATTTATAACAAATAACCTTTATGCCTCAATTTTAATTGCCTACCCCTCTTATAGTGACTCAAAGTCAAACTTCTCATCCTTCGGCATAGATCTTAACAGTGATCATCTGCCTAGGATGGACATTTGGTCCCGGTGAGGAAGCATAGTTCTACATTTTGCTCTCCCATTTGTTTTTGTCTCTTGGTTATGTTTGTTGTTGTATCTTGCCTTTGGGAAATTCCTCATTTCCTGTGAGCTTAAAGAACATTTAAAAATAAAGGTAATGATAATTTATATAACATGTTTTTGTTTTTGTTTTGTTTTTGTTTTTTGTTTTTGTTTTTGTTTTTGTTTTTGTTTTCTGCCTTCTAAAGTCTTTTCAAACTAGCCAAACTGTGGCTGTCAGAAAGAGAAATCCCTTGCAACTTTTTAGAGTTGAACACTTTACCTCTACTCACGTGGAAATCGTACACAGAAATGCATGATACATTTTATCTCAGGGATAAGATATTGTTACTAAGTTATTTTCAAAGTATACACCCTAGTTGTTTTTTTCTTCATTTTATTTGCTTAGCCTTTATGACAACATGAATACTTTCATATTAAGTATTTTAACAATAAATTTTTGTTAATTAAAATTGAGAATCCTACCTACTGTCATAATCAATGTACGTATTTTCCATGTAGATTCAATATATTTTCCATACTCTACAAATACTATTAGAATCATATGAGGTCTTGCTGCATATGATACATATGATATTATTATGCAAGTAGACTATTTTATTGAACTGAAGACATTGAAACACACACACCCACAGAAGATCCAGTAAAATTAAAATGCTTAATGTTCAAGTAAAACATATTTGTATTGATTAGATATAAAACATCTTTTAATATAAATATATTTCTTTTATTTTTAATTGAACAGACATTTGACACTTCACATATAAAAATATAGATAAAAACGACCCAAATCATGCCCATTGACTACGAAACACTGATTTCACATCTTCTATTTCTTTAACACCTCTGAATTTTCCACTTTGATTTAAAAAAAAATAAATCCTCTATAGATTATTAACTCCACTTCATAATGACATTTCATAGTCTAATCAATACTGGATGAATGTGTCACAACTACTCATAATCATAGGACTAAAATTACTGGTGACAGAAACAATTGGCTAACTACCATTTTTTGACCTCCAGGGGTAAATGATTAAAGTCTTAAATTGAATAGTGCTATTTTGAATAGAATTTCATGTAAAATTTTTATTTGTCTTCAAGAGTAATAAAACACCACATTCTATAAAGATTTGCAGAAATGATTACACGTGTAATTTTTTTTTTTTTTTTGCATTTTCTATCACGTTGTCCTTATTTGGATGAGAATTTAGATTATAAAAAGATATGTAATCAGGAACTCAAATTAGATGATGAAAACTTCCTTGAACTCTTTAAAATACATTATTTATAACACATTATATTCAAGCAGCAAATGAAAATAACTTGCTAAAGGTAGGAATAATTCTTGAAATATTTTATTTAGTACTTTGCTTTAGTATTTGTATACTCAATGCAAACACACACACACACACACACACATATATGTATATATATATATATATATATATATGAAGATGTGAAGACCAAAATATATTAATAGGAGATTTCTATTTTGAAACTTCGCTAATTCTAAATAATATAAGTGGCTATGTTCACCATAGCATTATTTTAAATATAAGATAGATAACCACTTGAGTTTGAAACACTTTGGGACTTTTTGGGGAAAAAGAATTTGGAGGAAGCAAATAAGTAGAATACTGTGTGTATTTGTATGTGTGACTACAAAAAAAAAAGTGGTTATCATGGATGTAATGAGTGAGGCAATTTTTGATAAAATCTGAAGTAGACAACTTTAGACAATTTATTTGCTGTAAGATTTCAGGTACATATACAACATTTACCAGTCAATTAGTACAGAGGCATACTTCAAAACAGATATGGACACAATCATGCCAGCTGTTAAAACTCTGGATAGGTATACTTCTGTGTACCAGTGGATTATTGTCTTATTTTTTTAGGGCAACATAAAATGAAATATAAGAAGCTAAATGAAATCATATTCATTTATATATTATATATATAATTTTTGGATAATGAATAATTTATACATAATATATTATTGAATATATAGTGTACATGATTGATTTTATAATATTAATACATTTCTGAATTTGGGAAAATGACCCATGATTTGTTCTTTCTATACTTGTTTATGTATATCTATCAATGTTATCAAGGATCAAAACTTAAAAGTAAATTAATACCAAAAAATTCAAAACAGAGCTACCCTAGAACCCAGCAATTGCACTATTAGGTATTTATCCAAGGGATACAAAAATGCTGTTTCGAAGGGGCACATACACCCCAATGTTTATAGCAGCACCATCAAGAATAGCCAAATTACGGAAAGAGCCCAATGTCCGTTGACTGATGAATGGATAAAGAAGATATTGTATATGTATGTGCTTATGTGTGTGTGTGTGTATGTGCGTGTGGGTATATATGGATATATATGTGTATATACCCATGTATATATACACATATGTATATATATACACATATATATGACTATATATGTATGTGTGTGTATATATACATATATATGTGTATATGTACACGCACATATGTATGTGTATGTATATAGATATATATATAATGTATATACTGCTTGGTGATAAAATAGAATTAAATCTTCCGTTTGCAACAATGTGGATGGAACTAGAATGTATTATGCGAAGCAAGTAAGTCAGTCAGAGAAAGATAATTATCCTATGACTTCACTCATATGTGGAATTTTAAGAAACAAAACAGATGGACATAGGGGAAGGGAAGGAAAATTAAGATAAAAACAAAGAGGCAGGCAAACCACAAGAGACTCTTAAATACAGAGAACAAACTGAGGGTTGCTGGAGGGAGTGTTGGGTGGGGTTTGGGCTAAATGGGTGATGACATCAAGGAGGGCACTAGTTGGGATGAGCACTGGGTATTACCTGTAAGTGACGAATCACTAAATCCTACTCCTAAAACCACTATCACACTATACGTAAGCTAAATTGGATTTAAATAATTAAAACAAAGTAAATTAAAAATATAATCCATTAATGTGGTTTCACAGTTAAAGAACTTTGGGGAATGGTCGCTAGGAATTGCCATATTATATCAATGAAGAGATCGTGAGGCAGGAGAGACAGAGGCAGAGACAGAAAAAGACACACATACACAGAAAGAGAATTTAATGTTTACTCTTTTGATCTATATACAACTTTTTATCATCGCACTTTTATTCTTCTAATCGAATAGTGTGACTTCACTCTTTTACGACAATATATTTGAATCTGTTTTTAAAATGGCATTTCTCTCTTTTCTCTTCCAAATACCTGCTTGAAATGCGTTTACTTGAGTTCATAGTGGCTTCTCTGTCTCCTGAAGGTTTCAAAGGAATTTTTGGAATTATGAGGCACAAAATATTAGGCTCTTTTTTGTATAAACAAGAAGCTCTAGATGATGTGTGGACTAAAAGAGGTAGTTTTAATTGCTTCCTTCCTTTATTATCTTACTTGCAACTCTCGCATCATTATTTTCCCCAAATATTTTCTTATATCTTTGTGACAGCAAACGTTTATTATCTTCAGTCAATCTTCTAGGTATTTTTCTAAGGTTGATAAGATCCGAAGGCCAGGAATTCTAGTGTAATTATTGCCTCTTTTTGCATCACAGGCTATACACATAATAGGCATGACATAGTATCTTATAAAGATGCATTTTAAAAATTATTTTCTGTGTAGATAATGTTTTCAATTCAGGTGGTGGAGGAGAGACCACTTTCTAGGAGTCACCAGAAGTCTTAAGCCAGGATAAAGAGTTTCTTGTTATATAAAATTGTTCATTAAATCTGAAATTCAAGAAATAAGATAGATAAAAATATAAAAAAAATTAACAATTCTACTTACTTATTGCAGTCATTTAAGAATTATTAAACAAAAGCCTCACAACAAAAGTTAAATATGTTTCTGATAATGCTACAATTTGAGAGATTTTGAAAAACATATAAATTGAGACATGGTACAGATTTTTTTTTTTTTTTCAACGTTTTTAATTCATTTTTGGGACAGAGAGAGACAGAGCATGAACGGGGGAGGGGCAGAGAGAGAGGGAGACACAGAATCGGAAACAGGCTCCAGGCTCCGAGCCATCAGCCCAGAGCCTGACGCGGGGCTCGAACTCACGGACCGCGAGATCGTGACCTGGCTGAAGTCGGACGCTTAACCGACTGCGCCACCCAGGCGCCCCGAGACATGGTACAGATTATTAAAGCAGTATTGATTGATTGATTGATTGATTGATTTTTTGTTTTTTGTTTTGTTTTGTTTTATTTTAGAGAGAGAGCCAGAGTGGAAGGGAGGGGCAGAGGGAGAGAAAGAGAATCCTAAACGGGCTCTACGCTGGAGTCTGAAGCAGGGCTCGATCCCACAATCCTGGGATCATGACCAGAGCAGAAATCAAGAGTCAGATGATCAACTGACTGAGTCACTCAGGTGCCCTTAAAGCAGTAATGTTAAAAGAGGAAGACAAAGCAGTAATATGTTCTTATAATATTCTCATGGTATGTTACATCTTCTTATATATTATGCATTATTCTTATATATTCTTATATGATTCATACATATTCATATTCATACATATATGATTTTACAGCGTTTGGAATCAAAGGATCTAGAATATGACTAAATTCTATGTATAGCCTTATACTCCTTCATGACCTTAATACTCAAGTATGAATCAGAGAATGAATGATATACTTAATATATGAAGAAAAAATAATTCAGTACTCTTAGTCTACTGTTATTTCTACTGAACCACTGCTGTTGAACCTATCATAGGAATTTAACATTCATAATCTATTGGTTTGAAAAGATTTTAGTTTTGGGGTGCCTGGGTGGCTCAGTCGGTTGGGCATCCGACTTCGGCTCAGGTCATGACCTCACTGTCGGTGAGTTCGAGCCCCATGTGGGGCTCTGTGCTGACAGCTCAGAGCCTGGAGCCTGCTTCACATTCTGTGTCTCCCTCTCTCTGCCCCTCCCCCACTCAAGCTCTGTCTCTCTCAAAAACCAATAAACTTTAAAAAAATAAATAAATAAAAGATTTTAGTTTTAGGAACAATGTAAGAAAGAAGATACCCATTTATGAGTGAATAAATAATAAGTAGTAAATTGAATGATAACATAAATATTTTGGAAAGTATTTTATTTTAGATTACTGGTTAACAATATTAGGGCATCATTCTTTTATTTTTTTTATGTTTGCCATGTGAAATATATATAGTTATGTCAAGTGTTTGAGAGAAATAACTATTGAGCAAATATTTACTTTGCATAAGTTAATTAATTATTTAAAACTTGCCCGTGAAACTTTACCCAATATATTTGAGATCAGATGTTTTTCAGAATTCAGATTTTTTAATTAAATAACTTTATACAGTGCATATTTTATGCATTACTGACAACTCAAGTGGGGTTTGGAGCATTTTTAGGCGTCATACAAATTAATATTTACAGTTAATGTGATTTCCAAAAGACTATTAATACTATTAAAGTTCACTTAACCTTTATTTGTTGAGTAGCAGTTCTGTTTTAATTGGAGGATAATTTTAGACCATAATTATAATGGGGAGAAACTTAACATGTTTGACCCCATATTGCTTCTATTGCTGTGACCTATAGCTTAGCAACTTCCTCTTATCCCAGCATACAGGCATATTACAGCGAAGATTTGCAAAAACTACTTTTAACCTGAAATCTACTACACCCGAGGAGATAAGGAAGTATGTGCAGAAATGACTATGCTATGATTAAGATTCACAGGAATTACACGACCAGATTCGTACAGGCAAAAATCAACTGACCAAGGACAGAGAAGTTACAGGACCTTCCTGGGATGTCTACAGACTTCAGTCAACTTTTGACTCCACCCGTTTCTCACTTTCCCTTTTGATAACAACAACAACAACAAAAAGTTTGGATTTAATGTCAAGGGGAGACAGTTGTTTGGTACAGTAGGTTTCCATCTCTTCAGTTAGCTGGCTCTCCGAAAAAAGGCACTTTCCTTGCCCCAACATCTTGCCTCTTAATAGCATATTGTGCAGCGGGAAGAACAAGCTTGCACTTGGTTACAAGTTTGGCAACCTGTCAGGGCCTGGTTATATAATTAGAATAGCATATATTATTTCTAAGAGCAGTATGTAATAAGTCGTAGACCAAGATAAATACTTGACACGTGCAATAAATGTTAATTACTCTGGGCATTTGAGGATCTTTGAAAGAAAGGTAAATCACTGTTGTCATCACCATCATGTTAGAGTTGAACGTTTGATGATGAGAAGGATACCAGGTGCTCAATTACCGAAGCTGACCAGGGTATCTAGTCTTTATAAAGACCTCTTCCAGTGGGGTCTGACTCATTAATCTCATTCACAGAAATTTCTGTCTCAACAGCCGAAGACCAAACATTGCATGAGCACATATTTTTGTCATGCCAAAAGATATTTCTTTTCAAATAGTTCACAATGTCATGCACACCAACACTACTAGTCTCGGGTCTTTCTGTTCAACCCTATTTCAGCAATTTCACTCTCTCAAGAAATGCATGAGCAGTGCCTCCCAGTCAATGTGTATCATGTCTAGGATGTCAGCTCTCTCTAACTTATTTTACACTTTCAGCTGATAAATGTTGGCATACATATAGCAGAGTGCGAGGTGATTTTTCTCATTAGCAACCCAAATTGTTTTAAAGTCTTCCTTTTAAAGTTCATTTTCAGACATCATTGCATGCCAAGGTCGGCACCAGGCATTTGCTAATGGTGGCTTACCAAACTGTTATTAGCAACTGGGTAAACAGCATTCTTAACCACTTTCATGAACTCTCAAGTCTGAGAAATCTGTTGATTGTAGCAAGCACACAATAAAGCAATCAATCAATCAATCAATCAGAATGATTATATGTGTTATTCATGGAAGATAAGTATCCTTGCTCCCAAAGTTGTGTTCAGATTTACATCGGTTGGGAGTAAGTGCTGAAAATACTACATTTTTCACACCTGGAAAGTAATGTGTGGGGACATTTTGCCAGGAAAATAAAACTTTACACTTTTATTCCCACCCATCTTGCCTATAATCAGTTTGTGCTACTGATGCAATGTAATTATTAAAGGGGTCAGAAAATATTTTACTTGTTACCTGTGATTCTGTTTTTTAAAATAAATATGCTCATCTAAATTGCATATACTTTTAAGTATTTCAGGTGTTGGCGTTTGCTACATGAACTATGACTTTTTAATTTATGCGTCATCAGTATTTGCATACCAACAACAATTATAGTGTGTTTAGCATCCTTCAATATTTTATAATATTTACTCAGAAATAATTACATGTTTTGGAGGATACAATCTTAGGCTAGAGTTGTTTGACTAGTGTTATAAATCTGCATTTTTTTTTCCAGGACTAAGGATTCTGTAATATATTTAATGAAGATTTTTAACATATTCAATGATAAATTTTTCAATATAATTTTCAGCTGTTTCATGATCAGAAGTTTTTCACAATAAATTTTGGTTTTATACCCTATGATTATTTTCAACTTTCCATATTCAGACTCCTGAATATCCACACTCATTTTCAAAGTTTGAGACATCATGGTATAATCTATATAATTTCATGACAACCTGTCTGCTAAGTGACGTGCTCACTTCCTCACTGAGTGGTCTCTCAGGTAACACAGTGTCAAGACCTTCATTGCCACCTCACTGGATGTTTCTCTGTTTTTCCTTGGTTCTTGGTCATTGCTCTCACGATAAACTTCAGTAACTGTGCTCTGATTATTCAAGCTGTACCTCATGATGTCTGCATCTCATATAATGCAAAGAGACCCCGGAGAAATGCTCAACAGCACGATGTGTTAAACCATTTCTTATATATTGATGTTGACAGCTGCCATCTTGCCATCTGATTTTATCCAGGCAGGTATTTTTATACATTTTCTACATTATTACATTTTTAGATTTTCACGGAATAATCAAGCAAAGTAAGAGCAACAAGAAACTACTTATCAGTAATTAGCACGGGCATTTGCTCTTGCAAGGAATGCTGAGATCTAAAATTTCCTTCATGCCACTGTAAGTAATTTTGGGCATCAAACATATCGAGAAATAAAACAAAAACAAAAACAAAAACACATCTTTCGGTTCCCAAAGCCTTTCCAAAGTCATGAGTTTGGATAAAGAATTTGTGCCTGTAAGTATAAATCACACAAAGTATTCAATGTCATAAAGTATGCAGAAGTAACAATTTAATTGTATTTGCTAGATAAAAATAAAAACCCACCCATTGCATTTGAAAAATTAAGCTAATTCCTTGGTGAATTACAAAGAGTTTAAAGTTCATCTACTTTAAAGTGTTCTAAGTGTTACTTCTTCATAAACTAAACACTGAATTTAATAAAGAAATGCAATAACTCATTTATATACTAAATTACATTTTATGGTTATAGTCATTGATATTCTCTTGTCCGATCCCCACCAAATCACTGTAAAGTAAAGTAGATACATATCCCTTATCATATTCTCATGGGTGAAGACACAATGTTTGAAGGATTAGATAACGTGGCAAAGTGTGAAGTAAAGGTAGTTATTTGATTTTTACCTTTTAAAACATGAGATTCTATCACACTGTCTGTAGTCTTACTACATTTACCTTAAAAAAAGTGATTTTATTTACTTATTTAATTTTTAAAGGATTTTTTAAAAATTTATTTTGAGAGACAGAGAGAAAGAATGAGCACGCACGCCAGCAAGAGGCAGGGAGAGAGAGGGAGAGAGAGAATCCTAAGCAGGCTCTGTACTTTCAGCACAAGCCTGATGTGGGGCTCAATCTCATGAAACATGAGATCATGACCTGAGCCGAAATCAAGAGTCAGACATTGTAACCGACCGATCCATTCAGGCACCCCCAAAATTGATTTATAACTAAATAAATGAATGTGACCAATAAAGTATTATAGAAGACCCGTGAGACAATTTGTTGTACTACCTTACACATCAGAAAAAAAAAAAAAAAATGCATACTGATCTTGCCTGGAAATTGCCCACATCCAGCCATGAAGTTGTATAAGATCTTTAATACGTACATATAAAATCCATTCATATTTTTATCCTAACACAAAATAAATATTAGACAACACATAAGTTGCATCAAGAGTGCACAGGATGAGAGTCTTACTTTAATCACTTATTGATTTATAAATGATTCAATGAATTATTTTGAAAGTCTTTCTGTTATAAGATAAACAAGGTTGGGGATCTCATGTACAGCATGATGATTTGGTTAACAATGCTGCATTATATACTTGAAAGTAGCTAGGAGAATAGATTTTAAATGTTCTTAGCACACACACAAAAATGAAATGATAATAATAAGAGGTGAATGGAGGTATTAGCTAATTCTACAGTGATTATCATATTGCAATATATAAATGTATTAAATCAACAGGTTGTACACCTTAAACCTATGCTGTGTTGAGGTGGCTGGGTAACTCAGTTGGTTAAGAGTCCAACTCTTGGTTTCAGCTCAGGTCATGATCTCACGGTTTTGTGAGTTCAAGCCCTGCTTCAGGTCTCTGCATTACCAGCTTACCAGAGTGGAGACTGCTTGGGATTTTCTCTCTCCTTATCACTCTCTGCACCTCCCCCACTCACACTGTCACTCTCTCCCTCCCTCTCTCTCAAAATTAGTAAATAAACTTAAACACACACACACACACCCCTACACAGTGTTATATATCAATTATATCTCAATAAAGCTGGGGGAAAAGTCAATGAATAAATGATATTTATGTGCTGAATTCTCTGCTTTGGGTTGAGAAATAACCATGTAGACATCGTTTCCATCATTAAGGGATCCCATACTTTTCTAGAAAGATAGGCATACAGGGGCTCCTGGGTGGCTCAGTGGGTTAAGTGTAGGACTTCAGCTGAAGTCATGATCTCACAGTTAGTGAGTTCGATCCCCACATCGGGCTCTCTGCTGACAGCTCAGAGCCTGGAGCCTGCTTCAGATTCTGGGTCTCCCTCTCTCTCTGCCCTTTCCTCACTTGCACAATCAAAAATAAGTAAACGTTAAAAAAAAAGAAAGATAGGCACACAGATAATTTCCAATGAATAATATAATTCCTAGTAAAAATAAAACATGCTATTCAAAAGTGAATACTTTAAATTTAAACACTAAATTTAAATTTAAAATGTAAACACTTTAACTGGCAAAGGTGTAATTCTCCAAGCCTAGAGTTATCTCTGCCCTCACAACTATACCATTTTGTTTCCATAATATCTAGACTGTTACTAGTTTTTCTGAACAACTACAATATTTAAAACCTAGTTATCCTATATTCTATGACCTGCACGTGTGTTTCAATACTATGTAATTATTAAAAGCATGTTTTCAAGTCAACATTTGACAGGATGCAAAAATATAATGAATATAATTCCAAGTAACAGCATTGTACATAAATTATTTGCTCAAAATGAATGCAATTTCATTTAATTAGCTATATGCCTACACAAACACATACACTCTCAGAAATATAGCCTGGAAAAGAAAACATCAAACTGATGTTTTCATAATGATGCTGCATAATGGAAATACTAGTACTTGTATTTTCCAAATTCTCAATAATGGCTTTATAAAGACCTCATTGGATGTAAAAATATGTAAATATATAAAATTTCACATGAAGTGTTGGATCCATTTTTCTTAAACTGCACTAAAATTTAACAGATAATACATAAAACAAGGTCAATCCAGAAGATTCATTTGAACATAACAGAAATAAAGGAGTTAAATCTTGTAGTTTTCTGTTAAAAGAGAAGTGATGATTGATGAAATATTGGAACTAATGTTATTGACCTTTCATTTATTATATAAGTGTAAATTTAATTACTTTGGGATATACATGTATATATGAGAGGTAGCTCTCAATAAATGTATTTCCATGAATGTTTTCATGTATAATGTCTCATGCTTTCTTCCCATACATTTAAAATAGGGAAAAAAAATTAAATAAAGTCATTGAGCTGTTAATAATGCAAAGTGGATGCCTTATAATACTGCATGCTCAATGCTTTTAATTTAAAATGAAAGAAGCATCTTAGAAGCACTTATTTATAAACTGGAAAAGATGAATGCAATTAAAATAAATTGGCTGGCATGGGTTAATTACCTTTCTCTTACATTTCTCCAATCTTTTCTTTAAGCACAGGTTATATTTTAAGTCAATATAATTTTCTATAACAGTATCCATACGAGAACCAAATTTTGACTAGACATTATTTACTCGTGTCATTTTCAGACTGTTGGACCACTTTTCACAAATCATTAATATAGTTCCCCATTACGCTCTTCAAAATCCTAATTTAAATAATCCTATTTCTGTCTGGTAGACATTGAATCATGAATATGGAATGACTTCACCTGACTTCACTTGAAATTCACTTAATTTTCAACTCTGTTAGATGCGAGGTGAGTAGAAAATAATTTTGTTCAAAATTGCAAGGTATACCTGCAGCCTAAGGAGAAGCTCTCTACTCCATGTCTAGATTGAGTTGTGATTCATTTCAAGCTTTAGTTAAGAGTGATTACATCCAAATCATCTCATGGTTTTTTTTCTTTGTATTTGTGTCATTGTTTATTAATTTCGTGATTTTTTGTCACAGCAAAGATTGGACAAGTTCCTGTACCTTGACTTAAATCAGGTAAAGTTCAAGACATCGACCTGAGAGTGAGCATCCCTCCCGCCCTCCTGCTTCTCTTCTAAATCTAAACCATGCATAGCTATTTTGTTCCTTATCATTCCATTCTTGTGAGAATAGAGATATGTAATAAATGAGTTCCCCATTTTTAATATACACATTATTTTTTAATATATGTTATTATTTTTTAATGTTTATTTTTTGAGAGAGAGAGTGTGAGTAAGGGAGGGGAAGAGAGAGAGACACACACACAATCCAAAGCAGGCTCCAGACTGAGCTGTCAGCACAAAGCCCCACGCGGGGCTTGAACTCATGAACCGTAAGATCATGACCTGACCCAAAGTTGGACGCTCAATTTACTGAGCGCCCCAGGAGCGCCAAATATATACATTATTTTTGAAGGGGTATATGTATACCTGGATACACTATTGCTGTGTTGATAGTTGTATTAATAGGTATGTAACTTACTATTTGCATAATATTGCTTTCAGGAATTTACCCTAGAGTAATGCCCACTCATATGTGCAAAGTATATGTAAGATTCTAACCAGTTCAATTTTATTTATAAAAGTGATAATTTGAATATTCTGAGCAATAGGAAAATGGCTGACTTAGAGGATTTTATATCCATATTTTAGCTAATTTAAAAAAGGAGATAAAAATGTAGAATATACCAATAATCTCTTCTTACTAATAAAAGCAATTTTCTAAAACATGCTTATATTCTGATTTCAATGAGGTAAACAG